>NW_028141168.1:6861216-8061216 GCF_030444845.1 Prenolepis imparis | reverse complement strand
ATTTTTTTATATTCATAAAAATAAATAAAGTACCAAGAATAAAAATAATACGTAATTGATATGCAAACTCTATATCTGCGACAGATATAAAAAAATCTTTATATAAATCTAAAGAATTTTTCTAAATATTTTTCTCTTGCGTCTCTATAAAAAGAGACGAACATCCCCCATAATTACATCACTTTAAGCGCACGCGTTGCCCATAAAATTTCTACGCATCATGCATTTCTGCGCATTAATTCAGCGACAAATATTCGAGCGAGAACGACTACCATTAAATTATCGCGCTGGACTATTAAACGCCCGTAATCGGAGTTAATTCCTGCGCTTTTCTCCATATATATGCATGCAGCAGCCTGCGTTCTGAAGCTCACGGAAATGCATGTCATGAGAAAGAGAAGGAGAGAGAAAGGAGGAGAGAAGCGAGTATATGTACTCATAATTTTAGCCCTTTCTACCGTAAGACATCACACACTTTACGCGAATTCCCGCATTCCTCGCTTTGGATTACGAAGCAGCCTTGCAAGGCTGCATGCGCACTGGGTGGAATGCACTCGCGTGACAAACGTTGCACTCTCTCTCGTTTCGCGCTCTGTGATGTCGAAAGGAGACTTTTCTTTCCTTCCCTTTCTCTCTCTCTCTCTCCATCTCTTTTTTTTTCTCTCATTCTCTCGCGGGTCCTTCCGTTTCCCGAATCTTCCAAGCGCGAGAAGAAGCTCGAGTCCTGATAATTCCCTTCCTTTTCCTTTCTTGTTGGTTGTCAACTCTTCTCTCTATTTTTTTTTGCCTTTCCTTCCAACTTCCTGCAAAGTTTCTCGACCGATATCGCATCTTGCATGCAAGTGCATACATACATGATCGAGAGCATGGAATCTCGCTTGACTGCGAAGCGAAGTGAAAATAAAAACGTTTCGCGTCCGGTTCGATGTACGACGACTTCTCTTTCAGCAGGAGAATCTCGTTTGTTTTTATCGGAGACTTGCATATATGTATCGCTTTAAACGCATTTAATTTTATCAAAGAATTTATTAAACTCTACAGATTCGTGACAGTCAAATAATTTCTCACCTTTATTGTTGCGAATTAAAAATCATGTAATATAATCATTTTTCACCGTCCCTTAGTGCGAAAATAAAAAAAAAAAAACGAATCTCTAGAAATATACTAGAATTTAATTTTAATGATAAATAGTTTCAAGTATTCTACACAGACACTTGTAATAGGAACAATGCTCGTTATTCGCATTTTCCAACCATCAAACCCTTGGTCCCATTCCTCTATAAGCGATGCTTCAATTTCCTCTTGCAACTTGTTTGAAAACTCTTTCATTCAATATCCGAACTGCATTCTCTCTCTTTCTCTCTCTGTCTTGAATAAGGAGAACTGCAATCTGATTGACTTTGAGTAACGTCGAAAAGCGTTTATCGCTCGACCGAAGGGAGCGCATCCTTCCTCCCGGGAGAAATTTCATTAGCCGAACGAAACTTCTCAACAGAATGCACCAAAGGACAGGGCATAAAAGGCATTGTGTCCCCCCGTGTCGCGAAGTGATATTCGATTCACCCGCGATTGCGGGTGCAATGAATATAATCGTGGTCCATCCAGCCGAGTGGATAAGCTTGCCGGAAGCTTGCTCACTCCCGGTTGATGAAACTTTCAATTACATTACGAGTCGGAGGTAAAAAGAATCCCTTTCATCGAAAACGTGACGACGACGGCGTGGATTAGAATTACATCGTGTCTCTCTTTTAAATTCCGCGTGAAACGTGATTATGGGGATATAGGGATCGTCGAAAAATTGCGTGCATAGAGAGAATTTTCTCTTAAAATTAGAATTTATCCTGAAAATCATGGTAGTTGTGGGACGATATAGTATTTCGAAGAATTTTATAAGAGTTTGATTAATATATCTACCGCAATAAAAAAATATTATTATCTACCACAATAAAATATAAAATGTTTAATTAGTTTTACTAAAATATATAGTAAAGTTTCAATAGTTTTAAAAACTTGTGATTCTTTAAGTGTTTTAAATAGAATAGATGCCAAAAAAGTGATAAATAATATATAAAATATTTTATATAAATTTTAGAATACATCAGCATAATATTTTCAATCTCATTTAATCGCTTATGATAATTTTAAAATATGCAGCATGGCAATTTTCGGCTTATTTTATCAAACATGCATGATAAAATTTGTAGCGAATTTACGGTAAAATATAACGAAAAATTCTCTTCGTACAAATAACAAAATTTACTCAAAAGAAAAAATTTAAAAACATAGTATGTACGCATCGTATTACGAGTTTCTGTAAATAAAACTTACGATTAAGCGGATATTTTTACCCTATTTGAGGCGGACGACTTCCTTTAGGATCATTATGGACCAAATCCATTCGTCTTCCGTACTTGCGTTTCTCCTCTCTTTCGGAGCTCACGAAAAATATCGCATTCGACTGAATTTATCAGAGGGGAATGACTTCGCGGAGCTTTCAGCGAGATATTTACGTGGTACGCGCCCATTTCCTTTTCATTCTTGTCTTCGGCGCGAGATTTATCGCAACGCCTCATTGCTCTCCCTGTGTCGCCAGGAGATTATATACGGAAATTCTCGGGGAATCTCGTCTGATCCCACGACCTAACAACGCTTTTCACGACAACGCTAATGTATCGCATCTCTGAATTTTTCAAACGCGCATGGCACCGTGGTATTAGCACAAAAATATCTGGAATTGTGTCTTTTCACGAGGAAACATAAAAAAGCTCTCAGAGGGATCCTAATCGTATACATTATATATTTTTGTATTTATTTAAAATAATTTTTTAATACGAAAAATCTATTGTAAATTAATTGATCAAAAAATTATTATCACTATACTTTCGGTATTTAATACCGCGATTAATTTAAGCACATTAAAATATATGTATAAAGATGATTATAAATATACAAATAATATCTAAATAATATTTTATATCACACGAATCTATTTATTTATATAATTTTATTATCAAAATTTATTGCAGGATCGTATGTATTCACTGAATGGTTTTTCAACGTTCCTGCTGTTTGTTATGAGTGAGACGCTTCCGCTGGAAAAAGTTTGGAGAATATCGGACCCCCCCTTCCCCTTTATTGTCTCCTGGGGACAAACACGCGTCACGGCACGTGATTCGCACCCGGGGTACTCGGAGCGATACATCCTGTCTATCGTCAGGTAACAGCCCGGAGACAGGAGAGAGAAAGAGAAAGGACCGGTAACAGGTGAATGGGGAAAGAACCGCGGGTGAGAGGAAACAGGTCGGACACGGTATCTGCGATGGAGAAAAGTGGTCCATTGTGGCCTAACGCACGGAAATAACGCTGACCGGTCCGATATACAGATGCAATTGTGATTGACGGGTGAAAAATAGCCCAAGGATTCGCAAAAAACATGACGCACCACGAGTGATCGAATGCAAACGTTTAATACGTCGCGTTTTGCTCGCGTCTGCGACAGCGATTTGTTATTATTCCCGAAAAAATGGTGCAGCTGATATTTCCAATGTTTTATTAATCCTATAGAGAAATATTGCGAGGTAATTTAAACTTACTCATGTTACAATTTGCCGACTATTTTTAAAAATAACATATCAAAGATTTTTATTGTTTAACATGCTATTTACTTTATGTAAATATTATAGTATTTAAAAACATAATTTTTAATACTAATTATAATGATCAATCTCTACGACAGTGATTGTAATAAAAAAATATTAAGATAATATGATAATTAATGTAAATAAGATCACCAGCGGACGTCGATAATGGGGGGGGTTTTGCAAAATTATTTTATTTAATATTTTTGGTTTCATGATTAGCTTTTATTCCAGGATCAACGACATCGATAGCTCTTTAACGTTTGTTTTTCTTTACTTATTTATTTTATATTTTTATTATATATTTTTTAAACAAATTCAGCAAAACTGTTTCTTTTAATTTGCGGGGGGGGGGGGTTAAACCCCCCCCCCCCAGGATCCGCTAGTGAATAAGATTATATTTTATATAACTTCAAAAATTAATTATTTTAAATTATAACAATACAATTAAAAATAAAGACGTTCTTATATTTTTGAAGAAATACATTTACACTATTTTATTTCACTTTTATAGAAAAGCAAACGTGGATTCTCAATTATTCATTGTGCATTCAATTTATATATCATTTAAATTGATTTCAAAAAATTATATTGTTGTGACATTCGATTTATCTTTAAAAGATCACATATATAATATATAACAATTTTAGGAGAAGATAAGCGGCAAAGTGATACGCCGCAGATAAGATGACAATTAACAAGCTTCGCGCAATTACGAGCTAATGAAGCATATATGGCGAGATGAGAACCTTGGTAACGTAAGGCGTCATGAAGAGATTGCGGAAGGGACGTTAAGGACAAAGGTAATACTATAACGTGAAAGATATATTATCTAAAAGACATATTATTTAATTTTTAAATGATCAAATATTGCCGTCAATTTTATGAAATCTATATTAAAATTGACCGTTGAAATTTGATATTATTGGATACTCCGCTATAAAATAAAAACTTTTTATATAAAAAAATATTTTTTCAGTCTTTTCCATCGACAAAAATATCCATGGATATTATCACATTACCTTGATAAAGTTCGCATTTCATCGTTTAAAAAAACATGATTTTATTATAGAAGAGATTTCATATATAGAAACAATGGCGAATTATGAAAACTACAAAGTATAAATATTAAATATTCGGGTCTAATTCATGTGAGTATTATTGCTTTTAGTCAGCAACATAATATCATGCCAATAATATTAATTATGTAAAATAGGCGCAGCTTATTTCATTTTACTGATAAATGAGACTTGCTTTCTAAATGAAATTAATTAGAAGCAAATAAATTGACATGATAATTATTATTTAATGAGAAATATATGTACATATGTACATCATTATACCGCGTCCCAGTTAGAGAATAAGGCAAAAATAAAAGGTCTCATCAAAGAACAATTTCATAATACTAGGCTCTCACGAGGCATCTCTCTATTATGCTACATAATTACAAGCTATCCGCGGCTGCCGACAATTACAGCAGAATCCTATCACGTGGTTAAAGGGTCTTCAGCGACGTTTCGCGACCTCAGGAAGCAATTTCGCGCGACTATCTGCTCGTTGTGTCATGAAAGATCCGTAATTTAAAATCCAGTTTCATATAAAAAGACAATTGTCTCCAGTATGTTTATTCAGATTTATTTCATACTAAAGACATTTGTTTTCGTAAAAATATTTGATCTCGCGAGAATATATGTATAGCTCATTCTAAGTATGGACAATTCGTCGGCATGAAAATATGATGTAATTTTAAGATGTAATTTTTCAAAATTTGTAATTTTAAGGAGAAAGAGACGCGTGAACTAGCTTGAAATTAAAAATACTGTTTTGTATGAAATGAGAGTAACGAAAGAGAGTAGTTCTTCACCGCGGAAAGCGAAGGAGAGGCTCGAGCACGCAACTTTCGCGAAATAATATGAGCGTTATCGACCCGAGGAAAGGAAACGTCGCTTTAATCTCTCATTAGTCTCGCGACTAACGCGAGAACGCGGCTTGGCACGCGTTACTTTATTCTTGCCAGAGAAACATTCAAGTATCTCTCTTGCTTATTTTTTATCAATGAAAATCATATTTTCACAATAAAATTTAATATCAAATTTTAATTCGTTTTAATTAAAATATATAAGCTGACTTGAAAAATATTGTGTACCTATAATTAATATATATTCATAATTATTAATTATTGTAATATGTTTGTATAATCGTTAATTATAATTATAAGTTTTTATATATAATTATAATTACAATCTATAATTTAAAATGTGTATGACGCGTTGCTCTTGTCTATTCTTGTAACGAGACTCTGATGACGCAAGATTATTCAACCCATGGTGTAATCCTTTCGTAATTATGAAAATTTATAAATAAGCCTGTATATTTAATACGCGCGCAAAAAGCTAGCATGCATGATAAGTGATAATATATACTGAGGCTCGTCAACAAAGTATCACGTAACTTCGATGTTCGCATGTAAGTTACAACAGTTTAACGCGCTCTCCGACATTTACTTGCTCCAATAAGCAAGAAAAAATGTTAAACATTTACACGAGGAGTATCGTAATTTTTTACGATCTATAAAAATTAAATTTCCTATGTATTCGTTAAATTTCCTATGCGTTTTTATTCTTTCGGCTTTTAATAACGTACTTTAATATAGTTGTATATCTGTTTCCTAATTTTTTTATAATTAAAAAAACAATATAAATATTTAAAAGCACCTTGATGGTTTTACATCGAGCATGTATCATGTGTATATTTTTATGATTGAGCGACACAGGTTGATAACTGCGACGTTTTTGCGAACGATGCAGCGTGTGATATGTCGACGTTGACAACGACACGATATCGATCGTCCGCTCGTTTATATAGACCGAGGGCGTGAATATAACTACAGTCGTAAAGATGCCGATCGCAGACTTCAGAATGCGAGGTATTCGGAATATAAGCTCCAAGACTCTCCTGCAGGATGGCCTGGCCCGAGGAAACAAAAGGGGCGCCAGAGAAATCGATCTGTCTACCCGATGGAGAAGAGGCGGAAAGCCGGCAGACCCGACTCGTAAAAGTCAGTGCACACGCGGTTCAGTCCGAGTCTATAGACCTTTCGGATGTTAACCTCGACAGGATTTCCCCATTCGAGCTCAATAAAAAAATCCAGACCCCGCCCGTAAAATTAGAGCATAATATTACATTCGCTCTACGAAGTGATTTGAAAAGGCTATCTGACAAGTAAAGGCTTCAATCGATACTGTTTCGATATGATCGAATATACTTTTTTATATCTCATACAAAGTATTCTTAATGATTTATTTTATTAATATTTATAAGCTAGAATATAAATTCGATTAACGATTAATTAAATGTTAAAGTTTCTAAATATTATTTTTTGATTTGTTGGAAAATTTAAACAGATGCCATGTTATATCAATTTTATGCTGTAATATTAATATGTTCTCTCATTCAATTTTTGATTTTATTCCATAATTATTTTTTGATCAGAGAGATCTCGTACATCTAGTATAAAAGAATTGTATATCGCGATTATATCGTGTACTTCTCATAGCTAATATGCAGTAAGCATCGCTAATAATCATATATTTATTCCAATGATTCAATTGCCATTATCAACGCTGATAATGACATTCAATACGCATGAGAGTCCAGTGTCCCAGAGTGACAATATAAATAAATGGTCGCGATCTATATGGAAGAGTTCACCGGTCGAATCATCAGAGTAATCGAAGCTAATAATTGCGTATATTCCGAAAATTCTGGTATATTTAAATCACGCCCATTTCCATAAAGTGGAATAAAATAGAATTGAGAAAATTAATAATTTAAAAAAAAATAAAATTTATTGAAAAAATCTGCAACAAGAATTTAATTATAGAGATTTCGTATACGCTCAATATATATGTATGGCGTAGAAATATAATTTTATAGTTTTGATTTGTGACTAGTTTTATATTCTGAGACGCATATTATTTCCTTCTTTCAAGGGAAAATTGCTTGTTATTTTCACAGCCATAAAAACAAGTTGCACGAAAATTGATAATAATATTTAACTTACCGTTTCCGGAATTATGGATAGCCTTGATGGCCTTTTTCAGCTTCGTGAGACCATCTCTGTCAAAGTCCAAGGTCTGAAACAGAAATATAACAATGATAATATTTAATGAAATTCGTAATCTTATAAAATGATAATTTTTTTAATCGCATTCATGAAGTTTTTGAGTCAAGCTGGTTATTCAATGCGATGTTGCATTTTAATAAGTGTTTATGTAAAGAATGATATCACGCAGACGACATAAATGTAATATGTATTCAAAGATATCTTCTAACAATAAACAACTCGGTTTGAGACTTTATTAAGATTTAATTTTTTGTTTAATTTATTTGAATAATATATTTCGAAAGCATTTTACGGTTCAATTTTTTTCTTTACTTAGAACACAAAAAGTATATTTTTAATTGATATGTTTTAAAATTATATGTAATTGCATTCTAAAATTTTCGATTGAAAAAGCTTTCGATATGTATTAATTTTACATATTTAATTTATAATCATAAAGAATTAATTAAATTGATTAATGAAATTTTAATCAGTAGTAGGTTAATGAAGTTTTAATAGTCGGTTAATTAAATTTAAATATTTTTCTGTTCAATATTAAATTAACAATAAATTATGACGATTTAGCCGCATTTACGCTGTCTTTAATCATTGGAATTTTTTTTCGCAAGATTTCAAAGAAACGATTCTATATATATCTGACTTAGATATTCGAATTTACAATGTTATATTTTTTATGAGAATCATAAGTCCGAATGGAGCTTTCGTCCAAAGTGCGTCACGGATTCGTGAATCCGGATATCCGGTTAGCATCCCACATGCTTTCATATATAAATCGTTCTATCAGCTTTGCCAATAGAACGAGGAATAAAGACGCGAAAGAAAGGTTACACTGTAAGATGATTATATCAATCGATTATTTATCTTTATCGTACACTGACAATGAGTGTTAAATATGACTCGAAAACGATGCATCGGCCGGAAGTGTTGCCATTCGTACGTTTATTTACTTCTCGTAAAGAAAAAAGATGCAAATAAGCAAAGATATTCGCCTCACTGGCCCTATATATTTAGCCTTGTATCTCAGCTGCGATCCCTGAATCACCTGCCTCGCATTCACGTGCGACGCATCACATGTCGCGCTGCGGGCTAAATTCGGCACTCACGGTCGCATCGAACTTGATCTCAGCGTAGCCAGAAAAAAAACCGAGGCAACATTAAAAGGACACCAGGTGTGGTCACAGATAATCTCTTCTCTTCTTTAATTTTTTAATAATATTTTATATATTATGTATATCTAATATATAATTAGAAAAAAGATATTAAGTTGCATCCTTTGAGAAAGAGCAGCACAAGATAAATTATAAATTTTAGCAAATTCTATAGTGAAATCTACGAATACAAAAAAAAAACAGAATAAAAAATATCGCTAAATTGATTAATCGAGTGTAAAACTATCGGAAGTATATCTAATTTAAAGAAGAAAGATCATCGATCACAATCGATCTGGCCAATCGGCCAATCTCTAGTCGAAGCAAATCGCGAGTGGATGAAAAACAAAGAGACTAGGAAAAAGAAGAATGAGAAGAAAAGAGAAAGATAAAAGGAGCAGAGAGGAAGAAGAGGAAAAGGATCGAGCTGTACGATGATCGAGGGCGGTCTGGACGCCTCCGGGAATTCGCACAGGCAATAAAAACCGCTGAAGATGCTATACTGAAATAGCAAACGACGACGAATGCCGATAAGGATTAAATAAGCGAGCGAGCAATGCGAGGAAACGCACGCGTGATCAACGCCGGACGTGGAGTATAAATTTAACGCGTGTAATGAACAGAGAGTGCAGCGATATCAGGCCGCGATGCACCGCGGAATGTGCGCGGGATTATCGGTGGATTAAATTATTTGTTGATGCCATTATGGATTCGAGTGTTCATTATACCTAGTAGACAATTTTATCTCTCGTGCAAATTTTCCCGATATCAAAATACGCATCGCAATATGTATGTACATTTATGTATATAGTTTCTTATTTTTATATTATAATATCACACCTAAATCGGAATTATTAAACTTCAATATTAATTGAAAAATACACGCGAAGCGTTATGTACAGTTAAAAGTATGATAAGAAAATTATAAATAATATGCAAAAAGTCTTGAAAGTTCAATTACATAGATACAATGCTTATTAATTAATTTCTTGTTAGAGCTAAAATTATTATGCTTATTTTATTTACTTTAAACAAGAGTATTATAAAATGTTTTTCTACACCTACATTGAGAGAATTTTTTCTTAAAATTTACCCTGAAAATCATGATAATCGTGGAACAATATATAGTATGAAAAGAATTTTATGAGAATTTCTTTGATTAATATTTATCACAAAAATAATATCTATCACAATAAAATATAAAACATGTTTGATTAATTATTATTTTTATTGTGATAAATATTAATCAGAGAAATTCTTTCTATATCATATTGTCCCACGATTACCATGATTTTCAAGGGTAAATTCTAAGAGAAAATTCTCTCTGTGTGTAGACTAAAAAAGTGAATATATTTCGCTATTGATATCTATATTTTTTAAATAATAATTAACTTAATAATTAAAAATCTTTAATTATTTCGCGATTTAAAATTATTATCATAATTTAATAATTAATATTTAATGTTTAATCACATTTTTTTTATATAATAAAATTATTTAACAAAAATATTTAAAAAATTTTGCTCTTAATCGTTGAACTTTTATTTCGAGAACCGGGTGCGAGCGCACATGCGTGACAGGCATCGTCGCATTCATCGTCCAATTATTTTCGTCCGTACGGGCGCGATTGAAAAAATCCAAGTGGAAGAAATAGAATACGTTGCTGGTCGACCTTGCCGGATTCTCCCCCTCGGCATTCGGGCCGGCGATGCGTTTCGCCGTCCTTGAAGCTCTCGGAGAAGGTCGCGCACGAGTCCACAGAGCAAAACGACTCGTGGCTTCGACCGAGATCGAGACTCTTTTGCCTCCACCACGCCCGGGAACCTCTCCCTCTTCTCTGGTCCTCTTTCCCCTCCCTCCTCTACCCCTTTGCAAACCGGATGAGAGACCAGGAAAGCAATTGTTTGTGTACGTGCTTCTGGATGTGGGTCTTATGTTGTGTTGTACAGGCAGCGTTATACTGTCAAGGATGCTTGAATTTACAAGATGGGTTCGTGTACTGATGCTTGTGTCGCCAAAAAAATTCTGTTTACAATATCGTTAATTTTTTTCCCCTTAAAGCGATGAAAAAAAGCTTTACATGTATATAATGACGCAATGAAAAGCAACGTGAATCAATATCTATTATGAAAATACACAGAATGATAAATGAGAAACCTGATCAATCGAGGAGGCGTTTCAGAGTGTGATTTATTCAGTAGGATGGGGACTTGATATATTTCTTCTTATCAGAGGCGTTTGAATTTTATCTCACGAACAGAATAAATGAGCTACGCCGAAGAGAGACGGCCGAACTTTCTGATCGGAATTTTGTAATTATCATTATGAAGTAGAAAGACTTGTGAAACCGATTATATCACAATTTAAATATAATTGGAGAGAAGAATGACATCATATAATAAATACTTATTATTATATATAATTTTTCCTACATAAAAATAATATACATATATTTAAAGAGTTATTATCACATAAAAGAATATTTTATAAATTAGTCCAAGGGCCAAGTGAAATTTTCATTGTTGTATACAATGAATCGAGATCGATCCGGTCACATGTCAAATCAAGTTTCTTTTGCCAATCAAAGACAGATACGTGTCTTGTCTGGCAATAATTAGTCGCGATGGCACCCGCATCCTTCGCGTCCGGCTCTGTAATTGCTTCTCTCTCTAATTAATACGCGGTATGAGCGGGTGTGCGCGCAAAGGTTACGCTGTTGGCAGCAGAGAAGCCAGCAGCATATGGTCGGCATATGAATGTCTGGAGAATCGATCGTCTCTGTGGCCTTACGTGGTTCGTAAAGTATTCCGGAAGCGATCTGACGTGGTCGTAATGACGCAATCTTTTTCATTTAAAATAATAAATTGAATTTTCTTCGGGTAATTTATTATTTTTAAATTTGCGCACATTTTTTATTTTAAATCTACACAATTTTGATCGTAGAATCTTTTCTTTTTTTATTCTCGAATGATCATCAAATAAAATCCAAGTTTTATATTTTTTATCGCTCTTTTATTTTTCTATACGGAAATAATTAGATTTATTTATTTGAATATTTTGTGTGTGTTTTTAGAGAGACCATATTTTTACGTTAATTTTATTACGCATTTAAACACTTAGTTTATAATGATATCAAAAGGATAATAAAATTCAGACGTGATATTATATGGAATTCTATTTTAGCATTAATTTATTACGGTTATTATACGCCACAACGTTTATGGGCAGATTGTATGGCTATATATATATGCATATACATATATACATTCCTATTCGCACTATGTGCACGACAGTTTTGAAAATATATTCGAGACTATAAAATAATAAATATGCATCCGATTGACTCATCTATTCAGTGATTTAAATTTTATTGGCGAACTAAGTATATCAAAGCTGGAATTTTCAATTCGCTAATGAAATTTCTGTAATACGATATCTGTATATCTGGCTTTTTTTAAATTTATAATTTAATTATATATCAATATGCTTTATAATCATTGTATGATAAATTGCTTTTATAAAACAGATTTTTGCGGAATATTTCAAAGTATATAAAGCAATAAAATATCAAGAGAAATTTTTCGATAAAACGTAAACGACATTTTCTATTATATACTGCCAGTAAAATTAATCGATTATATTTCAGAGATTGCCTTTCTAATCGTAAATAAAAATGATATTACTAGTAAAAGCACAAAAAATATTTCTCGCGCGTAATCGATACCTATATAGAAATTATTGGAGCTCAGCTGTGCATTTCTATCACTAATTGAGCGTAAAGTTAGAAACTAGGTTGCCTGGCGAAGAATATTCATCTTCCGCGTGATATGTAACCGGAAGATTAAGAAATAACTTTGAAACTACATCTTCTCTCTCTCTCTTTCTCTCTGCAATACAATATAAAATTTGTAATATAAAATTTATTGCAGTCGAGAATAATATTGCAAGTTTCGTGAAGTTCCAACGGGAAAACTTTCTCTCAAGTTGAACCATAATTCTCGCACGTGCTTCTATCGGTTCTATTCGTCGCAGGTATACATGTGTGTCAGTTTGTACACAATACATCGTGAAAAATGTTTTTCTTGCGTCTGAGAGCATCCTGTATGGGCCGGTATACAGCTTACATTAAGCGATGAATCGTGCCCGATCCCGCTTTGTGAGCCTCACAAAGCGCAATTAATGACCCCGCCTTTTCCCATCGTGTCGCGTGCCCACTTCTACATATATACACATACATATGTGTGTATATGTATAACGCATGTTCTTCTCAGAGGGTGTTAAGTGTTTTTTCCCCGCTATTCCTCGAGAAATGTTTTCCCTCGTAAAGATGATACGCGCAAACATCACGCGTAATGAAATGTGTGCGTTTGATTTTTTTCTCTCGTTTAAAGTTTAAAAGTTTTACGGAAGGAAAATTGTTCTCGTCAAGTGCACGATACATTGAGAAAAAAATTGTTAACTTGACTAAACCGTTCAACTAAATAATATTTTGTTAACTGAACATATAAAAATTAATTTAAATTGAATATAACATATTAAATCTAACAAAACGTGTATTTTATTTAAATACTAATATATATTCAATTAACAAAATAGTAATTAGTTAAGCGGTTTAGTCAGCCAAGTTAACAATTTTTTTTTCAGTGTAATACAATTAACGATTTCGTATTTAATCTTTTCGCCTTGCAAATTTAAATATGTAATAGCAAACGAATAATAAAATAGCGCATAACATAATAATTAAATTAATTAAAATTTAAATAAGGCTCCTGGCTCCTTTCCGACCATGTCGAAATCGTGACGTCAGAAGCGAGAAAACACACGCTAAAATTTCTTAGATGCCATTTCGAAATAAAAAAATATTATGATGAAACAGCACTTCAGATGGCTTTAGCACACTCTTAAAAAACCCCGAAAACTGTCCTTTCCCCTTTATAATCAATCAACAGCTGTAAAATGTAATATTATGAAGCCCAGTCCGTCTGGTCTTTGCACATGCGCAGTCATTCATTTGGAGATAATCAGCGGGATCTCATCATCATCGTCGACCGCGATGATTATGCGAGCGTTAAAAATTCTTAACGACTACCACCTACGGCGTCTCGTGTCGCAAAAACCTGGACGGTGGAGACGAGATTGTCGTATCGTATCCACGCGAGAATTGCCGGGTAAATAAACCGACGCGTACGACCTGAAAATTATTCCCGCGGCGGTTTTCTCGCTTGTGAACACGCAACGCACTATTACGCGCACACCGGAATGCAGCCCGTCTGCATCCGATATACGTAAGCTCGGTGCAGGAACGTGGAGTTCGCGAATTCTGGAGGATCGACGAACACGAGCGAAATAGAGAAGGAATTCAGCGATATATAGAGCCTCGCAGCAACGCGACGATTATTTCTAATCGGCGAAAAAGTGCATCGGATCGGATTTCGCCGATATGACACTCTGCGTATTGCATTCCGCGAACCGATCAGCCGCATGTGTTGTAAAATTTATTCTTTTTCTGTATGCATTTTTCATAGTACATTTGTAACGAAACGAACATGTATGTAAAAAAAAAAATAACTATCAATCCTTCGGCTTTGTTTTCTAAACAAATTCTATCGAAAAATCTAGAGTTGTGCATTCAAATTATATACACAGAGAGAATTTTCTCTTAGAATTTACCCTGAAAATCATAGTACTCGTGGGACAATATGGTATGGAAAGAATTTTATGAAAATTTCTCTAATTAATATTTATCACAATAAAAATAATATCTATTACAATAAAATTAAAATATGTTTGATTAATTCTACTATGCAGTTTAGTCAGATATTATTTATTATATTATTTATTATATTCAGATATTATTTTTATTGTGATAAATATTAATTAAAGAAATTCTCATCCATTCTTTTCATACCATATTGTCCCACGATTACCATGATTTTCAGGGTAAATTCTAAGAGAAAATTCTCTCAATGTAGGTGTAGAAAAACATTTCATAATACTCTTGTTTAAAGTAAACAAAATAAGCATAATAATTTTAGCTCTAACAAGAAATTAATTAATAAGCATTGTATCTATGTGATTGAACTTTCAAGACTTTTTGCATTATTTATAATTTTCTTATCATACTTTTAACTGTACATAACGCTTCGCGAATACAGACTTCCGGACAACATGTAACACATGGTTATTCCTACAGCAATCTTGAGCACGTTTCGAATTTTTACGGCTTATTAGACGTCAGTGAACGTCGGATTTTCCAGCCACACGCTCAAAGAATTCACTCGCGCTGTTTCGCGCGAAAAAGAATTGCCGGTATCAAAGCACGCGTTCATGTTTTCGCTCTGTTGAAGGGTTAATCTGTCGAGGGAGTGTGCGGTTCTCTAGAAAAAATGACGGAGGGATACTTATATGTGAGGCCATTGTATCGGAACCAAAACTCAGAGCGGAAAGCTAAAGACAAAGAACTCAAATCAGGTAATGTATACCTTTTTATAATCGTGTTAGATTAAATTAACATTTTATTTTATAAAAATATTTTTAAAAATCATAAATTTTGCAAAGCTATTTTCTGTAGATTTTTCTGGGTATTAAATTATAAATTATATTCTTTCTAAATTATTGTATTCGTATACATATATTATCGAGGGCAATAATATTTTGTACAGTTGTACAAATAAATACGACGTTCTAACGCTTTTGGCAAACATTAGACACAAACTTGGCACCTGGACACAAGCTTAGTCTATTTACGTTACATGTTTACGTTTACGTTGCACGTTTAATGCACTTTTTAAGAGACAAACGTTGAAAATGTCGGAAAACAATGGTAGTTTACGAATAAATTACGTTATTATTATTCAGAGAACATGGTAACGACGAATAAAAACGGGAAATAACAGCATTTCAAACGATTCGGAAAACATTTGCATTACCACGATAATTTCTAGAACTGATTAACGCTGGAATACTAATGTCATTCGTTAATGCAGATGCTAACCGCAACGCTTAGCCCCCCATAAAACTTGGCAAAACTAAGGAAATAATAAGAATAATAAGAAATAAGGAAATAAACTTGGAGCTATGATAAACAAAGCATGGAATTTATAAATACTCTAAACAATGTAAAGTTTTTATCTATATTTTGATGAATTTTTGAATGCATTAATTTTTATTTAATTTATAAAATACTAATGGCAATAATAATTATGTGCAAATTTCATTTTGGTAGCGAAGTAATTAAGTAGAAAATACGAGGTTAAAATTAATCGTAACGCTCATGATAAACATTCGCCATATGCTTCGTGTAAATAAATTCACGGCAAAAAATCGCCGAGATAAAACTCACCGACGATATAACATATCCGGTAAATTATCAACTAACACCTAGAATGACTATTCACGGGAGATTCCGAGAATTAAAATTCGCTCATTATTTGCAAACACACGTGAAAATCCTTCGTTGAAAAAAATTAATACATACTTTTACATTTTCTTCAGAATCAACGTTTTTAATTTACGCCTTCTGAGAATCCGCGTCTTAATAAAGATTAATGCGTTTTTATTATTGGCGAAATGCTTGGCTACAGATGTTACGAATAATTCATTCGAGTTCACGACTGAAATATTTTATCACAGATCTATGTAGATTAAATCGATTTTCATGCTGGCGCAACCGTCTTTACTCTCCCTCCACTCTTGTTCACTTATGTATTGGACTGGACCCCATCCAGTTAGAGCCTAATTTAACATTCAATTACACGATGGACTCGAATCGATTTTCGAGTATAGCGAGGATGGCTGCGCGCGAATTATGACCTCTGTGAAGTTGGAAACCTCGTCTTTCAAATAAATTAATTTTTATTCAAGTCATGAATCCACTCCGAAGAGTTTTCTTATTAATAATAATTTTTAAAAATAATTCCGTCACATAAATTAAGCTAAAAAATCCATTCATGGATCTTTGGAATGCTAACTTCACAAAATAAAATAACTAAATCAAATAATAAAATAATATTATAAATATAATATTATAACCGTTGAAAATAGTTTTACAATATTAGGCTCTTTTTTATTCCTCCTTACAAGCTCATATTTAAAAATAAAAAATTTTTGTGCCAATGTCACAGAGGTCGAATTATATGTCTTTTATTGCTATATTTTATCAGTCTGCCTACTCGCCTATTATCGATTAGTTGATATGTTCGTCAGCGATGTGGAAAGCAGAACTTTCAACGTTTCGTAAAAAATAAAATAAATTTGTCAAAATTAGATAATAAATTTTTTGGATTACTTTAAATATGTGATGTTATGATCAAAAATGTTTAATTTTGTATTATATTATTTTTTATAGTGTATATTATATTTTTTATATGTACATTCATTGTGCGTGTGTTTGTGTTTTGCGTGTTGTAATGTGTATTATACGTATGGGATGTAGGTAGATTGAATAATAAATATAAAATTTCCTAAAAATATATAAATTATAAATTTTATCAAAGATTCAAAATTCATCTTTCTATTAAATTTTAAGTATAAATCTATAACTTTTCTTTAGATCCGTTCCTGTTTTTTAATTGCAACGTTTGCGGCTGTTATTAGCCGTCTTTATCTATATAATTGCACTAATTGTAAGCTAATAATGAATCTAAAAATAGTGCGTCGATGCACACACAATACTTGCGACTTGCGCGCACATTTTTCCTCTTTGTTTGTTTTTTTCCTATATGTAATATTCCATGAAAAAATAGACATCGCTCGATTAACGGTTAAACGCAACTGTTCGTTCTTTCTATGTGCGTGAGTTTTGTGTAAGAAGAATTACACGTGAGAGAAATGCTTCAAATCAATACATTTCTTCATTATTCGATATTATTATTTGAGTAGTCATTTTTTATGTTGTCAAACTAAATTTTATTTCATTAATTTGTTTCGAAATTTAATATTAATTTTTGTGGTCAATTTTCTTGGCTTCTTTTTCCTATATTTTATAATTAAGAATATCGAGAACCATTTATAAATTTTATATCATATAATAATATAACGTATCTCGATTTAATAATATTAATAAATTAAGCGATGTTTCTTTGCACATGTCTCGGTAGTATTTTTGCCAAGTAACTCAATTTTTTTTTACGCGACTCGAATTTTCTTCGCATATATAAAGCGACAGATGTCGAGGCGGAGCGTTGAGATCGCGCATGACTTCCGGGAGGGCCGGAAGAAGTAAGACGTGTTTGGCCTAGCACAACCGTCCGCTCTGGCAGACTGCTGTTGGATCTATCCGGAACTCCCGCTGCGAGGCGGATGCGTAATGCGACATCGATTTTCTATAAACCTATATCTCTACAATCTACAATAACGTTCCCGCTCCGGCCAGGACGTTATCCCGAGTTTCTTTCGTATTCGCGCAACTTCTCTCATTTTTAATGTCAAGACTGCGACAGCCGTAGACATTAAACTATTCAACTAAAAGTAAGATTTCAAGAAATAATGAAACGTTCTTTGTTATGAACAAAGAATACCATTTCAGGTATCTAACTAATATCTTATTTATTCTCCTCAATTTATTTCAGCTTTTCTCTCCAATGTTTCAGCAAATGAAAAATTAGCACGAGCGGAAAATTATACTGGGAAAGCGCCAGCTGATTGTGAGTTCAGTCTTTCTCCCTTTCGAGATTAGATTTCATCGCATATATACATATACGCTTGGTGTCCAAATTGGAAAAGCACAATGGAGCTAGATTGCAGCTGCATCAGGAGGATGCATCACTGTACTCATTCTTTTTCGCCACAGTTCGTTTCGCGTAGTAAGTTTCTTTTCGTTTTCTCGCTATCGAACGATATCTTTCCGCACGGTTACGTTCGCCACGCGTCGTTTTCACGTGGCGAAGAGAAGAATTTCTGCAAGACCTTTTCGTATAACTTTAAGTTATATTTTTATTTCTATGTTAAAAAAAAACATTTATCTATTAATTAATTTATTAAAAATTGCGCAATATCGCGAGAATGAAAATGAATTAAATATCTCTCAAGCATAATGTGTCATGATAATGTATGCTGCTAAAATAAGCGTAAGAGTAGGTCGCCTGAATCTGAAATAGATTAGTCGTATCTTAATGATAAAAAAATTTAGCACAAAGGATTATAGTAAAAATCACTATAATGAAAACCTGAAGTTTGTTAAATTAAACACATTTAATAATCGCATAAAAAACAATTGAAAAATCTTATATAAAATATCAACAGAAAAATATAAAGAAAAATATCAAATTTTGATTGACACACAACTTTCTTATTATTCTATTATTATATACGTTCTCAACTTCAATATATTTTCTCGAACATATTATTTTACGATTCAAACGAGTCATTAACTGCGTTAATAAATTATAACGTAAAACTAGTCGCGTATATTGATGACCTTTTCGAAAGCTTTTTGCGCGTGTATTTTATATTTAATGCTTTTCGATTTCATGTTTCATCTTTGAACTTCCGAAATTTCCGATTTGCTGCCTACTTCCTATACTTGTTCACTACTTAAGAAATAAATGGATGTTTATAGCTGAAAAACCGTTTTAAATATGGGATCGTATATATATATATATATATATATATATATATATATATATATATATATATACAGGGTGTCCGGTGGTTTCACCTGTCGTAGGCAGATTCCTAGGATCATTTGGAGACGATTTTTCCTCAGCGAAAATGTCGAGGGAGGTCATCATTTTTTGCATGTTCCCAATTTTTGTCATCATGTATCTTTGTAACTAAGTCTTAAATTAAAATTCTATTAAAGTAAACTCTATCTGAAATTAACTGAAGAATGTGATTTTGTTAATATTTTATTTCCACAAGGCTTAGTTTGTGAAAAACCCTTTATTTTCAATCGCTTATTACTCGAAAATTATTGGTGCCTCGACATTTTCGCTGAGGAAAAATCGTCTCCAAATGATCCCAGGAATCTGCCCACGACAGGTGAAACGCGAACCACCGGACACCCTGTATATCGTCTTCCTTCAGATAACAGCAAGTCGGTTATCATAAGGATATTCGATGACAGAGAACTATTTCTTCGGAATTTATTACACTAGAGCGGTCGTTATAGAAAGAATACGTTTCCTAAAAGAATTTCAAAAAGAGCTCCTTTGCTTTTTGTTTATTATCATGTATGTTTTTCGCGAAAAGATAAATTATAAATTGCAATAATGTTTTGTTTCTCTTAATCACATTTTTCTTGATCTTATTTTGTTATTTAATGTTTTTTCTTTTTATTTAAATTATTATTATTATTATTAAAATTATTATAATAGCACTGTGCTATATGCAGATGTGTTATTATTCCAATAATATAGTTTTCTTAAAATTTAATTTTTTTACGAGTTTGCACAAGTCTATTCTTCAATTACCGGTTGAAAATTAATATTTAAACATTCACATATCTCATTTTGTAACTCATTTTGCTTAAAGCATTTTGATGATTGACTGACTATTCTTTGTACTTTTAATCTAACTAAATTTATAATGATAAGGTGCAGCAACATAAATTTAATGTTTTGTATCGTAAATCCTTTTGCATGTCAATCTTAGGATCTCGCGAATTGCTCGCTACAACATCATGTCTGTGTTGAATTGCAAGTTATAACCTGGAAGTTAAGCGAGCGAGAGTGCTCATTACATTCCAACGTAAATGGCTAAACACAATCTCAAGAAAGCGTAGCGAATTGAATTATCATTCCAGAAATCGGCGCGAGAACAAGTTCAATCACCTTCATAGATTGATGTATATAAATAGAGTATATATAATAGAGATGCATAGAGAAATATCTATTAATAGATCGTAACAACCAAAAAGATTTATACATAATAATAAAAGTATCTTATATATCACAAAAAGTTCTGATAAATATATAATGTGTACAATAGATTTCGCTCTCTCTTTCTCTTTTCCTTTCTTTTATTATAATATTTTTTTAATTACAGCTTTTTTAGACAAGCCAAAATTAATTTAATCGATAACGTCGAAATATTTATATTTTTGATAAATTTATAACAATCAAATTTTAAGAGAGAAATTAAATGTGATAAAATTAGATATTTTAATTAATTTCGAGTAAACAAATTTAACATGAATAGAATTTTAATTTTTGTTTTCTCAGATATATGAAACATTCAAATATCATAAAAATTATAACTTTCCTCGATAACTTCGTAAAGGGAAAAAAAAAAAAAATGATTTTAAATTGATCAATCTGATGAAGTACAAAATTTAAAGATATATAAAGATGTTTTATGCGCATATCATTCTATTTTTTATACTTCAGTTATATATGTATATATTATATAATAGTAATCAACACTTGAAGAATATCAAAACATCTCGATTATTTAATATTTTTGCGCAAACAGATGCAGATTCTCTCGCTTAAATTTTCGCGAAGAGAACGAAAGGAATTCCCGGTCATGTGCCGGCCTTGACAGACCATTCGTATTGTTGACGTTTACACACCGTGATTTGCAAGCGTTTATGCGCCGCCACGCGAAATCGCTTGCCATCTCTCGAACAATTCTGCGCGCCGCAACAACGCCCAGGTATTTCGTAAAAGTTCATAAAAAAAAAGAATATTGCGGCGGTATTACGCGATGGTGTAAGAGCGATTAAAAGACAAAGAGTAGCAGACGTCGATAATTAAGTCGGCCGCTTTCGCCGCGGGCGCGGCTCGGCGCGAGACGATTTGCATGAAATTGCATCTTGATAGGATGCGCTCGGCGTATCTTTCCGCTATATCAGGAAAGGTCGTAGGAGTGCTCGTTCCGCGGAAGTAATAATGCACTTACAGACATTACATGGACGATACGTTTGGAGAATTTTATCTACAAGTCAAAATATTTGAAACTTTGCATGTAAAAATCATGAAAAATTTATATATACATATATATTAATATTAATAATATATGTATAATAATTAAAATGAAAATATGTAATAATATATAATCAAATATAATTTTTTATTATATATTTATTACAATAATGAAATTTGTGCAACTATTAGAGAGTTAAGATTAATTTCTGATTCTAAATGCATTCGATTACTTCCAATACTAAACGAACAATCATGCAATCGAGAGACATCCACTTTGGTGAACGTCCTCGATCGCGAAAGCAGCCTGTTTGCGACCATTATCGAGGTATGTATTCGTTTCAATTGCTAAGAATCGCTCTATCACCACAACAACGACTTAAAGAGCACCCGATTATATCGCGTTCAATTGCAAAATGTGTTTGCGCTTATTGGGTTATATCGACGATGTGCGGATATGGTACAACCAATGAACTTGATCCCGATAATCTGCGAGATAATTTATAAGGATATAGCATAAATGATGTACAGATTCTAAAATAATGAAAAAAAAATTTTGAAGATTTTTTTGACAATTAAATATTCCGATTTTCTTTATTTAATACAAAAAATTTAATCGCCTTTAAATATTTATTTTTTAAATATATGAGAGTGCATCATGATTTTTCAAATTGATATAAAATATAAAAATAAATCGCGTTAAAAATTTATTTAATGTCGAAAAAGATTTGCATATTTTAATTCGCTGTAATAAATATTATATTTTTTTATAAATATTTATTTTCTATTTGGGGGGAAAGAAAAAGAGAGAAAGAGAAAGAGCGGTAAACCAAATCATTTTCATTAATTATATGTTTCCGCTGTTTTATTTATCATTAATTATGATAATTTCGAATGAATATCACACAATGATGTACAATGTCTCAATTACTGTCAAGTAATATCGCGATACTCGCGAATGCGATTTCTAAATGCACGCATCTCGCTATGAGATTCGCGCGTTGCAACGAGATGCAATAATCCGAGTGAAAGTCACGGAGAGAAAGGACGATTTTTCATCGCCAGCATCATAATGCGGCACGCGATTTAATTTTTAATCGCTAAAAATATTATAAATAAAACAAGGGAAAATGACCGCGTGAAGAAAAAGAATGTTTCTTTTCTTGAATTATTAATTTTATATATATATATATATATATATATATATAATTATATAAATTTAAAATTCAATCGCGGTATTGCACATTGAACGAGATTGAGAGAACACGATTAAATAATTGTATTACATACTACATTATTATATACAATTTATTATCAGCGTTAAATTACTGCTTAGTTTGATGTAGAGCTTTTCTTCAACAAATTTGCTTTGCGATTTTAAATCGTAAATCCGTAATGATCCTGCTCTTAATCGTAACGACTGGGTAAACGCACCGTAAGATATCACAGCCTTTAAAGTTCCCCGTTCGGAAGTTAGACGACGAACTGGGTCGCCCGGGAGATCTTTAGAAGGCAAGCTAATACGCAATCGCGCAGATGACAGCCAACCCGAATTAATATCTTCACATGTAAGAGTTTGAACGACTATTTTTTGCCATTCGCTGTTTCTTAGTGTAATTCGCGACATTTATCCATATTAATAACATATTAATAAATATTAATCTACTAAATCATTAAAATGCAAAATTTCATAATTAAAATTTCATAATTAAATTGCAATTAGCATTATAATTAATACTGCGTTCTTCGGTAAATACTGAGATCCCCATTAAATTTTTTTTCTTACATTCTTCCTATTTTTTCCTAATTTTTGTATATCACAAAACGTTTAAACCTTTGCTAAGTATTTTAAAAACTGTTTGCTCTTAATTTGTTTACGTTTATAGAATAATAATATACGAGAATAAATAGAAAATATTTCGCGGACATTATTTCAATCACTGCTTATTTCAATGTCAGCTCTCACTACTCCCACTTAAATGCAATTATAAGCATCTTTCGTTTTTATTTTTTTTTTTATTTAACTCAGTTTAATTCCTATCTACAACCCAATATACGCCCAATTTATTTCAATTCGCCGAATTCAATCTGATCAATTAATTTCATTTAACCCATCGCTTATTCGGTTATACTTTCATCATATTGAGTGATAGAGTTCATGACATTGATCATTTTGCTTTATTAAACGTATTTTTTCATTTCTTATTCGTAAGAATTTGCGTCATCAAAAAGCACGCACAGTATTCAAGTAAGATAATAATAGTAATAATAATAATAATAATAGTAATTATTATTATTATTAGTAATAGTGGTAATAATTTTATAGAAGAGAGAGAGAGAGAGAGAGTTTATTTTTTGTCTAATAATAATATATACACAGTTTGAAAATTTGTGTTTTCTTGTTAAAAACGGTCCCCGTTAAAATTTTTGTGTTAAATATTTAACACGTTCATGTGTTAATTTAACATATTGCTGTCATGTTAATTGAATTCAAATGTTAAATTATTAAAACAACTAAAAAAAAGTGTAAAAATAACACAATGTATATCTATTTTTAATTTTACACAATAAATATGTTCCGCATTATTAGTGACAAGATTTATCTGTTAATATTTACAGAAAAAAATGTTAATTTTACTTTATAATATAAATGGGGATGATAAAATGTAAAATTAACAATTTTTTTAGTTAATTTTTACATTAAAACTATGTTAATTTTACACAAAATTTATTTTAAGTTTATTTGAAGTTTACATTTATTTTATGTTAAAATATTAACACAATATTCGTGTCACCATTTAACATATCCGTATTATGTTAAATTAACACAAAAATTTCTGTGGACCGTTTGGGACATGTAATATTTGTTAAATTTAACACAAATTTTTCAACTGTGTAGCAAATTGTCTAATAGATAATATACATATAGTAATAATTCCTTTTTTCATTATTATTATTCTATTAAGTCAGAATTAAAGCGTACATTTAATCTGCTCGTATTCACGACCAAAATTGATTATGTTGCGCCATCGGCCTAGCCTAGATCGTTCGCCAAACTACAATCCCGAGTGTCTGATGGCTCTTACCATAAAATGTCGTCCTTACGAGCGGTTAACGTTCGCCCGATAATCAAATGCATGCAAGGTAATAGATCCTGCCAGTCTCCTCGACGCCTTCGAGTACCTGAATGACTCTTACATCACTCCGCGTTAATAGAATCGCTCATTTGCGATGCAAGCCTTTGCTGCTTTCGCGTAGTCGTTATCGAGAAGAAATTGCGAAACCACCACAACTATGCCGCGTTCCATTAAAAATATTTTGAGTCAAGAGTAGTATTGTTTTTACATATATAATTAGATTTAAACTCTTTTTTCATATTCTTTGTTTAAAAGAATAAAAATAAATAAAAAGTCTTTTAGAGATAATATATTGACACTGTTTACGAGAAAATATTTTTTGAATATTTTTAAAAATTTTGATCACAGACAATACATGTTATTATATTTAATAGATATTTTTTGTATATTAATGCAGATGTTATACGCATTTTTCTTACGTGAAAAAAATTGTTCTAAAATATATTGCGTCGAAACAAATAATTTACATGACCATATTGCTAAGAAAATATAGCGGCACACGTTTTTTTATGCTCAATGAGCGACGTATTTTTTTGTATGTACATATTATAATTTCATTATTTAAATAATTTTAGAGACGCATGTCATTCCCTACTCTTGACCCTGACTGTCTTCGAGTTACCCACTTTCCCGCTTTAGCACTTGGGACTTATGACACCACAGTCTACGAAATTCGAGCGTAGCTATTTTAGAATTCGTCGCGTTCTATTTTCGTCACTAATAAAAGGGAGAGAGAATGAAAGAGAGGGCGAGAGAAAACTTAAATAAAACACCGGGATCCATTTAATGATAATTTCGAAATTTGATTTACGCTACTGTATGTCAATTAAGCTGCTCATATATAAAACATAAGAATAAGTAAGTATGCATGATTTAACTGTTAAATTTGCAACTGCGGAGTATCATATACTATTTATTTACACGATTTTTATTGTTAACTGTATTTGTAATATGTATTTGATATATATATATAGTGTAAGTTAAAAATTAAAACTTTATTAAAAATTTTAAAAATTAACAAGTTGACAAAGAGATGAGTATATTGAATGTCGAAACTTAAAGGTTGAGTACTGAGAGTTGAGTATTAAATATTAAAAATTCAACAAATTAAAACATTCATACGCCAAGAAACTAAAAAATAATAATAAAGGAAGATTGAAATTACTAATCATATAAATATGCAAGAATATCATCGAAAAATAAATCTCACGACGATATCCTCACCGTCTATTTAATTAACAGATTTAACATGTTCCACAATTGCGAAACGTTTTCCCGCATTATAATCGTCACGACGAAGATGAGAGAATTCTCGACAAGGAAAAGAAGAACAAGAAGACGACAAAAAGGAAATCGGATCTACGAACATGTTCCTCGTGGAATTTTCTCTTCGCGAAAATTCTTTGGATCGTTAAGGAGACGTGAACGACGTGCATCTCTTCTACTCTTTCTCTTTCTTACGGAAAGAGAGGACGAATGACCCGGAAATTCCGACACGCCAAAGTGGATATTGAACATACTTCTCCAAGCAGAATTAAGGCAAAGTCTCTTGTCGTCTTGGTCGATGAATAATTTTTTATCTCGAGATCGCATAATAATATTTTATATGATTCGCGGAACTCGGTCATAAAGTTTTAACTAAGTGATACATCAAAAAGGAACGCAAATACTATTAAAATGGCAGTATTCGTGAAATAGATTGTTTAAGAATCCGTTCACAGTTGAAATAATTTTTTTCGAACTCAATACTCAACTTTTAAGACCTCATTATCTATCTTTATATAGTTTAGAACTATATCTTTTCTTTATTTTCCTGTTTCTTGTTCTGAAAAAAATTTAGTTTAAATTTGACACTCGGATTAAATAAATGAGGGAAATTACTCTATTTAAGTTGTTACAATTTTTAGAAGTAATATCAAAATCAGAATGATTTAATTTTAATTCATGCTCAATAACAGTTTTATCAAAACAATCACAAAACTGTCTCTTAATCGGAAATTAATTTTCATGAAATTATTATATACGATTCTGTGAGTCCCGTAATAGAGTTAGCCCGCAAAATCGTCCTTGAATTTATTGATTCGATCAATATGTCTAAATTTGATTCAAATTAGTTGTTTGTCTGATAAAGAATTGTGCTGTTTTTTCTCGGAATTTACGGTCTCGTTCATTAGGTATTTGAGGTCACGTATTGTTCATTAGGTATCTGAGGAAAGATATGAGAACGGAATTTTTTAAATGCTGAGTAATATCACATGATAGTCGATGAGAAAAAAGAAGCCGTTATTTTTGATTGCTAGTTTTGTGGGTTACATATAAAGTCCGCGAGCGATCGATGTATCAATTATGCGAAATATTATCTTATAAAAAACTTTATTTGGCTTCATCTCTTTCTCTCTCTTTCATATTCTTTGAAATATATATATATATATATATATATATATATATAATATATATAATATATATTTAACAAAAAAGTAATTATTGGCGGTGAAAATAAAGCATTTTTTTGTTGAGATAGATATTTTAATTATTTTTTTTTTTTTATTTGAATGACGAGATACGATATTGTTGGCTATTTAATTAATATTTCATTATTGCAAATGTACACAGTTGAAAAATTTGTGTTAAATTTAACAAATATCACCTGTCCCAAACGGTCCACAGAAATTTTTGTGTTAATTTAACATAATACGGATATGTTAAATGGTGACACGAATATTGTGTTAATATTTTAACATAAAATAAATGCAAAGTTCAAATAAACTTAAAATAAATTTTGTGTAAAATTAACATAGTTTTAATGTAAAAATTAACTAAAAAAATTGTTAATTTTACATTTTATCACCCCCACTTATATTATAAAGTAAAATTAACATTTTTTTCTGTAAATTTTAACAGATAAATCTTGTCACTAATAATACGGAACATATTTATTGTGTAAAATTAAAAATAGATATACATTGTGTTATTTTTACACTATTTCTTTTAGTTGTTTTAATAATTTAACATTTGAGTCCAATTAACATAACAGCAATATGTTAAATTAACACATGAATGTGTTAAATATTTAACACAAAAATTTTAACGGGGACCGTTTTTAACAAGAAAACACAAATTTTCCAACTGTGTATTAGCCATAAGAAATTATAGAATACAGTATTTTATAAAAGTATTTGAGCCAACACGTGCGATAAAAACAGTTATAAAATTAAAATTAGTATTCTCATATATTATGTATGGCAAATTTTAATAATGGATTTTTTAATACATTTTTATTAACACTTTAAATTTAATTTTAATTTGTATTAAATAATGCCGGACAATTTTCAATCTCACTCTCTTAAAATAAAAATGTGTTTTCAACACATAAATTACTAACAATTCAACAATTAATATACGAATATTTTAAATAATAGAATAATTTATATAATTAAATAAAATCTTTTAGGAGAGAATTTTTATATGTATTGGCATAACTTTTGTCATCAGGATTCCTCTCTATTAAATTAAAAACATTCCGTTAAAACATTTCAATTTAAATAAATACCATTATTTTAATATATGGCAAAAATGAAAAACATATTTGTTGAGCTCGATATAATATTTATATTATTCTTGTTATACGCTTATCTTAGCATGATACATGCAGATTATTAGGATTTGGATTCTATTTGATAGAGATACGGTATCATAGTCATTCACGCATCCGCAAATTGGGAGTGTCAACGTGAAGCGAAAATCGTACCAGAAACTGGCAAAATGATGGTCATATGTATAGATGCTGACGACTTGGTAGAAAAATGTGGTATCCACACAATATTTCTATGAATATTATATTTTATGTTAAGCTGTAGACGGCTTTACAAGTTAATTTAGTCAGCTTTATCTTTAACATTTCGCGTTTTAAAGTGATGACATATCGGACGTAAGAACATTTATATTGCATTGCTAGAGAAATGAGCTATCAAACAGTGAGTACAAGCCGATAACACAGCCAGGTTCTTAGTATAAGGAAATCGGATTTCAAAGCACGTGCGACGAGATAATAATAATAGCCTCATCATCGACTACTTCGCAGTTTAAATGCCTCGGTATTAGCATCATCTTTACACATTTAAAAGCGTTAACGGTAATAAAACTTATCGCCCTTTTCCTCCCTGTTCATATTAAAATACATAAAAAAATAGAGCAATTAAATGTGAATAAAAATTATATGCGCGTAAATTTTATGATTAATATTTTTATAATCGATTCCAGCTTGATTTCTTCGCGTAATAATCTCTCTCGGAAAAAGATGGCCAAAAAGTTTGCAGAAAGTGTTAATTTTTCGCATATACAAATCAAAAATATTACAATGTATAAATATAAATATATGTATATTAATATATAATAAATATATTTATATATTAATTTATATATTATATTTATATATTTCTTTTTATTAATTTATATATTAATAAATACATTAATATATTAATAAATATATTAATATATTAATAAATATATTAATTTTTGCAAACTATCATGTTTTTCGAATTTTATTTTTACATAAAAATAAATTCATAGAAGTTATTGCAAAAGTGAAAAGTGTCCAGCCTGCCGTAGGAATTATCATAATTATCGATAAATATCCGTAGAGTTATCGGAGGACGCACAACTGTGCGATAGATATACACGCCCACATAGCGGCAAACACGCGCGTGACCCGGTATGGTTAACGTTGACACAGAGAGAGAGAGCGGGGACAAGGATTCATCAATACGAGGCGAATAAAGATAGAAAGAGAGAGCAGTTGATGTGACAACATGCAGTTCTCTCCCATGATTCGCATATTTAAAAAATATAGGAGCAAAGATCACATAAAAATATTCAAACAAGTAAAATATCGGTCGTCCTCATAATTATTAATTAATAACGCCGATGGTGATTTATTCGAAACGATTATCGCTCGTCACTTTTGAAGATAGGAGCTCGAGATAACGCGGAGAGAGAGAGAGAGAGAGAGAGAGAGAGAGAGAGAGAGAGGGTCAGCGAGAGTTAAGAGCCTCGCGGTTAATTTTAATTAACATTTATGGGGGAACGACCGAGACAAGAGAATATCGCTACTACTCACCTCCTCGAGGGACGTGATGGTCTGCCTGCACTGTGGCATTCGCGAGACGAAGGTGGACGTCGTGGGCGAGTTATAGTCCTCCCTCGTCTCCTCCACGAACTCGCTCACGGCGATTAGGCCCGGCATCTTATTCTCTCTCTTTCTCGTCTTCTGTCAGTTCTGTTGTGTTCCACCCCACCTCGCCCTTCCGCCCAGCTGCAACCGGAGGCTGTCCCTTCGGCGGCTCCCCACGCTTCTTCCTCGTCTTCGTCTTCGTCGTCGTTGTAGTTAATCGTCGTTGATGATTTTCGCGCGGCACTTCACACTTAATCTGCCGCGGACGCACCGCTCACTTCACCCTGGTCGCCACCTTCTTCGTCTCTCCGCACCGTATAAATGTCGCCCCGGTACGACGAGTGACAGGGAGCGAGAGAGAAAGACGGAGAGTGTATAGAATTTAGCGAGAGAGCCCGAGGGAGAAAAACAGAGAGGAATGTGAATGACAGGGGAACAAGGAAGCGAAACGGACGGCAGGTTCTAGCAGCAGCCACCACCTCTGTGTATTTCGCGCAGAGATAGAGATAGAGAGGACGGAGGGGGGGGGGGCGGGAGGGAGAGACACACGACGCACACTTGGCGAGAGACCGGCGCGATTATTTTCGCGACATGGTAGCGGCGAGCTACCAACCGTCGTCGCGAGGATACATAGCAGGTAGATGCAGCAACGGCAGCTCTCGAGGAAGAGCGCGGCTCACCACGCAGACGTCCATGCGCGCATGAACATGATATCACCGCGTACGAACCGACCGCGATACACACGTATATATATATGTATATTATATACACACTATGATGCACACAAACACAACACTCGCGCGCGTACGCAGCTGCGTCCGCGAGATGCTCCCTTCGTACGCCAATCTCGCATCAAATCGCGCATCAGCTACTGATTCGCTCGGGTGCCGAGTACCGCCGAAACGCTCGCGACTGCTGCCGAAGTTTCACTGAGGCGGCGCTGGCGACGCGCGCGCGACCAGCTCGGTTACGTCACGGAGTAAAATGTATATAGAGCGGCGACCCGACGTGAGGTGATTGACGGAGCGATCGAGTTCGAGATATCGAATCTAATATTTGCGATATAGATATGGCTGCAAAAAGAAAACAAATTATATTTTTTAGAGTCAATCAATAATCAAATCTTTCAGAATTTACTGTCATAATTTTGCTGTAAAAGTGGTTTTCTAAGAAACCTGAGACAGACATTAGCATTTGATTTTTAAATGTATATATCCTTTCAAAAATAATTTACTGTCAGTTTTGTTATAAAAATGTTTTAATTATATATTCAATTTTATGTGTATATATATTTCTGGATTCTCTTTCAAGAATAATTTACTGTCATAGAGTTTTGTTATAAAAGTATTTTAAAAACTACTGGTAGTAGTTATAACAAAACTCTACAACAGTAAATTATTGTTATAAAAGTATGTTAAAAACTACTGGTAGTAGTAGTTAAAATACTTTAACAAAACTCTTATGACAATAAATTATTCTTGAAAAAAATATATACATATATCAACAGATATATAATATATAAAAATATATGAATATAAAATTACTGAAAATAAAGAACGTTGTAAATCTGAATGAATCATAATTTTGACAGAAATATAAGTTTGATCGTAACAATAAAATTATATTATACATACTGTTAATTCGAAAGCAGAGTTCACAGGTAAATGTTTTCTAATTTTATTATAAAAACATGAAACAGTATTAAAGTACAATCTCTTGAAGCTTGAGCTGTTTCTTGCTCTTAGCTTTAACCTGTGCAGCTATCCGATCCAAATCCCTGCGTCCCTGACTGGTCAGTTTACGTCCTCCAAGGGGTGCCTTCTCGATCAACTTGAGTTGCTCCAGGCTTTGGAGTGCCTTGCGTGCAACACCACCTGCTGATCGGCAAAAGTGACTGGGATGGGTGCCGTTGCGTTTGCGTCCACCAAAGATCTTTGTAACCGCACCGACTCCAATTGGGCTACGAATATAAATGTGACGCACCAAGGCTGCGCATCTGATGTAATACCAATCAGGATCGTAGGGAGCCAGTTCCTTGAATTTGGCTGTTTTCACAATGTCCACCCATTCTGGCACACGCATTTTACCAGTCCTACAAAGTTTTACAAAGTACAAGGTAGAGTTATAAGATATCTTTGAGTAATTATATGTTTACGTATTATATCATGATAGCAGTATGGAATGAGAATTTATAAGAAGCTATATGATATTTCAAATATAGATAGTAGGTTTCAACCATTATGACACGTGTGATCGTTTAGGTTAAATTCGAGCTACGTTTCTTACTCACTTTTTGAGGAAGGCTGCGAAGGCCTTCACAAATTTTTGTTGATCCACGTCTTTTAAAGTTACGGAGGGCATCTGTGAAAAAAAAAGACTTAGCTTAATAAAATAATCACATGTAAAAGGACATATGCACACGCAACACGAGCGAACGAATTAATGCTCTGAACGTTCCAAGTCTGACATTTCAATAACCGGTAAAAACCATAAAAGTCATTAAATTAAATGTATACAATTTCTAGGATTTCGTTCCCTTAAAAAGAATTTAATTTGTCGGAAAACTGTCAACTGCAACGCACCTTGGCAAGAACGCTAACCGGAAAGAACCAGGCGATAGCGGGAGAAGCAATACGTCATTGGAGCGAAGGGCCTAGGATTACGCAGTTTCTCGAGATGGGCGACCTTCGTTCCAAAATGGTGCGCCTGACCGCCTGACGTTGGCAGCAAATCCCCTCAATGACGTCAACCTACGTAATTCAAGCCAGGTTCATTGATGCGAATAATCTTTCCGGTTCAGCCGTTCAGCCGTTCAGTCGTTCTTGCTTCGCGGGCGTGAAAAAAACGCGGTTCGCTTTTGAAAGAGGTTATGTAGCCTTACAGAAAGTAGCTTTATCTCCCATACATATTGCATAACGTTGCTCAACGGATACGATATTCGTCAGTGATCGTGTGACGAATCAGTGGGCGGCGATACGTTAATATAAAGGAGGTGCGAGAGACCGGAAATGATTCGTAATCTTTGTCGAGTATTGATCTCGCGGGGGATCGGAACAGCCACGAAACGCGGCATGACGGAGCGGGTGCCTCTTTCGAGGGATTTCTTCTTTCGCCAGGTAAAGAACGATCTACGCATGTCTGCGGCAGCCTCTGTCATCTTTCGGCCGCTCGCTTGCACTTGTAAATAATACGCCGACAACGGAACGCTTTCCGTTCAGCTGAGCTCCCATGGTCATTTCGATCGAAATTTCCATCAATCGTTGATTCATCAGCAGAATGATCAGCAGCACTGTTTCTATTATACATATATATATGTATAATAGATGTTGGAAATTTTGTTGATCATTCTACAAGTTAATCGATGATCAATTAATTGTAGTTTACTCAAAATGGAGTCGCGTCGATTTGTGTCTTATTGTAAATGGAAAGCACTCAATGAGACTGGTTGTATTTTTTTTTACTATTTATTTTTTCACATTTCATGTACTTATGTGAGAAAGATGTGAAAAATTGTCAAATTAAAGAATTGTGTACTTCTGGATGATTTTCCTCATCTCTCTGCTCCAAAATTATTATAGCTTTTTCTCTTAATTTTTACATATTTTTGAAATATTATTATATCTCGAAATGTTTCAGAAAAGTATTAATTGATGTATAATATATAGTATATCTCTTAATATATATATATATATATATATATATATATATATATATATATAATATTTTAATATAATATTTATATATTAATATAATATTTTTCACATCTTTATATATATTCAAAGTGTTGAAATAAAAAAAAGGAACAAAATATACAAGAAACATCATAAAAGAATGGGAGGAATAGATATAAAGCAAATATTTCTTTTAGCTGCATTTTCTTTTACATTTACTGCATTTAAAATAAAATTGATACATGTTCGGTATTTGAAAAGAGAGAAGAATTATTGTAAGGAATTATAGAAAAGTGCAACTAAAAAGAGCATATCTAAATTCTGGTCCTTTTAGCTGCATGTAAAACAGAACAGTAAAGGATTTTAAATAGAAGAAAGAGAAAAGAAAGGATTATACAGGTGTCTAATATTTTTTCTTCATAAAAATATGTCAAATATTAAATTTGAAAATTTATTTTGATTATATGATTTTAATGTAAAATTTATATATATGTTTCAGATTAACTAAATTTTTTAAAAACTTTTTTACACACGCATGCGAATTTGAAATAGATTGTTTTTTACGAAAATGTCGAGGGATGTTATTAAATAAACATGTTTCTGAGGTATTTTCTATATATTATAGTATATACATTATACACAAGTTTATTTTGGTCTATTAGATGAATACGAGTTACACTAGTTTTTCAACTCGACGTTAATTTTTTATATATAATGTTTTGATACGATGTTTTCCTGTATTGTTTCTGCAATATACGTATATTCTGTGTGAACAAATATTGGACAAATTTTTTTTTTATGAATGCGTGTTGTGATACAGTTGTTTTTTCCATTTACAATTACAGCATTTGAAATAGTTTGAACGAAAATTTAATTTGTCGACCAAAAGATAATTAGTTCCGGATTCATTCTGAGATATAAAAAGCAAAATATTTACTATTGTTTTTATAACTTTTTCAATTTCTGTACAGCATACAACAAAGTTATATATTTTAATAAAAAACGTAACATTAAGGTAATAATTTACAATGTTAAGTAATGGCAATTTATATTTGCAAACTGTCGAATGAAATTAATTCATACTTATTTCGGCAATGAATTCCTATAAACGTGTATTGATTTAACAAAACAAAAAAAAAGTTTGGACAGAAAAATATTATGCTATTACATTTTTCTTATTATACGGATTTATATATTTAATACAATAAATTTTATTTTTACTCAAAAAGTAATTTAAAGTTGTGTATGGTAATGTAAATGAAATATTTAAATAAAAAAGGAAATGTATATATATATCTGAATTATTCAAAAAAACATTGCTATTAGTGAATATTGCACATTAATGTTGCACAAAATACGAAAAGAAAATGTTTTATATTTCGTAATGATAATGGTTTCGAGCACATTTTCAAAAATTATTTTTAATTATTCTACACGCATTAATACATGAATCAAAAGACAGAAATGACAAAACATATATGACAAGATTTAAAATATATTTTGCTAAATACTGTCAAATGTGTGTATGTGTGTGTGTGATTAAACGCTCATTTGCATTAAATTGATTATCTTATTTTTCATATTTTTTATCTGACGTGTCTAGAGTTGCGGAAAACATATGTGCAGTAAATATAATTGAAAAGTATTGCTAAAAGTTTTTGACCTCTGTATCTTTATTATCATATTTTATGCAACCTAATAAGAGATTGCTTTATCTCATTTTATTTTGTTGCAATATTATTTTTTCAATTAGTCAATATTTTAATGTACATATACATTTAATTTTATTTGTATAATAATACAATTATGGAGATACAATTAGAAAAGTGATATATTATAAACGAGAATTTATTATTTGCAATGTAATTTTATTGCATATCCGCATTATATTACTGAAACGTAATAAATAATTATTTTAATTTTCAGTTTTTCGATCCAATATCGAGTACGTACACATATTTGCTGGCCGATACCAACGATAAAGAAGCAATTTTAATCGATCCAGTTGTCGAATGGGTTGAACGTGATAAAAAAATCATCAAGGAGCTGGGATTAACGTTAAAATACGCCCGTAAGTTTTTATCCAACATAGATCATATATCTCGTGCGTAAATATCGTTGTTTGTGAAAAATAATGGAAAATCGATATGTGAGAGAAACGCATGGTACATACGCGCACACACGTGCCGAAGAATCATACAATTTTTCGTATTATCTGATATTATTTGATCAAGATTATACCCTTTTCAATTATAGATTGCACACAAAGTAATAATAATTTGCTTAAGTTTCGAAATTTAAACGCAATTGTGTTGCATATAGAAACTGTGTTAGAGAAGAAATATCGATTTTTGCGTCAATCATTCTCAGATGTAATTTTAGAGAACTATATTTAATCGAAATAATACATATTAATGTAATGCACTTCTCTAATATTCTCTTATACGTATTTTTTTTCCAAAATCAAGTTGTGCCACTTTTCTATAATTTTTAAGAAATCAAATATTGAAGCGCACTATTATTAGGACGATAAAAAATAACAGCTCTTCCTTAATCATATTTATATATTTTACGTGCAATTTTGGAGAGAGATAAATCTACATAAGTCAGATGTATTAAACTTTGCATATTGACATTTATTTTTGCAATGTTGGCGTTTATAACTCACAAAATATCAAACTGATATATATTGACAAATTTCTTTTCTTATTTTTATATTAATATATTATAAATATATATTATATATTAAATATTATATCTCCTAGAATATTTTCAATTTCTACTTTTGCTCTATTTTTAAATCTCATAGAATTTGACACAATTTTAAAATTTAGAAAAATTGTTTAATAGTATTGATTGAAATTATATACAGCGTATAAAAATTATATATTATTTTTTTATACACGCGATACACGCGTGTAATAATATTAGGAGACATTTAACATTAACATTCAGCAAAATCAGTCACATTCCAATATGACAAATGTCCAATATGACAATATTCTAAAATAGTGACGTTTTAAAACGCTTAAATGAATAAAACTAATTAATTAAATTAAATACTAATAAACTTAATTAATTAATTAAAATATATTCCATTTAACAAAATGTATTATCTTACTATCGTCGTTACTTGTTCATCGGAAATGTACTTGTCGGCAATTACACCATGCCACGCGCTGTGATTTACGAGCCAAGTGCAGAATTATATTGCAAACTATCCTACTAACCGACCAATATTTGCCGAACTTCATAATGAATTGGCATGCAATCCCGCCACGCTGCTAAGGACGGTCGCGCATAGTTTTGCCATTGTTCCGGAGGTTAACACGGGGTCGTGGACCATAAACCCGGCGAGAGTGTATCCAGGCATATCGTTGAACTTTACCAATTTCGATAAAGAACTTTGACTTTGGATACGATCCGATTCGATTTTGTTGTAGAATTTTCGAGTGTATCGCGCGACGAAAGCATTATTTCGTCGACAAATCGTGCTTATCATGTGTGGAAGCGGATCTGCATGGAAATTAATGAAGTTGAACTCTCTTTCTTTCTCTCTGAAAGTACTTTTTGTATGTCTAATGCAATATACTTCTTTAAAATGATGTTGAAATTATAGAAATATTTATTATTAAAAATAAAAACGAAGAAACAGATACAATAAAATTATTCGAAACGTTATGACAATCAAAGAATAGTCATTATTGCAAGATTTTTTTATTAAATTCTGAAAATATATATGGAAATTACACACACATTATTAAATACACACTATTAAAATACAATATTTTAAAATTTAAGCACAATAGAACATATGTAACTTTCATAGAAAGAAAAGATACACATATAGAGTTTTTTCTTCTTTTTAACACTTTAATTTTTAATTATTATTAATTATAGATTCCTCCCTTCTCTCTCTCTCTCTCTCCAAAAAATTAATATACTCGCGCGAGGAATATTAGCTTTTTTCGTCGAAATTTGTGACCTTAATAATGAAGGATTTTTGATTCGGCAAGAAAAGGAACAATACAATCGTATATCAGAGGTGATAGAATTATCATATTACTTATCGTGCTGTCAGATCGCGAAGTGGTTTTTGCGAGAGATTTTTTGGCTAAGTGGAACATACTGTTTATGCGAAAATGCACTTGTTTATGCGAAATTCTGTATATGTCAATTCTGTCCCGAACAAACGAACATTTCCATAATGCATTTCTCTCTCTCTCTCTCTCTCTCTCTGTTTTCCGATAATGCATACACTATTAATACTGCTCAACTTCCGTAAAACTACGCGAATTATTCGTAATTCAGTTTTGTATAAAGAGCGAGGTAACTAATTAAATTAATAGATTTAACGTATAGTTAGTTATTATAGTTATAGTATAATGACTTGTATCTACACATTTATATGCATAGATATTTAAGAGTGATATAAAATATTCCAACATTTTTCCGACGTTGAGTTCAGATTTGTCGATTAATATCAAAATTTTTAGAAATATTATACATCTTATCATTAATTCTGAAATTAATTAATACATTTATACTCATGTACATACATTAAAATGTCTTTTAATTTGTTTATACATTGAGCCAGCATAGCATGAACCATTTTTTTCATTGAAAAGAATGTTCGTTGCTTCTGGGGGATTTTCTATAGCGCATTACGGAAGCATGATACAGCGATACGATCTCGGCAATGCTTATCGATTATGCATTTACCAGTAACAATGACTAGCGTCTTTGCTACATGACAATCTTTTTTACTGTTGCAGTGAACACACACTTGCATGCAGACCATATCACCGGGACGGGTCGACTGAAGTCGCTATTGCCTGATTGCAGATCTATGATATCGCGCAGCAGCGGTGCCGAGGCGGACGTACTCCTGGAGCCGTACGACTACGTCCAATTTGGCAGACACCAATTGAAAGTGCTGCCTACACCAGGTCATACAGAAGGTCAGATTCTTTTTTTCGCTCAACTAATTGAACAAATGTGTATACTTTGAGAAATCTATACAGGCTGTCTGGCGATCTTAAATAACATTTAGAATTTTGGGATAAATCGATATTTATATTAAAGTAAACTGATATAAATATATATGCGGAAATTTGATTTCCGCAAAACCTAAGTTTGTGCGAGAATCGAGATATTTTTTTTAGACGTCTGAATGATTTGAATATTTCTAGCTTTTACCTAATGTCTTATGTGACACTTTTAAATACCTCGCAGGACACCTTGCATACGATTTTATTTTGTAACTTATTGATTTTTAAGATGGAAGATATATACATATATATATTTCGATAATAACTTGCAAAAACAATATGCTTAATTACTATTATATTATCAAAGAAATTCGTACGATTTTTCTTGTCAGAAAGATCGTGATTGTAGCTTTTGTTTTTGTTTCTTTTTTTTGTAAAATATTATACCATTCCCCATTTAGCTAGCATTTTACCATCGCCCATGTGTCAGCTACATGGTGTGGTAAAACAGTGTTGCTCTATAAAGGGCTAAGTGCATAGTGTATCATATTTGATACATACGTGGATTTTCAGCATTTTCTCGACATGCTCTGTGAGTTATTTCGCGTTACGATAAACATACATGATATATGTTGTTGTCTTGTCTAGTCTAAATGAAAAATGAATATTTGTATTTTTTTCTCTGTCTCCTTTTTTATCTTTTCCATTGTTTGGAATTACTTTATGTTCTTTGATATATTTTTTTAATAATAGATATTTTGAGCCTCGGCTTAATCTTTCATTTAAAAAAAAAACAACGTATTAAAAATATCCATTATTTTTTAATATCTTTTTTTTTCAATGGTTTTCTCATTACACATTTTATATTGTGTAATGGCATTATATATATTATATTCTGTACTTTTTCACATCCTATATATTTTATATTTTAAATCTTTATAATGCATTTAATAATGTAATTTAATGCAATTTTTAATGCATTTGCTGTATTCGCGCGATGAATACAGAATGCAATTTTCGTGTCGCGTAGCGAAAGTCTCGAAATTATAACGTGATAAGTTACAGATACATTCACAATTCTATCGGGTTACATTTCTTGCGCGATCGATCGCGTTTACCTGGTCTATTATTTTATTAATTGAGATGTCAAGAAAAATGGCGAAATACTTTCTTGTGAGAACGGTGAGAGGTGGCGCTATTTTATACGTGGATTGAAAAGATCAAGGATATAACGCGCGTCTTTCTTGAGTACATTTAGAAAACGAAGTTAAAAACTTCAGCATTTAAAAATATGCCGTAAATTCAATAATGTCTAACACGTGGAATAAGGATATTTAATAAAGACGCAGAGAAAAAGAGAGAAATGTGAAAATTGATATTTATGATTATGATTTTAATTCCAGTAGACTTTTGAAAAACTGATATTAAATATTTATGAATGTGGAGATTTATATTATCGTAATTTTTAATATTGTATTATCTTGTTCCTTAATATGTTATTTATATTTTTATTTTCGCATATACACAAACGATAAAATAATAATTTTTCCAAATTCTTTAAACATTTAAAATATTCTCTAAAGAAGATTTAAAAATCTGATCTTAATGCTTCAATTTTGTCTAAACTGTCTCATATTCTTATCTTTTCTCTTGTTATTATCTTCGCATGCTCAGAAAAAAATGTGTTGCGTCGCATTCTGAATTTCATACGCGTGTTACGTATAAAACACAGTGTCCCTGGAGTAATTAACTTGAATTGTTCTTTGTCCAGAAAATATTGTAGGTGCCGTAATTTTTGTAGTTTTTTTGACACATATATTTGTAGCTATTAATATTTTTTGTTATCATTAAGAAAATGTTCCCGTTCGGGCTGAGATAATTCTTATTCATCGCGTATCCCAGAACTTATTGCTTATTATGGGAAATCACTTAAAACAATTTTTTTTAGTGAAAAAGAAATGATAAAATTATTTCGTCCGGTGACTTTCAACATATTTTTAACTAAAAGATGTCATAATTTTAAAATAACCTTAAACTTTAATTAATTAAAATTTAATTAATTTAGATAAATTAGATTCTCATTAATTTTTATTTTTTATGAATTAAAAAATAGACTTTTGTTGTATTTATATTATTTCAGTTTTGAAATAGACTCACGAAACTTATTTATCTAGTTGAAAAATTAACTCTTTGGCATTAAACAATCTTTATCCTAGTTTAGTCTCTAACTTTGTAGTATTCGATAGTTTTGGGACACTTTATACATGTACATGCGTACATTACTATTGGAATTTACACGGTGGAATGGAATGAAAAAAGAGGATTCTTATCGATTGTGCCAGATTTGCTACTCGTCGCGACTCAATCGTTTGTCCAGAGGAAATCCTGGAGCCGTCTAAGCTATCTTGATATCGGATTTGCTCGATAGACTCGATTTTTCTTGCCGAATACTCAAATAGCACGCATTAAATACCTATGGGTTAAATATTTGATACCAGTTTTATTCTTATACGCTAAAAAAGTAAAGCTAATATGTCGCGTACTCATCCGCTGAATTAAATTCTTAGATATTTCATCCTTTTATTTAATCCTTTTGTGATAAACACACACATTTATTGTATGAGAAAAGAAAATCAACAAATATTTTGTAAAGCATATATTTGTAGAATGGAATATTTGGAGATAAACGATTGGACGTAAACGATTTTAGATACCGATACACAGAACGTTCTAAAAAAATTATTCAACAATTAAATTCAGAATTGTTGCATAATTTTCATTATCCATTTATTTTTTATTAAAATGTCGAGACGTTTATTATTTTGGAGTTATGCCTCGTTAGAAGAAGAAAACGAATCACAAAAACTCTTTTACTACACTGAGAAAAAAAATCGTTACCTTGACTAAATCGTTCAACTAATTACTATTTTGTTAATTGAACATATAAAAGTGTTTAAATTAAATACAACATATTAAATCTAATATAATGTGTTTTGACTTAAATACTTGTATATATTTAATTAACAAAATAATAATTAATTTAGTCAAGTTAACAACTTTTTTTTCTCAGTGTATGAAATTGAAATATTACATTATATTTATTATAAAATTATTACTACAATGACGAATATTAATTCACATTTATTAAGAGAAAATGTGGCTATTGTAATTTTATCATTGGAAACTCATTGGATCCATTTATGCAAGTGTTACGATCATATCTTGCTTTATTTCATTTATTTCCGTTTTTATGTTCTTCTGGATATAAATCATGGTTTCTATGTTGGGTATAACTATTCATCTCATTCAACATTTTTCGAGCGAGTGTAATATATCTGTTCGCAATTCTCTTCTTTTCTTTTTTTTCTTTTTTTTTCTTTTTTTTTTCTAAACGCAATATCGCAAATAGGATGAACGAGCTGACGAACGAGAACTCAATTTATCGTACCGGCCGATTACGAAGCGAATTGCCGCGAAGAGATAGATATATATTCCGTTCCAAAAACGACGCAGTGCTTGTCGGATGGTGGTCGCGTGAAGTGAAGCATGATATCGTAAATATTCCATCTGATACTTGTGCAGGTTGCGTCACGTACGTTTGCGATGAGCAGGCAATCGCGTTTACGGGTGATGCACTCTTGATACGAGGATGTGGCAGAACTGATTTTCAAGTAAGTCTGACCGGAAAATCCACCGGAAAAGTTGCGTATCTTTGCGAGTACACGTGATGATTGTACGTTCCATCTTTAAACCGCGTGTAATTGCACGTAAATAGTATTTTTTTTTAAATTTTAGATAATAATTTGATGTAAAATTCAGTTATTTTATTATCGTATCTTTTTGCGGTTGTAAAGGAATATACAAAAGAAGAACTTACACATTTGTATTATATGAAGAAAATTGAGGATATTTTCCTAAAATGTCTCTTAATCTAATATTATTAAATTATGCCGCTATTTCATTTGACAGTTGTTGGTTTGTCGCGAAATCTCTAGTCATAAATAAAAAATAATCAGCAAATGAAACCTACAATTTGGTGGCTATGCTAGCGTTAAACGTGCGGTGAGAATGGCTCTACGAAGTTTCCTCATAAAGTTGAAATTCACCCTTTCCTGCGGAGAATGTGCAATCTCTTGCATGTTAATTATATGCATGTTCTTATTCTGCTTGCAACTTTTAATCAGCGATACTTGACAAATACAGAGTATGTTGAAATTATCCTAATTTTTCACATTCTTTGATCAATTTAGGAGCAAATCATTTTTTCTCAGCAAAAATAAAAAATAACATGATTCTATTGTTCATTTATTACTTTTATTTACAAATTTTATTTTAATTAGATTTTTTGTTGACTTAACGCTTATTGAAATTTTAATTATAATTAGAGAATTTTAATATTGTAATTTTAAAAAATTGGAAAAAATGTGCGATTAAAATATTTCAAAGAAATTAATTCTAAAATTTGTCAAAAAAAAATTAATGTGTGAAGAATGCGATAATTTTCGACAAACTATATAAACGATAGATTGCACGTGATTTATAAAAATGTTTTCAAATCTCACGAGATTATTAGTTCGCATTAATTTTCATCGAGACGTTGCAACTGCATCTCTTTCAATGAATCGATCGTCATCGTTGAATCAAAACGAACGCTTCGTTTTTCAAGCGGAAATATCATTGGCGATTTGTCGCCGATATAATTGTCGGATGTCGATAAATGGCGTTTATTTGTACGTCATAACTAATCGACGATCGATGCCGACCTGGAATAGACACGGACGACGTAACAGCATCCTGAATTCTCGTCGAAACGTCGACGTCCGCGCGCAATAACATTTTCCCTCCGTTCCGCATGTAGCACAAGTAAACGTCGATATATCAACCGGAATATGAAAGACTTCTTCTCCGCAACTCGTGTGATGAATAGCCGTCCGTCATCGTGTCCGACCACGTGCCGGTGCATTTTATAAACGCGCCGTGACTTTTTCTTCCTTCAAAGCTCGATTAAACAACCTTTTAACACGGGATAACTGAGAAAAATTATTTTTTCACTCGTGTGACATATTTCAAATTAGACCAATTCCGTTTTACTGCTCGACAGTGACTTGATAGAGGTCGAAATTAATTTCAGCCCTATCGATTCTAATTTTGTAAATACACGAAAATGATTCGTTCGAAATTTATCGAGATCAACGTCCAAAAGCATCTTTATCAACATTATTATTTTAGTTCATTTACTTTATATTTCGTTCATTTATTGATTATGCTTGATCGTATACTTTTCACTTCCGATCATCGTATATGTATGTAGTATGTCGTGTCTAGTATGTCAAGTACACTGAAAGAATTTTCTCTTAGAATTTACCCTGAAAATCATGGTAATCGTGGGACAATATGGCATGGAAAGAATTTTATGAGAATTTCTCTGATTAATATTTATCACGATAAAAATAATAATATCTACCACAATAAAATATAAAACATGTTTGATTAATTTTACTAAACTGCGTAAGAGTAAAATTAATCAAACATATTTTATATTTTATTGTGATAGATATTATTTTTATTGTGATAAATATTAATCAGAGAAATCCTCATAAAATTCTTTCCATACCATATTGTCCCACGATTACCATGATTTTCAGGGTAAAATCTGCTAGAAAATTCTCTCTGTGTAGTTTTGTGACATATTGTAATTGCCGTTCGCCCGAAATGCTCCATTTGTGTGCAGGGTGGATCCTCCGCGATCTTATACAAATCCGTTCATGAGAAGATATTGAGTTTGCCAGAATATTATCGATTGTATCCGGGACATGATTACAACGGTAGAACCGTCACCACCGTCGCCGAGGAGAAGACTTTCAATCCCAGACTATCCAAGTCGCTCGAGGAGTTCGTCGACATTATGAATCATCTGAATCTTCCGTATCCCAAGATGATGGGTAAGTTTTTTTTATACATGGAGGTCCTATTATTTTCGTATTACAATACTTACATTCTATTAGTATTGTAATAATTAGTATAAAATTCATGTCAAAGAAATCTGATGGTATATATTAACATAAAAGCTTGTTAATTCCGTTTTTTTTCCTTTTTATTAAAACAACTTGCACGGTAAAATTTTTTTGAAATTTGTTTTATTATAAATTTTATGCCACATAGGCGCTCGGCATTATAAATTCTGTTAGTACAACGCTCTCGATAATAGTCGGAAATAATTAATGTACCAGCAAAAGAGAGGATGGGAGAACTGCGTTGCACTATCTATGAGGCGTTATCAAAATGGTTTCTCTCGCAGAAGCTCGGTTGTACAGAATCCCATTGGGATTCGCATTTTATTTTGGGAGTTGCGGGCGGTTTCCTGCTATCAGCTCGATCAGCTGATAAGCTAATAGCCGTCTTTCGGGTGTTACGATGTCGTCCTAGATACACTTTGTGAAATGAACGTTGAATCGGTGAGAAAATAGCGTCGATCGTGCAGACAGGACGCTCGATCTCACGTAACTTTTCCTTATGAATGAAAAGTGAAAACTCTCGAATTCCGCACAAATTTGCGGAAACAGTAACTTATTCCAGTGCGAAACGACGGGATATGATTGGATAAGATGTGAAACGACGCAGAGCAAATTGAGTGCAAAAGTTTACCGACAATTATGTAATTTACGTAGAGAATAAAATAATAAAGAGATTTTTAAAAATAAAATTAAGTAAATTAAAAAAAGAATTTAAAAATTAATTTCTTTCTCAGTGAACGAATTTCGATATCAGGACAATTGATTTCAAGGTATTAAACTTTTTCGTTTTATTTTTTATTTTTATCTTTCTGCTTTATTTATCACGCGATATTGCCGAAAAGTAAAGAAAAATTAATAAAGATGATTTCACGGAGAAAGGTATATTTTTGTACTATGTGTCGCTTTTGCATAATTTTCGTGGCGCGCCTAAATATTAGATGAGCAGAGACGCCGTTACATCTTGTCGGTGAAGCGAAAGGAGATCGATGAAATTGCATCCCATCGAATGTTGAATAAATGAGCTCTTTATCTCGCTTATCAGCATCTTGAGTCAAATTTTGAAAATTTTGTCAAAATAATAATAAAATAATAATATATATAGAATAATAAATATTTTTAATGAAAGAGAAGAACCTATTAAAATTTTTTTGTCTGTAATAAAGATTCATTATATATGTATAATAATAATATAATATGAATAAGAGTATAATGAATTATACATATAATACACATTACAATTATCAGTTGATATAAATTAAAAATAGAATGGATAGAACAAAAATGGAAACATTCACGTTGTGCCATTTTTGCAACAATGAGCTCAAATGTAATATGACGTTGTTTCAGATAAAGCTGTACCGTCCAACAAAGTTTGCGGCTTGTATGAGGTTGAAGAAGAAAAGAGCAAACAGTGAGAATCATTGACAGCATTCTAGCCAATGCAACAGCAGCACGTCAGTATTGTTTTATTTTCATTAATAATATCTGGTTTCTAATAGTTAATATTTATACATCATGAATTGTGTGAATATTCTTGATTTTTTAAAGATTTTATTCAGAAGAGTGAGAGATTTATTAACGTTAGAAAGTATAATCACACATATCTTGTGAGTTGTAATTAACAGAAAATATTCAATTTGGAGCAAAATTAGCTCTGAAATATAATATTATGACACACAATGATTTTTAATATATATTTCATGTTGCTATCGTTGAATTATTTTCTTTCACTCTATGTGAGTGTGTGTGTGTGTGTGTGTGTGTGTGTGTTGAACCGACATTATTTATTTATTTATATATTTGCGCTATTTTGACGTATTAGAACTTCATACGTCAAGCGCGAAATACATTTGCATGTTATTTTACATGCAAAAAAGAAAATGTTATATAAAAATATGGTATTCTATTTGCATATATTTTTTGATTTAGCATTCTATATCTTTATTATAATGGTTTATTATAATTTATTATTATTTTGCAATTATCTGATCGATAACACGTGTCAAACGAATGATTTATTTTATGCTGGTTTTAATGAGTTAAAACGTTACACATTCGTGTGTATTTCGAGAGATGTGAACTGTATAAAATATACGATCCAAAATAATGGAACGTTCTAATGTCCTTAATAAAATCTCGTTTATAATTGGAAATGAAATTATATGGTACACTATCAACTTGACATAATTGTTAACTTTCGGAAAAATATTTTGAACAAGAGTTCATGTTATTTTGAAAAGTTATTTAATATTTTAGGAACAGTAAATAAAAAATTAATGGATTGCTGATTTAAAATTCTTGATAAAAGGAACGAATTAATTCAAACTTAGCGCGATTATTGATACGAGAATTTCTAGTATTAAATAGATGACAAGCGATCTGCGAAAATTTTATGAAATATTAATCTTGCTTGCTAAGAAATGCAATGCTGAAAAGCGCGAAATGTCAGTCTCATCTTGAATAAAACAATCGGTCGAGAATTTGTCAACGATCTATTTGCAAAATATTTTTTCGCTAAGCTCGAAGCATTCTGTGTTAAAATATTCTATGCATTTAGGATTGTCAACCCCCTTCGACTGCGTCGCGACGTCGCGACGCTCGCACTAGATATCTTTCTCCTCTCTCTCTCTCTTTCTCTCAAACTATCCAAGTTCTCCGTAACACCTCAATTTCGCGAATTACATCTGCCTTGAGTTATCACTTACTTTGTCGTACTTGACAATGCATTCGCGCATATCGCGCACAACATCTTTAACAATGTATTTAAAATCTTTTTTATGATACATATATTTTTTATGTTTCTGAAAGATTTCGTCTACAAAATTCCTTAGATCTATATATACGTATAATCAAATACAATTTTCAATAATACAGCTGTCATATTTTATGCAATATAGCTATCAGACAAGTATACAAGTAGAAATCATTATCTCGTCATTTACTTAAATTATTCCTATTTTAAACCTTTATTAGTATCATTGCAGCACTTTGCGCGCTATCACTGCATACAATCGTGGCAGATCTATTGATAATATCGACCATTATACACAATATCCCAATTATATACAGACGGTGCCGACACTCTCTCGCCGCGATAAATGCAATTGTAATTAGGAAGATTCGCGAATCCATCATCTACTATATATGAGAGTCGTGGGGGCATTTGCAGTTTGCGGTACTCCAATAATAACTTTTGGATCGAACACAATCGAGACAGCAAGAGATAAAGAGAGAAAGACAGAGAGGGGCGAAGGGGGATAAATACGTTTATTGGTAGGTCCTACAATAAACTCTCAAAGGATTAGAAAAAACGAGAGAAAAAGCAACATCGCGAGCGGGGGTGGAAAAGAAGGGCACGTGAGAGAGGCAGAGAGGGTGGCAGGGAGGAAAAGAGACAGGGGCTCTTGTAATCGGGTTGTCGAAACGGGCTCCGTGCGCCTCGTCGAAACTCAGGGTGAAGAGACCCCCATGGTGTGGTGCTGGTTTCCTACTGCATAGCTGAGGGTTGAAATCGATACCGTTTCCAGGGTAACCGGTACGGTGCCCGACACACAGGCGAAGGCACACGGGCCAAGGCTACCTACTCATGCATTTTCATGTGCCTGCCGAAAAAGGCCAAAAGATAGGAGAAGCATTGTTGGTACGCGACGGTCAGTTCGCGCGAGCTAGCCAGGCGAATCGCGCGATCGAGTGACGAGAATTTCTCTGGTCTTAGTGTAAAAAATTCAAAAAAATTCCATTTTTTTCGAGAGGCGCATTTTTTCCCATTTATCTCTGACCGCGCGCGCTCTTGGTGACACAAAATATAATTAAATTAAATCTTTTTTACTTTTAAATTAAATCCTTTTATATATTTCTACTATATTGTTAAATTGACTATTATAGCAATCATAATATATAATAAAATGAATTTTTTATTTCATTGGGTTTCTTGTTTAAAGTCAGAGAACTCGTTGCGCGGTAAATTTTTGTGCCAATATTTAGAATTCATATAACACTTTGGTGGTTTTAGTTTTTGATTATTAAAATTGAAAAAATACATATATCTAACGAATCTCAGATTTTATTATCAGAATTAATAAAAGTAAAGAAAGAAATCATTTTTGTGTGTTTGTGTGTAACATTTATATTTGTTTGACTCTGTCTTATTGATTTTTTTATCACCTGTTTAATTTCACACTAGTAATATATCTTACAGAGTATGTCTGTTTTTCTCTTTTCATTGTTTGGATTTGTAATGTCTCTCGATTACGACTTCAATTTAGGAAGGAAATAGAAAAATGTGTCTTAATTCATATCAAACTACATAACCATTGGATGTTAGTTTACACAGTACATTAATTACATTATTAGTTGAACAGCTTACACAATATATAAGAAAAGCGAGACATAACGCTTCAGAGATTTCTACTTCACAGACACATTTACTTCTATATATATACATATAGTATATATAAAGTACATAAAATATATGTAAAATAAAAAATAAAAATCTTTTTTTATATTTTTGTTTGTGACTCTTTTTCGGTTTAATATTGTTAGTAAAATATTTTAGTTTGTCAACCAGGGTTTAGATAATAATAAAAGGGAAAGACAGGTCTTTACGTTCGCGATGGGACCCTCGCTATCTGGGCGGCTCCGAATGGCATCTGCCCCATTTGTCCGTGGTGGAAGATATCACGGATTGTTCGCCACGTTTTATCGCGAGGACGGTGTTATCACTGAAAAATGGTCGCCCTGTTGCGAGGAGAACGCACTCAGACCGGAACTTAATGTGCTATTTTACCCCGCCGCCTCGTCTTTCCCGCTCTCGTCACAAAGTTCGTACCTCGGAGAAACCGCAATATCAGAAGGCCAGGGTCTTTGAAGATCAGCACTGTCAGTTCCGGCGACTCGATAATTGTCATTTGCCCTTTGAGAGAGAAAGGTATTAAAGAGCGCGTTTTCTTCTTTTCTCTTTTTCTTCCTCTCTTTCTCTCCTCTGTACTTTCCATCGGCGTGAGATAATAGAGGGAAAAAAGAGAGAGAAAAAATAAATAAAATATCGTGCCATAATTTTCGGGCTCGCAATTGATTCTGAAACGTACGGTATTCCCCGCAGTTGCGTTAACGTATTATTCCAGCGCCGTATCGACGCGATGCTGTGAATGCGATATATCGAATGGCAAAATTATTATTTCGACGCGCGGAGCCAATTACCGTGACCAACGACGTGTTGTAACGATTGCACGTAGTTACGCATGAGAGAATCGACAAACATCACTTTTTTCGGTTACGAGCGTTGTAAATAACGTTATGTTTATTTAACCGCGTTTTGCAAAAATTTTCAGCAGAAAGTCCCGCAGTCGAATATTTGTTAATCATTTTTTTTTTTTTTTTTTTTTGCACAATTGAGGTCAGTTAATTAATGATTGTTCGCGTAATCGCAAATGATACAATAATGCATAATAATAATGAGAGATATATACAAATAGAAATTATTAAATGTGTGTATAAAGGTTTTAACTTTTGAATTTTCTAGCTGTGGATTAACATATTTTCGAGCGGATTTCTATCCGAAGAGTGGACGATTTTTTTTAACTTGCAAAGCGAGTTATGAAAAATCCGGGCTTATATTTTTTAAAAATCACCTCTCAACGAAATATGCATTTTTGTTAATGTTCAAAGCCGATTGACAAGGCTGCGCGTGCGAAAAGTTAATTATATTTGAATTAATGGAAGAGCCATTATTGTAATTTGTCATTTCCGAGAATCCCTCGAAATTTATGTTTTATTGCAATGAAAGTCTGGATAATATAATTTGGATAAAGTAACTCTCTAATTGACGATTCGCTATCATTTTCTAAATTATTTTATTACATAGGATATTACACAGAATGTCTCACGGGAACTTGCTAAAATTAATCAGCTGTCATTTTAAATGCATATATAAGGAACAAGGAAAATAAAATATCTTCTAATAGAGGATATTTGACGTGGTTTTTTAATTTACATATTATTTATATATGGACCAAAGACAATCGGAGATATTTTTAATAAAACGTTTATAATAAAATTCCAAATATTAATAATTTTAATGGTAGTATATTTTTGAAGTGCGCACTGTGTCGGAATGGAAACAGAAACTAAAAATCTCTTTCGAAAACTGTAAAGATGAATTTTATGCATCTTTTGAGATTCATCGCGAAAGAGATTTAATTTCTGTTTTTCAATTATGACAATGTGCACATACTTCGAAAATATACATCATTAATTAGATTGGATATTTTGGCATATCTTTATAAAACGTTTTGATTGTCTTTAATCCATATATTAATAAAACTGCTAAATGTTCTCTATTAGATGATATTTTTCTACTCTTTGTGCATGTTGAAAAAAAAACAACTGATTAGTTTTAGCAGCTTTTCATAGGACATTCTGTATTATAGGTATATTCGATGAATAAAATAAATTTAAAATTCTTGCCAGAATTTAATGCAATTGTTACATTTGTCATCTCTCTTTTTGCATAATTAAATACTTTGATAACTAAGCCGCAAGATAAAATTTTAAAGGTTTAAAATCCAGAGGAACAAGGTTTCGTTCAACTTTCTTTACTACTTAACTCACCAAAGTTTCTGCTTGTAATCGTTTTAATTTAGAAACCATTAATACACTATTAATCATTTTCTGTAAAGAAAAAGTCTCTTCTCCTATTACCTTTACCAATTATCTTTAGAAAATTCTAAAGGGAGTTAATAATGAGCGCGAGGGACATATAAAAGGCAGGAATTTAAGAAGTTAAGAACGAGGACTTTCTCGTCGAAGAACCAACTTGTCGATGATCATGTCGAGGCAAAACAACTCCTCGATTCTTTCTAAAAGCGAATGTCGTACTCTCGCACACGTGATTTTGTATAGGAATATTTGCCGATGAGCCTCGTTCGTCGTTGTTACTCTCTTTCAATGGTGCTCCGTAGAGAGCAATAACGTGATTTCTTTGTTACTTTATTGTCGTGATAGCGACATTCGCGTTCGTCGTATCTAAAGGTTGTTGATTTTGTCATGGATGCAGACATTTCAACTTGTGCTCCGCTGCAACGCATCCTCCCTCCTGTCTGATTCTCGTTTCTTTCGCGTTTGTCTTCCTCTTCTTTCTCTCATCTCATCCTTTAAAGACACTCCAGTCGTTTTCTCCTCAAAGTCTTCGTCTCGATTTCTTGCGTAGGTTCGGAAGATCAATTTACTGCAGCGTACTCTCGCTTCGTCATTGATTGCCATTGGTCGGTCTTTCGCCTTGCTCCGGCACAAAGACGGAGAGCTTCCTTTAATTAGCAAAAAGAGTCGCACCTCGCATTTTTACGATCAGCGCGCGCTCGTTTCTCGAATTACGTAGAAATCAGAGGAGTGAGTTTCGCTCGGAGTGTAGATGAATTATGCAGCATTAATCAGGGCGAACAAACTCTACCACGTGTTTCTTAGCAATTAATATTACATTTCTTTTTAATAATAAAACCAATGTCAAGTCAAGATTGAGAAGGAGTCTTTTTATTTATATAGAGATAAGTTTCATATATCAGCTCGAAAATATAGCGCGTGCATCAAAATTTGTTTATATTGAAATGTATATAAATAATGCATTACATAACGTTACCGGACACAATTTAGCCACTTCGTTAAATATTCCGTGAAACAAATGGTTTTATTAATTTCTGTAAAGTTTGGAAAATGGCACAGACAACAACATTATTCGGGGAAGCGCTTCAATTACGGAGGAAACAAAGTTGGTAATAATTTTATTTGGGATATTTCGCCCGCATGTATGCAGACTCACGAATTCAGAGATTTCCGTAATTCTAGCAATAACAATTGCGGTCTCTCTCTTGCGCCTCTGTAATTTATAACCACAAATAAACTCATTAAATGCATGCATCATCGCGCTACTTGAACATCGAATGCGATTTATTGCAACGATAAACAGGACATACTGCATCACGTAATGAACGTCAAAGTTCGAATAAATCAAAGATATCGACGCGCGAATTGGAAATTTGTTGGAAATTAAAATTTATAATTAATTCTGTGCATACACACGAAAATGGATTCAATTTCCAATATCAATTTTCAATATCAATTTTCAATATTTTCACTATTATAATACAAAAATATGAAATTATATATACATAAAAGAGAGAGAGAGAGAGAGAGAGAGAGGGGGGGGGAGAATATAATCTGAAAAAATAATTCCATCCAAATAAGGAAGGAAGAAATAATCGAAGAATAAAATTGTATAATTTATACATTTCATATCTCTCGCGAATATCCTTTCACAGAATTGAATCCTTCAATTAGGAATATTCAGATGTTTATTGGTTTTATTGAAAAACGATAACGATGATAGCAAGCTGATATAATTAAACATCATCCGATTATTCAAAAATATAGAATTATATTACATCGACATTCTCATCGCAAATATTTTTCTCGATAATTAAATTAATATCTGTTACATGTATAAAATTTCTTTTTTTTTCGTCATTATATTTATGAATACGTTTTCGAGGAATCTTCCGATATTCTCTCCAATAGAAATAAGCACACGCTCTCGATCGTGTATCGATTAGGAATCGACGAATTGAATAAAATATTACGTAATAACTTATTATGTTAAAATCGAAAAATCGAAATCAAATATACATATTCATCACGAAACGTATTTATTTGTCGCAACATCGGGCATATCGTTTCCAATTACGTTTTAACAGAGTCAATCCGGCAGTCAACGGGTGTTAATTAATTAAGCCAATTGCGAAAATTGTCGATGCCGGATGGAGCGCGTACGACACGTCGTTTGAACCCGCGGCGTTCCCGCCACGTTATCGACTTGCCGCGGCGCGCATGCGCACGCGGCGATAAGCGAACGGCGCGACGCGATTGGCCGGCCGGGTTAGCCGCCGACGCCGCCGCCGACGCGCACCGCCATCTTGCTTTCGCGGCGAGCGAGCGACCCACCCAGCCACAGCGGCGGACAGTAGTAGTTTCGCTGCTCTCACCGTGATATACGACAAGTGAATAATCGTGCGTCGCATAAAACCGTACGGACAAAAATCCCGTTTCTCTCGCGATATTGTTCACGGACGTCGTTCTCCTTCTCATCGCAGGGAAGAGAGGAGACAGGGTGACGGATCCTCCGCGGGATTTGCGGAGAATTCGCCGGAGTATCTTCGAAGCGGGCATTCTCAACGAGAGGACGTGGGACTGTAGGTGGGCCGGGAAGAGGAAGAAGAGATGAAGGGGATGCTGGCGCTGGCCGCACTGCTCGGCGTCCTGTCACTCTGCCGGGTGCAGGTAAGAATCTCATTGTTCCCTGTTTATTCTCTCCTCCGCGTGTTCTCGCAAATATTCTGATTTTTCCGCTTTTAAGCGGATGAATGTCGGTATCGGACAAAGATAGCGAATGTGCGAGCGCGCGGCCGCTTTCACCCTTGAAGTTAGGCAAATGTCAGGCGCAGCGAGGCGCTCTGTCGTGGCTGCGATCGATGTATGCATGCCGCGAACCTTTTCGTTTTTCTCTCTTTCTTCGAAATTACGTGCCGATGTTCCGCTGCGATTCCGGCCATGGCGGCTGTCAAATGCGATCCGATCAATGACCATGAACGCCGCACACAGCGGTTATGTCGTGCCGCAGATTGCTTTTTAAATCACAAATCCTGTTTCTTCGCGAAATTCTGATTTCTAACGTTTAACGTACTTGATACTGAAATTTTCTTCTCACATATATTTTTTTTAAATTTGTATATATATTACATATATACATATTAATAATTATTACGAAAATTATATATATAATATAAATATATATATATATACATATATATATATACATATATGTTATATATAATATAAAATATAATAATATAAATATTTATATATATATATATATATATATTATATATATATATATATATAATATAAAATATATATAATATAAATAAATGTTATATATATAATTTTTTGTGTGATTTATTATTATTAAAATTATACATATAATTCACAGATCTAGATACATGTAATTTTTTGTATCTGTCTAAAAGACCTAACGATAAAGAATCGTTTTATTGCAATATCTCTATTCACAAGTATTTATCTTAATTTTAATGTCATATGGAGCAATTCGTATTTATATTAATATTATAAATTGTCATGAATATTTTTCGAGAACGTTTAGATCCGAATATATTTCGTAATATTGGAAATGATCGATCATAATTATTGCTATCAACTGAAGCAAATAACGTTGAAAGGATGATATATATAAGAAATTTGAAGATATATTATATCGACAGTTTGATCAAATAACTGATTTCCCGAATGATTTATTTCCCATTCATTAAAAATACTATTGCAAATTGCGTAATTTTTTGAAACCCGCGAATTCGACGACGCAAAGAGACATGCGTGACGTTCTGATGGAATATTTAACACGCCCGCGAATATATTTCGCGTCACATGTGTGTAGGCATTTAATATGGGTGGTGAGAAACCGTGGGCCGTATAAAAGAGGCAACTCGAGTTAGTCCTCGATACCGATCGATTTGATTCTCCGTTGCATGCGGCTGTATTTTTTGCTTCACAGCGATTTATTCGAGGTTGAGAGAAATGTCACAAGTTTTTATCACAAACAAAAAATATGTTTACTAGATGTTTTTCGCAGTAATAGCATACTATGAGAAAGACCTCGTAAATGTCAGGTCTCGTTAGAAAAAAAAAACATGATTTTTTTGTACATTTAGCTTATTATACGAGTGCAACTGCACATACTGCACAGTAGAGAATTCAAATTGGCGCTTCTTTCTGCAATTAAAATCCATCACAAGGATATTTCTAAATTAACTAATCTAAATTAATTTCGTCATTTTTTTCGCAGCCGCATATTATAAATTTGATTCTCCGATACGCGCGATTTATGCTCCTTTTTTATCTTTCTTTCTCCCTTTCTCTCTCTCTCTCTTTGCAATTTTATTACAATCATCTAGTGTAACAACGCATCTCTATTACTATCATTCCATTGCTCACAATAATAATTAACAGTGCATCATGTAACAATAATGCAATTTTGAAAGCAGCCACTTCTATATAATAAAACATTCTACACACGACAAAGTAACAATGTAAACAATTTACATATTCCGACCGTATCATTAATCGGTCGTTTGTAATTCGAAAATGATCAGCCATGGATACGGCCATCAACTAATATACTGGTGAATACACGTTAATTGCCCCTTATGTATAATAGAGCCGTGACTTAAAAACATGTAAGAAGTATTTTTTAACTGTAAATGTGTTATTTATATTATTTATATATTTTCTTAATTAACTTTACAAAAATTTGGATTTATTGAATCATTTTATATTAATTTATGTCCGCGAAAATTTGAGATTTGTCGCACTTTTTAGAATTCAATGCAGAGATTTTAATAATATTAGCTAATAATTTAATAAAAAATTTTCGATAGTGATACAAATAATATTACCTAAAGTTTCTGCGAAAATTTTAGCTTTGTTGCATAAACAGTTATTAACGGAGATCAACGCGTGTAAGTTAATATTAATTCAGAAATTTAGTGTTTGTCATGCTATATATTATTCAATGTGGGCGTTCTAATGGTGGCATTAATGGCATTAGCTTACGAAAATTTAGGATTGTGACCCAGTCATACGAGACTTATCTCCCATATACAATAAATAATCTATTCATATAGGTATATTATCGATTTGTTCGTTTAATTTCACGAGCAAAATCCATTTTCTCAGCTTTATTACGCCAGGTGTACATAACGATCATCAATTTTTCCGGTATTCCAACGCCGCGTCGCTATTTAAATCTGCTCCGACTATTTAAAAGCATCATTTAAATCAGTCAAGATCGTCATTGTATTAATATACCTCGTGTCTAGAGGTGTCACGCCCGTTTCACGCACGCAACCATGCGTGCATGCAACTTGTTGTATTGACGCATATGCCGTATCGCGCGTATATTTAGACTTTTTGTTCAAAGAAAAACGCATTTAAGAGCAGGCGCATCCAAAAATATTTATTGTTTTTTTAATTTTGAAACTACGTCGTATATAGTCATTTCCTCGCAGATGCACAATCATAATTTTTTAAAAATGTTAGCAATTCTTTGAATTTTTCTGTTGTATTAAACGATCAAAATTTTATTCAGAAAATGAAGATTGTCTTATTTTATTAGATAAAAATATCTTAATATCACTGGATGATGCTACATTTCAGTGAAAACATTTTTTTAATCAGCATTGAGTAAATGTTTGGCTTAGCGAATATATGGAGATCTAATTACAAAAACATCTCATTTTAATATATTTTTAAGAGGATAAATTTTAAACCCACACAACACACACTAGACATATTTCTGACATGTATTTATAATGATGAATTCTGTGTAATACCAAGTTAATAGCACAGATGGGAATTATGGTGTAGGTACTCCATTCTTATATATACATGTACCTGAATGACTTATGTCGTATTATAAAGAAGATTTTTCAAAAGAAGTGCATACCGGCGGATGAACTTTGTGCCACATATAATTAGCATTTTAGCGTCGTCTTTTAATAATTTCGGAGTAAACTCTTTATGAGAGTGACTTTGGAGAGATTACAGAAGTTAATATTAATTTCTTTACTCTTTGCAACAATCTCGCACGATCTAAACAATCTTTTTGCTATTTTGTAGCATTAATTATTGTGTAAAAATATATTTTTAACTATGATATTTTGATAAAGTTAATGTTATAATTCTTTAATTATTCCACTTAAAGAAATTAATTGTGCATTATATGTATATGCGAATGTAATACATATTAACACATATGTATTAACTTGAATTATTTTCGATTAGCAAAACAAGAATATCGATGACCGATACAATATTATAAACTTTTAAATTCATATTATTATGCGTAAAATATAACACAGAGATATTTACAAATTATTAAACCGATTATTTTGTAACATACATAACGTAACAACGTAACTCATTTTTTCTTTCGCTGGTTGAAATAAATTCATTATATAATTTAATCTCATACATTATGCGCTTATTTCGTTTGTTTCGTATGACGTAATCTACTTTTTCAAACTAATCAAATTCCTCCTGTACTTGTGTGCACAAATTAATGCAATATCCAATTTGTTTCGTATTAATGGCATAACATAACAGGGCGCATGCAAAAGCGTCAGCGTTAATTCATATAATTCTATCAAAATTTAATTTAATATTACACTTGAATTTATTCTAAATCCATTCTCGCAAAGTTTAGCGTCTAATTGCGTGTGCAACTCTACGCTGCAAAGTTGCATTGTGAGAAATGTCAGAAATCTTGTTTCTCCTTTAATTTCGATTAAATAGAAGGAAATAAATCAATCTTTTTTCTCAGATTATTCTCAAAAAGATTGTCTGAATACGAGACCGCGCATAATACATATATTGTAAAATTCTTTTATAAATATAAAATTGTCTCGGTTTAAAACATATGCATTTGAAATACTATAGTATGAGCAGTTTATTTCACAGAAAGATTTATCTTATGGAAACTACAGTAAATACTCGATAATAATCATATGGCAATTCGAACTTTTCAGTTTCTCCGCATTTCGCAGCGAGAGTAAATGAAAGTAAGCCATATCGTCTTTCGTCCAGATAGGCAATTAAACGCGATAGAAACTATTACGCGATTAAAATAAAATTAAACGCGATACGTTTAATTCTTTCAAAGAAAAGATTTTATTTAAAATCATTGTTTTAAGCACACGTGGCTTGATTTAAAGTGATACTAGTATTTAAACGACTAAACAATTAAAATAGAGTTAGCGTTTATAGAATCCATATCAAATTTTTAAATGTTAAATAAATAAAAATCTGAAAAGAAAAAAATTAGTTTTCTAAATAACATATTATTTATTTAGAAAACTAATTTTTTTCTTTGCAGATTTTTATTTAGAGAAAGTTCAAAGAATATTTTTTATTTATTTATTTTTTATAGTACATTGCACAAAAAATGTTTTTAGAAATAATAAAAGTGGTTTTAAATTTTTAATACCGTGGGCTATCTTTTTTCAACGAAAAATGTTTTCCTGCGAATATGTTTTTTTATTCACCATCTTTTTTATGTCAAGTAGAATTAACATATAAATGATTACTAATACGCATAGAATTAAGAGAAAATCCGAAAGGATAAAATTTGCCGAAAATATTCGCGAGCATGCGCTTTTTAAAACCGACCTCGCAACCGCTTTTGACAGCTTTTCACCTGCACGCTATATAATGGAAGAGGAAATAACAATGAGAACTGACGGTGGAAAAAATTCGCGTGTTCGTAAATGCGACTAAACGTTTACTTTCTATCGACAAAAACGCAAAAACGAAATACAAGATGTAAATGTACGGATGATGAAATCTGTATACAGAAAAAAAATTGCGTTTAATCCTACGATACTACGATATGTCATATGACAGATAAAATACATTCGATATAACACGTGTAATCTCAATTATGAATTGAGCACTTTTTCGCTTCGAATTTATTTCCAGTTTTAGAGTAAAATTGTCAAATTTGTTTTCATTTTTAATATTTTTCATGGACGCAACTAAAAATAGTCAATATTTTTGTAATATACACATCATGAAATTTGTATTGAAGAATGGCATTGTTATTAATTTTTATCATCACTTTTAATTGTTTATACAAATCTCTTGACATTTATTGAATATAATATAACATATTTTCTTCTCTTTAAAAATTTGTTTTCTAATATTAATATTAAAATACTATCATACGAAAAAGATGACACACACGAAGCATTAAAGGAGATTGTACGAATACAATTTTATATAAGAAGATTTAAGCTTTCTTTGATAAATTTTCTGTGTAAATGATTATACATAAGAGAGCGTTTGTGGAATTATAAAGTCAAACTTCATTCAAGCCACTTAATTTCTTTCCGTGTAATTTTTTTTTACGCGGGTTGAAGAATAGAGATACACCTGGCTGTTTTCGCGTGATTCATTCTGTACATATAATTTATTTCGACCCGGTGTTCTGCGGCGCATAATTTATCCCGACATGCGATTTTGTTCCGAAGCTGAAAATTATCGTCCGCGAAGAAAGCCTCAATTTTGCGAGATGTTCTTCTATTATTCTATTGCTGATTTTTTATACAGCACCTAATATAAAATATCGACAAATCCGCAGGTGCGGAAGTAGTTAAAAACGGACATAGTGGGTACGGGGAATCGACGCTGATTGCGCCGTAATTTATTCATCGACGCAGTAATTGTGCTCTCGACTTATTAATTATTCGTGATGCGTCGCGGCATTACGTGATTTGTACTGCGGGAGATTCTCTCGCTAATTGAGCGCGAATCTAATGATAACTAACTCACATCAGCTAGTCTCTCGATAATAGCGCGAGAAAGAGAGAATGGATCTATCTTATTTATCTATCCTGTCTATTAATCGCGCTATCAATCAGTTGGTTAATGTAGAGTGAAAACCATAATTTCGGAGCAATCTTTCCCCAGAATCGAAATTTCATTTATAACGTTAATCTAAATTATGGTCATGATGGTGAGGTTTAAAAGTTAAATCATCCAAAAAATTCTACGGTATATAAAATTAATTAAACGAATATTAATCAAGTGTAATTGTTGAAGAATAAGATTAGTATAGAGCTATATGAAATATTTTTATTAATATATAAAGTATTTTTTATAAATTTTGATACACGATAAAATTAGAAACAGACAGTGAAAAAACTCGGTTAAAAGAAAGTAAATCTTATAATAATAAATCCTTGTGGTTAATATTTAAGTACACAATTATCATTTTTAAAGTTTCTTTAAATTTGTAAACCCTGATAAAACCCTGGTGAACTCTTACTACAACTTATTGAAGAAGCTATAATTTACCACAAAGCAGGATTTTATAAATATTGAGATTGCACTCTTTGGAAAAAATATTGGAAACAATGTCTCGTTAAAATGTTTCAAGAATAATGGCCTGCGGCGCGTGCATTGGAATTGATTAATAAATACGTGTTTGTCGCGCAGTTGATCTTTTTGTTACGTCGTTTCTCTGCGGTACTATGGGCGGGATATATACAGTTTTATCATTTGCCATCGGCGATTTAAATTTCAAAGCGCCATCCGTGCTGTCCCACATTATTCGCGCTCGCGCGAAAAAGCGTGAAACTACTCGCAATTGCGGACGTAATCCGCGAAGCAAACGTTTACGGATCTTCGTGCATCCATACGTACGTACGTATGTAGCGATGTAATTCCCGCGCGTTACAAACGTGCCAGAGGGAAACGTAACAAATCCGTATTAAACGCGTCGCAACGAGTTCCTGAAACCGACTGAAATAGCTTTTAATAACGTCGGCGCTTTCTTTGATCGAATCCCGGTGCGCGTAGAACTGTGATTAATCGCGCGTGGATTACAGGAAAAAAAAAAAACATATTTCGCGGTTAGAATAAAGAATTATTTATGGTATCGTTATATTATACAAGCGAGAGATGCGCCCCCGTTGTTTTGTTAAACGAGATTACTCTTTTGTTGCACTTCGTATATAAAAGCCGCGAGTAGAGTGTCCGATCGAACGCGAAATTGACATTACGATCGCCGGGAAGAGATTTTCTCCGCTAATATCGAGATTTCTTAGCGTATATAAGATATCTGAGACGCGTAGACATATGCAAAATTCTCGCTAACAAGAAATAGATTGCGTACGAACGGGGTAATTTTCCGGGTTTATGCACATAGAAAATTTACGGGCGTGCTTCTTTATGACATACATCGAGAAAATGGGAGATATTGGAGTTCACGTCGCGTCGGAAAATTTTTCAGAACGGATTCTTTAACAAGTATTGACAGCGTATTTTCTGTATTCCATATATGTATTATATAGTAAACATTTTATATAAAGCATTATATAAAAATATTATGTATTTAATGTGGCTTTATTTACATTTGGCCTTTATTATTTAAATTTTAATACATATACATTTTTTCGAAATTTTGAAATTATTAATATAGATATTTACTATACACTGAGAGAATTTTCTCTTAGAATTTCCCTGAAAATCATGGTAATCGTGGGACAATATGGAAAGAATTTTATGAGAATTTCTCTGATTAATATATATAGTGTTATTACAATAAAAATAATTTCTATCACAATAAAATATAAAACATATTTTATATTTTATTGTAATAGATATTATTTTTATTGTGCGATAAATATTAATCAAAGAAGTTCTCATAAAATTATTTCCTTATCATATTGTCCCACGATTATCATAAGGTAAATTCTAAGAGAAAATTCTCTCTGCGTAGTTGGACCAACTTATATAAATTTATATTGTATCTATTTTTTTCAAATTTCTTAGATTATTTGAACTGAATAAAAATACTACCTCAATAAAGAACTCGCGAGCGCGGAAATAAAATTTAATTTTATGAGTCTTCATGATTTTATCGATCGTGACAAAAATGTCCAGAAGATTGCGTTAGCAATGTCGCGAAAAATGCAATTCGTAAATGGGAAAGATGCAACGGTGCATTCAAAGGCACCGGTGAAAGGATGATGTATAGAGCCCTGACATCAGTCGGTGATGATACGACTGGGTCACAGCCGATTTCGCGATCTCCCTCGCGTGACTTTCGTTGAATCCCTAAACGCGGACGCTGAGATAACTTGCGTCTGATATCGGCGCGCGCTTTTAAGTGGATTTTAAGGTGCATCCGCGCATGCCGTAAATGCGCCAAGGAACGTGCATCGCCGCTATCTGTCCGACGAAAGTTTACTTAACCCCCTTAACGTCCTCTCCGTAGCCCTGTCGGCTCAAGCAACATTCGCGTAGCTCAGGCTGCGAGTGCAACTCGGTTAGCTGTTGCCGGCTAATTCTTTAAGGCTATTAACGAAGCTGCTTTAATAAATCGTTAGAACGCTCGCGCCGGCTGATGAGCCAGTTCTGCAAGTAAAAATAATGGCGTATCATTTATTTAAAAGAGTCGAATCGATTTTGCGCCCCTCCCTCTGAGAGATGGACTCTCAAAAGATTGATTAGAATCCGAGACGCGTGGAAGCCAATTTGGTCTCCCCTATTTGTCGCGAAGCGAGACACCTCGGTGATTCTATATCTTTGAAGCAGACAAAGATTCGAGAGAATCTCGTTTTATTTTTACTTATTGTCTCTCTTTCTCTCATTTATTTCATACTGCTTTTTTTAAATAACTGTTTATTAATTTATAGATGTTAGCTTGTGTCTTTTGAGATTATATTTAAAAAGTCGATAATTCGCCAGCTTCAATTTGACGATTCTTTCAGATTGACCCAATTAAATTTGGTAGATTTAATTTCTTGACAAATTTTTAGCGAAGAAGAATTGATAGCGAGTCTGTGAACGATTTTTCGATACGTTTTCTTTTTCGATTTTATATTAAATCGGATCAAATATTCGAGAATTCGATCCCGATAAATATAGACCGATCATTATTTGAAATCTAATCGCAGGATTAAGATTAGGATTAATTGTTAATGTAATTAAAAAATCATATAAAATATTGAACATATGTGCCAGTACTAGTTATATATTTAATTCTCAATTTAGAATTGAATTTAATTGCTTTAGTGCGCTTTGAATAATTTACGTATCACGTTTTGCTTCTTTCAAGCTGATTATACTCGAGAGTAACAAGTACTGTTTATGCTAATTTCGTTAAACTAAATACGAAGAGAACTATAATTTATTCATGCACCTAAATATTACGTTGTGTTGTAAGTAATTATTCTTTCATCTACTTCCTATTCTCTGCTTTCTATACTTCTCTTTCTTTCTTTACGCCACTTTTTAAATTTTTGTTTTCGGTATTTTTATTCTTGCTTCCCTTAGACATTACTTTTCTACACGCTATTTTCTATATTTTTCCCTCTTTTTTTTGTTTCTATCACTCTTTATATCTTTTTTTTATTTTTGAGAGAATGTTTTCTATATTTTGTTATTTTCTATTTTTTTGTGTTTTATATGATTCTTCTTTTTTACGTCTACTTTTGATGTTTAATTCAAAAGTTTGTCATACACACACCAGAATATTGCGTGCATCGGAAGCTCTGTAAGGCTTTCTCTGCGGTCAGATTTGTCGTAAATGCATTAAACAAATCCACTTAGATAGTATCTTATATAAAACATTGCATAATCACAGCTTTTCACGGTGTCACGGCTATTGTTTACCGAAGAACCATGTTAATGAGTCCCATTCGCGTTGCTCGCTGAGCGAAAATCGCGTACGTTAATCTTGCTGTCGCTGGCACTGTGAAAAATAGCGCCATTCTTTTCGAACGCTCCGTGTCGTAACGTTTTATAATTTTATTAAATAACCGATTTTATAGTAAATTTACGTGGAAGTTTTTTACTGAAAATTATATGAAGCTGCACAGTTTGAAAATTTGTTTTCTTGTTAAAAACGGTGCCCGTTAAAATTTTTGTGTTAAATTAACATATTGCTGTTGTGTTAATTGAACTCAAATGTTAAATTATTAAAATAACTGAAAAGTGTATAAAAATAACACAATGTGTATTTACTTTTAATTTTATACAATAAATATGTTCGATATTATTAGTGACGAGATTTATCTATTAAAATTTACAGAAAAAATTTACAGAAAAAAAATGTTAATTTTACTTTATAATATAAGTGGGGATGATAAAATGTAAAATTAACAATTTTTTTAGTTAATTTTTACATTAAAACTATGTTAATTTTACACAAAATTTATTTTAAGTTTGCATTTATTTTATGTTAAAATATTAACACAGAGTATTCGTGTCATCATTTAACATATCCGTATTATGTTAAATTAACACAAAAATTTCTGTGGACCGTTTGGGACATGATATTTGTTAAATTTAACACAAATTTTTCAACTGTGTGTATATAAGTCGACGCTTTGTGCGTAATATTTTTTTTTTTACGCATTTAGAAACTCGGCGCATATATTACGAAGCTAGAAGGAGGTTTAAATTGTCGGTATTTTTCCCTCTCGCTTTTTTCAAAGGTCGAACGAATCGCGAACTTTCTTCCGGCATGCAGTTGCAATGTTGCGGGTTCAAACTCGCGAAAGAAGAATAGGGATGACACGCGATTGTCTCCCTTTTCCGTGCTGCATTATTATGTCACGAAGACAACGTTACAGTAATTATCCCATACCACGCCTTTATAATTCATTGCGAGACGTTTCCGACACCAACGTGGCAAATTGTGTCTTAGGAAAGAAAGTACCGTCGGGTATCTAGAGCAAGAATGCTTCTTTATCTTGATTAAATCGCTAAGTCGCTTGATTAAATCAACCTTGAATTATTCACATTATATTAAATTTTTATTATAAATATTGATGCATCTAGCATTAATTGTCTCTCTTAATGTTTGTCTTAATATTATTATTTAATTTTTCGATACACCATTATGAAAAATATGCTAATTATTTGACAATGAAATGATGGATAATTTTTTTGAACAGAAAAGACGAATATAATTATTCTTCAGTAAATAATTCAGTAAATTCCATTTTTAATTATTTGCAATCACAACAATTACAGCTGACAACTACAGTTGTAGTTGTTCGATGCGGACGGAGTGTACGATACTACTCGTTATGATCGATGAATAACTGGAGCACAATATGCTATGACAAGATGAAATTATGACCGACTGTTTCCATAGTTTGTCCATACAAGCAGCACGTGTGCATACAATCTACTACACACATTACATATGTATGTGAAAGCCATTCTCTATAGAAGATTGCATGCGCGTCAAATTTGTGCCGCAAATAATTAAAAATATGCAGAGTTATAGGAAAATTATAATTGCAAATTGTGATTTGTTTGTGATGAAAAAAAATTCTTCGCTTTTGACTGCATTATACTTTTTTTTTCAAAATTATATATACCTGTAGATAATTACGTCGTGCTAATTTAAAAAATTAATATACATATAATATAAATTAAAAGATTTTATATAAAAACTAGTGTATAGAGAACTCGCTCGCGAAACGACGTATGTCGATATGCAATGCAAAAATGCAGCAGAGGTGCGGTTTGATACGTAGTTGCATCATATTGTAGATTCATGTCATGATCTCGTCTAGTCTTGGCATCCTTCTCTGAACAATGGCGTCGTGTTCTTTGAGATAGATCATCGGTGTCGGCTTTTATAACGCTCGTTACGTCATGAAGAAAACGCGCGCGCACGGCAACGCCTGTTAACACGTCATGAGGGTCATCGATGATCGGCGCACCTACACTTAACTCCGTCAGCAGCAGCGTGTAAAAACGTGATGACATGGTTTAATAATAGTATCATTGATCTTTTTAGAAGCGCATAGATTATGGGAAAAAATAAGGTGCCTTTCTTAAGCTTTCTGGAAATTCATATTTTTGATAAATGTGAATAATATTACCTCTTCATGTATCTTTGAGGATTCAAGTTAAGTTACTGGATGTTTTATAACTTTCATGTCTTTTCTAGCACTACTATTTATATTTAGATCTGCTATTCATATCTAAATTTTATGAAATTTTGAAGATGTACGTTTCTCTCGGATTTTATACATATTGCTCTGTCGGAAAGTTTTATTTTTCAGTGTATATATTTTTGGAGGAAAATATAATTCGGATAATTTTTACATATAATTCGGATTAGTTCATGTTTTTATATAATAGATTTTACTAAAAAGTATAGTTTAAAGTTTTTAAAAAGAATTTTCCAGAGAAAACTAAAAAAGAAAAAATATTAGACAGAGAAAGAGGTAGATTTTTTTGGGGAAATTTCCAATAAATAATCGAAATTTTACATTTTGCTTCTCCCTTCTGCCATTAAACACTGTAAAATAAATGAGGATACGGATTCGTATCTCTCTGTGATAAATTGAATTATATTCGATCTCAACTAGAAATATACTTGTTATTATATCACTGTCATCCCTTCCGCGAACAAAACACCTAGCTCGATAAAGTAAATGATAAAGTAAACATTTTAATCTTCCAATAGCAATTTAATCGTACATAAGTATTGACGCAATTCTTCTTTATAAATATACAGTATCTCGTTACATCAAAATCTGTATCTAGTAAGAAGTAGAATGTATGAATATCTTTTTTCCCTCTACTTCTACATTTTTAAAGGCTGCTCTCTGACGGAAAAGGATTATTGTCGTATTCTAGGAGATCACTGACTACCGCAGGGTTAATAACCGCGATGATTACCGGTCGCGGAAATCTCGAAGTGCACGCGGTGCAGCCACGACGAGGTGTTTGACCTCGCAGAGGCGTATTCTTCGGGGAAGTGGGTCGCGCGCGTTTCTTCTTTTCAGGTTTTTTCCTTCTCTTTCCTTCTTTTTTTTTTTCTTTCTTTTTTTTTGGTCGTCGAAAAATCGAAGTCCGCGATAGAGACTCCCTGCGTTGTGCGAGTCGCGAGAAAAGTAACGGCGGAAGAAAGCGCGGTAAGAAAAGCCGCGGGAGAGATGCCGGAGAGAAAAGGCCGCTCTCTTTCTCTCTCTAAAGGTTAAAAAATAGACGAGAACGCCCTTTGACGTCAGCTTATGTCTGAGCGGGGATTTCGTCCGTACGTGATTCGGCTCTGTCTCTGCGACACACAGGATATATCGCTATTAGATTATTGTCGCTCGCCTGCATCATTTACGTGGACCCGCGTAAATCCTCGAATCTCACCGGTAACCGTATCAGTGGCTCTTGAAAAATGTATTCGTGTTTCGACTTGGAAATCTATGAGAATCTGCAATCCGGATCTCTGTGATAGTATTATATTAGGCGTTATAAATGTGACACGTGCCTAAACATTTCCGTTGAATCTTAAAAGGGAAAGAAATATATTTCAAGGGGACGGTTTTAAAAAATAAATCCGATTCGGAGGATGATTTCTCTCTTCAAAATTATTCGAAGTTAGTAAGGATATAAATTCTTTATATAGAATTACGTTTTTTGTTCAACGAAACTACACTGAGAGAATTTTCTCTTAGAATTTACCCTGAAAATCACGGTAATCGTGGGACAATATGGTATGGAAAGAATTTTATGAGAATTTCTCTGATTAATATTTATCAGAATAAAAATAATAATATCTATCACAATAAAATATAAAATATGTTTGATTAATTTTACTATGCAGTTTAGTCAGATATTATTTATTATATTATTTATTATATTCAGCTATTATTATTTTTATTGTGATAAATATTAATCAAAGAAAGTTTCATAAAATTCTTTCCATACCATATATTGTCCCACGATTACCATGATTTTCAAAATAAATTCTAAGAGAAAATTCTCTCTGTGTATAAAATCAATTAAGATTAATTGAAATCTATACGTATAACCACATCATCTATGATGCTCGGATAAATATAAAACAAGAAGAATTTATTCATACGATTTATATTATATTCAAGACTATCGAAAATAACTTATTAAATAATTCCTACGTATCGAATAATCCTATTCTTTTTTGCCGATCAATGACGCGAGTGAATAAAACTATAAATGTATACATGAATAAGTTATCTTACATATTGGCGGCGAGAGAGAGATATATTTTAGAGACTGAGAGACGAGAGACACCAGGCTCTGTTCCCGCTCTGCGGGTCAATTTATTAGTCTCCCTCGTAGCTTTGCTACGAGAGAGAGGAGGATTATCGATTTTACGGCGGGCGGTGACCAGCCACGATGGTCGTAGGGGTCGGTCTCTCTCTCTCTCTCTCTATATGCGAGGGGGTAAGAAATTCGTGTTACATCAATTCAGTGAACGCGCCGGATGCTTCCGAACCCACAGTACCCAATCGCTTCCGTCGCATTCCGCACACGTTTTTTAATAATCCTGCGCAACGTCCCGTTCCTGTCCTGTCCGGTATCGTCGTTCCCCGTAGTGAACGTCTCCGGGATCGGAAAACATCGCCGCGGGCAGCACGAAACGATTCCGTCGCGACGCGCCGGGACTAAAAATAAGACGGTATCGATCGACGCCGTGATCCTGCGCTGCGAGTGAGTCGATGAAGTGGTTACACATTGCGGATACATTAACGAAGAAATTTCTCCCCGCAACATCGGGGGGATGTTAATGCCTGCGTTGCTCGATCGCGTCTCGTCTTTCGTTGCACTCGCTTTTACAGAGTGTGACGGCTAATTCGCGAACGCCGTAGGTGTGATATTGAATTAACACAGGTTGAAAGTTCTTAGTGTAAATCAACACCTTCGAGCTGCAATAATTTCTATGATATCTCGATATTTAAGGGTTTCTCGTATTTTCTTTAATCTACGGATTCTCCGTTTAATACGGTGTTAATTAGTTTTAGAGCATTTGAGTTGGAGAATTAATTATTTGAAGAATTCTCTCAAGGGGGTAAAGATACCAAAATATAGTTATTTAAATAACATAGTATAATATACGGTTATATGTAGTTATTTAAAGGATATTCTTTTGGTTAAATGTAGAGAACAAAGAGTTTTTTTATGTACGTTTAAATTTACGATGAATAATTCAAGTGGATTATCTCTTTTGTGTGTTTCGGTCTTTTATACTCTTTAGACTAGTTAATGAGAATACAATTTTATTCATTACTATTCGATCAAATTCACTTTGTCACGTTTTCGTTAGTCAAATTATCAACATTTTTATTCATATTCCATTTTTGTTTTTTTTTTTTAATAATTTTGATTTTAATAAATAAGTTTTAACTTAAAAATTTTATTTCGGAATAAATATTCCGCGAATAAAATAATAACAAATAAATACATTATTTATTTTTGCCGCTAAAGCTTATGAATTCGCAAAAGGCTCTTCATAATTCGATAGCCTATATATTTCAATAGCACGAAAATGATGGAAGTGAACAACAAACATCTCGTCCGCAGATTTCGACGTGGGATAACGCTTGTGTGTTTTCCGCCAATTCTACGGCACTCAGTATTACAATAAATGGAACGTAATATTCTGTCTGAGTGTGTCCCGTGTTTCGAAGTAATGAATAAAAAATGAAACGAATCGATCTCTCATGCACGTTCTGCGCGCGTGCACGAGACTCGCGCGCATATTTCCTCGGGAACGACAAACAAAATCTTGTTGCAAAATATTGTTGGCGAAATCAAGGTTGGAATGGCTTGCCGGCGATTATTGAGGTATTAAAAATAGGGCGTTGTACGCGGAGGTAAAGGTTCCGAGGCTCCGAGTGGAGGATGATTCGCTCGCAATTCCGCACGGTCGGCCGGGGTTGCGAGACGAGAGGGTTGGTTGATTTAATAACGTGGCTCGCTCGAGCGAAGCACCCGTCGAGCGGGTGCCGATAAACCACGTGCGCAGGCCTCTGTGTCTTTCTATGTGCAAGGGTGTGCCTCGTACACGACGTCCGCAGTGAGCACATCGTATAAATCAGTGGTTCCCAATTTGTTCGAAAATCGATGAACAAAGAACATATTTTAAAGATTCTGAAAATAAATATATATATATATTTTTGAGACTCCAATACAGAATTGTATATTTTGTCAGGCAAATAAATTATTATAAGAAATATTATATATTTTAATATATATTTTTTATTAATTATTATATTAATATATTTAAATAATATAAAGAAATATTTTAATGGTCAAAGTAGATTATATCGTAAATATTGGAAAGTTTTGCTTTATTAAAAATGTGTATGTATTATTGAAAGCCAATTTCTTAATCGTGTACATTATCTTGGAAATTTTTAAAAAATTTTATTTAATAGTGAATCGGATTTTTCGATAATCGATGGTCTTGAAATGTCACGAAGTTTGGGAACCTTCGATTGAGATGACGATCATGAATGATCGTGAACGCATCACGCCCACGTTTTGCACCGTGCTTTGACCTCATGCTTGTCACGAGCGGTGAGAAAGTGAATATTAAAATCGCGCGCGCATCAGAGAAAATCGCCACTAGCTTGTCAAGCATCTGTGAGATGAGTTTTAATTTTAGAAAATTAATTTCACCCGGCGCGGCACACACAAACTCGGGACGGGAGTTGAATTAAGTTAGGCTACTCCGGAGCTACGTTACTCCTCGAGATGATACGCGCTCGCCGCCGCTGGGATTATTTAAAATAGGATAATATTGAAATATACGCAGAGGGAGAACTCTCTTCACGCGTGAACCTGACAGTTTCGTAAATTTTAACGACATGTTTAAATGGTTGGTAGATTTAATTATGGAGATTCGTGTACTATATACAATTATAAGCCGCTCTCAGTGTAATTATAGAAATTATTCGAGGGAAGAATATTTTAATACATACATATATAATACAAGAAACTAATTAATCACAAATTATGAGTTAAACGGGGAATTTAATAATTTTCGGTTTCACTGATTCGAAAAATTATAGGTTACTTTTAATTTGAATTTTTGGATCTTAGAATCTCGGAATATATGGACACTCACAAATCACAAAGGAGTTTCGAAATATCTTAGAAAGCCTTGAAGTTTCAAATCCTTGAATTTTTCGATCCTGAATTTTTCTCAAGTTTTTGAAGTTTAAATCTCCCAACTTCCAGTTTTTCGAATCTGCAAGCAAATAGACCTTAAAGCTTCCAAACTCTAAGATTTTTATATCTCGGAATCGTTCAATCCTTAGATCGCGATCGTGTATGCATATATATAAATTCTGAGCTAAATATAAAAATAATCCGTAACATGGTGATAGAATAACAACTTTAATTAAAATGTGCTCGATTTTATGTAGCTGTAATTAATCTCGATATTTGCACATGGTTCTCAATCGAGTGCTATTGTTTCTCGTGTTTGTTTAACCTAATGCCGAATTCGTGTGGAACAAAGTCGACCAAATCGATGAATTCTATTCTATTTACCTGTCACGAAGAATATTTATTTTTATTCCAGTGCTATGAAATTATATCTCTTCGTTAACACAGCGATATCTCATTTTCATCTGCGTTTGAATATTATAGCATATTTTGAAAACAATGATAATGAAAATACGTATGAAAATAAAGCAGCTAAATCTAGCACGTCGTTAAATTGCACAATTTGGATTAAAACCTTTGTGAAATGTTTTGTAATAATATTTTAAATATATATTTTAAAAAATGATTTAAAATATATTGAAAAGTTGAAATGTAAGAAAAAATAAAAAAATATATAATGATATTAAAATCATTTTGTTTTTCGAAAGAAGCTTTACTTTAAATGGAAGCTTTTACCGCTGATTAATTTTCGGGCAGAATGGTAATTAATAAACATTATTTATATATAGAAAGTAGGATAAGGGAAAGTAGGAAAATGTTGTAACAAACATTATAAGACAAGCTCTATTTTAGTAGGCCCTTAAGGCAAGTCATGTTGACGTTTATAGCTTCTCCTTTAAAACAAATTTCAGCTTTCTTGACTGAAAGTACATCTGCGTAGAAACTAATAAAAATTAAGAGCTTCTGACTTTTAGAACTGTCCAATCATTTCAATGTAGGAAGAATGCGCTCTTGTGCGCTTTTATTTACGTAAGAATTGTAATGAAGGTTGTACAAAATGCTCTGTACAAAAATAACGAATGTACAATAACAGCGAGTACAATTGAACGTCAACTAGATCATGCGAAAAGTGAAGAGATTAAGAGCGCGTGGCCGCTAATTAATGCGCTCGGCAAGCGCGCGCGGCGCTTAATAAAATAATAAGCCGCTGAATAGTGCAGCAGTTAATTAGGTGTTCACGCGGCGTGAAAGTTGAATGTGAAATGTTTCGCGCGTGTCCGAAAATTTAGAGTCTCATACCGCCCGGGCGTTTATTGGCCTTTTAGCGCCCGTTTACTTGTATAAGGGAGAAACAAATCGATTAATGTAGCGAATATTAGGCATTATAATAGGCTTTGACTGATGCATCACACATAAATTCTTTTAGTTATGAATATTATAAATATCTGCAAAATAATTCTCTCTCCTTCGTTTATATGATAATTGAACGCAGTTATGCAATATGAAACCAACCACCAATTTTTTTATTTCGAGATTTTTATTTTTTATTGCAATTTGTGCCTGATACATTCAGATACAATTTGCAATAAAAATCTAGAAATAAATAAAATTGATGGGTGGTTCCATATTGCATAATTGCGTCCAATTAATATATTATGAGAGAAATTTCTCCTCTCGAAGCCGCAGAATTTCTTTGCCTTATTTTGAAAAATGATGTGGATATTTATAAAACTGGAATATTTAATTTTCAGTTAAAAAAAATGTGTATTATTTAATTATTTAATTATTTAATTATTCATATTTAGCTTATGTTGTAAAATTTTATTATATAACGTGTTTTTATATACCTTGTATTTTATATTACATTTTTTATAAGTCATTTTATTATATCTCAGTAAGCTCGATTCATAACGAATGTTATATAAAAAGATTTCGCTTCGATAATAATCTTCTCACACACAGAGAAAAATGCATAAGGAACCACGTTCTCATCTCGTCTCTCCTCTTATGTCGGTAATTGCGCGACTTTACGCACAACTCTATACACTCGCGATATTTTCCTCGTTCCTTTGGCGCGTAAGGCTTCCTCCTCCTCGTTGAAAAGTGGCTTTCCGACTTTTTGCACACCGGAGGAAAAATTCGATGTCGGAGATTGGGTGGGGCTTTGTGGAGCGACTGGCCGCCACCGTCTCGTTAATAACCGGGAGATAACAAGGAGATTCTGTTTATTCAGCGGAGTCCCTTTTAACTCAGGTGCACGCTTGCTTCTGCAAGAGGTGAATGTCCTGCGATGAAATCAAACGCTGTTGTTTATGCATCGAGCTTTCTTTTGAGCTGGCGAACGATCGAGTTATAAATTCAAATAAATTCCTTTCCGTTTCACTTGCATCTCTTTTTTAATTTAAATTTTGTATAGATCTTTTTACATACAGAATGCTCCTGCATCTCTCATATTTTCATTCATATATAAATTCTTGAGACAAATTGATTTCTTTTCGAATATGTCTAGAGGTACCAATGTTTTAGAAGTTTTATTATTAAATATCACAATTATATCTCCAATCAAAATTCTATTAAAAGAAGATTTATCTGATTTGTGAAAAATAAGCTTCTGAATAAATTGGCGGGCAATTTATTAGCGTATTTAAAGTTTGATACATTCTTTCTTAAATATTCATATAAGCTCGAGGACTATTCTCGACACTTTTCCTAAATACCTCACAATTGTCTCGCAATTTTCGATAAGAAACTTCTCTCGTCAAGAATATTGGATATATATATTAATTATCGAAGTATCGCGTATATAGTTTTCACGTCTTATTATTGTTTCACTGTATTTCGGAACTAAGTTATGCGAAAGTTTCGGGTGTATACGCAGCTTAACGCGCGCTTCCCCTCGTGGGAATAGTTAGCCCATATTACAGTTAGTGCAACGTCGCCAACCCCCTAAATGTGCGGCTCTGAGGTGGTGTTGAGCAAGCCACGACGCCGACCGCACACATCCCAGGAGATTCTGTCGCTGATATCGCCAAGTAATTTCCGCTAACGAGGAAACCATTTCGAACGGAAAGTCACTTTTTCGAGAGAAAGAGAGAGAGAGAGAGAGAGAGAGAGCACGAATATTGATATTTCAGGCAAAAGGATATCATTTTAATTGAATCTTTCATGTCACATGTTGTGTAGACAGATATGTAATGAGTACAGTGACATGTTTTACTTTTTGCAATCATGATTTTTTTTTTTTAAGGAAAATGCTCCAATTTAAATTATTAAAATTCTTGAAAAAATATATATGCTGAAAAACTGACTGCTAAAATACAAAAGTAATATATAACTTTATTATCTGTTGAGTGTGTCCCAGAAATTTTAAAAGTCTTTGGAAAAGAAACAAAATTTCAGTAATTATATCGAGAGCATAGGGGCTAACTTTATATAGACTTATTTCGGTTAATCACAGGAGATAGTAGATACTTTGAGAAAAAGCGAAAATATAGTCAAACGATTGTTAAATCTTAAAAATTACTGGAAAAGTACTATTTAGATTTTAATAAGTATAAGACGCGATATTAGAATTTTAATTTTATTTTTCAAAATTGAGATTTGAATAAAACTGCGTCCAGACGAGAGGACGACTTCGCGTAAAATAATATAAAGGTCACTTTATCGAGCAGTTCATATCACAGGTATTCAAGGTTACGAGAGCTTTTTCGTGCTACTCTCCCTCTTCGTCTCTCTTCGTTCCCGTAAAAGCGAATGTAAACCGCAGGATGCGCGTATCACCGGCAACCAATTCGGGAATATACCATCATGTTCGGCTAATCGATAAGCCGGCCACTGCAATCTGAGTGATGATCATCCCGAACTCTGAAAGTGCTATTGCAACGTGTCGATCTACTGCGAAACACAAAGCCACCGCTAACAGCTCACGGTTAAAATCACATACTCATCCTCCGGTGTTAAGGATATCATGATAGCCTCTTCTGACCTCTCTTACGTCAAGGTGGATACAATGATTTATGTATGATTAGTTGTCTAATTTTTTTTCGAAAGTATAGAAGCAGCGAGTGAGAATTATGATAGAGAATTGTCTAGTCAGTAAATTATATCTTTGTATTTATGTATAAAAAATATCTTATCAGAATATTTTCAAGAATATAGGTTCTTACAAAATATTATACATATAGAGAGATGAAGATTATATTATTGAGAGAGAAGAGAGAGTAATATATTATTTTTTACATCGGTGTTTGTAAAAATATAATGTTACTATATATTTAAATATTATTTTTTGAACAATATTTAAATTTGTGTGTGTGTACATATATATATGAACAGTATATTTCATTGTTACTCGTATGCAACCAATTTTCAAACTTATGCTTTTAAAATAATCAAATTCCCGAGAAACGTCCCGCCTTAGAGATGTAAATACAGGTAAATTTACATTTAGATACAATCACCGGAATCTGTATCGGCTGTATTAGCTATGTAAAGTGGGATACCACGAATTTTCTAAGACTCCTAAGAAATTCCTATACGTTCGATGATATATGTACAACGATGAGGCAAAAAAATGAGATGCAATTATTCATGGAATTTTATCTAGGGCATGGCTTGAAATTCGAGTCTTCGGTCGTTATCTTCAAACTCGGGGGGAAGTTTACCCTGTCACAAGGGCCGGGGGGGAGAGTAAACCTGTATACCGGGGGTTACCGAATCCACTTCCGTACATAATGGCGCGCCATGTCGCGGATCTGTCCCTGACACAGCGACGTCGATCGATGAAATGCAAAGCACCCCGACGGCGTCGCGACGCCCCTCGCGTTCGCCCTCATCTCTCGCCGGATGACCGGCCGGCCGGCGTCGCAATTTGCGAACGTAAACGAAATTATCGGGCGAACGAGGGGCAAAATGCCGCTCGTGTTCGCCCTCGCTCGCCCGATCGTGGACGAGTAATAATTGAGTTAGCGCACATTTTCAGTACCGTATCGCTCTATAATAAATGATCGTAATGATAGTAACAGGCCCGCGTACATAGCTAATACCGCAGTCAATAATGCGACGGCTAGTCGTGACGCAGTTGTGAATGTGTATATAGTTTGCCCTCCGCGTGTTTTCAGAGACACGTAATACAAAGCCTTGTACACATTCAGCGCCGAATATATCTAATTATATAATAATAACAATAATGAGTCCATCCAATTATCAATCCAACGTGTTATAAATGATCTTTACGTCACACAATACGATCTATAATTAGACAACTATATTTATATACCGCTAAATATATATAGCATATTAATAATCTTTAGCTTTATATAGAGATTGTCAGGGTGTAGTAAAAAAAGAAAAGATAGTTTTTTTTTTACACATTTGAGATTTCTTCTCTTAAAATCCCAGAATTCTCAAATATACATTCTTTTTTCGTACCGTAATCGCAAAGATATGACTCATGCAACTGGGTCGATGTGTACAGACGGGAAGTGAAAAGTCATGTAAGAATTAATAATTTTTCTTCAAGGAGCAATATAATAATACACACAGAAAATTTTCTCTTAGAATTTACTCTGAAAATCATGGTAATCGTGGAATAATATGATATGGAAAGAATTTCTCTGATTAATATTTATCACAATAAAAAATAATAATATCTATCACAATAAAATATAAAATATGTTTGATTAATTTTATTATAAGTTTCGGAAAATATTAATCAAACATTTTATATTTTATTGTGATAGATATTATTATTTTTTAATAGATATTATCATTATTTCTAAATTCTAAGAGATTAATATTTATCACAATAAAAAATAATAATATCTATCACAATAAAATATAAAATGTTTGATTAATTTTATTATAAGTTTCGGAAAATATTAATCAAACATTTTATTGTGATAGATATTATTATTTTTTAATAGATATTATCATTATTTCTAAATTCTAAGAGAAAATTCTCTCTGCATAATGGATATCTTTTTCTATTTCCCCTCTTGCCTTTATCTATAAATAACGAAATATTTCTAAAATATTTCTCTTTCTCAATATATATTATTCCTAGAAAATTAATTCTTTTTAAATTTTCAAATTTAAAAATATCAATATCTATATTGTTTTGTCGCGCCAATCGTAAATTGATGCAAAACGATGATGGCGCGATTTTTATTCAGGCGGATTTCAGCCGATATTTTTCATCGAGACACGTCAATCCCGAGCCCCGAAGAGCGTACTTGAAGCGTGATCTCGCTTATGGTTGCAGCGATGCATATACGATATTTACTAGATGCAGCTCTGCAACCGCATGAAACGTCGTCGCACGATCAAAACAAGCGCGTCGATGGTAGCAGGTGTACGACATACGTATTTCTTCGTGTCTCTTTGCGAAATTCGATATCTGCTCGAGATATTCGATACAACTGGGTGGAGACGCGACCTTGTCGATGGAACAGTTTAGACCATGTATAGGTGACTTCGCTAAGATGATCAAATATTGTTCAGGGTTGACGCGAATCTGAAAAATCCGGGAAAACAAGGAAAATTAAAAAGGATATTTCACGGATAAAAAATTATTTCCTTAAATATCAAATTTACTAATCTCTATTCAATAATAATTAATGAACTATTAAATTTTTTTATTATATTTTATTAAATTCCTTTACGAAAGCTTATCAAGTCTTCTTTCTTAGAGAAATCTACATATTCAAATTTAATAAAATACAATTTTTTTTATATACAATATAAGTAATTCAATATTTGTCTCTTTGTTTATAAATGGTTATTATTTTTTACTAGTCGAATGGAAATGACAGATATTAAAATAGATAATTTATTCTGAGATGTGTATCATGCAAAAATAAATTACGTATAATTTCTCGTGTTTTTCTCATATCGTAATTTGGTATAATTACAATAACTATCGAAGCGTCGAATTACTTACTGCAATCTTTATGCATTGTGTCACAAAATTATCCCTCCTGACGCACTCTGATATGATCTTATAATAATCGTTTCGCTCAGGCGTTTGTTGAAAATAATCACGATACCCGATATAATGAAATTAATGTGTTCTCCATGGCAATTAACGAGCACATAACTGTCCACAACTACCACCATACCTTCTTGATGCGTTAATGTATCAATCGAGGATCGTCCGTAATTATCGGACATTATCGAGTGATATAATTAGTCTGTTGAGTATTATAGAACGACGTAATTATGCTACTCTTTCTGATATGACTTCCTGTTTGCGTGAAATATTTATTGTAATTATTGATGTTTACATATCTCGCCTCATCGTTAAAACGAACGTGATTCATGATTTTTCAATCATCATTCGTTACTACAAAATAGCTTTTAAACGTTCTCAATTTCTGTTGATTTTAATATAATCGGTTTCTTTATTATAATATTTATTAATAGAGTCTAGATTTTCTCAAATATATAATATTGTTTATTTTTTTAAAGATATAAATAGTTTTTTAATCGGAAATAATAACGAGTGATAACTCAGATATCAAGAATAAAATTATTAAAATGTCTCGTGGATTATATTAAAATTATTATAATTAAAATTGAGAGAATTTTTGCAAGTACTTTGTACATCTCGTACATTTATTTTTATACAAGTATAATTAGAAATAGAGAAATATAATTTTAAATACAGACGAAATGTGTCATGTCTTTATAGATATAATAAATTTCATATTAAAGACGACTTTTACTGCTTGACATAACAAAATAACATACCTCATTACGGAAATTTTACTGTGAGAACGTTGACATTTAAATGATTGGACGAGATTACAGGCTATTGTCAAGCGAGTGAAATGAAGTGGGTTTATGTCGCCGTCTTTAACACGTTTTAACCGAGTCAGCATTTGTTCCCGTTACGTTTTCCTCTTCGAAATAACGAATTGGTCTGCAAAATCGAATTAGTCTTGCAGAAACCATGCATTTATTGTCAGTGCAATTTAAACCTCCATTGAATGAATGCGAGGTAAAATGAAAAATAAAAATTTGTAACATTCTTCAAGTTAATTGTGGAGGATATTTTTATATTTGACTTATTATTAATAATTTATTAATTGATGAAGACAAATCTTTCCCCTCTTTTTTTTCTTGGAAAAATAAATGCAAAACCTTATAGAATATGCATTTTTATATGACATCTTCTTCTAAATAAATATTTACCGTACCATAATCGATAAATTGACTTTGTTACTAATTACAAGTAAATTTACGTTTAATAGGAAAAGAAAATAGATGTTTACATTATCGAGAAAAAAAGTATATAATTTATGCATTTTAGTTACGCCGTAGAAATAATTTAATCGTCTCTTTGCATATTTTTAGCCGCTTATTCGCCAAATATATTTTTTTTCCTTTAAACAAGCCAAGCATTTTTTCGAATCAGGTAATTCCTTAAAGCGAGTAAACTATTTGCTTTTTTCTGTATGTCAAAGATTTGAATTCACGCGAGTGAATCAACACGTTTATCGGACTGGAAAGTGTTTTAACCGCCCGTTTCCTCCTCCCGTCTCTATGCAGCTGCTCTCAAATATTTTCTCTCACTTTGTGTTGCAGGCGGTGTCAGAGAGGCTCGAATTGGCACCAGCTGGCGGAAGATCAGAGCCGCAGGTGAGTATCGTGAGAGAGTTCGCTCCAACCTTATTCCCTACTTCAAAAAAGAACACCGCAAAATTATATCTTCTCGCGAAAATTTATCGTTGCTCTTCGTCCGTAATTTCCGTCCAAGTTTATTATGTCTTCTATTTTTGCTCAAACAATGAAACAAAATAATTTCTACGTTTAATTAGATTATTAGATTTGAGATTTTAATTTTTTTATGTATAGTGTTTATTAAATGTGGAAATAAAAAATTACACAGATTTGTATAACATAATAAGATGATAAGAATAAATATTTTTTCTATAGGCTATTTTTTTTATACTTTAAATTTTGTTCTGTTATAAAAATGCAAGTATCTATATATTTTTCAAAAAATATTTTATATTTAAATGAAATACATAAAAAATAGAAATACATTTAAATAAAATAAATTTTTAAATATTTTCTATAGAAGAATATTTATAAATGGTTATAAACAAAATAATTACAAATAAACAATTTATAGATGTACGCATGCATGTCATTATCTTGAACAGATAACTTGCAATAATTGTAAAAATAAAAAAAATATTAAAAAGTCTTATTGACTCTTTTGTAATATTTATATTTGCGAAAAGAAAACAAAGATTGATTCTTCGATAATTAAGATGAGCAATTTCTTGAGAAGCGAAACACTTTGATAAAGTTGTTGACTGAGCCAAATGTGTTTTCCGCTTTGAGGCTAACGCATACCTTCAATGACCGTATCTTTTCCTCAACTAAGGTCGCTACCTTGTGCGAACCTGGCGAGGTGTATCTTGCTCAACATATGGGAGAGCAGGGTCGATGGGTCTCCTCGACCGACAAGAAGAGCTGCATGACGGATAAGCTCGAGATCCTGGAGTACTGTAAGAAGGTAAGAAAAAAAGGGTCTATAAGATCACGCAACCATTAAATTCTTTCACACGTATAATGTCCGAGATCGACGTTAAGTACGTATAGTCGATTAAGAGCTATATATAGACATTAAAAATAGATCTCTGACATTTTTCTACTATCATCGAACTTTTTATTCCTCTCTTTTGCATCATTTCTCTATCCTACAAAGTGTACGAACGCGTATAAATATTTTGCTCGTATGAGATCACTTAAAAGCTCTCTCTCTCTCTCTCTTTCTTAAAAACAACATCTCGAACATTTATTATTGATTTATCGTTATTATATATGCGCGAAAAATACTTGGTTCTTTAATTTATCTTTAAGGCTCCTGGGTGTTCACCGCGGCCATATTGGATTGTGACGTCAGAGGCGTGAAAGCACACGCTGAAAATTCTTAGATGCCATTTTTTAATGAAAAGATATTTCGATTAAACAGCACTTCAGATGACTTTAGCACACTCTTAAAAACCCCCGAAAACTATCCTTTTCCCTTTATAATCAATCAACATCTGTAAAATGATCGAGATGTCAGACTTTGACATGCGAAATGACTGCGCATGTGCAAAGACCAGACGGACTGGGCTTCATAATATTACATTTTATAGCTGTTGATTGATTATAAAGGGGAAAGGATAGTTTTCGGAGTTTTTTAAGAGTGTGCTAAAGCCATCTGAAGTGCTGTTTCATCGAAATATTTTTTTATTTCGAAATGGCATCTAAGAAATTTTAGCGTGTGTTTTCTCGCCTCTGACGTCACGATTTCGACACGATCGGAAAGGAGCCAGGAGCCTTAAATCTATGAGATTTTGAAAAGATTGCGGACACAGTTTGAAATAAATAGGTAACACGTTAAAGATTGCAAAAATAGATAAAATGAAAATGAGAATATCGCGCACGCAATTTCCATTTTACATCTTTCACAAGTGGAGCACAGTGAAAGGCAAGACTAACTTATGGATTACCGGATAATAACGTTCTCCGTCTCGTTTATACGACACGTTCACGCAATCTACTATATACATAAGAGAGAGAGATAAACGTGCAACTTGCACATGCGTACGTGCTCGTATTTGCTTATGCACGAGCACGAAGAAAAGTGGTGACTGTCGTTCCGGATTGATCGATAAAAATCCTTCGTCTCGCTCTCGTCGTGAAAAGAGACATATGAATTATTTGAGACAGCATTTGAATTATAGAAACGAAGTCAAGAGACTCCGAAATTGTTCGCGACTCCTTGTTTGATCGAGATTCGTGTCTAGAGAGAGAGAGAGAGGGGGGGGGGGAAATCGAGCCGCTGCGAGCGATTGATTAATTAAGACTTGCGGCGTGTTATTTAACGTCGAGCCCCGCAGGCATGATTAAGAAGTCGTTTATAATCTTCCGGTGCCGTGTAAATCGAATTTTCATCCCTTCGTTGGCCTTAGTCACGACAAAACACCGGAATTACGTGGTTCGTTACCTTTTCTGCCGCTCCTACCGTGAAAATAACGTTAATCTTCGCCGATGACTTTATCGTGCGAGACAGGTCGACAATTGTTGCATCGTGAATTATTTATTTTTCACACGCTTTGTCTAAATTTCTTCTCACCGATGCATAAGAAAACTCGCCAAACATTTTATATATTTAATACTCGCGTAACATTTCTCCATATTTTTTTTTTACTGAAGTTCTATGTGAATAGTATATCTTTCTTATACACAGAGAGGATTTTCTCTTAAAATTTATCCTGAAAATCATGGTAATCGTGGGATAATATGGTATGGAAAGAATGTTATGAGAATTTCTTTGATTAATATCTATCACAATAAAATATAAAACATGTTTGATTAATTTTATTAAACTGCACAGTAAAATTAATCAAACATGTTTTATATTTTATTGTGATAGATATTAATCAGAGAAATTCTCATAAAATTCTTTCCATATCATAAATGTCCCACGATTACCATGATTTTCAGGGTAAATTCTAAGAGAAAATTCTCTCAGTGTACATTTTACTCTTATAAATTTCCTTCTAAATTTAACAGACTTTAATTTTTAAACTCCACATCTCTTCGACTCACATCATCATCATCATATGCTGAATACTATTAATATTATCGATCCGCTGTGAAAACTAACGTCATAGGCCGAGTCTATTAGATTTAATTCGCACATTAAGCGAATATCAGGTCGCAAAACAGCTCGTGCGATAAGAAATGCGCGTTTTTGCGGCCTTTTAAACGGAGATCGGTAGATAGTAAGTTGCCGCTCGTTTGCAGTAATAACAGGTTTGCCGTGTGTACATGTATACGCTCGATAATTACCTTTATAGACGCGCGATTACAGGCTGGTCGAACTCTACACTTGCTAATGATACTTTCCAGGCTTACCCGAAGAGAGATATCACCAACATCGTCGAATCGGCGCATTATGTCAGAGTCGGCGGATGGTGCAAGCCCGGAAGGAACAAGTGCAAACTCTCGCGATGGGTCAAACCTTACAGATGTCTGGGTGAGTAATAATGATGATATTTTTACGCCAAGTGTAGCTCCGTACTTTGTATCCCGCAATTTTTCGCAAACTTCCTTGCGTCGGTGTCAGCCCGAGAGATCAAAGATTAAAACTTGTATAATTTTAACGGATTGAATCTTTTGTGTACTAAATAAAACGCCAAGAAGGAGCTACATTAATTTTCACATATCTTGTCAGAAATGTCATGTGATGTACTAGAATTCTGGGCTAACATAAAGTATAATGTAATAATTTATCGACCGTATCGCGACATAAATAAAATCCTCGGAGGAAACGGGATGACATAAGTCAATATAATGATGTGATATGTACATTTGTATGTGCTTCAATATTTATTGTGTTGATATTTCAGTTTGATTGATTGATAAGATAAAAATCCGCTTGTACATAAAAAACGGTTCGATAATCGTGAAAACCTTCGCATACGCGGTGAATTTCGCGTAATGTCTGATTCTTGATAATTGTAAGAAAATATTGATTCTGAGAGCCATCGCGCGCTATGGATGAGTCGACCGATCGGTCGTGAGCTCATCGATAATGCGGTAGAGGCGGCCATGAGAAATGAAGAGATCGATCTCCAACGGCGGGGATTTAGTTATAAATTTAGCAGGACGCTCGATCTGTTCCGGAAGAATTCAATTTGTAGAGTCAATACGTTGTGTAACGGACAACGCGATATCTGCTGTCGGATTGTCTGCTCGGCTACCTTTCTGATCAGCCTTTTTATCGCGCCGAAGAACGAAAGAACTATCGCGAACGTGACATCGCGCAGCAGCAGGATTCACAAGATCGTATATACTTACTTTCCTTTCTTTCCTCGTATGATTACTCGCTTCCGAAGCGATTGACAAGTGTAGCAGGTATCTTTATTTCAGCTTGTAAACGTTTTTTTTTTTTTTTTTTTTTTTGTACAATTGAACGATACACTGCAAGAGAGTGAGAGAGAAAAAGAGTTAGTTTATAATTTAGTAAAGTCTATCTTAGACCTCTCTCTTGACGTTAATTAAAGTGGACCTTATAAATTATAAACCAAAACCGTCCTTGCTCTGAACTCTTCAATTTGCGTGAAGTAACTTAACTGTGGAATATTCTAAATCAAATAACGCAAAGTTTGATGAAACTGGTAAAAAGACATTAGAAAAACATTCATTAAAGTAAAAGAAAAATGTATTTACATATATAAGCTATTTTACTATTACCCAGATGAAAAATGTTGCATTTTTTTATTTCAAATAATTTTATTTTAATGTATTTTTAATTAAAATAGTAATTGTAAATATACATATATTCGATATTGAAAACTGCAAAGTTGCGGAACGATGATAATTTACTTTCAATAAAAGTCCGCTGCAAGTTTGTTTAAAAAGCCAACGTTAAAGTTTGATCTGATAGAACTTATATACTCGCATATTTTAGAGTGGTTAAAAAAATAGAGATTCTTTTTTTTCTAATCGAGTATCTACATTTAAATATATCTACACGACTAAAATAAATAATTAAATCAAAATGTAAATAATATTATTTATTTATACATATATACTGACAGACACGTAAACATCGAAAAACTTTGAAGTGACCTATTAAAGCATTAAAAATCATGCCTCATTTTCTAATCATGTTAGATAAATGCCATTATTCCGATAAATTGGTCACGCGTTCTGCATCTTTAATTATCCTCGTTAATCATTTCTTCGTCGAATATTCTTACGCAAAATTCTGACTATAAAATCGGGTTTTTTGTATTGTATTTAATTTTTGTCTTACTTTATTATTATTATTTAAGAACTTTACTTATAAAATAATACTTATAAAATAGAGTGCGCTTTCATGTAAATAAAAATATAGCTGCATTTAGAGCTTTTCATTATACTTTTACATTCTCTGACGGGAGAGAATGATACACGAAATATACTCGAAAACAAATTGGAGAAGTGGTTAATACCCTCGAAGAGATAGTCTGCGTGACTAGCTTTATTGATTAGCACTGGTGAATGTACCGATGCGTCATTCGCTAAACGCGTTTCCATTTCGCCGTCTGTCCTCTCACGTCTTCTTTTTGCGTATTCTATCGCATTTATACAAAGCTCTGTAGCAATCAACGGTATATATAGTAGACAAATAGATTATCAAGAAATTGTCGTTGCTTATTTTTTATATTTTATTTTCCTTACACTGAAGTGTTTCTCAAATGCAGATATATGATTATATAATGTATGTATAGATATTGCGTGTTTACATAATTTCCTAACTTTAGTATTATGATTGCACGTATCCTCCTGCGTGCATACTTAAATAGAGAATCTCACAAGTAAAGATATTTTAAAAATAAATTTTCTGATAAATTTTATGTCAATTTTTCTTTAGAAAAATTTTTAAGGAAAACTATTGTTATGCTGAAACTTTTCAATATTATAAAACAGAGAATAATTAAACGCGGAAATTAAAATTTCTGGAAAATTAAAGTTTATTTAAATTTAAATTAAAAAATATTTTTTTTTTGTTATTTGCTTATATTTTCTAGTAGCCTCACGAAGTGAAAACAAATTTTACTTAAACTTTTTATTATCTGAAAATTATTAATACCTTGATATTTTGTGAGAAATTAATTCTATATATATATATATCATCGAATTTATCATTAAAATTATAATTAAAAATTCTAAGAGGACATTTAATATATGAAATATAGGTATAAGAAATATGTAATATATGCTGAATCCTAAAAATGCAATACTTAAAGGATGCAATACTAAAGATTAAAGGATATATAAAATTTGTTTTAAGTAAACGTTTCATGTTTGAAGAGAGTCATATGGATAGATTCGGCAACTATTGATTTCATATATTTCGGTAACATATTTACATACACAGATACGTCGTCTACAAATTTAAATTTATACTTTGACTGCTGTTGCAATATAAATTATATATATATAAAGGGAGAGAGAGAAAAAGAGAAAAATTATATATCGTCAGAAATAGCGAATAAGAATAAATACCGGAGATGTCCGACCTTTACTAGTTTAATCGAGGCTTTTCTTGAATTCGAGCTACTGCAATATGTACCATTTGCTACTTTCAGAGGGACCCTTCCAGAGCGACGCACTTCTCGTGCCGGAGGGCTGTCTCTTTGATCATCTTCATAATCAAACAAAATGCTGGGATTCTCACAGGTAACGAACGTATATACGCGAATACATCTGCTGAGCGAAATTATTTCTCGAGTTTAAGCTTACAACGTTCGCGTACCATCAATTGAGCAATTCGAACAAGAATAGTTTAATTACAGTCTTTTCGTTAACAAAAAAAGCAAAGGCCTTTTGATTTTTGATTCCATTGTTTCAACGAGCTTATTATTGTATTTTATTAACGAGTTATTATATTAAATAAGTCTCCTAGTTCTGACATATGTGCTGTCATACATTTTTGATTATTTCATCTTATTCCGTCGTGTACCTAATTAGGAACTATAACTCGGCTACACAGAGAGAATTTTCTCTTAGAATTTACCCTTAAATATTAATCAGTAAGCATAGTAAAATGAATCAAACATATTTTATATTTTATTGTGATAGATATTTTTATCGTGATAAATATTAATCAGAAAAATTCTCATAAAATTCTTTCTAAGAAAGAATAAATATTAATTCTTATATATTATTCTAATAAAGAATAAATATTCTAAGAAAGAATTTTATGAGAATTTTTCTGATTAATATTTATCACAACAAAAATAATAATATCTATTACAATAAAATATAAAATATGTTTGATTAATTTTACTATGCAGTTTAGTAAAGTGTTAAGTGTAAGTGTCTTTCCATACCATATTGTCCCACGATTACCATGATTTTCAGGGTAAATTCTAAGAGAAAATTCTCTCGGTGTAGTCGCTACCTTCGCGAATTCCTCTCGCGATGTTACACGTCGATTCGAAGGAGATCGCGATTTCGCAAGTCCGTTTATCGCGTCTTAGGAGATCGAGTGCCCGTCCTGGAGTACACGTGACTGCATCAAGGGAATTTGTGTTTCAGTTGGAACACCACGGCGGCGGAGACCTGTCGGGAGCGAAACATGAACCTGCGTAGCTTCGCGATGCTGCTGCCTTGCGGTATATCTCTGTTTTCCGGTGTCGAGTTTGTTTGCTGCCCGAAACACCTGAAAGGTACGTAACGTACGTACGCTTGTTTTATCACTCATACTTTTCATTCATTCATACTTCTCATTTTCTCTGGCGCGAAAGAGAAAGAGAGAGAGAGACGCAGCGAGTCCTATAAGGGGGATAAGCACAGAGAAGTCATTTTCGCGAGCTTTCGAGAGAAACGAATAATTATAGCGTTCCTCCGGTTCCTTCCGAGGAGGATCGTGCCGGCTTCTTCGTCTTCATGCATATTCCATCGATGCGAACGTTTCGCTGCGTCTGCACCTCGACATCCTTTCCTTCCAGACGAGCCGAGTCTCCTCTTAACGCGAGGTCATTTTACCGTAAAGTAGGAATATTTGCGGCGATCTCTTACTTCGAGATTCAACTTTCGCGAATCTCTCTAGCCTGTCTCTATTAAATATATTGGACTTTTAATAATGTGGCAAAATCCAATTGCATATGCAGTTTGTCGTATGTAATATTTTTGGAGTATATGGAATAATTATGTTTATTTAACTCGAAGAAGAAATTTTTCTCTTGGTTTATTTGGAGCAAGACTATCCGTAATAATACTACAAGTAATCCTATTTTACGGTACAAAAGGACAATGAAACGTTAAATAATCGTAGCGCACAATATTGGATAAATTCATTATGCAGAATCCATTGACTTTCTCACTTGCATTCGTTATTTACTTTGATAATATTATCAGACTCGCGCGTTTCTACGAAGCTTTGCATTATATAGCTTTTTTGCTTTGACACGATATTATAATACCGTATACTATTATTTCGCCTTTCTGTTATTTCATTTTGTATACGATTAATGGAACGCGTGTCTAATCAAAAAGCATATCGAAAGAGAGAGAAATCGTGGAAGCATGACTATTTACGACGAATTCGCGGCGTATTTATTGCGCGGTAGAAATACTCGGCTGTCCGTTTTCAATCGACTGTCACAAAGAACAAAAAGAGAGAACGACTATAGGTGGGTGCAAAGAGAGTGTATTAAACGAGGGGGTAGGAGAGGGTGCCACCTACTTCGCCTCGCTTCCTTCTTCGTCTCCTTCCAACACCCTGGCTGGCTCGAGCCACCCTCTGCAAGCTCTCTCTCTCTTTTCCTCGCCGCAAGCTCTCTTGTCTTCTCTCTCTCGTGCAATCAATAATGTTCGCCACCGACGTTCCCGACGACTGCGCAACGTAACACGCCATAGCTTTCGGCGTCGCTGCGCAACTTTTCTTTCCTATGCATCATATATAATAGGCTCGATTAACACGCACGGGGGTTGTCCGTTTTGTCCGCTATGTGCGTCTGCTTGAATGTTATACTCCATTATTTTCAGGATAGGTAATGTAACTCTGGGATGAGACGTGTCGTCCGGAGGATGAAAAATGGGACTATATATATACATATATATTCGCCAAATAAAGCTAAGATATAATACATTTCAGGGAAATATATACATGGTCATATACAGAGTACTCGGTAATAGATATACTTGAACAGAACGTGAGATTTTTTTTTATCTTTGCGAGAAACTAAAATATTATCTCTTCATTGAAATAATTTTGGCAATTTTTGTTTTTTGATATTTTAATATCAATTAAGTTTCAATTTAAGGTTCTCACGGTTAAATGAATTATTAAAGTCGAGAAATTAAAAACTTAAATTAACAAAAAAAATGTTTTTCAAACTAATTAAAAAATTTTTCAATTTTTTGCCTTAAACTTTCCTGAAATCTTCATTTAAAAAAAAATATTATTACCTTGACATTTGTACATTTCAAAATTTTTGAAACAATAGATCCAATTTCAGATGACCTTCTCCACTTCAAACACTTTTAATTGAAGAAAATTACCTAGTAAAAAAGCTGAATTTATAAAAATGAAACAGATATAAATGAGTTTATTATTGCAAGAAAATAAATTTACATTTTGAGAAAAACTCTCGATTATTTCAAAAATACATATAATGCAATGCTGCGTCTTTTATAATATACCTATGTCTTTGTTATAAATTGACATTGATAGGCTTTGAATTTCTGTCATCTTTGTATGCTTTTTTGTTCGACATTTCCGATCGATCCCGGATAAACCATTCTCGCGAGGTATCTATAACTCTCTATGACGAACAATCGTGACATAAGGCAACCCCCGGAGAAACTGTCAACGCTTGCAGTTACCGCATATCTATCGTATGACCCAGATAAAATGACGACGCAGGTGTATATGGTCAGAAGGGACTTTTGTCTGCCTTTGCAGAAGTCGAGAAGTCGTCTCATCAGAGTATCTATTCTCGGCGAATGAGACACATCTCGAGAACCTAGTTAGCCAAGATGCGTTCCGCTTCTCTTTCATGGTAAGCCGGTGAAATTAGAATTTCTAAACTGGAAAGATGCGACACCAAGAAACTGGAATGAGAATAAAATTCGTTAAAATTTTACATTGAAATTTCGACGGCAATCTCCTCTAATTACTTTTAATCCTTACAGAAATATATCGCACATAAATATTTCGCGAGAGGTGTTTAGCAAGAATTTTATCGGGTAAATTTTTAATTTTTAATTAACTAACAACTCAGATATTGAAACTTACAATTTTTTCCAGAACGAATTTTTCTCGATCTATTTTTATTTAATTCGTCCACCTTTTACGGAGAATAAACGTTCGTTCGTAGAAATTACTTCGATATTCAGCCTGATATTTATTTACGTACGTGGAGGAGAATCGCGAGATCGCCGGCTCGATTGTCGTCAATTATGTCTGTAAAATTATCCAGTTGCAATGCATATGCATGCACAGATCGGATCGACTCGCCGTTCTTTCCAAGTATGTATATCGATAAATAATCAAGCGGCAGTCCAGTGATACACCGGCAGTGTATCACTGGTGCGCGCATTGATTTAGATTATGGGCCAGAATTCCGCGGAGCTATCTGCGGCCAGCCCAATCCCGTCCATTTACTATTCAAACAATGGCAGTCGATATACTGGAATGTGCGCGCAGACAGGAATTCCAATAATTGCACCGATCGCACCGAGTATGTATGTATGCGACGAACGTATATGTGTGTGTAACGTCGAATCGTTAGATATCGTTAGAAAAACGCGAGAAAAATGCAGAAAGATATGGTCGTATAATCAACTACGAACATAATAGTATTAATTGTGTTGATAAAAATTAATTTAAAAAATCGTTCTCTATTTTTTTTCTTTTTTTTTTTTTTCTTTACGCAGGTTTCACGTACGCGATGGAGAATCTATTTATTTATCTATATCGGAATCGATACGTAGTGTATTTTATGTATAATAATTGTAATAATTAATGTATAATAATAAATATAAAAATAATAATTGAATTATTTGAAAGATACATATAACGTGTAAAAATATATACTTGTCTTCTTGCAGAGAACGTGAAAGTGAAGAAGCCAATCGATTTGCCTATCCCGAAAAGCATGGACGACGATCTCGACGAGGACGAGGACGATCTCGACGACGAGGATGACCTGGATACCGATGCCGAGGACGAGGATAACTCTGACGGTGATCTCGACGATGTGCTTAGCGATCAACCCGATGAGGATGAAAGCGAGGAGGAATACGACGATCTCGACGATTATGACACGACCACCAGGTGATTAGAAATGATGATCAGTGTCTTCGCTTTTGCGAGAGATAAGCTCTGTCACATCATATATCATATAATAAATTCTTTAAGCTCTAAAGCTATTTAGATTTAATTTTTTTTAAATTTTGAGAAAGAGAGCTTCAGCTGGCTTTATATTTAATTAGATATACGAATTATTAATTATATATTTATCTTAATATAAATCCGTCGACCATCAACGACTGAAGCTCTGTCACATCATATATTATATATTATAATAGTCTCTTCAAGCTAAAGTTTTTTAGAATTTTAGAAAGAGACAGAGCTTCAGTTGACTTTATATTTAATTAGATGTACAAATTATTAATTGTATATTTGTCTTAATATAAATCAGTCGACCATCAACAACCGTTTCCACGACGGAGAAAATCAAACAAGAGGCGACAGCGATGCCGCTGCCTGTAAGCACGAGTACGCAGCAGCCATCCCAACCACAGGGCACGCCCGATCCTTATCTGACGCACTTCGATCCGCGATCCGAGCATCAGAGTTACAAGCAAGCTCAGATGCGACTCGAGGAGGTGCACAAGGAGAAAGTGACGAAAGTAAGTTCGATGATATAGTTGCAATAGAGAAAGTGAGGCAAAATATTAGTAGTTTGTATCTGGTAGCATCATATTGCATATCTCTTCACCTATAAATAGAATGGAGAAAGCGAACGTAGAATATAATCGATCGCTTGTAATCGATTAGATCAAGTTTAGATATACTGAAATTTATATTGAAAATGAAATAAGAAAAATAAATCGTATATTTGGAAGAGGCAATATTATGGCGCGGGACATGGGTGTCGAAATCTTTGTGCTACAACGCTTTCAGGTGATGAAGGATTGGAGTGACCTCGAGGAGAGATATCAGGACATCAGGGCCCACGATCCCGTCGCCGCGGATGCTTTCAAGCGCTGGATGACGGCGCGATTCCAAGAGACGGTTGCCGCGCTCGAGGAAAGCGGCGCCGCGGAGAAGCATCAATTAAGCGCGATGCATCAACAAAGAGTGCAAGTACGTGGAAATGATATGATATGTGTATTCTAGAGAAGCGACGTCAGTCCGTTTAAATTTAAAACGTTACGAATTATGAAAAGATACTTAAATAAATTTTAATGAAATCTTTAAAATTTATCTTGAATTTGTTATTTTCAAATTAAAGGAATTAATTTAAGAAATATTTAACGAAAATAGATCTGTATATAATAATAATTTATTGAATGAAAATTAAATTCTATAATAATTTTTGTTTCTTAGGAGGCTGTTAAACAGAGAAACGAAGAAGCCATGTCATGTTATACGGCGGCACTTAATGAAACGCCGCCGAATGTAAGTTTCTATATATTTTTTTACGCAGATAAATACTTTTTTACCTCTGTCTTACATTGCTCTCTATGTCATTATAGATGCACCGCATTCAAAAATGTCTGCAAAAGTTACTCAGAGCCCTTCATAAAGACAGGCACCATACGATCGCTCATTACAAGCATCTCCTCGACAGCAGTTTGGAACAGGCGCAACGAGAGAAACCGGCCACTTTGGAGCACCTGGCGGAAATCGATAGGATTACCAATCAGAGTCTCTTGATGTTGGAACGGTAATATTTTATTCTACAGTTTTTCTTCGAACACGTTAATAAATACGCGAATCACGCGATACGGATTTGCACGCAAAGCGAAAACGCCGCGGTCGTTAAAAAGAAAGAAAAAGAAAAAAAAAAAAAACGCTAGACTCATTTTTTCTTTTCTTATGTTCAGATATCCAGACCTAAGCGCGAAGATCGGCCGTCTCATGGACGATTACGTTTTGGCCCTCAGGAGTAAAGATGAGACTCCGGGTTTGCTGCTGGCGATGACGCGGGAAGCGGAGGCAGCCATCCTAGACAAGTACCAGGCTGATGTTGCCAGCAAGCAGCAAGGTATTTACGATAAATTGTCGAGCTATTGAATTTTGTATGAGAGTGTTTTATACTTTACTTTATACTTTACAGAGAAGGAACATCAGAAGCAGCTCGAGCGAGCGCGCAAAGAGCAACGTAAGGCTGAACGCGGTGAGCTTCGCACGGAGCAGGAACAACACGAGGAGACCGACTCGGCAATCGATACCAAGGACATTCCTCAGCAATCGGAGCAAACCGTCGCGGTCGCCGCTATGCATAACGAGGGAGTAGTCAGAGCAGCTCACAGCATGACTCATGATGTCTCTCATTCCGAGCCAGTAAGAGAGTTTACTGCAGCTAAAAAGTCATAATTATTGTTGTTTAAAAATTAATTATTTATTTATCAATTAAAGAATTAGAATTTTTTGATAGAAAAAAATCTATGAATTTCTTGTCGATACAATATATCAATAAATCCCATTACTTTCGCAGGGTTACTCTGTAAGGCGAGAAGTGTATCACAGAGAAAGTCGATCCGTCTACTTCACACTCGCATTCGCTGGCATAGCACTTATGGCGGCTGCAGTTGTGGGTGTCGCGGTATTCAAGAGACGCAGCGCGAGAAGTCCTCACAGCCAAGTATGTTGTCGCATTAAAAGATAAATCGGTATCTTTATATATCATTGCAAGAATCGTATGAGTCAGTGATCATTTCTTGCGCACATATTTATATAATATTTATATAATATATAATATACTTTATTATATAATATAAATATATAATATATAATAAAGTATATTATATGAATATATATAATATACATCTTTTATATTTGTTTAATTTTTTAGTATATTATAACTAACATATAATGTAAATTTATATAATATATAATATTATATATATATGTATATATATATATTTATATAATAATATTTATATAATATACATCTTTTATATTTGTTTAATTTTTTAGTATATGATTAAACGAGAACTTGTGCGTGATGTAAGAGAAGTAATTATAATAATATAATTGCAATGTGAATTGTTATGTGATATGACGAGTAATGGTTCCTGATTTTCCACAGGGTTTCATCGAAGTCGATCAAGCAGCCACGCCAGAGGAACGGCACGTCGCGAATATGCAGATCAACGGTTACGAGAATCCTACATACAAATACTTCGAGGTGAAGGAATAATTCGCCCGAGGCCGTCGCCTCACACACAGTTTTCATTTCTGAAGCTGGTCGCAATCGCGTATTCGTTCTCGCGTATTTTCTTCAAGAATCTCATAGTATTTTGTTAGAGTAAGATAAATAATATGTATATCTCTAACCCTCCCCCGCGAGATTCTTCCGAAGATCCCCGGAACATGTATATTTCCCGGAGAGATGCGCTAATTCAGAAAACGCGTTTTTTCTTAATCGGCAGATCGCGCTTGCGACGAGAGACACATCGCGCGTATTATATCGTATCGCGTCCACTTGTTACGTGTAAATCGATTTTCGCAAAGAATTGACAATATGTGTAAAATAAAGTAAAGTTTGTAGCACAGCAGGGATACATGCTGGATGATGGGAACGAAACGGATTCTACGGGAGATAAAATGACGTAGAATTTACACACTTATATGTGCCATATACGAACACGAGTGTTACACGCTATCTTCGGAAGTATCTCATGCACATGCATTGTTTTCATATTACGTTGTCATATATAAAATACATGTCGGTATAAAAATACAGGAAGGAGCGCGCGTGTTGTGTAAAAGTAGAAAACGCCGTTTTTAGACTTACCTTGATGTTCCTCCGCCTCTACACGTTGCGCACTCGAATCGGAAGCTCCATGGATCGATGTCGTTGATCGTTAACCGATCAATCTCTCATTTCCTGGGGACGAACGGGTTCGAATGACGAATAGAACGTACGTTTACACGGACGATGTAAACGTCGTTGCGCTCCTTGCTGTATTTTTAGGTTCTGATATTTTCGGAGACAAACAATGGCAATAAAACATAACGCAGCTTAAGCACTACACGAAAAAAAAGCGATAGCGTTTTGTAGTAGCTTGTCACTGGGAGCAGCATGTAGACGTAAAATACTTTGATTAATCGCGTAATCGTTAACATTATGCTAAAGTAACCAAGCGCGAGCGAGCTACGCGGCACTCTTAAAATATCAGAACACACGCCTCATGTTATCACGTTGCACGTCTCACCTCTTACCTTCGTGATGCAGCTGTTTTATTCCCTCCGTCTCCGTTCGATTCCCACTGCCTCGGTTTCTCTCGGTGACCTTTTTCAGTACTTAACGTCTATTACTTAGATGATAAAGAAAATAAAACCTTAAGACGTAAGGAAACTAAGAATCATTGACGTATATATCTCGAAGTTAATGAGACGACGATGAGGAAGCGAGCACTCTATCATTCCACGCGAAAGCCCATTGTTTTGTCGAGGTGCTGAGAACGCTAGCATGGAGAATGTTCGGCAGTTTCGTTCGATCTGGCCGACGAGAGATCGACGAGAGAAATCGTCGCGTCGGACAGATCACGCCGATGCTGCCGAACAAGAGGAACAGTTCAACCAGAGATCATTTTTGAGTGGCATTAGTACCTCCGACTGTATTAGGTCGAAAAAAAGAAGAAGAAGAGTAGCGGCTCTTGAGATGAGGGTTTCTCTTTCGTTTCCGCGTTTTGCGTTCTCGGGAAAAAAATAAGATCGTTCATACAATAACTATCTTAGGATATATTACTAATTATATACGACGACGACGACGATGATGATATAATATATATATTACACGTTTAATGCTTATATATTTGTATATGGTCAAACGAAAAAAAAAAGTAGTAGCCCGCACTTTAGCGCCAGGGTCGCGTGGGGAAAAAAGCACATATATTCTTCTTTTTTTTAAATCGAAAACTATTTTACGCGCTTTCGTCGAACTTATTTCGTAACAAACAAAAATAAAGGGCTTGCGATACGATACGGTGCATCTAACGCCGGCGCATGCATATATATATATATATATATATACACGCGCTGCCACAAAATCTACATAGCCATTAACCGTCCATTAGTGGTTGTGGTAAATGTGGTAATATTTAACCGCACACACCACACAGAGAAGTCTTAAAGACATCTAAAAAGCACGACGTCTTTACGATGAGTCTGAGAGAGATTAAGATATCTCTATGTCGTCTATGAAAGATTGCGATGTATTTTTAAACATCTAAAAGATTAGAACGTTTTTTTTTCTTTTTTTAGTTTTTACGACGTCTATCCTATGGCGGGGACACAATAAAGAGCGTATAAGCATCGCTATCGTTGGTGCACCGTTGTTGTACCTTGAGGCATTCGTATATATCTTGATATATCCTATTGGTATAATAATATATACGTGCGAAAGGGACGGATTCAGCTCGGCGGCGCGCGATTGGTTTAATCATTTTTATCGTGGTGAATAGCAATTAAAAATCGCGTTCTACATATTCTGTATTCTTATGTGAATAAGAACCCCGCACGAAATGTCCACACGCATAAGTATATACGTATTCCCGGTTACGTGCTGCAAAGTGGTCCTCATCCCCTTCAATTGCGCTCTTACACACTTTGCTACAACTGTGTCGCGCGCGATAATCGTCCGCACAAATCGAAGGGCGATTAAAAAGAAAGAAAGAAGAAATCCTTTAGATATTATATTCCTAAGCGCACTTGTGAAGCAGCTGCCTTTCTCCTATCTATCTTAATCGCGAATCACGTTGCACACACAGCGATCGTTTGCCTCTTCACGCAACTCCGGTGGAACAGTGTGTATAATCGAACAAGATGCTAGACACAGACATACACATAAACAACACACACATCGCTGAATGTTAAAAATATTATTTTAGATATATCATAAGATACGATAGCAATTATACCAGTGAATGTACTATGAACTATATGAATAACAACAGATAGCATCAATGCGTTAATAATAATAATGATATAAAATATCGATTATATATGTATATGTGTGTGTGTGTGTGTGTGTGTGTGCGCGACGTATGAATAATATATAGATAAATATATATATATATATATATACAAATATATATATGAAAATATACACATGCATATACATGTATACATATTAAATTAAACATTATGTACCTATAGCGTATATAGTCGTTAAACAACACATTGACAACATCGCATATAAAAGAACCTGACCTTGATACGGATTCACAGATGCTGAAGACCTTCCTTGAAAAAGAAAAACGATTGTACTTATTATTTTTCTAAGGATCTCTCTGCTCTCGTACAGAAAGATAGTTTGCGATTGGCCGGTATCGGAACTGATTTAATCGCGTATACATATATATCGTTTGTCAAATTCAACGCGATTGAGCAAGCAAAGCAAGATTTGGCACATTGTATCTCGCGTATATATAAATAAATATGTAAATCTCGAGACTCGCCGATCCGGAGGATATATTTACGGCAACAACGGTCCAATGTTTCTCCCCGATGACTTTCGTAGAAGATGTCGGGGTGGTATCAGTATTAGCCAGTTATAGTCGGAGCATATCATGTTTCGGTGATTCGGTTGTGGCGGGAAAGGAAAGATAAGGAAAAGAAAAAGAAAGATATGAAAAAAAAAGTATGCGCTTCAAGATACTGTGAATTTGCATCGGGCCACCTCCGTATATATAAGTTTAAGAATTGATTTTTGTAAAGAGGTAATAAGTATATATATATATTATATATATATATATATATTATATCGAGATAACTGAACTTAGCTTAAAAGCCATGTGAGACGTGAGGAAAAGGAGAAGAAGAAGAAGAAAAAAATATACGTCCTTCAAGCCGCAGTCCAGAGATTAGCAAGTCCAGAGACGGAGAAAGAGTTATAATAATGAGACTATAAAACACACTAGATTTTATTTTTACAGTTTTTTCAGTGTGTCTCCCCGCCGTGTCATTATTATTCTATCGTGTTTTGACATGAAAATATATCATTTTCATTGACTTTTGCGCGACGCGATAATTAATTATTTGGAAACTTTGGATTCTGCTTTCGCGCGTTGCGAGAAATAATTTAATGCGCGAAATAAAAAATTGTTTTTACGTTATCGTCCTTTTATCTCGTATATAAAAAGCTTAATATAATAACAACGCGTCGTATTTACATATAAATATATAATGCAGATGAAAATCTATGCGTGGCGTAAAGGTAATTCCCGATTGTTCTTAAAATATGTTTTTTTCATAGCAATGAAAATTGAAATTCTGAAAAATATACTATTTACTACTACGCACGCGAAAGATTTTGCTTTTCTCTTCTGTGAACAATGGCAATCCGGAAGCGGAAACGATGCAAAATAATTAATTGTGGCAATTATAAAGTGGGAGACTGCTATAAACAATCATTCCAAAGATAGAAAGATATTTGCGTCGTGTATTGTTGGAATTTTAATCGCATAATTATTATATCGAGAACTTCGCGCACAAAGAACGGCTTTATACATTTCTTTTAAATACATGAGATAATTAACACATATATATATATATAATTTATATATAAGAATTAAAGAGCTCAAGAGATGATTTTTCGTACGATTCGTGAGAAATCTTATTTCAGAGATACGATTTTTTCTCTTCATACTTATTGTATGTCTTATAAATTCCGTATTTTTTTGCACTTTCAATTCTTCTCTTTTATATTATAATAATTGCGATTGAAAGAAAATACCGTGATTCGCCGTTGTTCACGAAAAAAGAGCCAGTGTCGAAAGACTAAAAAAGAAACAAATTCTCCTCGTCCCTCTTTCTCCTTCGCAGGTGTTTCTCCTCGCCGCTCACAAGTTTTAACGCATTATTACACCCCATTGAAAAGAACGTATTGTGTTTGTGGATAAATGTAATTTTACTTATCAATAAATAAATTATAAAGAATCCCGATCGCGCCTGCTTGTCCTTCATTTTTATACAATTGTCTCGTTGAAATTTCGCGTATTAGATTATTGAAACAATTAAAGAATTAATTGAATGTTAAAATATATTGCTATTCAAAAATTTATTGATTAAATACTTGCATTTATCTTCTACATGATATATTAATATTAAAGTACAAAGTGTAATATTAATATTTAATTATTAATTGTGTAATTATCTTAATTAGAGCTATATAATTTAGTATGCAATCATTTATATACTTGATCTCATAAAGCGATTGACAGTTCTGAATCAAGATCGCATCTATCAAATGCGAGACAAAAGTCTCACTATATTTATGCGCGCATAAATGATCTAATTAAGAATCGAAACATATAGTATATATATCGTCTTTGTTATCGTCCAATTAAGACTCGATGCACATCAGGAATGGTAAAAAATTGCATCTGCAAGACAGTATAATGAATCAACTTTATCGCCTACATATATATACGCATATGCGATAAAGCTGCATCATTTTATGATGCAAATGAATATACATATATACATGTATCATTTTCATTATCATCTGTTTTGATTAACTCAATAAGACGTGACAAAACGTTAACATATATATTTTTTGCCAACTCGTTTTTTCGGCTTTTTTTGTCACCGCTATCATATTATAATTATTATTGACGTGGTGTTATTTAACAACAAAACACTCATCGATTAACATATCGCTTCTTTGTGGATATTACTTTTTCCTTAATCCGGATAATAATTTATAATTTGGGGTAAGTTTTTCTCTTGACGATCTATCAATATATCATTGTCTAGTTTTCTCGCTTTATTTATCTAAATTTTTTCTATTTGTGTCTTAATAAAAGCTAGTCTAATTGAGAGAAATGCAACATGAAATTTCATAAGATTTTAATGAAATATTATGCAATACAGAGAGAAAAAACTTATTTAATTATTGATGCAATCCAATTTTTATCTCTGATGAGCCTTATATATATCTTATTAAAATAAGCTTTTATTATATTTACATTTCATTATCGTTACTTAAATAAAAAAATTCGGATCTTACTTAAGAAATCAGCAGATTTTTGTTTATAATCAACAGAATAATTAAGATTAAGTATTGAAAATAAAAAAAATTAGTATATAAATAAATTTGTTATAAATTCGCATTAATAAAAAATTAATTCCAAATTTATCATAAAATCTTTCCATACAGATATCTGTACGACTAAATTGATTGACATTTATTAAAATTGATTTATTATAAAATTTTACTTTATTAATATATATATAATTATCGCTATATAATACACTAATTTAATATCATTCTTATATATACATATATAAAAATATTTAATTGTATAGATCTATAATGATCATTTTATATCGCATTATCAATAAAATCTATTATTTTTATGTAAGAATTGAAACAAAGAATAAAAGCTTGTGCGAATATTTGCATGAATATCACGTCTTTATATATACAATACATCAATATCTTTATCGAGCTTCTCAATAAAGGATTCTATTACTCATGCGATTTTATCAAAACTTTTTGACACATGAAAGCGCGCAAGAGAGAAATAGAGAAAGACACTACTATTCTAGAAACTGGAACGCGCTCTCATTTCACATCGCGAAGCGCGACTGACAAGAGCGCGAGACGGAAAACGGCGTGATTGAGACCGCTCGTGAAGTGTCAAATGTCAAGCGAAGCTTTTTTTAACGCTACGAATAAGGCTGACTACGTCAGAATAATTGTGCAATTAATTAACGACGCATTGTCGTTCTTCACCAACTTACAATTTCCGTAAAATTTATTCTGCAAATCGGAAAGTGCAACGTGATACATGTATACATGTATCTCCGCCTTAGATTAACCTAATCCTGATCGAAATCACGTACTAAACAGTCATCATGTACATGTTGTTCTGTTGATATAATTTCACATTTGATATTAGATATTATATATGGATCTTGGTCTCTATTTGTGGTACAGCATGCTTGAATAAAGTTCAATCAGTCAGTCGACAGGCGATCAGTTACTTAGTTGTCCAGGATGCACATCAGTAAGACAGTTGTTTGTTCCGTCTGTCAAATTATATTCTAGAGTTAATTAATCACAGAGAAATCAGATACATAGAGAAAGAGAGGGAGAGAAAGAGTTTTACATCTGTCAGTGCTAAAACGTTGGCCGAGGCTCGCTCAGATGTCAATGTCCAACGATGACTTTGACAGACCGTTCGAGGAACTTGAACCCTTGCAATGGAACGGTTTGCGAAAATTATGCCGTGTCAGCGTGGAGTATTTCACGTCCCATCAGAACGAGAACAGCGTCAGGATCAAGGCCGCGTTGCTGGTGATCCTGGAGCAGTTGGACGAATTGCAGCCTCTGTACAACGAGATAGCCAGGTTTGCGTCGCACTTCGACTTCGACGAGGAGACACCGGGAAATGGATACAGGAGCTTCCTCTCGATGGTCGACAAATGTGTCGCGCATACCGAACAGATCTGCGGACAAATGTATCATCAAAAAGACTCCATGTTTTCCCGAAAGACTCATCATATGAAGTAATTAGTTGTATATCGCATACATCATATGTTTATTTCATGTATAAATAATGTTCTGAATTATGTATGTTTAATTCCCAGGGAAATAGAAGCATGTTCTCAGTTGATGGTATCCTTAAAGACATTTTTGCAGTATTTAAAAATATTGTACACATGGAGTACGGAAGTAATGAGCGATGGAAAACTGTCGCTATTCATAATGGACCATAGCACTCAAGAGTTTATTCATTGGACAGAAAATATTAATCAATACTGTTTCTACGGTAGATGCATAGGATTTCAGGTATTTGTGAACAATATTTGTGAAATATAATACTATAATATTTGTTGGATCAAGTTTATCTAAAGTGTTATTCTTTTTTTCAGTTTTGTAATAGTTTAAAAAAGGTATTAAAAACAATAGCATTTGCTATGGTATCTTATAGTGAGATGTATTATAATAATGATACGGTACTAGGACGATGTGCTAATTCCATTAAGTATTTTTTGGACCCTGAAGCAAGAGCACGTCGTATTGTTAACATATCTCAATATGCTGATATCTCTTTTGCCCAAGCATTTTGGTTCCTGAATGAACTTGGTAAGAAATAAGAAATTAAATTAAAGAGAAACATCAATTAAATCTAAAAATATTCATAATATTATTTATGGAAAAATATATGTATATAATATATGTAAAAATGTCCTGCAACTTGAAAAAGATTCATATCTGTTTACAACAAATGCTGTTTAGATATTCAAACTATTTTTTTAATTGCACTTATATTTAAATAATAAAATTATTTATCTGTATTTCAGAAATATTGTCCATAGTAACTCCCTCATTAGCTATCAATCAATTAATATCTATTCCACCCGAGGAATTAATCCTGCCTACTCTCGATGGTGGAACTGTTTCAATTCCGATACCAAATAGTCATATAGGAAAAAAACCGATTCACGTTAGATTACTGAGTTCCAAACGACGTCTAGGAATGGTAAAGAAAATATTAATTTGATACAAGAAATTAAATACATACAAAATATTATACATTTAATTAATTATAATATCCTCTAATATATATTTTATGTATTATAATATATAGTTTATATATTATCATATATATTTTATATATTATATAATATATATTTTATATATTTTATATATTTTAGTGGGGATGTAAATCATAGAATTTATATATAGAATAGAGATTTAAAATTATTTAAGTAGAGCGAGTAATAATATTTTTTGAACTCCATCAAGGTCGGATCTGGGGGTATTGGAGGAGAATTGCATGGTCCATGCGACAAATTGATTATTCATACTCATGGTGGCGGATTCGTGGCACAGACGTCGCGATCGCACGAAATGTATCTACATAATTGGACTACAACGTTAGGTGTACCGATCTTAAGCATAGATTACAGTTTAGCTCCGGAAGCTCCCTATCCACGCGCGCTCGAAGAAGTGCTGTATGCTTACGCATGGGCGTTAAAGCATGCAAGTACATTACTCGGGAGTACAGCTGAAAAGGTGATATTTGTCGGTAAGATAAAAGTAAATCTATCTTTGATATGCCTATAATGTGCATAATAGCTGGTCTGCTTATGCGATATTACAGTGAAAATTTGGAAAATTTATAATTAATGTTTTGACAGGTGACTCAGCGGGAGGTAACTTAAATTTGGGAGCCACTTTAAAATGCCTACAGTTAAATATAAAAAGACCAGATGGTATTTTTATGGCTTACGCACCAATATTAATCGATTTCGTCCCGTCGCCGTCTCGTTTGCTCTGCCTTACGGATTCATTATTACCATATGGATTTATGGTACGATGCTTGAAAGCTTATGTAGGATCTGATAACAAGAAACCTACAAAGTAAGATTTTAGTTCAAATTATTATAGCTTTTATTCTAATCAACGTATATTTTTATATGATAAAAGATATGTTTTATAGAAAGAAATATCAAACGTATACTTTGTCACGTACACATCTTATTATAGATGCGATGATTATACAATACAATGCAAATACAAATACAATTTATTCTCCACAGAGAAAGTGAGAATGAAGAATGCAGTAAATCAGATACAGAGTCTTTTGCGGAAGTGAGCGAAAGTGACCTTATAGCATTAGCCCTGAGTCCAAATGGAGATGACGCGAATGGCGCGCAAAAATTAGTATCCCTACCGTCCGATTCAACGTTAAATTCTGTCAGCTTAACCGAAGTCGATGGTATATACAATTTCAGCCAATACATAACTCTATAATAATAATATTAGATCTTATTTGTTAAAAATATGTATATTTACTTCTCTTTTTGAGCATGCATTTTAAAAGAATCTTTTCATGTAATAGGTATTGAAGGTCCGAAAGCACAAATGGGGTCTCGAGAATATATCAGCAGATTTTTAAATATGTACCGAAAATCTGGCACCGCTTCGATGTCGTCACCTGCGGAAAATGGAAATGTCAGCAGAGATGGTAATGTTTCAGGACAAAGTGACAAATCGTGGTCTCTGTTCGGATGGCCCCTCGGAAGAAACAATAAGGATGTCAGGCAACTTGATACGAAGAATGCTAAACCTTTTTGGGAGGAATTTATATTTACGGTACCGAAGGACCTGTTCATGAGTCCTTATTTCGCATCAGACGATATGTTAGCCCATATACCGCCTATGAAAATATTGGTACGTGTTTGAACTTTTGTTAGTTTTTGATAACGTAAAATCCAATGTTTAAATATTTATATATAAAATATATTTTATATATATTTTATATATAAAAAGATTGAATATTTTGGGATATATTATACATAATAGTTTGCTTTTAGACGGTAGAGTTTGATCCTTGTCTCGATGATTCCGTCATGTTTGCGAGGAAGCTTCGCTCGCTTGGCAACAAAGTTACGCTGGATATATTACCAGATTTGCCACATGGATTTTTCAATTTCCTACATGTAAAACTTTTCTCTTATTTATATTTTATATGAATGAATTTATCGCTGTATATCGCTATATCGTTGTCATTCATTTTGATGTTTGTAGGTTTCAAGAGAAGCGATGGAGGGTGTAGAACTTTCTGTCAAAAGAATAAAAGAGTTGCTGGAATTACAATCATAATATGAAAAATTATCACTGTTAAGATATATATGTTGATATCTAGAGTAAATGGAAAATATACTTCAATATCGCAGCAACCTGTATTTATACAACAAATGTAATTGTGTCTAGATGCAATCAAATATCCATGATATCATTTTTAATGGCTTAACTATATCTATAATGTATCACGATTCAGATATATATTGGATAATGCTTTGCACTAGCAATTTTCTATATATATATATATATTAGCTATTAATATATATATTCTATATATATATTAGCTATTATAATTATTATTATTATTATATGTTGTCACATTGTGAAAAAAAGCAGCATTATTTAAAACTTAGAATATGTATATAATGTGTTGCATCTAATGTTTGATTAGATCTTAAAGAAGAGGCAAAAGAAAACGTCCTATATGTATAAGACAGTTTTACAGATATTTAATATATATACATTTTAATTTTTTTATATGATAAAGCCGTATAGTTTTAGAAGTACATTTTTATGAAATTTGTTATATTATAATACAAATTACATAGTAACATATTAATCTACATATGTTACATATAATTTGTAATGTTACATTAAATTGTAAATTATGTAAAATTTTCTTTGCGTGTTTTTTACATGTGCATTTTAAATACTGATTTTACATGGTAAAATTCTGTAAATTAAATGTAAAAGAGGCAATATTTATTTTTTTGTACAAATATTTGAAATATGCATAATTATTTTAATGCCATCATTTTCTAAGAAAAGAATAATTTAAAAAAATATTATGTACAAATTTTTAAATATATTTGAATAGAAAAGGATTGATGGACAATAAAGACATACATAAAAATTGCAATTTGGACTTTTTTTTAGATTATAGGCTTTCTCCTAACACAAGAAAAAAATAATAAAGTTGAAGTTTTTAGAATTGTAATAGAATGCTTGACAAATTCTATATAATTTGTGTCATTTCTTACCAAAGTGTTTTCCTGATACTTTGTCGATTTTAAATTCTTGAAATCATAATTAAAAGTATGGAAATTCTTGGATTTATAATTAAAATTTCACACAATCAGTGCTTTCTATTCAATTATACTCCCTTTTGCAAATCTATCAATTTAAAATTGTATAACATCAAGAAAATATATTCAGATAAAAAATAGTATTAATTAAAAAATTACAAGAAAAACAATTTACTAATTTATTAATTAACTTTACGATGCGTGAATATTTAGATTTAGGTACATTTAAACTTGGAGTAACTTTGTGTTAAAGACTTTACTTCAATTCATAATACAGATATAAAATGACTTTATTGACAGAACACGGAAACGTATGTAAATTTTAAATTAGAAGATAAATTAATGAAAAATGCTACTTATTAGTTGACCGTTTGATGATTTGTTTGATTAGCTCGGGGACGCAATGTCTTTTGCAACACATGCGCGTCTGCTGGTTCTATTCTCTTGTAATAATGCTCTTTAGTTTCGACAACCTCAAATCCAAATTTTTTATAAAAGTCAATCGCGCCTTCATTGCTTATCTGAACATGTCTGCGAATATTACGAGTAAGATAAGAACATATTTTTTTCAAATTGTACATTAATTGAAAATCATACTTACAGGAAGATAGAATCAAAATTGCCATCCTTGTTAACATAGTTTAAAACATGCTGAACCATAACAGTACCAATTCCTAATCTTCTGTAAGGGTAGAGACAACCCAATGTCATTATATATAACCGCCTAGAATTTTCTGAAGTATCTACACGGCAGCAAACTGCTCCGACCTGAAAATCAGAGGTGAATTAAAACAAGTTCATATTGTTTAAATTTTTTAAAAAAATTTAATATTAGATTATTTGAGATTCTCTCAAACTTTTTTCATTGCAAAGAAAGATAATTTCTTCTTATATCAAAGATATGCTTTAAACAATCCGTTACTATAATAAGAGGATATCTTTTTCTGATTTTAGTCATATAAATTTTTATCGAATCATATAGATGTCATGTTATTCACACAGATCATAATATTCATGAAGCGTAATTTGAAGAGATTGCTATATTAGACAAAAATCATTTCAAATACCACTATGTCATTGTAATACGCTAGTTTGGCAAGTTCTCCCGCTTCCAGTACATCCTTATAAAACTTTTCGTTATACGAGACCGGGAACACGACTTGATTGAGCAATTTCAGCTGCTTTATGTTGTGCGGTGTCACGTCGCCTAATTCTATTTTCGACCTGTAATATTAATTAAATACTGCCATCAGAGACATCAAAGGCGGGGAATAATATATTGCGTAGTTCGAACAATTATCGTAACAAAAATTGTCGCGATTGCCAATGTTTATTTATAACGAATGTATTTTCGTCCGCAAACATATTTGAGCGTTGAATAAATTAACAAATACGTATACACGTGCATATAAAAAAATTTGCGCCAACGGACATAACCTTCAAAAGTTTGTCTTGCTTTACCTGGTCATTTTAACGGATGCCGGGTGAAATTCCACGATCTCGGCAAAAGTCAATTAATAATGCCTCTTTATATTTCTATTGTTCCTCTTTTCACAGAGAGGAATAAGGAGAGTCCTCCGATATCTCTCAACAATTTACACCCACGACGTTTCCTCGCGAAATTCCGACCAACGAAAACATAACAAGATACACATATGAATGGATTTTCAATGAATACGCGCTCAAAAAAACGATGACAAGAGAACAATCTTATATATTAGAACAAGCGTCCGAGAACAATATAAATTTAAAGAATAAATACGCTTTTCTTTTATTTAAGCCGATAATTTGAATATACAAAATAAATATATAATAATAGATAATAGATAAAAAATAGATAATAGACAGATTTTAAAACATTAAGAAAGGAAATTTCAAATTATATAGATAAATAATATATATATATATGTATATATATATATATAATTACAAAAAATATAGATAAAAATATAAATAAATAGACAGATTTTAGAATATTTAAGAAGGGGGGAAGTTTCAAATTATATGTATATATATATACATTTATGCCTCGTAAAATGCTCGTAAATACGCCTGAAATCTCCGAATGCATACTTCTTTATAGAGTATGTTCTCCGTGTCGCCAGGCGAATAAGTTAATAGCAAAACATATGTTGCAAAGAAGTATGTATTAGGAGACCATATTGTGCGAAGAGGTTTTGAAAAACCCAAGATTTTTATTGCATTTACCGACTGTAGAGTACTAGATTTTTCGTCGTACTCTATAGTCGGTAAATGCAATAAAATAATGAATTTTTTAAAACAAAATGATTAATGAGTTATTAATTTTTATAATTAATGCGTATAATATATATCGCATTGCATGCGCATTGCTATAAATAATCTAGTCTAATAAATATTAATATAATAATATCTAATCTCTTCTAATAATATTAATATAAAATTTAATATAATAATATTAATATTCCATATAATTATATATATAATTCTATATATAATTTTTAATAAATATATAAAATATTCTATATATAAAATATTCTATTAGCTCTTTTTTTTGCATCTTTGACTGCAAATTTCATAAAATTGATGGTCAAAATACTTGTTGGGGTGAAAAAAATAATTACGGAAAATAATCATCTTTTTTTGCGTTTCATTATCACACAAACTTTTGTAATTAACCTACAATTATAGCGTTCGACGTGCGATCGACGTCATATCCAATTGGCGCGAAGACGGTGACGTCAGATGGCGCTCGTGAGTCGCGTCGCCATCTTCCGCACCACATGACCTCGTTGCGGTGTCCCGTGACCAGCTCACGTGAATTTTGACAAATTCAAACGTTTTTTTTTTCTGGCGACGAGGGATGGACATCTTGGAACAGCAGCTCGAGCAGCAGGATGTCAGGTAGCGTTTACGTTAAATATCGACCACCTGATAACGCGAACACCTATCCCTTCCGTCTCGCCCGAGGTCTCCTCAAGGTCATCGTCACTACGTGCACAGTACGCACTTTACTTACGCCGTAGGACCGACACACACAGTCGTCGAAGTAATACGCATAGCGCGTGTAACTCGGTCGAGATAAGACGATATTGAAGATGCTATTTGACTTTTCAGCGTCGCCAAGGACGACAGTGGTGGCACCGGGATCGTTATCGAGGAAGCAGAGATTGTGGATTGCGAAGGTAAGATCAAGCTCTGGCTAGAGAAAAAGAAAATCTTAAGCACATATAAATATGTCGATTCAGCATAATTTATTATTTTGCACTATCATTAAGGATTTCATCATAGCTATATATATTATATTCTTCTGATAGGAGAGCCTATTGGAGAGGATGAAATGCGTTATCAAGAAACCTTAGCGTACCGAGTTGTCCAGGTGAATGGCACAACTGCCATACAGTCGACCAACGAGATAGAGCTGCCTGTATCGCAACCAGGAAATAATACTGTACAGGTTCTAACGTCACCTTTAAATGGTCAATTTTATGTCATTGGGAATGCCAATGATGTCTTCACTACGGCACAAGCGTCAAGATCCTTGGTGCCGAGAGCAACCACGCTGCAGATAGAAACCCCGAGGAATTGCACTAGTGGCTTGAAGAAGGTTTCTTTTAATGCAATATACATTGTTGTTTTATTCATTTTAAGAATATATAATAAAAATTAATTACTTTTTCTTCTCATTTCTTAGAGAGATGACAGGCGGAGAGCGACACATAATGAAGTCGAACGTCGACGTAGAGATAAGATAAACAATTGGATTATAAAGTTGAGTAAGATCATCCCTGAGTGCAACGCAAGTGCTAATACTGCTGGAAGCGGGAGCAGTGGAGAGGGAAAAACTAATTATGAAACTCAGGTAAACAATCGAGTGAAATTCTTATTGTATAATTTCATTGCATAATTATTAATTATTTGTCATTATTTGTTTAACAGAGCAAAGGAGGTATTCTGGCAAAGGCTTGTGAGTACATAGCGGAATTGCGTGTGACTAATCAAAATCTGGGCCAGTGTCTTCGAGATAATGAGAAATTACGACAAGAGATCACAGCATTGAAACAGTTAGTCACCCAATTAAAACGCGAAAATAATCAACTCAGAACGCAAATATCGTCCTCCTCATCGGCCACTAGTGTTGATGTTATACATTTGAGCCCTTAAGCTTCCCCCCTCTTTTGTAAGTTGGTTTTTTTTTCTGTAAATACTTCTCTAGGATCTATGAATTTTATCATGTACACAGAAGATATAATTTTATATTATCTTCACTGCACTGAACTTAATAAGATACTTTGATTTTATTGTCTAAAATCAAATCTGGAGCTTCTAGTAATATAGTCATAACTGCATATTTATGATTTCATCTCAACATTGTCTCAATCCATAAGGATTAATCTAATATTCATTAAAAGTAGCATCAATTTCCACTCTGTAACTAAAACAAAATTTGCAATTCATAGAATAGTTTGTTTTTTAAATAGAGAGATTTCATTGTTTTACTTTATTCTAAAGTAGATTTGTAGACAGGACAAAGTTCCTATTTCTGAAAAATTTTAACCTAAATTAATTAATTTTTAAAAATAATTTTAGTCTAAATTAATTTTTTTAAACAAAAATTAGGTTTGAGTTAGATTAAATAGAATTTTTTCGTGGTACAGAGTCCTTTTTATGCTGCAAGATAAAATATAGATAAAGTTGTATGTAATACTTTTTATATTATTACATGAAGATGGAAAATCAATCTATTCATATCAAATAACATATTTATAAAAAAAATGTTATAATATATGTATATTACATTCTATATATTAGAAAAAAAATTTCCGAATCATGTTAGACGATAGAAATCACAAGATTGTTACAGTCATGTAGTTATGACTATTATCTGGAAGATTGTCTATGAATAAGATATAGAAATGTGTAGACTTATCATGTCAATATAACTGGCATATGTTGGAATATCGTGGCTGTGAATATCAAAAAGTTGGTACACACATTTTTTCTTTTTTTTTTCCCCCTCATAAAAATGATTCGAAACTATAGTGCAGAAGTGCAGAATTATTTTACACGACATTTTTGTTTCACATATGTATAAAAGATCTATGGATATGAACGATACGAACTGTGCAGTGTTCGTTACATATTTTTTATTTTTAATACTGTTTCCATATAATTATAGGATTAGAATATTTTATATTTTATAGGATAAATCACACAGAAGATTTGAGAATTGTAAAATATAGATCAATTATACACATACTAGTGTGTATATGTGTACATATGCATAACATCGCATATGGCAATAACAATATTTTTTTCAGCAAAGTAATTTTACGGAAAAAGGTGCATCTGAATTAATTTACTAAGCGTTAGATATATCGGAATGTAATATATCGTTGATGTACATACCGCGAGGTTTTATTGTTATATAATTAAGAATTATTATTATTAAAACATGAAGTCTATTGAGAAAGCACAGTCTGTGAACTTATTTAACAATATTATCCCTAATATGTTCACGATTCACTCGTATAATTCTTGCACAATTCTTTTATTGTATTTTTTTACATATTATACAATGGAAATGATATCGAAGTCAATAGAACACATTCTTATTTTTCTCGTATTTATCTTCACTGTTGGGAATTTTACAGCTTGATCATTTTTATCTAATCTATCGTGTGTGTTCTTTTCTAACTTTCAAATCATACAATCATATTTGTAACATTTCATCATTAAAGTATAATAATGCTTAATTATGTGTAACAGTTGCGATTATTACTTGTATCGCACTTTTCTTAAATAGTTACAATACTTAATATACATTACAATGTATATATATGTTACAATACTTATATATAATATACTCCACGATATTCTCTTGCAAGGTAAAAGCTACCTGTCGTCCATGTGCCATGTGATCGATAATTAAGAGGCGAGTATCTTTTCGATAATTCTAATCTGCGCGCGTTAGAATGAAAAGGGGAGGGGGAAGCCGTTTTATGTACTTTCATTTATATTACACATACACAGAAAACATGGTAATATTGACTTCTTGGTTATTTGTGTGCACCTTTAACAAAGCGGAAAAAATAAAAGTATATATGTATATATATATCTCTGCAAAGGATAAAATTACTTTCTCCGACAATATTCGATTATTAATTACAAGTAATTACTCTCGCGGATTTCGAGTCAAATTAACTGTCGAGCACGCGGAGCATATTTTTAAATATACGTCTCAAATTGCATTTAAGAATGTCCCACTTTATTGTCTCAATCGTCACGTCATACATGACATGGCATTGTTTCGAATTATATCTTGCTGCAAGATGATATCGGAGGTTTCAACTTTAACTTCTCTATTTACAATTCATTTGCTTTCAAGGAAAATGGTAAATAATATATTATATAATTGATAACGCTGCTGCTTGTAGCTTATTTTCGGCAAGTTGTCTGCAATTCACGAGTTAGACCGGGACATCCTTAAATGTTAGGGCCAAGATAAAGAACAATCAATATCTTAAAATTGCTTTTAACAAGTTACAAGTAACAAGAAATTTAGTCTTCTAAATTCCTGAATGCCTGTTGTATGTCTTCATGTAATTGATCAAAGTCCGACCTGATCTTTGCTTCGCCATCTTTAACAGGATCCTAAAAATTTAAAGCAAGTTTTTTTTATAAAAAGAAAAAAATATTAAAGTTACATAAAGTTGAGAAATCAGTCAAATTTATATTAACACGGTGTTAAAATTTATTCACCTTGAACTTCATAGAGCTCAACTGATAAAGAATATTGCCCATACTGTCCCTAATGACGTTCCATGTGATTTTATTATCCGACTGGGCTGTTGATTCGACCGCGTGTCTCGCCATATCGTAGAAAGCAATCATATTTCGCAACATTGCCACGGTTTTGTAGAATGGACAAAAACGATCGTACGGCGAATAGCTATGGAAAAAATTTAAAAAAAATTAAACAATTTTTTCGTACTTAATTTTTTGTACATAACATGTTTGATTTAACATTAAAAAAAATATCGTAAGAGATGATCGTACCTGTTTTGTTGCAAGAAATCGTCCTTAAGCAATTTTGCCACTTCGAGCGTGATTTTATCAGTTTCGGCGAGTGAAGCCTTGCCTACCAGCTGAACGATTTCCGACAGGTCCTCTTCCTCTTGCAAGATCTCCTTCACTTTCGTTCTCAGCGGGACGAATTCCGGGAAGTTCTTGTCATAGAAATCGTCCAATGCTCGCAAGTACTTGCTGTATGATATGAGCCAGTTGATAGATGGGAAGTGTTTACGTTGCGCAAGTTTCTTATCCAATCCCCAGAACACCTGGAAATTAAATAATTTGTTGAAAAAATCAATATATCTTTTTTTTTATATATGTATTACTTATGTAATCACACAGATATTGTTTGTACCTGCACAATACCGAGGGTCGCGCTAGTCACAGGGTCGGAGAAATCACCACCTGGTGGTGATACAGCACCAACGATACTAACGGATCCTTCACGATCTGGATTTCCCAAACATTTGACTCTATATAAAATAAAATCCAATATTTTAGTTGCGCATTAGAGTTGCATTTGCTTATTTGTTTATTAATCGCAAAATTTATCTATTTTTTTATATAAATCTCTTATGAGATTGCAAGTTAATTATATGATATTATATATAATATAATGTAATATATATAATATATATTATATAAATTATATATATAATTTAATTATATAATATTGTATTCTCACTGATATCCTAATCTCTAGGGGGGAAATATTAGACTAATATTTATTACATAATACATGATAATATACCTTCCGGCACGTTCGTAAAAGCTGGCTAGACGAGCACCGAGATAAGCAGGGTAACCGGAATCGGCAGGCATTTCAGCCAAACGACCTGAGATTTCTCGGAGAGCTTCTGCCCAACGAGATGTCGAGTCCGCCATCATCGACACGTTGTAACCCATGTCTCGGAAGTATTCAGATAAAGTAATACCTGTGTATAACGAGTAATGGATGAATTAAGTATATCTCGTCGTTTTATATTAATGACATCGTTATTTTATAATTAGTGATGTATGATGTATGAATTTTCCCCAATCAAGGTCTCGCATACCTGTGTAAATGGATGCTTCACGCGCGGCTACCGGCATGTTGGATGTATTGGCGACTAAAGCGGTACGTTTCATGATAGACTCGGTGACACCATCAATCTCCACGGTCAACTCGGGAAAGTCGCGTAGTACCTCAGACATTTCGTTACCACGTTCTCCGCAACCGACGTAAATAATCACGTCAGAGTTGGAGTACTTGGACAAGGCTTGCGAGATGACAGTTTTACCGCAACCGAAAGCACCAGGAATAGCCGTGGTTCCACCTTGGACGCATCTGAAACACGCGCGTTCTAAATATTTCTACGATACGTTCCACAACATGCTTCGGAGACAAACATTCTTACGGGAAGAGAGAGTCCAAAACTCGTTGGCCAGTGAGTAGAGGATGATTAGCTGGCAGTTTTTCAGTAACTGGACGAGGTTGACGGACTGGCCACACCTGCATGCACGTAACGATAAATTCACAACATGCACATTCAAAATCTCTCACATGTACGTTCGCTTGCATTTCGTACCTGAAGCATAGTATATTTCTTCCTCTCGCCGTCGAATTCGGTCTCCAGTACGATGTCCTAAAGATGTATACAATACTTGAGCAAATTTCTATGTCACGAAGCATAAAGAGATTAAGAAATCATGTAGGAAATACAATCTTACATCAACGGTGTAGTTGCCAGGAGGCGCGATGTACGTGACGGTGCCTTTGCATTTAGGTGGCAGGATCATCCAATGCTTTACCAAGGTGTTCTCGTGAACGACGCCATACATGTCGCCACCTGTGATGTGGCTGCCGTTCTTTATATTGTGCGGATTGAATTCCCAGGCAATTGTACGCGAGAGTGCCGGTACATTGACGCCCTTCGGGATGTAGATCGAGCTCGTGAGTTCGTTGATGTCTTTCAACGGACGTTGGATACCGTCGAAGATGCTACCGAGGATACCGGGGCCCAATTCGACCGACAGTGGCTTTCCGGTGCGAAGGACAGGATCACCGACTGTCACGCCGCTTGTCTCTTCATACACCTAGAAATATATTACAGTTATATTAGAGTTATTCAAATTATCTTGACATCCCGAGATGCAAATGAAATACATATTTAGATCCCAGATAACAACAGTAATTATTATGTCATTATTTTGCTGTCAAAATGACAATTTAACGTCAAAATGACTACTTTTCTATCTGGATGCTTATGTATACCTGAATCGTAGCCATATCACCCTCCAATCTGATAATTTCTCCTACTAATTCGTAATAACCAACCCGCACCAGCTCGTACATAGCTGATCCAGCCATTTTTTCAGCGGTAACGACTGTAACAAATAAATATGTGTGTTGTACGCAAGAAAATTTTAAAATTTAAGAATTCAAGATGAGAACTAACCAGGTCCAGATACTGCATAGACATATCCAAACCTGCCCTCCCGCTCCTCGTGTGCAATCTTAGCCAAACTTTGATTCGTCATTTTGAATACTTAATTTATCTGAAAAAGAAAAATATTATTTAGCAATTTGTGTGTACTTGATAGTGCTTTATTTTGCAAATGAGAAAATTGGAAAATTGTCAAGTCCTCAGAATAAACATGCAGACGATTATAATTATATGCTTCTTTTTGTATTTTTCTTTTTACGTCTTTGTGCTCTTTAAAATAAGATGTTTATGGATTTTTAGGCAGAAAAAGGAAAAAATTAATGAAACATTCGATGCAGAAAAAAGAAAATTAACAAACTATCTCAACAAACCTCGTATTTCCGCGCAGAAATAGAGAGAGAAGGAGAGGAAAGGGGGAGAAAGAGCGAGAGTCTATATTCTCTCGTTACATCGATTAAATTAAATGACATATAAAAAAATGCAAACGTAAAAGGAACGGACCTATTTTCGGACTATTATTCGCGACGAGCGAGCCTTCGGGTCGCTTCGCGGAAGCCAAGATCCTCGGGAAAAATACAGCTGTCACACGCTGACTGCGATTCACGTGAGCAGGTCGTTCAAAAAAATAGGCGTAGCCCCGCGAAGCCGTCTGCTAGGCGAGGGAACGATATTTTTTTTCTCTCGCAGACGCGGTCGAGAATATCGACGTAGAATCACCCGGTGAATCGAGGGAGACGCGTCGTCGCCGAGGAATTCTACGTAAATTCGCGGATTCGCGCTCGATCGGGGAAAAAGGAGACGATGGCGCACGCAAAGCGGCACACTGGATCGATATTATCGCTTGTATTATATATTATCGTTCGCTCGCGCGAACTTTTTCCGCGAAACGTTCGCCCTCCACTCGGATGACCGAGAGGACCAGCTTGGACGCGATCGAACGAATAATGAATACTCACCGAGGAGATGCGAACGTTCTCAAGCGCAGTTCAGTCAGCGAACGTGAATACGTGCCTCTCTCTCTCTCGCCGAGTCCAGTCTGGCTGCTATCACAAGACAGGTCAGCTGACTGGATCGCGTGCCGATCCTCAATTAGGGAGCATGCGCGCGTTAAGATAAGTCCGCATGAAAGTCACAGTGACGAATTGTCCTCGAGATATTCAAATTTACATGTTTCTGTAAAGATTCCCGATGAAACTGATAGATTATATGAAATTATATATATAATTCTTTTATTTATAATTAATTATATATATAATTATTTTATTTATAACCAATTATATAAAATTATGTATGACTGAAATTCGTTTATTTTATTTTTTTTTAAATTCTAATACAATAGAATGTTTTATAATATAATTAAAATAAACAAATCTAAGATTTTATTCGAATTTTATTATAATAAGTCTAAGAGTTCATATTATTATACAATATAATCTTACATTATTTGTTCGTGTTGTTCTTTAGATAATTACAAAATAGAATAACAGTGTTTTAATAATTTTCTTCTAAACAATATTATTCTTAATGAAAAATATGACAATGATATAGTTATAGATAACATTTATTATTTTCGACGATAATTATATATTATAAATCTATAGATAGAATACATTCAAATACAAGGCACAGTGGCTGAACACATGTCTTTCAAGAATCAAAGATGCAGACAAGTTCAAAGACCCTTTTTCTCTCAACAAAAGTTTTTATATATTATAAATACATATCTCTTTCTTCTTATAAATATTTCTGTTTTTTATTATTATTATTATTAAGCAAAATTAAATTTATAACAAATAAAAATATTTTTAAAAAATATATATATATATGCATGCATTTAGATAAGAATATATATATTTACAATTTATAAATTTTGTTTTAATTAATATAATTCCCATTCATATTTAACACCTATTAATATAAATTTATAAACAGGTGAAATTAACATTATAATTTGAGCATCTATGTGTATCAGCATATATCTGTACTTCAAAAGTTCCTTTAAGGCATTGGTTTATTCTAAAACTGAAAATTGATGCAATATATTTCTACAAAACTCACTTATTTCTACAAGTTATTGTGCGTATCACTTCTAATTTTTGTTTCCCATATTAGAATTAGTTACTTGATTTAGTTATATGAATTAGCTTTTAAATATTGTGCAAAGGCATAACTAAGATTGTTAAGCATCATATCGATTGCTTCGGAAACAGCGATAATAATCTTTTGTAAAATGTTGGAGCCTGAATTGCTTTGCATGCGATGACATGAGTTTATGCCCCATTGCATTAAGTTTGCTTTACAATACTGCCAGACAAAGCCAAAAGCTAGGAGTAAAAAATCTTCTTTATCTTTAGAACGTCTCATTAATTTTTCAACAATATTAAACAAATTTTTCAGGCAATTTTCATCGATTTTCATAGAACTCATATCTTTAATAAGTGGTTCAAAGTCAGGAATCAGTGGCAGATTCTTGCTTCTGGGACAAGCGTCGCTCAAATAGAATTTCGTTAATAAATCTTGCAATATTTTTGTTAATTGATCAGCGATAGAATTATCAACATTCTGAGAGACAGATGGATTGTTTACATAGTTTTCATTAAATATACCTGACTTCATGAGACGAACAACATATTCAATAGGATCTAATAATATAATACCATTGACTTTTAATTTACCATGTTCGAGCGACCATACAATATTACGTGAATTCTTCTCTAATGTTTGACCATGAGAAACAGATTGATTAGCAGATAATATCTGTTCACGATTTATTATATACTGTATCACTTCCGCGTTCTCAGATATTTTACTTATATTATTCTCGGCAGCCTTTCGCGCGACGCGATTAAACTTTTTACGCAGATTTTTTTTACGCAGAGTATCTTTGTAATCATTGATGACTTTACCTTGAGTGCTTTCGATAATATCATTGGCGAATTGAATCTTTACCACGCTGCCGGCGAAAAACATAACATGCATAGCCAAATATAATGCGTCTGTGCGACTAACAGTCTTCTCTGTCCTATATTTATCTATTAAAGAGTAACCCTGATATACGATACCAACGCCATTGAAGACTAAAGAGCCACCTTGCACGGTATTAAACGCTGCTTTTGCAAGGGTGGGTATTGTTTTGCCGTTTGCAGCAGCTTTGGTTAGAACTGCTGATCCTCCAAGTGCTCCTAAACCAAACGTTGTACCAGCTAAGCCAAGCCAATGAGGTAGAGCCTCTTTATCCATAAGATGTATAGACTGTTCATGATTTCTACGATCTATCAATTGCTGAGAAGATCGGCCGACTGTCCAAATACTAGTTACACCACTAGCAACAAGACCTATAATACATATTACAGAGCAAATGTTAAATATGAAATACAAAATGTCTTATAAATTCAACTGCAATTTTATATATATATATATATATATATATACCAGGCGTCCCATTTTAAAGGACCCATTCAAATATCTCATTGTCAGAAACACTGCGTTAAATCGAAAAATGTTTCCTACAAAAGTTGTAGTTCGAGGGAGACATAACATAGTAATATTCATTTGACCTTGGGCGGCATCTCCAAGGTCAAGTGAAGGTGAGAATAAATTTTCCTACAACTTTTGTAGGAAACATTTTTTGATTTAACGCAGTGTTTCTGAGATATTTGAGTGGGTCCTTTAAAATGGGACACCCGGTATATATAAAATAATAGATTATAAAATTTTACATAAACGATGCTTAAGATTAAGATGACAAATTGATATTACATCAATTATATCTTATGTGACAATTTACCTGTTATAACAGCAGCTGGTGCGAGAGGTGTGAACAATGCTGCAACACCTAAGCCAGCTGTGCCAAATCCAGCAATATTAGAAACAATATCTATTCCATTCCAGAATTTTGTTCTCCACTGGCATGCGGGAGACTCTGTGACTTCGAGCCAAACTGTTGAATAGTCTTCCGTTACTGGATAGAGTAAGTCTGCTTGATAAAAGCCACCCTTGGGAAGAACCATAGTGCATTTTGGTAAATTATTTTTTTCCACGTAATCTTCCCAATTCTTATACACTCTGCCACAAGTATCAATGTACCATATTTCATAATCTGCTTGTTCTTTGGCTGTTGTATTTTCTTTTTGTTTTACACTCTTTACAGTGTCGGATTTTTTTTCAATATTTTTCCTAATTTTAAAAATGGGGATAACTGCAAATTCTTTTTCTTCTTCTTGTTTTACTAACTCGTATCTAACTTCTGTTTCTTTCTCTGCTTCCTTTTTTACTTTCTCTTTTTTCGGCTTTACATTCATCTTAGGGCGGAATATTATATTGTAAATTATACCAAAGTAAATTGGTTGAGTATTATTAGCTTCTATTGTATATTCACATATCTTATTATATATTATATCTATGACATTTTTAGCTTTTCCATCATAATCTATTGAATCAGTTATATCTGCATCTGTGTCATTTGAATTTTCTGATTTCCAGTAGCAACTATCGCTGTTTGTTGTACTTGCATTTTTATCATTCATTGGTAATCCAAAAATTGCATAGCCAATATTCTGTTGTAGATATTTACGTTCATCAAATTTATCATCAAATTTATATTCTGTGCAGTCAGGAAGACTTTCATAGAAGCATTGTTGCTGTTCAATGGCAAGATTCTTCATTTCTTCCTGAGAAATAAATACAAAAGAGATATATAAAAATATAAAAAAGACTTCTGTTAAATAAATTTAAAAAATCAAAGCACTAATTTTAGCGTTAATTTCAAATTTTAAACTCTTTGGAAAAATATATACAAGTAAATTACAATGATTACAATTAAGTAATGATAAAACAATGATTTTAAATTAAAAAGCATTTCAGTATAAAGTTATATGCTTTAAAATCAAGAACTTACCCAAACTACATCTGTTTCGTTACTTGTAGCCATTATATTTGCACAAAATCCTTTAGAAAGTACAGAGAATCCAGAGATCTCTTTTCTGCAAATAAAGTTACATTAATGATTAATCTGCATTGATAATCTGTATGTGATTTTACTTGATCACACATAATAATAAATTATTAATTTAATATCAAATTAGAAATTGCAGGATTATTATTCATTGACAGATTACCATTTAAAAGTCGCTCTGTTTAAGTTTTCGATAACTGTATATATTTTAAATTGTCAAAATATATATCATGTATCGACATTTGCACATTTTACCTTATTTAAAGAGATGACATCATCTTTACATCGATATCTTAACCTCGCAAAATAATATTTTTTTCTCGTCTTATACTAACGTTTCTTTTTTACGCGAAATGTTTAAATAATATTATTTAAATAATATTGAGTTGCAATAATAGTTCAATTATTTCAATTCGCTATTAATTCTGATCATCACATTCACTATCAGTATCCTATTTTTCGTCATGTCAACGATACAATATCGATCGTAATTAAAAACAAGACTCAATTTAGTGAAATAACTACCAGAAAAAACACTTATCAGATAATGGTTTATTATCTTTTATTACTTTTCAAGAGAAAAGTTTTAGCACAAAATTATTTCTTGAATAATACGGAATAACGAGAAAGAATCGAACACTTAACTATAGAAATCAATCGTACCTGGTGAACGCCCAATCAACAATGAACGTCTCCGAAACTGAGACTTACAAAAAAATCAGCGAAAAATCAGCGAAAAAGTAAAAATAAAATACACACGAGAAAGAATGGTGAATACCCGCATTTCACATAAACATAAAAGTTTATCGTTCTTTAGGGTGCATTTTCACTTGACGCTGTGACGCTGGATTTCAGCGTCAAGCATCAATAAAAACAAATTGACGCTAGCGTCTGTTGACACTGGCGTGAAAACAACTTTAAAGGCTCATTCAGACAGGACGCGTCAAGCGTCAAGCAGCGAGTAGCAACCATTCAACAACCAATAAGCGAGGTAATATTAGCAATGGCGTAAAAAATATTGCCTCGCTTATTGGTTGCTGCTCGCTGCTTGACGCGTCCTGTCTGAATGAGCCTTCATTCGACGTATTTGCGGGCGTATTGAGAATGAGACTGCGCATTCTCAATCCGACTTATATTTAAATCAACGAAATATTTAAACGCGATGAAACATCGGACGAAATATATTTGCGACTCTAATTACGATTAAAGAAATATTTATTCTCCTCAAAGATCGCTATGAAACTTGAATTTCTAATGGAATTTATGTCTCTCTCTCTCACTCCGATTCTTACTTGATTAAATAAAAATATATTATACAAAAAATGCGTAGAGCTCGTATTTTATTTTTCTTCCTTTATTATCAATTTTCTTTTTAATTGCAGTATTTTCTTTCTTTTTCTTTTTTTCTCCTTATTTCGGCATTTTATTACAATTTTCGCGTAAAAGCTGTCATCGATATTTCACATCATGACTAAATATTTTAATAATTGTTAATAACAGCGTTCATAGTGATACATATTGTATTTTTTATTATTATGAATTTTTTATTTACGAGTATCATCAATTTGTAAAAATTATTTAGCATTATTTAATAAATTTAATTTAATTTAAAACAGGTTATGTATCCCATACGTGCCACGTGTCTCTTAAGACGTTCGAAAAATCGTCCGAGTTAATAGGGGAACATATTTTGCAAAGAGGTAGTGCAGCAATAAATGTCTTATATATTCTCGAAAAATCGTCTGAGTTAATAGGAATACATGTTATGCAAAGAGGTTGCTCGAATTAACGTCGGTAATGAAGGTTGGTAAATTATCGACGTTATCATCGATAAATTACCAACTTTTATTACCGACGTTACTTCGATCTACCTCTTTGCATAATATGTATTCCTATTAACTCAGACGATTTTTCGGACCTGAAAAGACACATATTGCTACACTATACCTCTTCGCAAAATATGTTCCCCTATTAACTCAGGCTATTTTTCGAGCGCAGTAAGACAATTGCTCATTAACTATTTATCTCTTCGCAAAATATAATCTATTAATTTAGATGAATTATCGAAGATATTAAAAAACTCGTATTATTGCACGTTAATTGCATTAATAATTATCTGTAAATTAATAACAAAAATATATGAAAACTGATTTTTCTCACAGATTCTGCCACTGAATAAGCGCAAGAGTTCTGAGATTATAAATCAAATAAATAAATAAAAATCGCTAATCGACAAGCCGTTAAATGAAAAATAGAATTAGTAAGAAATTAGTAGAATCAATGATGTTTTATTATTATTAAATGTATATTTTTCTGTTTTCTGTACAATTTATTGTAATCACGGTCTTGCATAAATAAAAATAAATTAAATTATATATTACAATAAAAAAATATAAATAATAAAAATAAATAATAGATATATATTTATATTATAAATAAAATATAAAATACATTATATTATTTTTTACGTATTATTAATCAATAATAATTTTAATAAATCGTATATTGGATTTCTCGCGCATGCGCGTGGAATTTATATCACATATTCATATATATATTGAATTTTAGAAAATATATTTATTAAATATAAAATATTTATTTCAGGTAACAATATATTTTCTAATATAAGATTATCAGAAATATCAGAACAATGGAATTATAAAAAATTAGTCACTCGCATTATATTTTCTAAAATTCTAGAATAATAATCTTAGAAAAAGATATTTAATTTTGAAAACAAGCAAATATTTTTCTTCTAATATAATATTTTATATAATATTTATAAAATATATAATATAATATAATTTTATATTTATGATCACACTTATATTTTGTATTTCTTAGATATTTTATGTATCTGTTTTGCTTGGAATCCAACTAAGATAATCGAGTTGAGTTGCAGCTTGATACTCCTTCACTAAATTGTGTGATGCTCATTGACAAATAAATCCTGACTGCTGTACACCTTCACCAGGGTAGAGATTATGTCAGACACCTTGCTGCGTTGTTTTAGCTGAAAATACAAATTCTATATTTAATACTGACGCTATACAATACTGAAGCCAGCCAGTACAACACATAGCTGCTTTTATAACGCGACTAATGAAATTTCGCAGTTTACTGGGATTAACGTCTAATATAAACAATCATTTAGCTGATAGTTGTCGACTACCTGACTACATCAAATGCATTGGATCTTCGATTAATTGATATATCAGATTTAAAAAAAAATTCCTGTATATATCTAAGTATTAAATAAATCGCAAAAATGTGAATACATTGAGATGAATATTTACCTTGAGAAGAGTTGTCTGAATGTAAAATACATTAAAGGCAACTTTATAGATCTGGTCTATAGTACATTCGTGACACAATAGTAATTGGTTCAACAATGTAGCTCTGACAATGAGCTTGAATTGTGCCTCCATATCATTATTGGTGCTTTACGAATTCGTAGCCGCATCCTTGTTCTTATAGATTCCAACATTTTTAGAACAAGTAGAAACTCCGTAAACATAATGTACAGATCATCCATAGCATGCTTGAACAATTCCCTGTTGGCTGTACTCTGTATTCTCGAATTTTTCCCAGAACGCTGATGCCACATGCCAATAGATGTATTGTTCTATAATTCCATATGATGAATAATAATGTTCTCGATGAATTATGGCAACTTTAAAACTCTCTCATTTTCGGTAAGATTCGCATACTCTTCTTCAGTGCCTTCTTCTTCAGTCTGCGAAAGAGAAAATAATAAATTTTCAAAATAAAAAATAGAGAGAGACTCATCAAATTATTCGGTCTTGTTATCATAAACAGTAGTTGAGTGTTTGAAGAGGTTTTAATTCATATATATGCATAAACATAAATGTACATACATATTCATATATATGCATAAACATAAATGTACATACATATTCATATATATGCATAAACATAAATGTACATACATATTCATATATATGCATAAACATAAATGTACATACATATTCATATATATGCATAAACATAAATGTACATACATATTCATATATATGCATAATCATAAATGTACATACATATTCATATATATGCATAAACATAAATGTACATACATATTCATATATATGCATAAACATAAATGTACATACATATTCATATATATGCATAAACATAAATGTACATACATATTCATATATATGCATAAACATAAATGTACATACATATTCATATATATGCATAAACATAAATGTACATACATATTCATATATATGCATAAACATAAATGTACATACATATTCATATATATGCATAAACATAAATGTACATACATATTCATATATATGCATAATCATAAATGTACATACATATTCATATATATGCATAATCATAAATGTACATACATATTCATATATATGCATAAACATAAATGTACATACATATTCATATATATGCATAAACATAAATGTACATACATATTCATATATATGCATAAACATAAATGTACATACATATTCATATATATGCATAAACATAAATGTACATACATATTCATATATATGCATAAACATAAATGTACATACATATTCATATATATGCATAAACATAAATGTACATACATATTCATATATATGCATAAACATAAATGTACATACATATTCATATATATGCATAAACATAAATGTACATACATATTCATATATATGCATAAACATAAATGTACATACATATTCATATATATGCATAATCATAAATGTACATACATATTCATATATATGCATAAACATAAATGTACATACATATTCATATATATGCATAATCATAAATGTACATACATATTCATATATATGCATAAACATAAATGTACATACATATTCATATATATGCATAAACATAAATGTACATACATATTCATATATATGCATAAACATAAATGTACATACATATTCATATATATGCATAATCATAAATGTACATACATATTCATATATATGCATAATCATAAATGTACATACATATTCATATATATGCATAAACATAAATGTACATACATATTCATATATATGCATAAACATAAATGTACATACATATTCATATATATGCATAAACATAAATGTACATACATATTCATATATATGCATAAACATAAATGTACATACATATTCATATATATGCATAAACATAAATGTACATACATATTCATATATATGCATAAACATAAATGTACATACATATTCATATATATGCATAAACATAAATGTACATACATATTCATATATATGCATAAACATAAATGTACATACATATTCATATATATGCATAAACATAAATGTACATACATATTCATATATATGCATAAACATAAATGTACATACATATTCATATATATGCATAAACATAAATGTACATACATATTCATATATATGCATAAACATAAATGTACATACATATTCATATATATGCATAAACATAAATGTACATACATATTCATATATATGCATAAACATAAATGTACATACATATTCATATATATGCATAAACATAAATGTACATACATATTCATATATATGCATAAACATAAATGTACATACATATTCATATATATGCATAAACATAAATGTACATACATATTCATATATATGCATAATCATAAATGTACATACATATTCATATATATGCATAAACATAAATGTACATACATATTCATATATATGCATAAACATAAATGTACATACATATTCATATATATGCATAAACATAAATGTACATACATATTCATATATATGCATAAACATAAATGTACATACATATTCATATATATGCATAAACATAAATGTACATACATATTCATATATATGCATAAACATAAATGTACATACATATTCATATATATGCATAAACATAAATGTACATACATATTCATATATATGCATAAACATAAATGTACATACATATTCATATATATGCATAAACATAAATGTACATACATATTCATATATATGCATAAACATAAATGTACATACATATTCATATATATGCATAAACATAAATGTACATACATATTCATATATATGCATAAACATAAATGTACATACATATTCATATATATGCATAAACATAAATGTACATACATATTCATATATATGCATAAACATAAATGTACATACATATTCATATATATGCATAAACATAAATGTACATACATATTCATATATATGCATAATCATAAATGTACATACATATTCATATATATGCATAAACATAAATGTACATACATATTCATATATATGCATAAACATAAATGTACATACATATTCATATATATGCATAAACATAAATGTACATACATATTCATATATATGCATAATCATAAATGTACATACATATTCATATATATGCATAAACATAAATGTACATACATATTCATATATATGCATAAACATAAATGTACATACATATTCATATATATGCATAAACATAAATGTACATACATATTCATATATATGCATAAACATAAATGTACATACATATTCATATATATGCATAATCATAAATGTACATACATATTCATATATATGCATAATCATAAATGTACATACATATTCATATATATGCATAATCATAAATGTACATACATATTCATATATATGCATAATCATAAATGTACATACATATTCATATATATGCATAATCATAAATGTACATACATATTCATATATATGCATAATCATAAATGTACATACATATTCATATATATGCATAAACATAAATGTACATACATATTCATATATATGCATAAACATAAATGTACATACATATTCATATATATGCATAAACATAAATGTACATACATATTCATATATATGCATAATCATAAATGTACATACATATTCATATATATGCATAATCATAAATGTACATACATATTCATATATATGCATAAACATAAATGTACATACATATTCATATATATGCATAAACATAAATGTACATACATATTCATATATATGCATAATCATAAATGTACATACATATTCATATATATGCATAATCATAAATGTACATACATATTCATATATATGCATAAACATAAATGTACATACATATTCATATATATGCATAAACATAAATGTACATACATATTCATATATATGCATAAACATAAATGTACATACATATTCATATATATGCATAAACATAAATGTACATACATATTCATATATATGCATAAACATAAATGTACATACATATTCATATATATGCATAAACATAAATGTACATACATATTCATATATATGCATAAACATAAATGTACATACATATTCATATATATGCATAAACATAAATGTACATACATATTCATATATATGCATAAACATAAATGTACATACATATTCATATATATGCATAATCATAAATGTACATACATATTCATATATATGCATAATCATAAATGTACATACATATTCATATATATGCATAATCATAAATGTACATACATATTCATATATATGCATAATCATAAATGTACATACATATTCATATATATGCATAATCATAAATGTACATACATATTCATATATATGCATAAACATAAATGTACATACATATTCATATATATGCATAAACATAAATGTACATACATATTCATATATATGCATAAACATAAATGTACATACATATTCATATATATGCATAAACATAAATGTACATACATATTCATATATATGCATAAACATAAATGTACATACATATTCATATATATGCATAAACATAAATGTACATACATATTCATATATATGCATAAACATAAATGTACATACATATTCATATATATGCATAAACATAAATGTACATACATATTCATATATATGCATAAACATAAATGTACATACATATTCATATATATGCATAAACATAAATGTACATACATATTCATATATATGCATAAACATAAATGTACATACATATTCATATATATGCATAAACATAAATGTACATACATATTCATATATATGCATAATCATAAATGTACATACATATTCATATATATGCATAATCATAAATGTACATACATATTCATATATATGCATAATCATAAATGTACATACATATTCATATATATGCATAAACATAAATGTACATACATATTCATATATATGCATAAACATAAATGTACATACATATTCATATATATGCATAAACATAAATGTACATACATATTCATATATATGCATAAACATAAATGTACATACATATTCATATATATGCATAAACATAAATGTACATACATATTCATATATATGCATAAACATAAATGTACATACATATTCATATATATGCATAAACATAAATGTACATACATATTCATATATATGCATAAACATAAATGTACATACATATTCATATATATGCATAAACATAAATGTACATACATATTCATATATATGCATAAACATAAATGTACATACATATTCATATATATGCATAAACATAAATGTACATACATATTCATATATATGCATAATCATAAATGTACATACATATTCATATATATGCATAATCATAAATGTACATACATATTCATATATATGCATAATCATAAATGTACATACATATTCATATATATGCATAATCATAAATGTACATACATATTCATATATATGCATAATCATAAATGTACATACATATTCATATATATGCATAATCATAAATGTACATACATATTCATATATATGCATAAACATAAATGTACATACATATTCATATATATGCATAAACATAAATGTACATACATATTCATATATATGCATAAACATAAATGTACATACATATTCATATATATGCATAAACATAAATGTACATACATATTCATATATATGCATAATCATAAATGTACATACATATTCATATATATGCATAATCATAAATGTACATACATATTCATATATATGCATAAACATAAATGTACATACATATTCATATATATGCATAAACATAAATGTACATACATATTCATATATATGCATAAACATAAATGTACATACATATTCATATATATGCATAAACATAAATGTACATACATATTCATATATATGCATAAACATAAATGTACATACATATTCATATATATGCATAAACATAAATGTACATACATATTCATATATATGCATAAACATAAATGTACATACATATTCATATATATGCATAAACATAAATGTACATACATATTCATATATATGCATAAACATAAATGTACATACATATTCATATATATGCATAAACATAAATGTACATACATATTCATATATATGCATAAACATAAATGTACATACATATTCATATATATGCATAATCATAAATGTACATACATATTCATATATATGCATAAACATAAATGTACATACATATTCATATATATGCATAAACATAAATGTACATACATATTCATATATATGCATAAACATAAATGTACATACATATTCATATATATGCATAATCATAAATGTACATACATATTCATATATATGCATAATCATAAATGTACATACATATTCATATATATGCATAATCATAAATGTACATACATATTCATATATATGCATAATCATAAATGTACATACATATTCATATATATGCATAAACATAAATGTACATACATATTCATATATATGCATAAACATAAATGTACATACATATTCATATATATGCATAAACATAAATGTACATACATATTCATATATATGCATAAACATAAATGTACATACATATTCATATATATGCATAAACATAAATGTACATACATATTCATATATATGCATAAACATAAATGTACATACATATTCATATATATGCATAAACATAAATGTACATACATATTCATATATATGCATAAACATAAATGTACATACATATTCATATATATGCATAAACATAAATGTACATACATATTCATATATATGCATAAACATAAATGTACATACATATTCATATATATGCATAAACATAAATGTACATACATATTCATATATATGCATAAACATAAATGTACATACATATTCATATATATGCATAAACATAAATGTACATACATATTCATATATATGCATAAACATAAATGTACATACATATTCATATATATGCATAAACATAAATGTACATACATATTCATATATATGCATAAACATAAATGTACATACATATTCATATATATGCATAATCATAAATGTACATACATATTCATATATATGCATAAACATAAATGTACATACATATTCATATATATGCATAAACATAAATGTACATACATATTCATATATATGCATAAACATAAATGTACATACATATTCATATATATGCATAAACATAAATGTACATACATATTCATATATATGCATAAACATAAATGTACATACATATTCATATATATGCATAAACATAAATGTACATACATATTCATATATATGCATAAACATAAATGTACATACATATTCATATATATGCATAAACATAAATGTACATACATATTCATATATATGCATAAACATAAATGTACATACATATTCATATATATGCATAAACATAAATGTACATACATATTCATATATATGCATAAACATAAATGTACATACATATTCATATATATGCATAATCATAAATGTACATACATATTCATATATATGCATAATCATAAATGTACATACATATTCATATATATGCATAATCATAAATGTACATACATATTCATATATATGCATAATCATAAATGTACATACATATTCATATATATGCATAATCATAAATGTACATACATATTCATATATATGCATAATCATAAATGTACATACATATTCATATATATGCATAAACATAAATGTACATACATATTCATATATATGCATAAACATAAATGTACATACATATTCATATATATGCATAAACATAAATGTACATACATATTCATATATATGCATAAACATAAATGTACATACATATTCATATATATGCATAAACATAAATGTACATACATATTCATATATATGCATAAACATAAATGTACATACATATTCATATATATGCATAAACATAAATGTACATACATATTCATATATATGCATAAACATAAATGTACATACATATTCATATATATGCATAAACATAAATGTACATACATATTCATATATATGCATAAACATAAATGTACATACATATTCATATATATGCATAAACATAAATGTACATACATATTCATATATATGCATAAACATAAATGTACATACATATTCATATATATGCATAAACATAAATGTACATACATATTCATATATATGCATAAACATAAATGTACATACATATTCATATATATGCATAAACATAAATGTACATACATATTCATATATATGCATAATCATAAATGTACATACATATTCATATATATGCATAATCATAAATGTACATACATATTCATATATATGCATAATCATAAATGTACATACATATTCATATATATGCATAAACATAAATGTACATACATATTCATATATATGCATAAACATAAATGTACATACATATTCATATATATGCATAAACATAAATGTACATACATATTCATATATATGCATAAACATAAATGTACATACATATTCATATATATGCATAAACATAAATGTACATACATATTCATATATATGCATAAACATAAATGTACATACATATTCATATATATGCATAAACATAAATGTACATACATATTCATATATATACATAATCATTATGTAGCATTATATAAACATAATTTGCAATAATGAAATAATTTAAAAATTAAATTCATACGCTATTAATTTAAATGTATTACCTCCTTCTGCTTGCTCTCTAGCCCAAGTGACATTTCGAAGCTCACGAATCATTTTACTATATCGATAATCCAAACATTTCTCCTTAGTAGCATTTAATATCATGTTGCTTATATAAGCGAGTCTATCAATAGGTTTTCCTATCTTTTCATCTACTAATGTGTTACATACAGTTTCAATAGTGATGTTAGTAGTTTGGGAGCTTTGACGATTGTCTTTATTATATTGTACAACGTCAGCAAAGTTACTTGCTAATGTTTCATATAGATTAGAAATGTCCACTTTTTTTGTATGCCCAGGATCAATTGGGTTGCATAATCTGAAATATGATTTGTATGAGAAAACAGCAAATCGCACTTTATCAACACTCTAACATTTCTACTCACTTGAATTTTTTCTCTATTTGCTGTTGACCAACAATATGATGCAACAATATATTGAATTGCCTGTTAGCTTCTGCTATTGTGTCAACACAGTTTTGAGAATAATCTTTCAGAGCATTTGCAACAACAAAATATTCTGTAATACAAAATCATTTGTATACACTTATATCATTTTTATCTTAAAATAATACTAGTTAAAATTATATATATATATTACTTTGAAAGTCAATCTCCACTAGCAATGGCCCACTACTAGAGACAGCTCCGTGTACTAAATGGGGATATTTAGAACGCATCCAAACAGCTAGAAATCCACTATATGATCCTCCAAATACAATCCATTTTGTGTCATTTGAAAACTTGTATCCAATATTAACACTTGTAATAAAGTATGCTAAGTCTGCTAATGCCTGCTGCGAGCTTAAATATACCAAATTCTTTACGCTCAGATCCCTGCAAGTATACAATTTATAAATTAATTTTCTCTTGCATTCAATTATTTATATTCTACATACTGAGTAGGGTGACTTTTTCCATAAAAACGATGTTCTACATAAAAACACATTGCCCCAAACTCTTTGGCAAAAACTTAATGAAATAGCAATAAGATATAAGATATAATGAAAGATTTCATTATATCTTATATCTTATATAATACCTGTTTCCAAACACGAGCCTCAGTTGGGTTGAAATGATCTAAATATTGCGTGAACCACTGCTCCTCAGGAAGCACATATGTTTCAGAAGATAAAATTGGTTCTCCTAAATTGCCATATTTGCTCCGACCTCTCAGGAAAGTACGCCATGCTGTGCTGATATTTATGATATTCAAAATAATTGATAATAACAGTAGAAGCTGCATATTAAAATGCATTTGAATCATTATTATTCTCCACTCTCAGTATGGAAGTGATTCTGTAAGATGAGATACAACAAATATAAATATATGTCATTGTGAATATTTTAATTGAAGAGAAAGTATAAACCTTTTTTAACTTAATATATAAATACAAACTTTATACACTTTACTATTAAAATATAAACATATATTTTTCACATCTATGAATATCTTTGACAGAAATTTTAATAAATGCAATATATAAGATACTCACTCAAACTACTTGTAGCAATAAAGGTAAGGTTCTAAAAGTTAGACTCTACTGCAGAAAGTCTGAAACATTCCTTGCGATGAACTTTGTGTAACCTTGCTGTGCGGAGAATTGATATTGTGAATGTAAACTCAAACAACTCTTCAAGGACCTGCGCAGGTTAAATACATATGTACATATATAATATATATTTATAAGATAGAGAAATATTTCAAGAGGGAAGAAATAACAAGAAATGGGGTATATATTTTTTTAAATTAAAGGAAAACTTCACAATAAGGACTGCTTTCGAAATCTCGACTTCATAATACGGATAATATTATGAATTTAGGATTTATATATACAATGATAATATATAAAATCGTTTTTGGAATCTCTCTTTCTTTCATTAATCAGTCGTATCAGATTTTTATAGAGAGAACGAAAAAAAAACAATAATTCAGAAAATTATTCATTATTCATTAAATTAAAAATTATTATTATAAGATTATTATATTAATTATATATTATATTAAAAATTATTAATTATTATTCATTAAATTAAAAAAACTGAAAGATTGTTGTCGCATATAAAACATTTGCATGCCTATGTTGTTTTGCTACAGAAATATTGTTACAGCAAGTTGTAAAAAAAATGAAAATTTCAAGTACATACAATGCAAATTACGTGTAATATTCTCGTGATTTGTCCCGTGAGCGATCATATGACAGATCAACATGTGAGAAACATAATTATTATAATTGTCTGTGAGAGAAATCCGCGTGATTTTTCGCAAAAACTCTGGTTAGCTCGATGCTCGATCAGCTGTTCAGTTAAATGAAACTTGTGACTCGTGATAAGGCGGGTTGAAGAAGATTCACTTGGGAGTCGTGAACTCCTCTCGCTAGCGAATGTCAAATAGTTTTATCTCCGATTAAATATTTATCACGCCAAACAGCATTTGATAAAGCGTTTGATCGGCCGCCGCCGACAAAGTTCCTCGGTTTGTTATAAATGTCATCTATAATCTCGTTTAGGATTTAGATCCGTTGAGGCGAGCACCAAGAAAAGTTTCTCGGTATGCTCTATATGTAATTTTTCTTATTATTTAATATTACTTATTTTTTTAGATTCTTTCTGTGTGTGCAATATATTATTCATATTTTTTTTTTTTTCTTACAGATTAGTGCAACTACTGTGTATAAGACAACATGAAGTTTGCGGAACATTTATCTGCACATATTACGCCTGAGTGGCGTAAACAATATATTAGCTATGAGGTATAATTTAAGTAAAAACATTTAAGTTTATGCTGCGATTAATAAAGCGAGAAAATACATTCGTAAAGCAAACTTGTCAAAATCAAATTAAAAATTTTATTACACAAGCTTTTTTTTAACTAAATTTTTTTTTATCTTGCAGGAAATGAAAGCAATGCTTTATACAGCAGTGGAAGAGGCACCTTCAGATGAAAGCGTAGAACCAGAAGTGATATCGCGTCATTTTGCTTCATTTGATGAAGTATTTTTTACATTCTGTGATCGTGAATTAAAAAAGATTAATACATTTTACTCGGGTAAGAATTTCTTTGGCACTAATATTGTTTAATAATTTCATAATTTTTCTATGAATAATATATTAATTATTTATTTATTGTATAGAAAAATTAGCAGAAGCCACACGCAAATATGCAGCACTGCAAAGTGAATTAAAAATTGCACTGGAGCTGCAACAAGGAAGTGGAAAGAACAAAGGAAAGGCTAGTGTGAAACCAATTTTGCCCACCAGAAAGCTTAGAGATCTAAAGCTTGCGTTTTCAGAATTTTATCTCTCCCTAATTCTTCTTCAGAACTATCAAAATCTTAACCATACTGGATTTCGCAAGATTCTTAAGAAACATGACAAGGTATTTGTATTGCAATATTTGCATGTCTTTTGTAACTTAACACTTGTTAGTCACAGCTTGTATAATTTCAGAGACTACAATTATATCCCAATATTATTACCATTTTCTCTTATAGTTGAAAAGTAATGCAAGAAAATGCAAGAGAAACAGCTGTTATATATGATATTATAGCTATATTCCCTGTATTACTCAAGTAAAAGCCAGTAATTGTCTAATGATTTGTGCTTTTATTATATAATAGTGTTCAAATCTTAATTTCCCCATAATGTATTAAAAATATTTTCAGCTGCTATCGGTTGATGCTGGTTCAAAATGGAGAATTGAGTGTGTTGAGATGTCACATTTTTACACGTCCAAAGATATAGACAAATTGATACAAGAAACAGAAGCCACAGTGACAAATGATCTCGAAGGGAGAGAGCGCGTGTCGATATGCGCGCGCGTTCGACTTTAACCTTCAAGTGGCGCTGCGTCACGTGGTCGCGCGGCGGTCGGAATTCGGCGGCGCGGAGTGGGGGTGAGTGGTGGGGGGATGCGCGCGCGGCGCACAGCGCACCCCCCACCACTCACCCCCACTCCGCGCCGCCGAATTCCGACCGCCGCGCGGTCACGTGACGTCTTTTGACGCTAAAAATGAGCGTCGAGCGTCAGCATGAAAAGGCACCTTTATTCTGTAACTTTTTAACGCTTGCGTTATAATTATAACGCATAATTTACTAGAAATCTTATAATTTTATTGGTTCTAACCTAGTAAATCATGCGTTATAATTATAACGCAAGCGTTAAAAAGTTACAGAATAGGGGTGCAGAGGACAAGAACTTCTTTGCCCTGCAGGTGAAAACCCATGCAGCGGAATAGCAGAATGCGGAACGAGAGCGGAACCAATCAGAACATTCAATTCCGCGTAAAGGAAACGAGGAACGGCTCTGATTGGTTCCGCTCTCGTTCCGCGTTCTGCTATTCCGCTGCATGGGTTCGCACCCTGATTGGTCAATCAGATTCTACTCCACTCCATAGTAGGATTTTTGAACGCACCTTATCAACGCAATCTAACCTAACCTAACCTAACCTAACTGCGTGTGGCATCATCATTTGATCGTTCTCTTCTTTTCGTTGTGATATTCTCCTCGTGGAAGTAGACAATCGATAAAGCTCAGGACGGGAAATTTTAAAATTTTTCATCACAATGCAAGATACGAAGAAGCTACAAGAGTTTATGGAGCTGGTTGGCCGATTGAAGGTGAGATTGATGCTATGAGCAAATTGTTGAAATACTTTTTGTACACATATACATATACTTCAAAATGACCTCGTATCATTAGCAGTCAAAGAAATTGGCAATGTAAAGTCTCTTCCTCACTCTCTCTTATGTCAGCCATTTGACAGTTCCGCGAGAATTTAAAAGAAAGAATGATAGAAAAAGCCATATGTTTCAGAGGAACAGAAAATATCGTGTCATCTGTCAAATCTCTGTTTCTCGTTTTCTCCTTTGTATTATATCAATATTGTGAACATTGTGCGACAAGAAGCATATGGGGATTGCGATTATGTAACGCGTTGATAAAACACGCTTCTTTCGTTGCTATCTTAATTTTGTCAATTTTGAATGCTATAGAAGATTCTCGACGTGTCAACGATCGTTCTTGATTTGAAAGTCATTGTATCAGTCCTGTATAACTGTATATCATTGGTATATATTAAGCTTGAAAAAAACAACAACGAAAATATACATAAATAAGAAAAATAAAAAAAATAACCAAATAACGAAAATGTATATAAATATGAAGAAATAATATTTTGACAAAAAGACAAAATTCCTATCTAGAAATTGATAATGTAATATTTTCTATCAATTATGCTTTATTATACTCGTGTGTTCTTTTTTGTCTTTGATATATTTTTGAAATTTGAAATAAACTTTTTATTAAAACAAAGTTATAAATATATAATGTATTTTCATATAAATATTTTTGTTTTTTTTCAGCATATGAAAAGAACAGGATGGGTAAAACGGAATATACCTGAACCCGAAACAATCGCTGGACACATGTATAGAATGGCAATGTTGTCTTTTCTAGTGGATGGAAAAGAAAATTTAGATAAAACTAAGTAAGAATATACAATAAGATTACTATTAAGGCTCTTCTGTATTAAAATACAAATATAAGTGATAGGCCTTAAGAGCTGAACGCGGATGTTGATGCGTATATTAAATTAATTGTGCACAGGGCACAAATTTTATTACTTGGTATTATTACTGCCAAGTCTTGTAAAGATCTCATACTTGAGATTTTTATACATCCCCTCTAACCCCCTTTTTTTAAAGAATTAAAATGCGGGAGAAAAATATAGATCCGAAAGTCGCTGAATCGGCTTTACAAGACTTGGCAGTATACCAAGTAATAAAATTTGTGCCCTGTGCACAATTAATTTAATATACGCATCAACATCCGCGTTCAGCTCTTAAGGCTTATCACTTATATTTGTAAGTAAGAGTATATTATTTATTGTTTTTTAGGAGACATAAAATATAATTATTTTTACAATTAAATAGTTTATTTATTATAATAATGCATTAAAATAACAAAAAACTTACTAAAATATAATTTTTTAACTTGCAGAATAATGCAAATGACGTTAATTCATGACCTAGCTGAATGTATTGTTGGAGATATAACACCTTTCTGTGGTATACCGCCGGACGAAAAACATAGGATGGAAGACGAAGCTATGGAGGACATCTGTAAGCTGTTGGGTGATAAGGGACCTGAGATATTACAAATATTTCGTGTAAGAAAATTTATTATTATTCTAATTCTTTTCAGGTATTTTTATTGATTTTGTTAACCTGTTTTTTAATATCCAGGAATATGAAAAGCAAGAGTCTCCAGAAGCACAGTATGTAAAAGACTTAGATAGATTAGACTTGTTAATGCAAGCCTACGAATACGAGAAAAGAGATAATATTCCGGGAGAACTCAACGAATTCTTTGTCGCGATTAACGGTAAAATCAGACATCCTTTTATCAATAAAATTGCTATTGATATAACCGAGGAGAGAAACAAATTATTAAATCGCAATTCGAATGCTACAAAATAACAAAAGTCAGGCTCTAAAAAACTGGAAGAGGAAGCTTCCAGATAGCTCAAATGATATTTTATGTTGGGTACTAGATCGCGCGCACGAAGTATACTTATATGACGATTATTAATATTAAATTTGAGTACAAGGTTTTATATATATAGGATAGATAAGTAATTCAATAATTGATTACTTAAGTTATTTGAATGTTGATTGCGTAGTTTATAGATTATATGAAGAATTTATTTATGTATATGTATTTTATTTTTTCTTGACCTTTTTAATGTATTAATGTCACATTACTAGTTATTATTTTCTTATTTAAATTGTTAGAGTGTAAAGTATGCGCATACTTGTATATCTCATTCATGTTATTTATTGCGATCAATATTTAAACACAGCAAAGAAATTACCAAATATTACTTTTTAGACATTACATACAATTTACAAAGAGAAGAAAGCGATAATATATATGCATAGCACATAGATATTAGACCAAATACTTCAATACTTTTAAGTTTGCAGTTTTTCACTGCCTTTATATTATCACTGCTTTTACATTAAAAGGTATATGCACAATTTCAGTTTTCTTACAATGTCAATTTCTTGACAATTTTAATCAAGTGATAACTAGATCTTTAATTATATATTTAGAGATAAAACTTTAAAGATAAATTATTACAGATAAATCAATTTAGGTTTGTATATTTATCTTATTGCGTCTAAATGATTAATTTTAATATATATCTTATTTGCAAATATGTATATACTTTTCCTCCCATTTACCTCCCATTTTTTATAACATAAAACTTAATATAAAGTGAATTAGAGAATGCTATACATATATATTACATATTTATGACATACAATTTTTTAGTTTAAGCAAACTTATTGCTTTCAAACTCATTTGTTTCAGCATAAATTCTAAACAATTATATATTATTAATGTTTGCATATAATTGTTTTTAAATAATTAAATTGTTCTCAATAATTTTATAGTTTAAATATTAAAATATATTAAATATTAAATTTAATATTTATAAATTTATCTTCATTTTATATGTTTAATTTTGCATAGAATATCTATCTGATAATTCATTATATATATTATACATCTGACAATATTTATTTATGTTCGCAAATCCATTAGATTTAGCTTCAAATGTATATATATAGACGAGTTTATTACGAAAAGAATCTACTAACAATAAATTTATATTAATTAATAAAATTGTTAAACGTAACAATAATATAAAGATGACAAATGTCATTTTATAGAAAAGATAATTGAAACACTAATCAAAAGCATTATTGAAACATAAATAATTTGATATATACATTAAAGTGCTTTCCCATGACTCCATCGAAAATATTTTCGAGTAAATACGATTAGAATATAATTTGACGTTTCTTTCATGATTGTTGCAGTAAAATTTGTTATTATAGCGAAATAATTTGCAGATTGATCATTGTAGTCCCTGCAATGATTAACAGTGACAATTTAATTGTATACATCTTGTATATAATTAAATAGTACGATTGTATGTGCGACAAAATGCATATTATAATAATTAATATAATTCGAATATTTTGAACAAAAATCTCTGTAAACATATAAATCATATTAACTTTTGGTTCTCATTAACTTCTGGTTCCTCATTGCTATCATATTGATTTATGATATTGGATGGCAGTGTAAATATTTTTTTATTTCGTACTATTTATATTTTTCTTGTTCCATAAAATTTACATTGTTAAACGCAAGTTGTGGCACATAGAAAAAGTATTTATTTCGACATATAATGTTCTTGTTTCATGAACGATTTATATGATATTCACTTTATTTATGACACTACCATTTCTCAAACCCTCGAGTATCCTTACCTGAATGAGCCTGATCATCTGGTCGACATCTGGGGCAGCGTTCAAGTTTTGATTTCTTATTTTCGTTCATTCACTCTAATTCTTGTCTTACTCTTATTGTCGTCTCGGTTTCGTTCTCGAGAAGTTGCTGGAAAAGTTTGATATATAGTTTGAAAAAAAATTGTGTATTTTATCTGATGTTAGTGACAGATTTCAACAAACAAATACATAAAGCATGGCAATGTATGTCGGATATAAAGAAGCAGAGAGAGTAATATAGAAAAAGTGACCTTTATACAACGGAAGAGACGATTATATCATTCTAATACAAAAAAACTTAGTAGTTGTGCTGTATCATACTATTGCATAACGAAAAATTACTTTTAACTAGTATGAATAGCTTAAACTTAAGGTATGTATCTATTTTAGCAAGGAAAAAATATTTTATTAAATATCAGAAACAGAAAAGGAGAGAGTTCTTATATATTTTATAATTAAAATATTATGGAAATTGAATAGAGAGGTCCTATAAATAAATGTCAGAAAAGTACTTTATCAAATAACTTCTTTTTCATATTAAAAATGTTGTAATAATTTGTGATAAATCAGAAATTCAAAACAATCTGGCAATCGTTAGTTTAATAAATAGTCTCCAGATTTATGTCAAAAAAAACTTCAATTGATGTGTAAATAAATTCACATGTTAAATGACACTTTTTAGAATTTCTTAACAAAGCATAGACTCATATATGTTTATAGAATACGTAACAATTTAATCGTGTTTTATTATCGTTTTTTTATATAATGAAATGTTGTTACACTAAACACTAAATAATATTTAAGCTTTAGTTTTTTACTGATGTATGTTTATTAGTTCAAAATTTTTAACAAATCTAATGAGATAATTTTTTTTTAATATGTTTTGAATAAAGTTAAAATATATTTATCACAATCTTTTTTATCCTTTTCAGATTTTAAGAATTTTAGTTTTAATAGTGTAATTTTCCAATTAACAAAATTACATGTTCTATGATATGTATAGAACACTTATAATCAATAGACATACATATGTACACGTATATACCTAGAAAAGTTGTTATAAAATGATATTTCTCATATTAAATATCCTCATCATATCGATGATATAAGTCTGTTTTCTCGTTTTTAAAATATAAAACTTTTATTAAAATTTATATATATTTTACTTTTCTCTCAGAAAAAAATTTCTATATTTTTAAAAAATAATTTATTAAATGGTCTCATGACAGAATAAGGGGGAGGAAAAGATGAAAGATGCGTCGAGCATTTGGAAATTTTCGGAACGGAATAAAAATTTTAAAAAATTGAAAATTAAAAAAGAAATCGATTCTTTTTACCGAGAGAAGCAGGTAGAGGAATATTTTCCCCAGCAGCAACTGAGAGAGGGTAAAGACATTCTTTGTTCCAGAAAGAGAGAGAAGAGGCCTCCCCTCACTCTCGTGCAAATCGACGTGCATCGCCTCGTCGGAGAGGTTGCGGCAGTGTCGATCGATGTATTTACCTGGCCACCTGGCTACGAGCTACGAGCGGAAGAAACGACAATCAGTTCTTCGTAGAGGTCGAAGCGATATATTCGTTGCGACATAAATAAACGACGAGGTGACATGCGAAACAACGTGGCACATATGGCTCGCAATCAGGCGGAGAGAGACATTTGGGAGTCTCCAGCAGCGATTCTGACGAGATTCGATGTCAACGCCGATGGAACGTTGGATTACACAGAGTTCCAAGCGCTTTGCGTCCATATATTTGGTATGGACGAGGTCAAAGAGCACGAGTGGCGAGTTCGAGAGATCTTCGAGCTGCTCGACGTGAATGAAGATGGCTCATTGAACGAGCAGGATTTATGCAGGTGCGATGCGTGCGCAATATCAACCCTCCTATAAAGACAGAATAAAGGGTGGTTGAGACACGAGGGAGGCAAAAACATGAAAGAAAGAAACATTTAGCGAAATAAAATTTAGAAAAAAAACGATTTTTTATTAAATAATTTATTTAAATATATTCTAAAGATATCCGCACGATATCTAATATTCAATCGCTGTATATATACCTTGAATGAAGAGTAAAGCACTGAGAATAAACTTGTAAAAATATAAAAAATATTTTTCACCACGAAATATATATATATTATATAAAATTGCAGACACCGGCATAAAAGATCTATTTAATTATTATCAGTAGCATAGTATTTTGATTAGCGCATATAATTATGCTAAAATTTAAAATGCCAATTGTATTCTTTATTAAGCGGTTCTCCATGGTATTAACATGGTTAATTTTTTAATGTATTTTAATGTAAGGTAATTTCAAGAATAATATTCTTTTTCTTTTAATAACTTGTCTCAGTATAACGACATAAACATTATTTAATATATGTAAATATAAATTTTTAAATATTAGACATAAGAATATGTATGTACAAATGCAAAATTTTTATATTTAATTCTATTTAAATTAAAATTCTGTTTAAATTTTTATATTTAACTTTGTGAGTCAATACAATATATTTCTCGAATTTCACACACTTGACTTGACTTTGCGCGAATAATGAGTTAAACGTGCATTAGTTAGAGATAGTGCGCATTTTTTTCATAATAAATAATTTCTGTTGCAGTTGCTATGAATGGATACGCGCGACTGTATATCCTGTAAATGTCTTATTGATTGTCGACGTTCAAAACGATTTCATTGATGGCACATTGGCTCTTCGAAAATGTGGCTATGGGCAGGATGGGGCAGAAGTAGTGAAACCGATAAACCGGCTTTTGAGGGAAGGTCGTTGGAACAAGGTAATATATTCGCAGGATTGGCATCCCGAGGATCACATCAGCTTTTTTGAAAATTTGCCAACGCGGGAACTTCATCCTGAATCTAAGGTAATTACAATTAGAATTAAAATAATCAGACATTCTAATGAGATAATAACATGTTTTAAAAATATAATTCGGAGAATAAAATAAAAAAACACACATATATACACATGTGTGTTAATTTAATTTTTTAAAATATTGTATAAAAAATAGGTAAAAGTATTGTATAAAAAATATTTTTTATATTATTCGAGTTTTACACAAATGATTTAGTCACTCTCTTTATTTCGATAAAACGATCTCTATATCTCAATAGTTTTGTAACGATATTTGAAGAAAATTTTTCAAACATTTATAAATTCTATTTTAAATTTTTGTGATGAATTTGAAATAGATTACTAAGAAAATGGCAAAACCTTTCGATACCGTCGATTTCTCGCAACCTAATGTAACGCAGATACTTTGGCCAAAGCATTGCGTAATGAACACTTGGGGCGCCGAATTGCATAAAGATCTATTGATCGTACCTTCTTCCGAACGGGTAATAATTTAATTTCACAGAGAAGAGAATTAATAATATTCGAAAAAAATGTCATTAAACATTTATATATTCTACATTTGATTAAAATGTAATCTAGTGAATGCTAATTTTTGTATAAAATTAATTGTAGATATTTTCATCATTATAAGCTTCCAGCAGCTATAATCTTTTCTTAATATTTGCAAATTATTTTTTAAAGAAGATATTCGCGCTTATATAATTTATTAATTATTTTAATTATAGATGATCTAATTTTATCTTATCTATTTTTGAATTGATTGATTCTCTTCTCTTTTTTTTATATTAGGTGTACAAAGGTCAGCACTCTGTCAAAGATATATATTCAGCATTTGGCGAAAAGGATATTGATGGTACTTTCGAGCTTGTAAAAATTTTGACAAACATTGGTTGCACGCATTTGTATGTTTGCGGCATAGCCTATGATGTATGCGTGAAAGAGACATGTCTAAATGGTTTACAATGTGGTTATCGATTAGCCGTCATTGATGATTGTTGTCGTGGTGTAAAACCCGATGATATAACAATTGCAAAAAATCTGATTACCGAGAACGGCGGTTTGGTGGCGTCTAGCGACCACGTTTTATCCTTGGTAAACGAAGGTAAACGGAGCCTAATAATGGCACATCATGCTGCCAGATGTGCCAGAATGTGATCTGTGTGAAGATTTTCTTATAAAATTTTATCAATTTTCTTTCATAAAGTATAATTGTCGATATTAAATCAAATAAAGACTAAACAACAAGAGTCTCTAGAAAATATATGACAAATTATTTCAAGATTAATTTTTTCAGCTCTATCATAGAATATTAATTTATTAGAATATTCTTTTATATATTTCATATGTTTGTTATACTACAATATAATACAATGCTGAAATAAAAATCAATAATGACCATATATATGTATAATATATATATGTCGAGAATTTTGAGAAAATAAATTTCTTTCAGTTTATTTATTTAAATTTTCTTATTTGAAATATTTTTTTAGAGAATTTAAATAATTAGCAGTTTGCTCGTAAAAGAGAGGATATTTAAATAATACCGTTTATTTAAATAGCTATTTACATAAGATCAGCTAATTACTATTTATATAATTCTACGTAGAATTGAGTAAATTACGTATAATTATAGTAATTAGCGTTAAAAGAAGAATATTGTTCCTTTTTGTTCAAGGTTAAAAATATAATTAAACTTAAATTATTTTAAATTATTTAAATTTGTTATACTACATAAATGATTCAAATACATATATATTTACAAAAAAATATTTATATGTGCTTTCTATTCTATCTTCATTTATCATGACTAAATTGACTAATTACCTTTATCAATTAATAATCGTGCTGTTCTTTCGATCTTGTTTGCCGATTCGTCATCGATCGTCAATTCGCAGATATATTTTTGTCTCAGACCGCAATCCTCACCTCTGTAGGAGTAAATCTTCGACGATACATTGAAAGTTAACTTTAAGCACCTATAAATCAAAACATTTATGCAAATATTATTTTAGCATAATCAATAGTAGAGTACCGTGCTTAGAAGACTGGCGTCATCGAGTGTTATTAACTATAATTATTTTGCCCTCAAAACATTACATACAATTATAGAATAGATAACCAGTTTTTAAATATATGTGTAGACGTTTTCAAGGTAGATATTTTCCACCATTGAAATATATAAAATTGTAGCATTACAGAGAGATAATTAATTTTTTTCTCTTAACAACAAATCTAATTTTTTATCAATCTATTGTAAATTATTTGCAATAAAATTCCTCTATTTACGCTTATATCTTTCAAGAGAAATACATAAAAATAAAACAATTAATTTTTTGTCAAATAAGAGTCGAATACACATCGTGAAATAGAATTTAATATTTATATTTTTTTTCAAAACATTTTTTTCGAGCACTTTGCCGCATCATGTATTAATTTATATTATATAAAAATCTTTAATATTTCTCTATATTTCATATCTTAATATATCCTAAATGAATAATACGCACCTGCCATCACCAATGACGGACTGTTTAGTATCTTGATGAACTGGTCTGGCACTGCTGGCCCAGATCCATAAAAGTCCTGGATTTAGGCCTCCTGTCCAAAAATTTTTGCCCTTCAAGTTTGAATCCGACATCAAACCGGCTATTACATCTTGACTCTCTTCGATCGTATCGAATTCGACCAAATGTCCACCCATACCACGGCAAAGACTGGCTGATGATTTCCAATTGAAATCACGATTGCTGAAATGGTAGCAATTTTGGCCCATTCTCGTGTAATTGGCAGGACAAGGTTCTGAAAAAAGTATTATAATAATAACAAATACGATGTGTTATAAATAAAAAAAAATACTTTTTTTTCCTTCTTAATTAATTCCTTGTAAATATCGAGACTGGAAAGAGAAATATATGCCTTAATTATAATTATTTATTATATTATTAATTTCTCGTATCGATATCAACGATTCTCGACTGCATTAATTTGTTTACCTTTCATTTTATTGTTCCCAGCAATAACGTAGTATAATAATTCTTCTGCTCTTCTAAGGCGTTTTTCTAGATGATCCACTCGGTAGACCAATTTCTCGATTGCACCTATGAATTTTTATTTCAGATTCTTAAATCTATCTCATATTATTAGCGTGATTGCTTACAAATTATATTGTTACGTAATTAGAAAATTTTATTATACCAAGTAAATATAGATCGGTTTCAGAAACGTCTCTTTTATTATTTGTCGTGGTAATCTTGCTCGACACTGTCACAGTTTTATCACCAATTTTCATCGCGCGTGCGGCACGAGAATTGTTGGATTGAAGAACGATCCAATTTTCAAGGACTTCTGCCCATGGACCATGACTCATGGTAACAGGCGATAACTCTAGCTGGGATGAGGATGACGCTAACAAAATTATGACGAATCAATACAAAAGTCTAAATTATACGCGAATTAAGAATTTCTTAACTCACTCAATTAAGAATATCTTAACTCACTATTAAAAACCTTTATAATCTAATCTAGTAAGAATATATATAGTTGCAATATGCAAATAGCATAATAATAATTAAAAACAAAACATTAAAAAATATTACTTTAAACAAAAGAGTATATATACGCCTTTTTTTTATTGATCTTAACTTTTTTTAAATTATTAATAATCAAAGACAACATTTATTTGTTCTTCTGTCTTTTTTCAATTTAAATTAATGTTTAGTAAAAAAATATACATAAATTATGATAATATACGTACCACATACCACACTGATGCTCAACATGAGAAGCATAATTGTAGAACATAATTGCATGACCGTCTTGCTTGTCATGATTCTGAAATCAAAGAAATATAGCGCAGATGAGATCTCTGAAGAGACAGGAACTGAAAGGCCGACATTTAATTCGCGAAATGTAAAGCAAACGAAATAAAGGCGTTCTGTTTTTCGTCTGAAACGATGTTCGGATCTCTGACTTTCTCCAGGAAAGTTAACAGCGGTATGTTGAAATAGCAAATACCCGGATGCAAACGAATGCGTTGGAAAATCTCGATAAACGTTTATAAACGTATATAACTGAATAATTTTTTTACGAATAAAGCAATATTTGTAATATAAAAAAATGTACATTTCAATTTCGAATATTCGTTTTAAAGTTAAAAAAATCTTAATGTTTGTATTGTAATGTAAATAGATGTTTTAGAGAGAGAATAAATATTTATAGTTGTACATATATATTGCAAATATATATAAATATATCTTGTAATGTTCCGAAAAATATTTTTTCTGAGAAAAATGATGCGATTTACGAGGTACTTTGTTGCATTCGTAGCAACTGATGCGTAATGAACGGAATTAGAAAAGGTAATACGGCATAATGAATCCGGAACAGTCAATCGTCTACCGGAAACGGTAGACGATTGACTGTTTCACAATTCTTTTTCATGAGCACCATTTATGAAAATGACCAGCAACGTAGTAGTTTAGCCTTGAAAGTTCAACACGTATAAATAGATTTGAACTCCTGTGCGTATAATTAGAGTGCAATTGTGTCATAACATCTAATATCTTTTATTTAATATCTAATATTTTTTAAATCAAATATATATGCACTATAGAAAATGTCAAAATGTTATCAAAAAAACTTAATAAAGAAAAGAATATTTTTATTTTACATTAAGATTTTAATAAACTTTTAAAAAAATTTAATTTTAATTTACATGTTAATTAGAAAAATCTTTTATTTCTTAGTGAAGAATATATATTATTAAAAGATATATATATTTATATTAATTGCACATTTTATATTTATACATAAGTCAGGATCGCGAAATTTTCAAAATTGAAAGTGCACAACAAATTTCTTCATAGTTGCATTTGGATATTTTAAAAGGATAAGCGCAGAATATCTACTGGAAAATGTAAATACCTTCACTCACATGACTCGCATGAAATAATTGACTTGATATCACGACAGTATTCCACACCCAATCGTTTGTCACAGACGACTGAGAAGAAAAGATTGGATGATGCCGGAGTCGTAGCCCAGACCTCTCTGGGTCACTTTCTCCCCACCTTAGAAGTCAAGTCACTTTCTTCGGCAAACCCATGTAAGATGCGATTTAATGAGCCACCGATCGTGACGGTAGTCTTATTCGCCGAATGTCGATGAAATAAATGTATTTTGCATAATGAAGTATTATGAAACACATCAGTTATACACACATTAATAGAACAATTTGATTATTTATGTTTTCGCTTAATAATAAGTATGGTAGCAAATATAAAACAATTTTTATATTAAAAAATCAGTTATTGAAATTACTGTAAATATTTCGAATTGGTTTGCTGACTTTTCTTTTGATGCCATATTTAATAAATTTAAAATTTTTAAACATTTTTATATTAAAAGTAACTTACTGTTACTATCGCACAATTGATATAAAAATTAATTTTTATGTTGAAAGACTGCTTACTTACAATGAAACAATTTAAAATGTAAAAAGATATTAAAGATAATACTGCTAAAAATCGATTTATTATACGCTTTGCTATGAAATGCACTTTTGCAATATTAGTTTGACGTTGTCGTTTTGTCTCCGACAAAAATTTTCATAAATTTCAAGTCTTGCGTGAATGTTCATTCGTTTACTCGTTGTAATAAATACTCGTTAAGATCGACCCACTGACCCAGTTTCTTTTATGTATTCGAATATCTGTGGCTTCAACAAAGTGCGAACATAATAACTTCATCGACCACTTAATATAATAGCGACTTTTATATAATCAACTATCGTACTTTCTCGTATCACTATGCGATTTACGCAAATTGCAATCTATTTTCTTATATATTATAACGAGTCTTCTTCGTAGCATCTTCACTTTGAGAGAGAATGTTTCTTCAAATAATCCTGACAAAGTAAAGATTTTGTGGTTTAGAAATTTGTGATAGCTTAAATGTAGAATAATAAGCGTAAAAACACTGTTTTTTTATATATAAAAAGTTACAAATATAGCATATTAATATTTTATTAACAAAGCAATAAAAGTATATATAACACTCTTAAAAAATTTAGTTCTTTCTTATAAGTATTAATAATATAATTACAAAAAAAGAGAAAATTTTATTATATCTAAATTTAATAATGTTTACTTGCCTCAGTCAGATCTTTACCGTCATTTTTCGGCTTTCTTCTCCTTTTCATTTTAATATTTAACGTTAAATTTTTTGCGTTCTCTGTACGATTTCTCCGTCTGATTTCCAGCAATTTTTTAATAATTACTTTTTTTTCGCAATCGGAGATCGATGTCGCGTCGAGCAGATAACTGATATAATCCGTTCAGGATGATGCGAGTTAATGCAGGATAACACAGATGTTCCGTGGACCGAATACGCGTGTAAGGTCACATCGCATTGCGATGCATCGAAGTTCATTCACAGATAATTTCGACATCAACGAAATTTTATTTAACTAGATTGGTTGAACAGCGCTTACGACAGTCTTCCGTCGTCGATATCGTCCCATTTACATAATAAATGATCATTAAAAATACACGGTGAGATTGAGCCTCTCGTTGCCAGCTTGATTGTCTCCGGTTCGTGTTTCCGCCGCGACCTCAACGCTGTCCACGGTCTGGAAAACGATGAATGCTTCTATCTCTATTGTTCTCCAATTTATTTATTCTCTAGCATTGCATAATATATTTGTACTTCTCCGAATAAACTTGGATTAATTTTTTAAAAATATATTTTATATATATTATATATTATTTATAAAAATAAATAAATCGCTTATATAAGAAGTAATAAGCAGGAGAGAAAAGGAGAGAAATGCTCCATTTTAATTATTTAAGTTAAATATCTTTTAACAGTTGTTTCAGTTGTGCTACCTTTTAGGAAAGTTTGTTTAAGCTAAATGCTTCTTTTAACAATTAAAAAAAAGTCCTGCAATATCCCTCTAAGCATATAAAAATTAATTTAAAAAATATTTTTTTAAATTTACTATTTAATGTGAAATTAATTTTTTTTAAATGAAGGATTTATTTGCGAGATAATTACCCTATCGTCATCGTCCCAGGACAATTTTTTAATTCTTGGCAACGCTGAATTAGCAGGCCACGCTGGCACCAAGGAGTCTGGAGGATCTCCCGAATAATTCGAGGAATCATGGGATCCAGCATCTAAATTGGTCCTAGCACTCAAGTCGTTCATATTCTGCACTAGTCCGCCAATATTGGGGATATTCGAAGTAGCTGATAAAGTTGGCGGATTCGGGGCGGGTGCCACTTTATGTCTAGTATATAATGGTAATTGTCTCGCTGATGCTATATCTATAACGTAAGATAAGAAAGAAGTTGAGTGTCATAAATGTTCGACGTAAAAAATGTGATCTTACGAAGAATTTCAGAAAAAAAGTAGTTGGTAAATTTTTTGAAGAAAGCTTATTCAGCAACTGAATTTGATTTTTATTATTTTAATAGATATAAAAATCGCGCGTAAAAAATAAAAGCTAAAAAATGAAAATAAAGTAAATTGCATTAAATTATGCCAAACACATGTTGAAGAATAGACAAGATATTGCTCAATATTGTCTTAATTATATTTATATAAGAACATACTTTTAATCGTAGCGCCGTATGAGCTTTCATTGATTTCTCCGAAGACAGGATTATCGATATCGTTACGGCTACCATTATCATTCTCACTGTCGTTATCGTGACGTCGATTTCGTGGACCTTCTAAAGTATCCTGAAGAAGATTGGCACCTAGTACTTGCGGCGTCGGGCTCAGAGCCGAGGGAACTGGTGATTTCTCACGATATCCCGTACCTACAGAACTGACTGAACCACCGCTTTTGGGTCTTTTGCTTAAAAAAAGAAAAAAGAAATTTAAAAAGCTCTTTAAATTTCTATTAACTTAATAACAATTTTCAAATCTCTAATACTTTTATTATATAAATACGAATATATATATATATTTTTTTTTCTTACATATATATGTAATATAATTAATATTATTATATATTTTTATCATAATATAGTTACAAATTGGTTCGAATTTATAGTCGATAAGTTTACTCACTGCTTGTAAATATAAAGGATGAGGATGAGTATGACGACTCCAAGAAGACCCAAAACTGCACCGAAGATTGCAACTAATAGCACACTGCTTCCGAGCCAAGCAGGTGCAGCTCTCGCAGCGATCGGCAACGAGCCGCTATTTGGTATATGTACGATCACCGGGATCATACTGTATCTAGAAAAATTGTAGACAGATACAGATTAATATCTGGAGTAACCATTTTAACGTTGAATTAAATAATCACAGAAAAATGTATAAATACTTGGACGGTTTTCCGGTATCAGAAGCTACCGCCATAAATCGAGCCACAGATCCGTTAAATGAACCTGGCGATCGTAGCACCAATTCTCCGTTATCTTTAATCTCGAAAGACCTGAAAGAACGAATAATATAATTAAATTAAAAATAATTAAATAATTATTTCGTAAAGAATAGATAAATAGATATGTATTTTATTGGAGTAAAAAAGATTTTATTTTTTAGGATTTATATATTTATATTAAACATCTTATATTTAAAGTATAAAATTTTTATGTAGGTGTGATGTATATTACTTTCTCATATGACATTGCTTTCATTAAATATATAATTTATACCTCGCATCTTGTCCTCTGAGAGATAAGCTGACTTTATCGCCTCTATCGCCGTCAGCTGCTTCCAATCGTCCTGAAAAGTTATACTTTTGAAATATCGTGCAGTAGAAAGTTGGGTCAATGTTTAATACAATAAAGAGAAAACTTACCAACGACAGAACCTTCTCTCGCAGAAGGAGCGTGAAATTCATAGCGGGTATATCGAAATCGAGGTTCCCATTCATTCACGTCTTCGACCGAAATGTTTACTCGTGACGTATCATTCTAAAAAAAAATATTCACATATATGTATATGTATATTATACATAGAGATAATTTAAAAATGTTAAAAGGACATACATGAAATCCATCTGTGACGTGAACTAGGAAATTATGCTGGACTCGTCGCTCGTAATCCAAATTACCTTTGAGGATCAACTCGCCAGAATTAGTGATCGAGAATCTCTCCAGGTCCTCGGTCGCACCCACCAGCCAAAATCTTAAATCCTAGGATTAAATGCTAGGATACTACGCTGCTATGTCACGGTTTATTTGCATTCTTATCGTTAAAGTGAATTTTTATACTACTTACAAGATCGGCTTTGTTGACTCCTGTCGTTAAAAGGACGCTTCCAGACGGCGTATCCTCCGGTACGCTCGTTTGATGATCCTTTAGCACGAATTTCACGGGTAATCGACCACCTAGCATACGTAAAATAAGCATTATTTTGATCTGATATAAGATATGTTCTCAAATCGACACAGTTCGATTCGATTAAGCATTATTTTTACCTTTTATGTATTTTGTATTACATTTTGACCTTTTGTGACATTTGACATTTTGCATCTTTTATGTACTTTGCATACGAAACGATGTATATATAATTTAAATTTTGGATGAAGAATATATAGTTAATGAGCTTATATCGCATTTATTTAATTATTTAATAATGTGTAACGAATTGATTGCAAAACCAATTCATTTTAATGATTAGATAATGATAATTAATAACTAATTATGTGATAAATTATTACACATTTAAATAAAATAAATGTATGAGCAATAGTAAGAAAATAATTTCAAGAAAAATAATTAATATATATTTATATACCTGCTGTTGGTCCAACCCCATAACCATCTTCTCGCGATACGATGACTGTGGCAAGAGCATATCTATCTGGATTATTCACTTGAGTAGCCTATTTAACAAACAATATTTCATCGTTATTCTATCTTTATATATGTCAAGTATTTGATTAAATTGTACATCCAATGTTAATGTTTCTACCTTAATGACAAGAGTCGCTGGTGTCATTAGCTCGTGATCCTGTAATGATCGTATTATGACGATTTCAGCAATCTCAGGATTTAAATCCAGAAAGGGTAAGATTCCACCTTGAATGGTATATCGTACTGGCGCATTTATTCCAACATCTTGATCTACGGCTTTTATCGCGACAGGAGTCACTTTTAATGTTCTTCTCTAAGAATTAGTAAATTAAATTAATTCGCATTAAATTCTTATTTCCTTTTTCTTTAGGTCTCTCTCTCTCTTTCTCTATTTTTTTCATCATACCTTTATTTCTTATTTTTTTATTTATTAAATATTTAACATAAAATAATATATATAATATGTGTATCTGTATATATCATAATGAAAAATAATAATTAAACTAATCAAATATGTTTCTTTAATTCGTATCTTTTATTAAATAAAATCGAATCTGACTGAAATAAAATTTTCTACAAGAAAATAAGTCAATCTTACCCCCTTTATTTGACGGGGTACGGCGATCTTGTATTGATCATTCAAAAAAGCTGGATTCTGATCGTCGGCATCGATAACGTTAACGTATAACGTTGTTGTCGACGAACGTGGTGGACTACCTTGGTCCTATAAAAACAAAAATCATTGCTGGTATTAAATTTTAGTTAAAATTAGCATTATTTTATACAATTATATAATTGTATTGAGAGAGAAAAACGTTTTTTTGGCTTTTATTGTCGCAGTACGGCTGCAAGCGTGAGAACTACAAAAAGTTCTCTCTCTTTCGATCAAGATTCTTTATAATCTTTACCTGTTCAGTGTTGCGTGTCGATACGCATGGCTTATTTAAATCAATTTATTTAAATCGATTTATTCATGCCTATATATCTCGCGATCCACTTACAATACTTTAAATTCTATAAAAAGGACACTTTTTACTCGATTTTATCAGGTCAATCATCCAATCTAAATCATATTATATCATTTGTATTTGAGAAAAAGAAATATTTATATAATAGATACATATTTGCTTTTTGTGTAATGTAATCTATATGAAAGCTATAAAATGATAATAAAGTCTGAAAGTTGCATGTATTGCATGTATGTCTATTAATTTTAATTTATTTAATAATACAGGCAAAAAAAACTTACTTGAGCGCGGATACCAACGGAAAAGTTGGTGAGAGTCTCGTAATCTAGCGATTTTCTTAATACGAGAGTGCCTTCCAAAGCGTTTACGAAAACAAAGTAGTCCTGTGCATAAAAGTAAAAATTATTCGTTTAACTTTACATAATCTGTATTTTTTATGAATAAAATTATTATTAACGAAATAAATTAATAGCGAGATAAGTAATAAAAAAGTTGAGAGAAATATTATAACTATATAATAAATTCAGAAAAATATAAAACTAATTAATAAAAATTAACGAGATAAATAATTTAATAATTGTGTATATAATAGATGTTTATAAAATTTACCGAATAAATTCCTGGTAAAACTGCATATTGCACAGTAGAATATGGTCCTGGTTGATCAGCATCGACAGCTCGGACTCCTTGTAGGACTCTCGTTCCGAGGACGGTAACCTGAGATATTCACAAAAAAGTCAAAGGACAACGAAAATATTAAAATATTAAAAATATTAAAAGTCTTCTCACCTCAGAAATATTCAACACATAAGGTGCATTTACAAATTGCGGTGAATTATCATTTGCGTCGGTTACCCGAATGTTCACTGGTATGATAAATCCCTTTAAATTAAAAAAAATTGTTTAATAAATGATACCAAAAATTAAAAAAACATAGAATAGTAGTCGTCATTCAATAAAGGTGGAGAAATTCGTCTTACTGGATCCAAAGTGTGTTTCTTCTCGCAGATAACGTTGATGTAGACACTTGCTGGTCCCTCGATGCCCTCCTTATCTAGCGGTCTAATGAGAGTCAAGTTCTTTGAATAAGATGAGAATGCGACGGGGCTATCGTGCTCCTGCAAGCTCAGTTCGATGTCACCTTGTAAGTCAGGGTCACCCACTACCCCGAGAACTCCAACAGTGCCGCCGACAGGCAGATCCTCGCTGACGAAAAGGTGCGCCGCGGTGGCTCCGTTCTCCAGGAAGCATCGCTTGTCTTGAATTACTGCAAAAAGGAAAAAAATCGAGCGATTGTCGGCATACATTACAAAATAATAATGTGCGTAGTCTGTACGTTGAACCAGAAATTACTCAAGCATTACTGTAAGTAAAAGGAGTTGGTTTCTTGAATGAGGTGAAAGCAGTGGAATCATCTTATCATTAATACAAAAAGAAATAATATTATAGATCTATAAATTTATTATAAAAAACAATTATCTTTGGAATTAAGATTATTTCTATTCTATATACATATATGTACTTTTTTTATTGATATAATTTTTCTTGATATAATTATAATTTAATGCTGTTAGAAATTTTTCATTTTTTAGAACATATAAAACTTTTGAAAATTATAGATATCTTCTGAATTCTTATAATATTTAAAGAAATGTATTTATTAAAATATAAAATTAAAACAGATACATATTAATAAAACAATATTTAAATTTTATAAAATAAGTATCATTTTATTATTTGAATTTGAATGCGTGTACTGTTCTGAGAAAGAGAAAAATTGCTCAAAAAAATAATCGCTTACAATAGAAATAATATCGGATAAATGCCGTTGGGGTTACTGCAGTTTCCTGTCGAAATCGGATAACCGGTTTTCAATGGATTGCACAAAATTCAATGGGCTACAAGTTTCGGATCGCAGCGATGATGAAAGGACCGTGGGACAATGATCTTGTGAGAAACTATATCTGGACTTTCGTTCTAACGGTATATAAGATCAATGCAAATACAATCGTGCGACTAATTATTGATAAATATATAATATATATTTAATATAAAGGTTTACTTTAACATATAATTATTTTAATCAATTGTGTGTGTGCAATAAAATCTAATAATTGCAATAAAAAAATAATGTACTTAAGAAAACATACAGTTTTATTATTATTATTATTTTATTATCATTGATTAATTAATATATTATAGAATAATTGTTGATAAAAAATATTTGTGAGAATAATCTCAAGAATATCGGTTTCGATTTTATAGTCTTATTTGCAGGAAAACGCATAATTTGTTAAAGAAATTAAGTTAAAATATTTAACAGAAATATATGTATAATATATACATATGAAGAGAAGCACACTCTCTTTTCTCTAGATACACGTTAAAGTTAATTATCGAATATTTATTAATATTTTAGTGTTTCTAAAATTACTTCACAAAATAAGCATCGTGCTATCGTATAATGTTTATTTTATGAAATTCTCAACGACAAAAATGCATTTATTCTTGTGTTTTAAGCACAAATAATATGCAAGAAGATAGTTCTATCGCTACTTGTAATAGTAGTTGCATAGTAATACTTATATATGCTGTTAATGTGTACTACTACTATCTTGTAACACTCATTGTCCAGTTATTACTTGCGGATGTTTTAATGACTTCAAACGATCCTGCACAAATATGTGCATTCCAGGAACGTTGCAGTTGCGTAATGCGATTAAGTTTACCGTAAACATAACGTAACTTTGTAATTTAGAGCGTAGTAGAAAATCGAGAATAAATTTTTCCAAAAAAAAAGATTTAAATATTATTTTGAACTAAAATGGCTTAGAAATGAAATTATATGTGAAAAGAAATTTTCTTGAAATTCTTTCGAAATACAATATATATTTTTTTTTTTGCAAAAAAGTTAAAGATTTTGTGCAAATTCAATTAACATTTTATATTTTTTTTCTAAAAAATTATTTTTATTTTAAAATTAAATAAATTTAATGTTATTGAAGAAAGTTTGTAAAATAAAGAATATATAATTATCATATTGGCACATAATGAAATAAATACATATTTTCATATGTTCGTACTATTATTATATGTAATAACCGGATAAAGAACATTGCATAAAATGCATATAAGGGAGGCTGTTTGTGCCTAACAACAGCTTTAGTTGTTTTAATGCCAACATAAATCACAACAGCCACTTTTACATCTCGTTTGGCTGTCATAGTTATCGTCAGAGAGATCTCAAAGTCCGATTTATGCATAATGTTGATCGATTACTATATAATCATACGTATAATATTCCGAAGACCGAAACAGCAATGATTTAATATTTTGTGGTATGGAGCTCTTTTTCAGATTCTTTTATTATCTCAATAACGAGCATATAATGAACAAAAATAATAAAATTAAAGATAAAATCGAAAAGAACAGAACTTGGCTAGCGGTTCTATGGATTTATAATATGAGCGTAATTGGACATTTCCATATCATTATTGCAATAAAATTATTTCTTAATCGAAAAAAATAATAATCTTTTTTTATTGGAAGGGACATTTCGAAATTTGATTGTGAAATCATTCATTTGACAAAAGTTTGATTATGTCATTTAGTGATCATTCGTTCTTCCCGGTTGATCGACAAAAATTCAGATGCTGGAAGGACATGTATCGGACGCATAGACGAATACGCGTCGGCTGTTTAATGCGTGTACGAGAGGGTAGATATGCGCGCTTCCGTGGAGCGAAGTTCCGGTCGTGAACTCGTGGCATATCGCAGCGTTACGGCGCTGTCTTTCGCAAACTCCTTTCCTGCCATAGACGAGGACCAAAAGTCGAACGTCGTTCGATCGTGCGCAAAAATATCCGCAAACGTGCGACTAATGCAAATATAAAACTGCATTTTCCGCTCAGTTTATGCAAAAAGACGTAATGCGTTAATGCGTTTACTGAACGCGGTTACAGTACAGACAAAAATAAATCTAAGGAAGGTTTAGCGCGAGAGAACAAATAAATAAGCATATAATTTGTAAAGTTTATTTCATATAGCTTAGATGGACTTATAAATTGTAAGTTTATCCATTCTATCTTTCAACAAACTTTTCCAATTATTGTATTTTTATTCGAGAAAAAGAAGCAGAGAAAAAGGGATATAAGCACGGTAATACTAATAATAATAAAAAAATTGTTGAATCAGGTACACATATTTCAATTCTATTTATATAATTCTATTCTATTCTTTTGGAATATAACTCTTTACTATATATACATTTTAAAGAATATAATATTTTCATAAAGCAATTAGATTTTATAGATCAAATATAGATTTTCTTTTTTTAAAAAATAATCTAGAAAAAATCTGAAATATATGTGATATATTTTTTGACTTATAAAGCACTGTAGATTTTGTTTTATCAATTTTCATAAATGTGCAAGATGCAATGAGAAGAGAAACAGAGATATGTGGAGAAAGAAATTGATGCAAGAAGACTTACATTGTCCGACATGCGGTCGCAGCATGCAACAGAGGAGCAGCAAGATCTTTAATACGTTTCGTCCCATGGCAATTCAAGATCATCGTCCATCGATTTCGTCGATCCGTTCATCTGTAAAAAAAAAGAATAAAAATCAATGATGGAAAATGAGAAGGACGAGAAATTCAAGTTTACGTAACTAAGTTCTTTTTAATCTTTTAATGGAACCGTGGAAATAAAGATTCTCAGAAAATATTTCGATTTATCATATTCGCAGAAATAATATTTCCTACGTTCCTGTATCTTATATCTGCTTTCTCTGAATCATTATAGAATTTTTCTTGATTCTTTTGTCTAGGAATTTTTCTTCTCTTGTGAAGGGACCTTGCGTATAAGTAAAGTATGTATAGATATTTGCGTTAAGTATGTATAGATATTTGCGAAAAATTATAAAAAAAGATTTTTAATTACAATTTGCTTATTACTTCATTTTTTACATTATTATTCAAGATAAAATGTCAAATATTTTAACTGTAATTAGTAATAAAATTTTATATCAATTATATTGCAATAATTATTAAGTAATTAAATTATTTTAACAAATTTATCTAACATGCATATTTGCTATTAAGATTTATTTTCCATGATGTTGATGTTATAATGACACATAAGGCGCAAAGTACATGTGATATAATAACACGAAAGTGCAAAGATTTTATGTAATACAATTTGTAGAACTCCTTTGTCATTTTTTATTATATAATTTTCCAGTAATTCATTTCTTTCTTTTCATATGTACATTTAATGTAGACTTTTCCGCCTTTTCATTTTTAATAAATGAGATTTAATTCTCCCTTATAATTAAGCGAAACAATGCAAAATAAAAAAATAACAAAATGTGTTATATCATCTAATTGATTTTTTATTAATTTCCGATCGACAAAATAATTAGTAAATCAGAATTTTTTGCAAGATTATTTGGAAAATAGTAAGTTTGGTAAAAGAGAAAGCAAATTTACAGTCGTGAAAACTTGATTGAAACGAGATTTGTAATACTAAGAGTATATTTCAAATCTCAGAATATTATTTATTCATTTTTTAAAATATATTTTATATTTTTTAATGTCTTGTGGAGGAGAATGAGAGAATAAAAACAATAATGATATCTTTTAAAGATAACAATTTCATAAGCATTGCTTATTTTCTATTAACGTATATTTTAGCGTTCAACAAGATGACGTAAGAACATGTCATTAAACGTAACAATTTATTAGTAATGTGCAAGTAACGTCAAATTTGTCATCAAGTTAGCAGACGAGTGTAAGAACATATAAGCTATGAACAAATGACCACCTCGTCCGACGACGAAACGTGTCTGCAGCATGAGCATAACGCGTGGTTAGAAAGCATGCAGAGAAACTCCTTTATTACGTAGAGCTACGGCTATGTAGGACTGCGCGTTATCAGGGCTAGAATGACTCGTGCAATTTATCGCCGGAGACAAGTCTTGACACCTCGCACTGTCACCTTTCGTGCTAGTGCATCTTTTAGCGACGTCATATCGAAAGATTGGCGACATTCCTGGCGTTTAAGATATTAATAAAATTACACGACGTAACGTTTCCTTTTACAATTGAATGGCAAGAACGGAAGTAGATTTCTTCAAGCTTGTTGGTACGAGAAAGTGCGATCGACCAACATTTATCTTTACATTTTGCCATTCATGCTATTTGATAGCAAATAAATAAGTTTAGTATATTTTAATATAGAAGCATTTCATTATTTAAATTCAAATATTAATTATTATTATTACTAATTCAATTTTTATTTCAATTTTTATATCTTGAAGTAAGATATGAGTTGAATATAAAATAGCTGTTATATATTAAAAAAGAGAATATGCATGTTTTTGTGAATCACATTGATTTTATATAAATAAAAAAATGTGCATTTTTATATATACTTTATTTAATTTAGTATTAAATGTGACTTTAATTAACATTCATTGTTATTATGTTTTCTTTTATTTGCGGAGTTATTTGTTTAAGTAACAATCTTTTCAGTTTAGTTTTATCTCAACATTATTATTTTCTCTCTTATACAAAATTTTTCTGTTATAAATCTCTCTATTTATAATGATTACTGCTAAAAGTTTTTCGAAGACTCAGTTCCGCTTCTTTCCCTCTAGAATATTCTTTTATAAGCCTAATATATTCTGTATGATTGTTCGTTGATGTCTTCGCACGTTTTTAACGTCACTTGACATAAATGGTTGAAAGGCTACAAAGAATATAGGACAAAGAAATCAGTGTAGAAAGAAAATCTATGCAAAAATACTTATATGAATAAATTGAATTTATATTTATATGAAAAATATCAACCGGATACTTTGGCTATATGTGGGCCGCAGTACTGCTTAAATTCACGGACCGTAAATTGAAACGCAACGCGTGATGGGCAACCGGCGTAAAGGCCTCCGGCCTCGGTTCCAACAGATAACTGTATAAAAGTATTGGTATCTATGTGGATATTGACAGTTTGATAATTTGAATTGCTGATTTTTTATTTGCATCAAAGTCTGTGATTTTATCATCCCTCGAAAAATTAATAATCGTGATTTTACTCGGCAACATTTAAGATCATATTTAATTATTGTTTTTATGATCGTGCTTAATTATGTTATATCATATTTTCTTGTTTAATTAAACTTTCTAATGTATATAAAAGCAGAAATTTTCATAAGAAAATGTTTATACAAGGAAGTGTATACTCTCTTTTTACTGTATTATTGTTTTAATAATTTTTATTGTTCTTATATTTTAATTTTTTAAATAAAATAATTAATTTATTAAATTATTATTATATTTTTTCTTTTTAAGGAAGTGTATTTTCAAATAATAATAAAAGATTTCGATAGTGATATTAAACAAGATAAAAAATTTATAGTTAATCGTTATTATCATAGATTTAATTGATATTAATTATACACAATGCGCTTCTCTCATTCTCTCCAAACAATTGTATTTCAAAATTAAATTAAAAATTGTGATAATAAATAATTGAGAGACAAATGGTACTCACCACAAAATGCACTCGGAAGAAGCACGTTGTCCATATATCTACAACTTCGTTATTTGAGAAGATGAAAGATCTCTCGATACCTCTAGTTCTTCATTAGTAACGTAAATCCCATGGATTGTTAATCTTTTCTCCACCATGCATTTGATTATAGTCACCACCCCTTGCAACGAAAAGCACAAGGGTACACGAATTACGAGTACACCCTCAATAGTCTTTATCGATCGGCGCGACCAGACACTCTTCTAACTCACGTTTCTTAAACTACATAACAAACGTAAGCATGCATTTTTCAAATTTTATATCACAAATATATCGATTAATCCTTCTTCAATTAAATTTTTCAAATAAAAAAATCAGCAGTTTTGTCCATGATTTAAAAACATCCACAAAATTGTATTTAAACCCTTATTTGTTCACGATCTACTTCTTGGTCTTCACATTTTTTTGAATGAATCACTTTCTAGAAGATCACTTACTTTTTTACGCGATTGTAGATTTTTTTATTTTCTAGAGACTTTCAAAATTCTTTCTTTTATTTATGTATTTCAGTTGTTTGATCTTTCTGCACTAATTTTGGTATACGTCGCACAATTTTCACACTCCGTGCGCTATCGTGATCGACCTGGATCTATCTCATATCAAACTCGGCTACGACTACGACGCTGTAGGGCTGTGGAACTCTTTACTATAAAACGGAGCCGTCGAGCAAAGCGGCCGGAGCGGCACTCGGGAAGTCGGCTGGCTCCCTATTGTGTCAGAAAGGGGGGACCGCGGTGGCCAACAGAAACGTCCACCTGAATCGCACCGCGAACAGGTGTTTGCTTTCATATACATATGATGGGGGAACGGACGTGATGCGTATGCATGTGTGCTCGAACGAGCACACATAACTGACCCCTATCTTTGGAACCCTACAGGGACTTACCTCGACCTTCCCGGAGCATGGGAGTGCGAGTGTTTCCTTTCTTTAAGTTTCTTCGAAGAACACCTGAGAAATAAAAAATTGAAAAGTGCATGTGAGAAAAAAATGGACAATAAAAAATAGGAAAAAGAATCAAATATAATAATGAAAAAACATATAATTGATTTATATAAGCTATATATAAGAGGGGAGGGGGAGAGAAAAAAAGAACTTTTATAAAGATACTTGAAAAGAAAAACTAAAAATAGTCTTATAATTTAGTAACATGACTATAAGCTTGATTGATGACATTTAATTTGAAAAATATGAATTGTATATAGCAATTTCGTTTAATAGAAGCTAATTTTATCAATAATGATCCAAATTGAAACTCCTTGACCTGGCGCAATATTATAACATCTTTCATCTTAATGGTCTCCCTCTTCTCCCTCTTAATTTCTCAATGTCCTTTAATAATAAAATAGCATAAGCAGTACGAAATTGCTAATACAGAGAATCGCGTAATCAAGCAACGGTGAATAGTGAATAAAATTACGTGAGTACGCAATTTTTTTCGGCATAGTGTGCAGTCGAATGTCACGTTCCTTTTAACAGCCTGCGATTTAATATCGTGAGAAAGAGTTAGAATCGTGATGGCAAGTGGAACGAGACCTGCAGCGCGTTTCGTTTATGGCTTATGGCATCGCGACGCGTCTTTCGCGGATCATCGATCTGTGAAATTACGGGCGTTCCTCCTCTTATTTTCCTCTCTTTCCCCCCCATTGGGAAAAATGTCTTTTATTATTCACGGTGCTTGCAGTTAATAAACATCGGACCGTCTTAAGTCCTTTCCACTTTGAACCAGTTTCTGTTATTGTGCGCGATTTACGCAGAATGACTCGCTAACGGTGAGTCCATCAGTTGACGATCAGAGCACGCAATTTATCAAGTATTTTCGCAAATGCTCAATCATTGTAAATGTCTTCAAACGTTTGACCATTTTATATATATATATGCTCTATCTGATTATTATAAATAATTCTACTCTTTTTAATTTTTTATTATTACATGGATTTTTTCTTTATTTTTGATTACAAAACATTTTAAAATTATTTATGCAATAATTTTTCTTAATTAGGATATTGATAAAATAATATATTTACTGTGTGTTGATATTTTTCTACAAAAATGTTTTGTATGGAGTTTTATTGTGATATTGAGAAGCACGACACATCAATCCAAAAAGTTTCTTTTGATTCGATTTTCATATGATCGTCTACCCAACATGAGTGCATCGCGATACATATTGCATGCATGAAAATCAAAGAAGGCGTATCGTTTTCCACGCGATCGCGTGGTAACTTTGATCAAAGTTTATTAATCATTGACTAAATAGTATCGATGTATGAATATTCGATCTATCTAGTCAAGGATTTAGGTCATTTTAAACTTATATCATAATATATATATAATAAAATATAATATATATATTATATGATACATATGTATATACATAGGGTAATTGCTACGATGTTTAAAACACTTTCAATAATCTGATAAAAAAAATCATCAACTAAACTTTATCAATATAAACGTAAAAAGATTGATCAATTATATAATATTTTTTAAATATAACTTTTATTTAATAAAATGCACATATAAAAAGCTTTTAAGATTATTATTAATATTTCTTTTACTTTTCACCTTTATTAAGTTTTCATCTATAAACGTTTCTAATAGATTTTATTTTATTTTTGAGTGTTCATTATCAAAATTAATAATACTGGTTTTATTCAAGTGATATTTTAATAATTTTTTTCTTAGAAATGCGCGCTATTTTTAATACGCTCTCTCTTTTGTTTGAATAATGATTACATTTTATATATTATCGATAGTGTGTGTGAAAGCATCGATATGCCGTCATCGGACTTGGGCATTGTGCGTTTAATTTAAAAGAAATTGTCAAAATACGCAATCTCTGCAATGATAGCCTTTTGTCATATTGTTAACTCAACAACTAAAATGATATTTCGTTATATTAACAATCATTTATTGACTATTAATGTATATATTATTTTATAAAATAACAATGCTTCTTGAGACCACCGTACAAATATCTGCTATGCTATCTAAGAAAGCGCCAAAGATTGATCTTATAATATGCGTAAAATTATGCAATACCCGACATTGCGACACATATAACTTCTACCTATACTTGAATATTATTAATGATAAGAAGCTTTTGCCGAGATAAGCACGCGCAGCGATCGATGAGTGCTGATCGATTAGCATCACGGATTACACGGCTTAATACACTGATCGTCATTTTTTCGTATTTTTTTACATCACCGGTGTTCCGTTCCATTGTATGAGAGCATCCTGCCATCTTTAGCGCAGCGTGAAATAGTAAATGGAAGAGATGATACCTTGAATTTTATATTGTTCAAGGTAACGCTCGAATGATCTCGTAAATATCGCGCGGTTATTTCGTAATTGAGAAAACAATAGTGATTTTAGATCTTTCTTTCTTATAGTAAAAGCTAATTGAGGAAATAAGAAATTTTTTAAGTTAAACTATGTTCTATTGTACATTAAGTTTGAAGTGCCACGCAATCAGATATGTCACGCAATGATGAAATTATTCATCAAAGTAGTACTTTAGATTTTTTTTAGGACACAGAATCAAATGTAAAATTTTCGAAGAGAACTGCGAAGAGAGAGCGTGAAATTTATTTTTAAAAATAATTAATTTTTATTTTATATAATATACTCACTTGGATCGAATGAGTTTCTCTAACGGTGTTGCGGCGATATCTGCGACTTCCATTGTTGCAGCATCTGATACCCCGGAAGTTTCGTTTGCCCTGGTATCTACCGTCAACGTAGCGTGACTGCCACCGCAGGTAAAATATTGGACCTCGAAACTTTAACACGTACAAAGAGAGGATAAATGATATTTTTCAGGGAAAAGTGGGAAGGATACTATTTATTTGTTCGTGTTTAAAAGTTTAGAAGTGGATTCTGTCAACCACCCTCTTCTCTTAACATAAAATCTATATAATATTTCTTATATTCAACTAAACTGCATATATATATATAAACTGCATATAATTTTTTTCATTTTATATAGAAATGATTATACGTGATATCTAATAGAAATAAAAAATGTATGTATAATATTTCGACAGTGATATTGTGTACTGTGTGTAATAGAATAAATTAATAAATTATTATTAAAATAAAAAAATTAAGAAATAAATAGAGCAAAATAAATAAAATATATATACCGTCGTTCTGCATGATAATTTCTCAGTAACTCTCGATTCGTATTGAAGAGCACACCGTGATGACCAAGGCAGAGAGTCATCCATATCGGTAGACTAGGTGTTTTCAAACGAGAACCCGGCTGTTTGCTCACATTGCCGTCACCTTCGTGTATTAAAAATCCCACTTCGCTTCTCGTAAGAACACCCCATTGTGGTACGGCCTTATTTTAATTAAAATTAATTGCATTATTAGCAAATCAATATTAAATTAATAGTCTCTTTTAGATTAATAACATTAAATTAAAAATTTTTGATATTTATTATTGATTATCAATAATTTTCTTTTATGCGAGCTATGACTATCTTTGATAGAAATTTTATATTGATTTTAGACACATAAAAGTTATAATCTATATATCACTAAATGTAATTATAGATGTATATTTATGGATAAAAAATTAAATTAATAAAACAATGGACTTACATATGTATTTTCATCTCCAACGTGAAGTACTCCATTGTGGACATGAGGTGAAGCACGACCGGTTAAAATAAAGATGACGACGCTAATTGGACCTTCCTCTAAACATGCACCAAGAATCGACGCCTTTGGATCTTCCAAATCATTCTGAACTCTGATTAAGTATATATTTAAATACATTAATAGAAATAACGTGTCTATAATTGTCTGACTAAAGCCACTCATTTTCAATCTGAAATAAAATGATAGCAATAAAAAAATAAGAAAAAATGTCTTACTTTGAGAGGCCTCTCGAGAGCACTGCGCTGTATAAAAGTAACTTCGCACCAGGTCCGCCTTCGTCATGAAACTGAAAATTAAATATATGTAAATAAAGATATTTTTATGATATATAAATTCTGAATTAATTAAAAAAAAAAATCTATTTTAATACAAAAAATTGATAGTTTGTTTGATAAAAAAGTCATATTAAAATGATAAAAGAAATTATAAGATTTGAGCTTGATATATAGAAATGGTATATAATTTCTTTAATTAAATAATGACATTTAATGCGTCAAGCATACTTTAGTTTTCTCTCGTAAACATACTCACCAGATATAAGTATCTCTTAATAAATATTTCAAGGTCCTCCAGAGAGTTGAATTCAAAGAGGTGCAGCTAGAGTATACAAAGCAATCTTTCAGCGAATATGTAAGTTTGAATCTGATATGAAATATTATCATAAAAAAATAGATTGTTAATCACGCGATTCTAAAGATATATCTCGAAAGTATTCTTAACACACTTGGCGAAATACTAGCGCTATAATTTAACAAACGCTGTTTCCTCGCGCGTTAATTATACGAGAAAGCGTAGATTTCACTGTACTACTCCTTTATGCGATAAATGCATCAGTGCATAATTAAATTAAATTGTTTCATTAAATAAAAATATTAATTTTGTCATTTTTAAGTTAAATTTTAACTTAAATTTTATATTGTTATTGATTTTTAATATAAAAAGTGTACTATTCATAATAGTCAAATAATTTAAAGAAAAATATTATAATAAAACTAAGCAATTTACTAAATTGTAAGTTATGCAGTTTTTCTGATCATTTATCGGGAATATTAATTAATTATTGGCGTAAAAAATTATAAAAAGGTAAGCTACCGTTTCTGTTAATCCGTCTTGAAAATATTGTACACTATGTTGAAGGTATGGTGTGTCTTGTGGTAGAGCTACCACGGCCTTTGGCACACTGTTGCTGACAACATTTGCACACGTGGAAACGGAGAAACCACCGGCGCAACGCCAAATGATTTCCGATATCGCGGACGTCAATACTTCGATCTGTCGGTCGTATGAGGGTTTCAATAGACTGCGATCATAAGAAATTCTCTTTAGAATTGAGCTACACGATTTTATGCGAAAATTTTATTTATATAGAGTTGCCCAATAATATAATGTCATATTTTTTACTTTAATGTATTCTATTTTACAAAACAGTTTAAGACTCTTTTCGTAACTTGGCTAATTTTATAAATACATATATCTAAGATATAGAATAACGTATGTGCTGTCTCTGAAGGTACTTACGCTTCGGATCCTGCGTGTAAATCTTGTCTGTCGCATTTGAACAAAAAATGCTTTAGCATGATGGCTTGCACTGCAGAAACGAGGCCTCTTGTTGTGTTTCTAGGAGTTCTCAATCCAAATGCCAAACTCTGGCCATACGGTCGTAAGGTCAATCCGGTCCTTGTCCATTCGATTTTAGGTGGGATCGTGCAAGAACCGAACACTAACGTTCTCAATGCCTGTAATAGAAGCGAATACAGCACATAAAAATACATTTTTTTGTAAATTAATTTTTATAAATTGAGTTATTATATAATTAACGAGATTTTTAAAGGTGTAAAATTTTATTATATTCTCTCTCTTTTCTTGTCTTTCTCTTTATCTTTTATATAACAAAAATTATACATTTTTACGGTTACCATGCATGTTTCTTCTTCAATAGGTTGCCCGCCAACCACTGGTATTTTTGGCAAAGTTCTCGTATTACGTGGATAGAGTATTCTTTCTGAAACACATTAGAAAATATTTGTATTCGAGAAATAAAAAACAGATCCTAATTAAACGTCTTTTTACACCTGGATAGAGTTCGTCCGGTTCAGCCATGAGAGCAGCGTATCGAGCTGCTCGAGTCGATAATAACATTTTGTTCAAAATATTTTTAATGCTGCAATATTAAGGATAGCGAAAAAAGTATCAGTTGATATTTTACAGTGCGTTTACTAGAAAAAATATTAATATAAGCGGAATTATATTTCAATCCGTTACATCCATAAACATTTTTATATTAATTATGAAAAATTCTTTCATATCTGTATTATTATTTTTAAAATAATATTTAACACTTTTCTTTCTATTTTTGTTAAATTGAGAATTTGACAATTTTGTTAATCGTAACTCATTGTTTAATTTTCAGTATCCGCGATATCCACGAAACTACTTGCATGGCGTTTAAAGTACAAGAACCGATTCCAGACGAAGGCGACTTTCAAAATGACTAGTTGTCACCCGATGGTACCACGCTGCCCAGATATCAGATATCAATTGAAATTGTGCTGGAATCCGCGCGTTCCTTTATATAGGGCTTGGTATGCGGTGCTTATGCGTGCAGGTATTTCGCGAAATACGTCGCGGACCAATCGCGCACGAAAGGTGTCAATTCTGAATGTTCGAAAGAAGACATGCCGGCTGAAAGCGATAGACATGCCCTACTAATGTCTATTTGTCATGTCGCATTTTGAGCTAGAATTTAAGCGCATGTGAGTTTATTGGCGCTTTTGATGTAACTAAAACACCTGGAAACCTTCAATCAAAAAGAAAGGAAGAAACGAAAATCTAAATAGAAAAGTTAAAAACAAGAAAAATAGAAAGAAAGAACAGAAGGGAGAAGAAAATTAAGAGAATGATAAACAAAAAAGTAAAAGAAGAAAATAAAAAATAAGGAAAAAAAGATGTATAGAAAAATAAAAACAGAAGGAAAAATAAGATAAATTTCTTATTTTTTAAGAAATCAAAAAAAAAAAGGAAAAAAGAAAGAGGAAAAAGGAAGAAAGAATTTTATTAAAATTATCTTTCAAAGAAATAAAATATAAAATCAAGAAAGAGTCAAGCATCGTTTAAGTCTCTCTCTGCGAAGGATGACTGAGAAGTAATAAAAATCTTACGCCGTTGCATGTTTAGCTAATTGCAAATTATCTAGATTTTTATGTTACATATGTTTTTGTTATATGGTGTTTTAGAAGACAATAAAGTTTAACGCGATGCTGTTTATACACAAATGCAGAATAATAAATGCGTTCGAGCTTTTAGATTTCTTGCGTGTATGTCGTGTGTAACAATAAAGAGGGCATACAGAGGGCAAGTCAGGGGCAAATCAGGGGGCAAGGTTCTTGTTTCTTCAGACAGCTCGAATGAGTTGATTTGTTACGACGAGGACTTGACGTGTCTGATGGAAAACTAATAAAAAGACGTGAATGTGAATCGTACAAGGATTTCAATCAAACTGGCTACATAATCTGTTTTTAGTGCTTTAAGATAAAATTTGAAGTTCGGGCTGGAATAAAAACGTGATTACTATTTTGCATTCTTATATGCATTATTAGAAAATAATATAATTTATAGAGAAGATAGAAACTCATATGTCTAGATGCTAAGATGTTCATCATGTTTTTAACTATAGCAATCTTTAAAATAGAAATAATTCGTAAAAAAATTTATATTTGACAACAAGAAATTTTATGTGTATTCTAGCAAAATAATTACATAGATAAAACTGTGTATTCTTTTATTACATTTTTATATTTTTTTGTAAAATTACATTTTGATATTTTAAATTTTCATCCTATTTTATAATATATTCTTATTTTCCTTTTATGTGTATTTTTTTATATGTTCTATAACTTTTTTAAATCTATTAAATAAATAATTTTTTATTCCAATATTCTTGGTAGATTAAAATTTACATAAATTATTTTTCTGTCAGAAGATAAGTACTATTTCTTCTTAATGGAGAAAATTTTAGAATCCTATTTCTTAAGACCTTTCAAGATAAAAGTTCTTTCCATGCAAATATAATATATGGGCGATGCAAAAAATGCCCTGATTATGGGCGCTCGATTTTATATAGGTATTTGCTGTGTAAAAGTGTAGCCCAACTGAATTCCAAAATTGTCATAATCCGGTCATATTCAGACGGTGGAGATGTATACATCATTTCGCGGCCTTTCCACTACTTTGCAGCTCGAAAGAGATCGCGTGTTCGCGTGCAATCAAGTTATCGGATTACGAATTCGCGCCGGAACAGCCATCTGCATTCGGCGATTACACACATACACACATACACGACGATATATCGCACCTAATTTACATTCGCAAGGCACCTCTCGAGAAGGTTTGCTTATCGATCTATTCGAGCGTTTACGCTCCTGCAGTGTACATGCTCTCTTATATATTCTATAGAATTATACCTACACTTGTATCCTTACTCCGATTGAGCTATGTTTTCTTAACGAAGAAAACGAGCTCAGGCTAAAACGAGAAAGAGAAAGAGCCAAAGTTTTAATGAAAAGCATGCACGTGCAATACTAAATTTAAAGCTTTTAGAACGAAATGTGTGTGTGTGTGAATAAAAAAATAATGTTAATAGAAATAATCATTTTTTAAAACTGCGCTGTTTTTCATAATTAAACATTTTTTTTTAAGTTTACTACAATTTTTATCTTTTCTTGCAACAACTAATACATTTTTGTGTAAAATTATTCATGCAAAGTATAATGACACTTGTCTAATATTAAAATACATTGATTTATAATGCAATATATTTTGATAGAGAAAAACTGATTCTCTCTTCAATTTTTTGATACTTTTGGTTTTAAACAAATATAAATTAATATTTTATCAAAATATTATTACGATCTTTATCTATTTGTCATTGTTTAGTAATATAATAAAATATATATTTAAATATTCTATTTAATTGTGCTATTCGGAATATAATTGTGGCCGTTTCTCGCTTATAGAATTGACAATTACAATATATCTTTTTTTAGTTCAATGGATTTTCTTTTCTAGAGTGTAGAAATACGACATACCTCTGTCTCGAAGATAAGGGGGTAACTTGTCCTTGCGCATCTCTTTACAGTGTTGCTTACCGCAGATGGGTGACATGTTTGCGGCTTCCTTCTCTTCCGGCATGTCGGATGTGGATTCTGTCATTCTGATCGTATATATAGCTTTCGTATTCTCGTATAAAATTTAAATTTAAGTACACGTATTGCGGTTCAGGCTATTATATTTTGCAGATCACTAATAAGCATACGTGAATCGCTGTTAATAGACATCATCGTATCTTGTCTTATATCAGCAATAACGCGTCGAGTTCATTCACCGAAACGTTTCTTCAGGTCGGAAAATATACACAATCTCTTCTATTTCATATATGTATGAGGTTTATGATCCATAGCCTGACGCAGCTCGACAGTCCATAAAATGTCATTCGTTTCCATTGAGCGATTGTTCTTTAATTCGATATGACTTCCACAAAAACGTGTTGATTCCCTGCAGTACATATTCTCACGTTTTCTCATTTTGTCCGTCGAGAATTGAGTGACGGAATACAGGAAAAATAGCGTGTTCACAGTTTCTCTGGATGATTCTTTGATAATGAATGCCAATCTTTAAAGTCCGTATAAACGCATCCGTATAAAAGTATAAACGCGAAGTTTTATATATTCTGTAATCTTCAAGATGTTGATGATTTAAATGCGAATGTTATAGTTAAACACATTTATATCTCTAAAAATTTGTTTATTAAAATTGTTTTTTTACTACGTGAATTTATTATTTTATGTATTATATAACCAATATATAAGGAATATCACAATAATATTTAAAAATTTATTGAAATTTTTCAATGTTTTACAATTAATTTATATGGTTTTTATTCCAAAAACCATTACCTTTATCTACTGCAATAATTTTAAATATTTTAATTAATATATTTTAATATATTTTGTGTTACTAATTTTAATTCTGAGAGCTTTGCTAATTAAAATATTTTATATATATATATATATATATATATATACATACATATATATATACATATATATATAATATATATATACATATATATACACACACATATACATATATATATGTACATATGTACACATATAGTTTATAAACACACATAGTTTTTAGAATAAAATCTTTTAAATATTAATTTATGTTTTGTAAATTAACATGTTATATTAAAATCACATTGATATTATATAATTTACATTAAACACTTGTTCAGACGTTTACATTTGCGTAAATTCCGAATATTTAATCAATTCACATCAAGTATTACAAATGTTTACGAAGATAACTATGTTGTTTGTACTCTCATTGACTTGCGATAACTGACAGACTGCCGTCAGACGTGCGGCTAGAAATAATAACTAACTAACACCCCCGAACTGACTCAGCGCGAGCAGCACCCTACATTGGGTGGTTCAAAGAGAATATAGAGAACATATACAATCAATTTTTGCTAAATAAATTATTACACCATTCATCTCGTCGTATTCGCTAATCGTTGCTAAAAATTTCTCACCAACAATTCAACAAATAAATTTTTATAAATTGTTATTTTAAGAGCATTTATAAATCGACTCCTGGTCCACAGTCATTCGCGCTCGATATTCTTCTTGTTTATATGCCTATAGTTTAAAAAAAAAAATGTTGGTGTTATATAAATTCAGACTGAGATTGAACGTTTAAATAATTTACAATTATTAATTCTATAGTTTCTTATAGTTATCAAGTTTTAAATTTCAATTTTTCAAAAATTGTTTGAAATGTCAAACTTCTCTGGGAAGATACAATTTTAAATCTCTGAAATTTTTAAATATTAGATGTAAATCGATATGCCTGTATATATTATTATGCTAAAAATATTATTTGATAGATTGTGATGTATATTCTACCACAGTTAGAAGGAAATTGTTCGTCTAATTGTTACACGTTTACTGACAGCCTCGACGTGCCCGAATCACGCTTTTATACCTGCGTAACACCTATTCTATATCTGAGTTACTGTATTCGACATGGATGTACGAGGATCGTCTTATCTTATAAATCTATCGGAGCTGCGCATCTTTGCATGCGTTTCGTGCTGTTCACGTACTAACTTTATAGACAATCGGAAATGAAATTGCAGTCAGAAATGATTTTAATCAAATTGCAAGATAAAAAGAAATTGAAGCACTTACATTTTTCTGAGCTAAAGTGAAAAAAGAAAACGATTACTTAATTAAATTCTATTTATCTCTTTGTTGACTATCCTTTGTAATATTATATAAACGTGAAATGATAAAGTATTTAATCATTACGTCTTGGAATAATTTGATAAACGGCATTTACATACACACGTTGCATTATGACTTACTACAAAAAGATTATTATTTTATTATTATTTTTGTTATAATAAATTAATTAAAATGTAATTTGCGTTATATCTAATAAATATTTATTAAAAAATACAGCTTATAGCGCATTAGTACTTAATACTGCTATTTCAATGTTCTTTATTCATTAGTAAACTTCATCAAGATATTGCGATTTTTATTGTAATTTTTTATCACCGACAAATAAAAGCTGTAACCCATTTAATTAGGAACAACAGTTACTATTAGCATTGCAAAAACTTGTTTATAACTGACCCGAGTCATATGTGCATTTCCTTGCATGATTCTTTCGCTCCATAAATGCATGAATAATACGTCTATTTATGATTCTTCCACACCAAAGTTTATAGTATACGATTAATTATTTATATTATCTCTCTGTTAATTAAATATTTATATTATCTTTATATTACTTTATATATATATATATATATATATATATATATAAAACATATATAATCATATATAAAAAGATTTATAAAAGATTTGTAAAAGATATTTAATTATAAAAGATTTAGAAGATGCTTGATAAATGATTTTTGTCTATTTAAAAGAAATATTATTACAAGATATATTAAACATTTAATGAAGAAAAAATATAATTTGACTTTTGCTCTTTGAAAATTCGAAGCAAAATTATGAGCAGTGTAAAATATTAATTTAAAATTAATATTTTAAAAGCATATGAATGTAGTTAATAAGCTGTAGTTTTACATGTAAAATCGACATGCAATAAAAAATTTGCGATATCTCTGTAATAATGTAATCTGTATGATTATGTAATATTTATACAATATTTTTAATTCAAGACTTATGAATCAAATTACGTAGTTATAGTAATATTTTTAAAAATAAAACTTTATACAGAATATCGCGCTAGAAACTAAGAGCTTTCGGTCGGATTATTATCCTTCGACCTCTCGCTCGATTTTTAATTCAAGACTTATGAATCAAATTACGTAGTTATAGTAATATTTTTAAAAATAAAACTTTATACAGAATATCGCGCTAGAAACTAAGAGCTTTCGGTCGGATTATTATCCTTCGACCTCTCGCTCGATTAAAGAATTCAATTAAGCGATTTGATCGATTGAATTTTAATACGGGGATAATAAGGAAGCCGAAGAATCGTTAAAATTGATTTCTCCACCGTTCTCGCGAATCGAATTTATCGCTACCCGAATTTATCGTATCTCTAATTGCCAATTTCCTGACCATTCTTCACAAATCCACGCTCGAACGAGTTCTAAGTTCAAGTTCGCGTTTTGAAATAGATGCACTCCCACGAAGATGTGCCACCAAGATATTTGTGTGTATGTGTGCAGCACCTATACATCGGATCTAACGTCGACGCGAATATGAAATCGGACGGATAAAACCGTGTGGCGTAGTACCAGGTGCGGTGCAATGCATGCACACGTGTACGAAATGCAGCGAAACGAACGAGAGGCGAGCTTAATGATCGATCAGCTCAGCACAGGTTACGCCAAGCGAAACAGAGATCATATATCTTTTGCGAATGATCGATCGTTGACGCATACGTCCCGGAAAATGGAAAATTCTTCGTTCGTCAGAAAGAAAATATGACTTTTTTGTGTTCTCGTATAAGATAGAAGATCGAGTGTATTTAAAGCGCAAATGTTATTACTTATTATAACTTATAAAATAGAGAAATGTCAATTATGAAATGCATATCCTGGCATATATTTATTATTCTCTAAGAACATATCTAGATTGTTTTCCAAAAATTTCAATTCAAGAAATTTTAAGAAATTTATTTTTTAATTTTTTGGAGCATTTTCGGATTCTATTATTACTTAGGCAGAAATGTTAAGAGATAAATTGTAAAAAAACTATCTTTTTAAAAAATATCTGTTGAAGCTATTTAAATTTAAAATAATTGTTTTGTTAATATTTATGTATCTAATATTTACCAAGAAATTTTTCAATACATTATAAATTTGAACATTCACTTTATAAATTTGAACAAAATTTTATTTGCTCAAGTTACATACCTTTTGATGCTTCGATCCGACGAGATGTAGAATTTGCCATTGCAATCACGTTTGCCACTGTGCTTCATTTTTTCTTCTGTTTCCCAGCGCATTTCTCTGTGCTGCATAAAAAACATTTGTGAGTTTATTTTCTTCAAATCTTTTTATATATAATTTAAGGAGAAGCTACATTTATATTCACAAAATTATCAATATGCAATAAATTTTATATTCTTTTCTTTCAAAGCTATTACATTATTTATATATTTTTATTACGTAAGATATATATATATTTTCTTTTTCCTTAATTAATAAATATTGTATAATTTAATAAATTATCTAGAAATATATTGTGAGAAAAAACACTTCCATATAAATTGTAGTATGTTTAGCCAATATGCATAATTTTTTAAATTATATTCTTTAAAAAGTAAAATTGCATGAGTGCAATTTATGTAAACTACTTTTATTTGACCGAGGTACAAGAAAAACTTATCATTTACGAACTTTGAAGCACAAGCTTAATCTATGTCAAGGAAACTTTTCATCTTATAATTGATCCCTTCATTCTGTGAACTTTTACTCAATTTACTGAAATATAATGTTAATAAAAAGTAACGCTATTGACTCGTGATATTCTTGATTACTCGCAAATTAAATATTGAAATTTAAGGATCGAAACAATAGTTGGCCTGAATAGTATCGTACTTCTACTGTAAAGAACGGTCTTATTACAAAGGAAGAATTTAAATCCAGGTTGAAAGCTAGTTTCCAGGACGCTTTTCGTGATCCGGGCTAATAGAAACTTCACCTAGAGCGAATTCATGCTTATCTAATAATAACACTCCGATTTCTCGAGAACACTGTCTTTGGCATACTTCCATGAAACATTGTATAGATTATACTTAATCCTCTACCTTCCCCACAGTTCGATTACGTACGAGAAACGATGATGTTTCTCCTAAATTGAACAGTGTAATTTCGAGACTGGATTGTCTGTTTGAGATACAGACACAAATGGACAATATAATATGAAAGATAGCAAATTATTGAATAATAAATCTAACAGTACAATTATTTTGTAATTAATTACGTAAAATTAATTTCTCTCCTTTCTCTCTACTTAATTAATATTTTATATTAAGAAAATTGTAGTTATTTATATACTTTCAATACAATAGATATGATGAATAACTCGATTAAATTAGCATAAATGTACTTAATTTTTTAAGTCATTGTAAATTAGAAAGTTTGAAATTAATAAATTTTATTGTTAGATTAATTAAAATATAACAATTAAAATTTTGCATAAATGAATTTTCTTGTAAGGGAAACAAGCTATTATAGCAGTTTATCAAGCATATTTAAAAGAACAATAAGATTTATATAACATTCTAATTTTCAACATGTTTTATGAGATTATTATTTAAAAACTTTAAATATTGTATTTCTTTACTTTTGTAAATTGTTTTGTTATTAAATGCATTGCTAATTTAACAGAAAGTTGTTTACGAAAAAATGACATTTACATATTAGAACATATTTAATTTTCTAGCATCTATTATGAGAAAGTGTGAAAAGATTGTATTTTTGTACTTTTGTAAATTGTTTTGTAAGCGAAACGAGCTATTCATATAAATTATAGTATAATACGTTTTCGGCGATTATTAAATGCATTACTAATTTATCGAAAATTTGTTTACGAAAAAATGACACTTACATTAAAACATATATTTAATTTTCTAGCATCTGTTATGAGAAAGATTAGAAAGATTGTATTTTTTTATTTCTGTAAATTTTGTTTTGTTAGCGAAACGAGTTATTCATTATGAGAAAAATGACAATTTATATTAGAATACACTTTCTAATTCTTCACATTTCTAATTTTCATTAATTTTGAGAAAGATGATAGTCTTAATAGCTTTATTGTAAAAAATTACCTGAAATTCCTTCTTGCTTAGTCTTGCTATCGAAAATTGAAAGCACTAGCGAGTGTATGTTGTGTGTATATATAACACCAGCTACAGATTTTTCTGCCAACCTAAACAATGAAATTTCAGATTCCATAATTATGAATATATTCTATTCTTCATTATTCAAGTTTAATGTTAACCGAACATTTTATATATCATATATCATTCTTGAGAAATATATACGAAATCAAAAAACGGTTATGTTTGTCCTCCGAAGCCAGTCATAGAGCAATATACATTTCTGTTAATATTTTCTTTCACGCGCAATAACTTCTCAATATTATTACACTACAAGCTCTAATATTAATAATGAATAGTTTTATTGTAGAAAAGTTACCTGAAATCCCTTTTTGCTTAGCCTGGCGATCGAAAATTTGTAGCGCTCGCGAGCAACACAACTAGACGCTACACGTCGTCAATGCGGAAACGCGGGAATGCAAAAGCGCGCGAACGCGCAAGCGCCGGAAACACGAAGCGCGGGAAACGCGGGAGCGCGAGAGCGCGGGAACGCTCGCTTGTCTCGATCGGCGCCTCGATCGATAGGCGCGCGGTGATCGATAGGCGGCGCCATATTCAAATTTTAAATGGTAATTATATTAATATTTTCTTTATTATATACTACGTTATTAACAGTGATGTGACAGGACAGCAATTTACAATTGGGCAGAATATATGTATATAAATATGTAGATTAATATACATTGCGTATCATATTTAAATTTGCCGTCAGTTCTTAAAAAAAAGATATATAGATAAGTATTTAATTTATTTTATATACAAAATATTTAGAAAACTATAATTTTCTAAATTTTTGATTAAAATAATTATACAAATAATTATTAAAATATATTTTATAATATATTATATATGTATATAAATATATATATATATATATAATATATAATATATAATAATATATTATATAATATATTATAATATTATAATATTATAAGATTATATAATATAATATTATATTTTATAATAAATACTATATATTAGAAAAGTCGTGTGTACCGAGAAGTGCTCGAAGTCGAATATATCGCACGTATTGTAGCCGTTTTTCCGCGTATATGTGATTGGCTCTCTGTCGATTTACATTGTGTGTTAAATTCGTAGCATTGAAAAGCTGCCATCGCGAGGGTTAGCAGTTAGCAGTTTGACAGTTAATCTAAAATAAAATTAAATAAAATAATATGTTTTAATTAATATGTTATAATATTATAAATTTGTTTATCATTTTTGACATTCGCGTTGTGTGTTATATAAAATGTTTAAACCGCGGATCCCATACGGCGCACAATTACATTACGAGTATTATAACAAAAAGTTTGTACGCTGGTATGCTGATGGTACCATCATAATGTGCAGGATAAGTACTGTTGAAATATATACGCGAATAATTTTTGGCGCGTTTTAAAGTAATGAAATTTAAAATTATTAAGCCGCGGACCCCATACGGCGCAGATTTATTTTACGTATATTGGATCAAAAAGTTTGTAGGCTGGTATCCTGATGGTACCATCATAATGTGCAGGATAGGTACTGTTGAAATATATACACGAATAATTTTAGGCGCGTTTTAAAGTAATGAAATTAAAATTATTTAGCCGCGGACCCCATACGGCGCGGATTTATGTTACGTACATTGGATCAAAAAGATTGTAGGCTGGTATGCTGATGGTACCATCATAATGTGCAGTCAATGTAATGTTGAAATATTTTAAAGAATAATTTTTGGCTCGCTTTAAACAATTGAAAATTAAAATTTTTAAACCGCGGATCCCTTACGGCGCGGATTCATTTTGCGTATATTAGATCAAAAAGTTTGTACGCTGGTATGCTGATGGTACCATCATAATGTGCATATAATGTACAGTTGAAATATATACAAGATTAATTTTTGGCTCGCTTTAAACAATTGAAAATTAAAATTTTATACCGCGGATCCCATACGGCGCGGATTCATTTTACGTATATTAGATCAAAAAGTTTGTACGCTGGTATGCTGATGTTACCATCATAATGTGCAGTCAATGTAATGTTAAAATATATGAAAGAATAATTTTTGGCTCGCTTTAAACAATTGAAAATTAAAATTTTTAAACCGCGGAACCCATACGGCGCGGATTCATTTTACATATATTAGATCAAAAAGTTTGTACGCTGGTATGCTGATGTTACCATCATAATGTGCAGTCAATGTAATGTTAAAATATTTAAAAAATAATTTTTGGCTCGCTTTAAACAATTGAAAATTAAAATTTTTAAACCGCGGATCCCATACGGCGCGGATTAATTTTACGTATATTAGATCAAAAAGTTTGTACGCTGGTATGCTGATGGTACCATCATAATGTGCAGTCAATGTAATGTTAAAATATATGAAAGAATAATTTTTGGCTCGCTTTAAACAATTGAAAATTAAAATTTTTATACCGCGGATCCCATACGGCGCGGATTCATTTTACGTATATTAGATCAAAAAGTTTGTACGCTGGTATGCTGATGGTACCATCATAATGTGCATATAATGTACAGTTGAAATATATACAAGATTAATTTTTGGCTCGCTTTAAACAATTGAAAATTAAAATTTTTATACTGCGGATCCCATACGGCGCGGATTCAATTTACGTATATTAGATCAAAAAGTTTGTACGCTGGTATGCTGATGGTACCATCATAATGTGCATATAATGTACAGTTGAAATATATACAAGATTAATTTTTGGCTCGCTTTAAACAATTGAAAATTAAAATTTTAAACCGCGGATCCCATACGGCGCGGATTAATTTTACGTATATTAGATCAAAAAGTTTGTACGCTGGTATGCTGATGGTACCATCATAATGTGCAGTCAATGTAATGTTAAAATATATTAAAGAATAATTTTTGGCTCGCTTTAAACAATTAAAAATTAAAATTTTTAAACCGCGGATCCCTTACGGCGCGGATTCATTTTACGTATATTAGATCAAAAAGTTTGTACGCTGGTATGCTGATGGTACCATCATAATGTGCATATAATGTACAGTTGAAATATATACAAGAATAATTTTTGGCTCGCTTTAAACAATTGAAAATTAAAATTTTAAACCGCGGATCCCATACGGCGCGGATTCATTTTACGTATATTAGATCAAAAAGTTTGTACGCTGGTATGCTGATGTTACCATCATAATGTGCAGTCAATGTAATGTTAAAATATATGAAAGAATAATTTTTGGCTCGCTTTAAACAATTGAAAATTAAAATTTTTAAACCGGGGATCCCATACGGCGCGGATTCATTTTACGTATATTAGATCAAAAAGTTTGTACGCTGGTATGCTGATGTTACCATCATAATGTGCAGTCAATGTAATGTTAAAATATATGAGAGAATAATTTTTGGCTCGCTTTAAACAATTGAAAATTAAAATTTTTAAACCGCGGATCCCATACGGCGCGGATTAATTTTACGTATATTAGATCAAAAAGTTTGTACGCTGGTATGATGTTGGTACTATCATAATGTGCAGTCAATGTAATGTTAAAATATATGAAAGAATAATTTTTGGCTCGCTTTAAACAATTGAAAATTAAAATTTTTATACCGCGGATCCCATACGGCGCGGATTAATTTTACGTATATTAGATCAAAAAGTTTGTACGCTGGTATGCTGATGGTACCATCATAATGTGCATATAATGTACAGTTGAAATATATACAAGATTAATTTTTGGCTCGCTTTAAACAATTGAAAAATAAAATTTTTATACCGCGGATCCCATACGGCGCGGATTCAATTTACGTATATTAGATCAAAAAGTTTGTACGCTGGTATGCTGATGGTACCATCATAATGTGCAGTCAATGTAATGTTAAAATATATTAAAGAATAATTTTTGGCTCGCTTTAAACAATTAAAAATTAAAATTTTTAATCCGCGGATCCCTTACGGCTCGGATTCATTTTACGTATATTAGATCAAAAAGTTTGTACGCTGGTATGCTGATGTTACCATCATAATGTGCAGTCAATGTAATGTTAAAATATATGAAAGAATAATTTTTGGCTCGCTTTAAACAATTGAAAATTAAAATTTTTAAACCGCGGATCCCATACGGCTCGGATTCATTTTACGTATATTAGATCAAAAAGTTTGTACGCTGGTATGCTGATGTTACCATCATAATGTGCATATAATGTACAGTTTAAATATATACAAGATTAATTTTTGGCTCTCTTTGAACAATTGAAAATTAAAATTTTTATACCGCGGATCCCATACGGCACGGATTCATTTTACGTATATTAGATCAAAAAGTTTCTACGCTGGTATGCTGATGGTACCATCATAATGTGGAGTCAATGTAATGTTAAAATATATGAAAGAATAATTTTTGGCTCGCTTTAAACAATTGAAAATTAAAATTTTTAAACCGCGGATCCCATACGGCTCGGATTCATTTTACGTATATTAGATCAAAAAGTTTGTACGCTGGTATGCTGATGTTACCATCATAATGTGCAGTCAATGTAATGTTAAAATATATGAAAGAATAATTTTTGGCTCGCTTTAAACAATTGAAAATTAAAATTTTTAAATCGCTGATCCCATACGGCGCGGATTCATTTTACGTATATTAGATCAAAAAGTTTGTACGCTGGTATGCTGATGGTACCATCATAAAGTGCAGTCAATGTAATGTTAAAATTTATGAAAGAATAATTTTTGGCTCGCTTTAAACAATTGAAAATTAAAATTTTTAAACCGCGGATCCCTTACGGCGCGGATTCATTTTGCGTATATTAGATCAAAAAGTTTGTACGCTGGTATGCTGATGGTACCATCATAATGTGCATATAATGTACAGTTGAAATATATACAAGATTAATTTTTGGCTCGCTTTAAACAATTGAAAATTAAAATTTTATACCGCGGATCCCATACGGCGCGGATTCATTTTACGTATATTAGATCAAAAAGTTTGTACGCTGGTATGCTGATGTTACCATCATAATGTGCAGTCAATGTAATGTTAAAATATATGAAAGAATAATTTTTGGCTCGCTTTAAACAATTGAAAATTAAAATTTTTAAACCGCGGAACCCATACGGCGCGGATTCATTTTACATATATTAGATCAAAAAGTTTGTACGCTGGTATGCTGATGTTACCATCATAATGTGCAGTCAATGTAATGTTAAAATATTTAAAAAATAATTTTTGGCTCGCTTTAAACAATTGAAAATTAAAATTTTTAAACCGCGGATCCCATACGGCGCGGATTAATTTTACGTATATTAGATCAAAAAGTTTGTACGCTGGTATGCTGATGGTACCATCATAATGTGCAGTCAATGTAATGTTAAAATATATGAAAGAATAATTTTTGGCTCGCTTTAAACAATTGAAAATTAAAATTTTTATACCGCGGATCCCATACGGCGCGGATTCATTTTACGTATATTAGATCAAAAAGTTTGTACGCTGGTATGCTGATGGTACCATCATAATGTGCATATAATGTACAGTTGAAATATATACAAGATTAATTTTTGGCTCGCTTTAAACAATTGAAAATTAAAATTTTTATACTGCGGATCCCATACGGCGCGGATTCAATTTACGTATATTAGATCAAAAAGTTTGTACGCTGGTATGCTGATGGTACCATCATAATGTGCATATAATGTACAGTTGAAATATATACAAGATTAATTTTTGGCTCGCTTTAAACAATTGAAAATTAAAATTTTAAACCGCGGATCCCATACGGCGCGGATTAATTTTACGTATATTAGATCAAAAAGTTTGTACGCTGGTATGCTGATGGTACCATCATAATGTGCAGTCAATGTAATGTTAAAATATATTAAAGAATAATTTTTGGCTCGCTTTAAACAATTAAAAATTAAAATTTTTAAACCGCGGATCCCTTACGGCGCGGATTCATTTTACGTATATTAGATCAAAAAGTTTGTACGCTGGTATGCTGATGGTACCATCATAATGTGCATATAATGTACAGTTGAAATATATACAAGAATAATTTTTGGCTCGCTTTAAACAATTGAAAATTAAAATTTTAAACCGCGGATCCCATACGGCGCGGATTCATTTTACGTATATTAGATCAAAAAGTTTGTACGCTGGTATGCTGATGTTACCATCATAATGTGCAGTCAATGTAATGTTAAAATATATGAAAGAATAATTTTTGGCTCGCTTTAAACAATTGAAAATTAAAATTTTTAAACCGGGGATCCCATACGGCGCGGATTCATTTTACGTATATTAGATCAAAAAGTTTGTACGCTGGTATGCTGATGTTACCATCATAATGTGCAGTCAATGTAATGTTAAAATATATGAGAGAATAATTTTTGGCTCGCTTTAAACAATTGAAAATTAAAATTTTTAAACCGCGGATCCCATACGGCGCGGATTAATTTTACGTATATTAGATCAAAAAGTTTGTACGCTGGTATGATGTTGGTACTATCATAATGTGCAGTCAATGTAATGTTAAAATATATGAAAGAATAATTTTTGGCTCGCTTTAAACAATTGAAAATTAAAATTTTTATACCGCGGATCCCATACGGCGCGGATTAATTTTACGTATATTAGATCAAAAAGTTTGTACGCTGGTATGCTGATGGTACCATCATAATGTGCATATAATGTACAGTTGAAATATATACAAGATTAATTTTTGGCTCGCTTTAAACAATTGAAAAATAAAATTTTTATACCGCGGATCCCATACGGCGCGGATTCAATTTACGTATATTAGATCAAAAAGTTTGTACGCTGGTATGCTGATGGTACCATCATAATGTGCAGTCAATGTAATGTTAAAATATATTAAAGAATAATTTTTGGCTCGCTTTAAACAATTAAAAATTAAAATTTTTAATCCGCGGATCCCTTACGGCTCGGATTCATTTTACGTATATTAGATCAAAAAGTTTGTACGCTGGTATGCTGATGTTACCATCATAATGTGCAGTCAATGTAATGTTAAAATATATGAAAGAATAATTTTTGGCTCGCTTTAAACAATTGAAAATTAAAATTTTTAAACCGCGGATCCCATACGGCTCGGATTCATTTTACGTATATTAGATCAAAAAGTTTGTACGCTGGTATGCTGATGTTACCATCATAATGTGCATATAATGTACAGTTTAAATATATACAAGATTAATTTTTGGCTCTCTTTGAACAATTGAAAATTAAAATTTTTATACCGCGGATCCCATACGGCACGGATTCATTTTACGTATATTAGATCAAAAAGTTTCTACGCTGGTATGCTGATGGTACCATCATAATGTGGAGTCAATGTAATGTTAAAATATATGAAAGAATAATTTTTGGCTCGCTTTAAACAATTGAAAATTAAAATTTTTAAACCGCGGATCCCATACGGCTCGGATTCATTTTACGTATATTAGATCAAAAAGTTTGTACGCTGGTATGCTGATGTTACCATCATAATGTGCAGTCAATGTAATGTTAAAATATATGAAAGAATAATTTTTGGCTCGCTTTAAACAATTGAAAATTAAAATTTTTAAATCGCTGATCCCATACGGCGCGGATTCATTTTACGTATATTAGATCAAAAAGTTTGTACGCTGGTATGCTGATGGTACCATCATAATGTGCAGTCAATGTAATGTTAAAATTTATGAAAGAATAATTTTTGGCTCGCTTTAAACAATTGAAAATTAAAATTTTTATACCGCGGATCCCATACGGCGCGGATTCATTTTACGTATATTAGATCAAAAAGTTTGTACGCTGGTATGCTGATGGTACCATCATAATGTGCAGTCAATGTAATGTTAAAATATTTAAAAAATAATTTCTGGCTCGCTTTAAACAATTGAAAATTAAAATTTTTAAACCGCGGATCCCATACGGCGCGGATTAATTTTACGTATATTAGATCAAAAAGTTTGTACGCTGGTATGCTGATGGTACCATCATAATGTGCATATAATGTACAGTTGAAATATATACAAGATTAATTTTTGGCTCGCTTTAAACAATTGAAAATTAAAATTTTTATACCGCGGATCCCATACGGCGCGGACTCAATTTACGTATATTAGATCAAAAAGTTTGTACGCTGGTATGCTGATGGTACCATCATAATGTGCATATAATGTACAGTTGAAATATATACAAGATTAATTTTTGGCTCGCTTTAAACAATTGAAAATTAAAATTTTAAACCGCGGATCCCATACGGCGCGGATTCATTTTACGTATATTAGATCAAAAAGTTTGTACGCTGGTATGCTGATGTTACCATCATAATGTGCAGTCAATGTAATGTTAAAATATATGAAAGAATAATTTTTGGCTCGCTTTAAACAATTGAAAATTAAAATTTTTAAACCGCGGATCCCATACGGCGCGGATTAATTTTACGTATATTAGATCAAAAAGTTTGTACGCTGGTATGCTGATGTTACCATCATAATGTGCAGTCAATGTAATGTTAAAATATATGAAAGAATAATTTTTGGCTCGCTTTAAACAATTGAAAATTAAAATTTTTAAACCGCGGAACCCATACGGCGCGGATTCATTTTACATATATTAGATCAAAAAGTTTGTACGCTGGTATGCTGATGTTACCATCATAATGTGCAGTCAATGTAATGTTAAAATATTTAAAAAATAATTTTTGGCTCGCTTTAAACAATTGAAAATTAAAATTTTTAAACCGCGGATCCCATACGGCGCGGATTAATTTTACGTATATTAGATCAAAAAGTTTGTACGCTGGTATGCTGATGGTACCATCATAATGTGCAGTCAATGTAATGTTAAAATATATTAAAGAATAATTTTTGGCTCGCTTTAAACAATTAAAAATTAAAATTTTTAAACCGCGGATCCCTTACGGCGCGGATTTATTTTACGTATATTAGATCAAAAAGTTTGTACGCTGATATGCTGATGGTACCATCATAATGTGCATATAATGTACAGTTGAAATATAAACAAGATTAATTTTTGGCTCGCTTTAAACAATTGAAAATTAAAATTTTATACCGCGGATCCCATACGGCGCGGATTCATTTTACGTATATTAGATCAAAAAGTTTGTACGCTGGTATGCTGATGGTACCATCATAATGTGCATATAATGTACAGTTGAAATATATACAAGATTAATTTTTGGCTCGCTTTAAACAATTGAAAATTAAAATTTTTATACCGCGGATCCCATACGGCGCGGATTCAATTTACGTATATTAGATCAAAAAGTTTGTACGCTGGTATGCTGATGGTACCATCATAATGTGCATATAATGTACAGTTGAAATATATACAAGATTAATTTTTGGCTCGCTTTAAACAATTGAAAATTAAAATTTTTATACCGCGGATCCCATACGGCGCGGATTCAATTTACGTATATTAGATCAAAAAGTTTGTACGCTGGTATGCTGATGGTACCATCATAATGTGCATATAATGTACAGTTGAAATATATACAAGAATAATTTTTGGCTCGCTTTAAACAATTGAAAATTAAAATTTTAAACCGCGGATCCCATACGGCGCGGATTCATTTTACGTATATTAGATCAAAAAGTTTCTACGCTGGTATGCTGATGGTACCATCATAATGTGGAGTCAATGTAATGTTAAAATATATGAAAGAATAATTTTTGGCTCGCTTTAAACAATTGAAAATTAAAATTTTTAAACCGCGGATCCCATACGGCTCGGATTCATTTTACGTATATTAGATCAAAAAGTTTGTACGCTGGTATGCTGATGTTACCATCATAATGTGCAGTCAATGTAATGCTAAAATATATGAAAGAATAATTTTTGGCTCGCTTTAAACAATTGAAAATTAAAATTTTTAAATCGCTGATCCCATACGGCGCGGATTCATTTTACGTATATTAGATCAAAAAGTTTGTACGCTGGTATGCTGATGGTACCATCATAAAGTGCAGTCAATGTAATGTTAAAATTTATGAAAGAATAATTTTTGGCTCGCTTTAAACAATTGAAAATTAAAATTTTTAAACCGCGGATCCCTTACGGCGCGGATTCATTTTGCGTATATTAGATCAAAAAGTTTGTACGCTGGTATGCTGATGGTACCATCATAATGTGCATATAATGTACAGTTGAAATATATACAAGATTAATTTTTGGCTCGCTTTAAACAATTGAAAATTAAAATTTTATACCGCGGATCCCATACGGCGCGGATTCATTTTACGTATATTAGATCAAAAAGTTTGTACGCTGGTATGCTGATGTTACCATCATAATGTGCAGTCAATGTAATGTTAAAATATATGAAAGAATAATTTTTGGCTCGCTTTAAACAATTGAAAATTAAAATTTTTAAACCGCGGAACCCATACGGCGCGGATTCATTTTACATATATTAGATCAAAAAGTTTGTACGCTGGTATGCTGATGTTACCATCATAATGTGCAGTCAATGTAATGTTAAAATATTTAAAAAATAATTTTTGGCTCGCTTTAAACAATTGAAAATTAAAATTTTTAAACCGCGGATCCCATACGGCGCGGATTAATTTTACGTATATTAGATCAAAAAGTTTGTACGCTGGTATGCTGATGGTACCATCATAATGTGCAGTCAATGTAATGTTAAAATATATGAAAGAATAATTTTTGGCTCGCTTTAAACAATTGAAAATTAAAATTTTTATACCGCGGATCCCATACGGCGCGGATTCATTTTACGTATATTAGATCAAAAAGTTTGTACGCTGGTATGCTGATGGTACCATCATAATGTGCATATAATGTACAGTTGAAATATATACAAGATTAATTTTTGGCTCGCTTTAAACAATTGAAAATTAAAATTTTTATACTGCGGATCCCATACGGCGCGGATTCAATTTACGTATATTAGATCAAAAAGTTTGTACGCTGGTATGCTGATGGTACCATCATAATGTGCATATAATGTACAGTTGAAATATATACAAGATTAATTTTTGGCTCGCTTTAAACAATTGAAAATTAAAATTTTAAACCGCGGATCCCATACGGCGCGGATTAATTTTACGTATATTAGATCAAAAAGTTTGTACGCTGGTATGCTGATGGTACCATCATAATGTGCAGTCAATGTAATGTTAAAATATATTAAAGAATAATTTTTGGCTCGCTTTAAACAATTAAAAATTAAAATTTTTAAACCGCGGATCCCTTACGGCGCGGATTCATTTTACGTATATTAGATCAAAAAGTTTGTACGCTGGTATGCTGATGGTACCATCATAATGTGCATATAATGTACAGTTGAAATATATACAAGAATAATTTTTGGCTCGCTTTAAACAATTGAAAATTAAAATTTTAAACCGCGGATCCCATACGGCGCGGATTCATTTTACGTATATTAGATCAAAAAGTTTGTACGCTGGTATGCTGATGTTACCATCATAATGTGCAGTCAATGTAATGTTAAAATATATGAAAGAATAATTTTTGGCTCGCTTTAAACAATTGAAAATTAAAATTTTTAAACCGGGGATCCCATACGGCGCGGATTCATTTTACGTATATTAGATCAAAAAGTTTGTACGCTGGTATGCTGATGTTACCATCATAATGTGCAGTCAATGTAATGTTAAAATATATGAGAGAATAATTTTTGGCTCGCTTTAAACAATTGAAAATTAAAATTTTTAAACCGCGGATCCCATACGGCGCGGATTAATTTTACGTATATTAGATCAAAAAGTTTGTACGCTGGTATGATGTTGGTACTATCATAATGTGCAGTCAATGTAATGTTAAAATATATGAAAGAATAATTTTTGGCTCGCTTTAAACAATTGAAAATTAAAATTTTTATACCGCGGATCCCATACGGCGCGGATTAATTTTACGTATATTAGATCAAAAAGTTTGTACGCTGGTATGCTGATGGTACCATCATAATGTGCATATAATGTACAGTTGAAATATATACAAGATTAATTTTTGGCTCGCTTTAAACAATTGAAAAATAAAATTTTTATACCGCGGATCCCATACGGCGCGGATTCAATTTACGTATATTAGATCAAAAAGTTTGTACGCTGGTATGCTGATGGTACCATCATAATGTGCAGTCAATGTAATGTTAAAATATATTAAAGAATAATTTTTGGCTCGCTTTAAACAATTAAAAATTAAAATTTTTAATCCGCGGATCCCTTACGGCTCGGATTCATTTTACGTATATTAGATCAAAAAGTTTGTACGCTGGTATGCTGATGTTACCATCATAATGTGCAGTCAATGTAATGTTAAAATATATGAAAGAATAATTTTTGGCTCGCTTTAAACAATTGAAAATTAAAATTTTTAAACCGCGGATCCCATACGGCTCGGATTCATTTTACGTATATTAGATCAAAAAGTTTGTACGCTGGTATGCTGATGTTACCATCATAATGTGCATATAATGTACAGTTTAAATATATACAAGATTAATTTTTGGCTCTCTTTGAACAATTGAAAATTAAAATTTTTATACCGCGGATCCCATACGGCACGGATTCATTTTACGTATATTAGATCAAAAAGTTTCTACGCTGGTATGCTGATGGTACCATCATAATGTGGAGTCAATGTAATGTTAAAATATATGAAAGAATAATTTTTGGCTCGCTTTAAACAATTGAAAATTAAAATTTTTAAAACGCGGATCCCATACGGCTCGGATTCATTTTACGTATATTAGATCAAAAAGTTTGTACGCTGGTATGCTGATGTTACCATCATAATGTGCAGTCAATGTAATGTTAAAATATATGAAAGAATAATTTTTGGCTCGCTTTAAACAATTGAAAATTAAAATTTTTAAATCGCTGATCCCATACGGCGCGGATTCATTTTACGTATATTAGATCAAAAAGTTTGTACGCTGGTATGCTGATGGTACCATCATAATGTGCAGTCAATGTAATGTTAAAATTTATGAAAGAATAATTTTTGGCTCGCTTTAAACAATTGAAAATTAAAATTTTTATACCGCGGATCCCATACGGCGCGGATTCATTTTACGTATATTAGATCAAAAAGTTTGTACGCTGGTATGCTGATGGTACCATCATAATGTGCAGTCAATGTAATGTTAAAATATTTAAAAAATAATTTCTGGCTCGCTTTAAACAATTGAAAATTAAAATTTTTAAACCGCGGATCCCATACGGCGCGGATTAATTTTACGTATATTAGATCAAAAAGTTTGTACGCTGGTATGCTGATGGTACCATCATAATGTGCATATAATGTACAGTTGAAATATATACAAGATTAATTTTTGGCTCGCTTTAAACAATTGAAAATTAAAATTTTTATACCGCGGATCCCATACGGCGCGGACTCAATTTACGTATATTAGATCAAAAAGTTTGTACGCTGGTATGCTGATGGTACCATCATAATGTGCATATAATGTACAGTTGAAATATATACAAGATTAATTTTTGGCTCGCTTTAAACAATTGAAAATTAAAATTTTAAACCGCGGATCCCATACGGCGCGGATTCATTTTACGTATATTAGATCAAAAAGTTTCTACGCTGGTATGCTGATGGTACCATCATAATGTGGAGTCAATGTAATGTTAAAATATATGAAAGAATAATTTTTGGCTCGCTTTAAACAATTGAAAATTAAAATTTTTAAAACGCGGATCCCATACGGCTCGGATTCATTTTACGTATATTAGATCAAAAAGTTTGTACGCTGGTATGCTGATGTTACCATCATAATGTGCAGTCAATGTAATGTTAAAATATATGAAAGAATAATTTTTGGCTCGCTTTAAACAATTGAAAATTAAAATTTTTAAATCGCTGATCCCATACGGCGCGGATTCATTTTACGTATATTAGATCAAAAAGTTTGTACGCTGGTATGCTGATGGTACCATCATAATGTGCAGTCAATGTAATGTTAAAATTTATGAAAGAATAATTTTTGGCTCGCTTTAAACAATTGAAAATTAAAATTTTTATACCGCGGATCCCATACGGCGCGGATTCATTTTACGTATATTAGATCAAAAAGTTTGTACGCTGGTATGCTGATGGTACCATCATAATGTGCAGTCAATGTAATGTTAAAATATTTAAAAAATAATTTCTGGCTCGCTTTAAACAATTGAAAATTAAAATTTTTAAACCGCGGATCCCATACGGCGCGGATTAATTTTACGTATATTAGATCAAAAAGTTTGTACGCTGGTATGCTGATGGTACCATCATAATGTGCATATAATGTACAGTTGAAATATATACAAGATTAATTTTTGGCTCGCTTTAAACAATTGAAAATTAAAATTTTTATACCGCGGATCCCATACGGCGCGGACTCAATTTACGTATATTAGATCAAAAAGTTTGTACGCTGGTATGCTGATGGTACCATCATAATGTGCATATAATGTACAGTTGAAATATATACAAGATTAATTTTTGGCTCGCTTTAAACAATTGAAAATTAAAATTTTAAACCGCGGATCCCATACGGCGCGGATTCATTTTACGTATATTAGATCAAAAAGTTTGTACGCTGGTATGCTGATGTTACCATCATAATGTGCAGTCAATGTAATGTTAAAATATATGAAAGAATAATTTTTGGCTCGCTTTAAACAATTGAAAATTAAAATTTTTAAACCGCGGATCCCATACGGCGCGGATTAATTTTACGTATATTAGATCAAAAAGTTTGTACGCTGGTATGCTGATGTTACCATCATAATGTGCAGTCAATGTAATGTTAAAATATATGAAAGAATAATTTTTGGCTCGCTTTAAACAATTGAAAATTAAAATTTTTAAACCGCGGAACCCATACGGCGCGGATTCATTTTACATATATTAGATCAAAAAGTTTGTACGCTGGTATGCTGATGTTACCATCATAATGTGCAGTCAATGTAATGTTAAAATATTTAAAAAATAATTTTTGGCTCGCTTTAAACAATTGAAAATTAAAATTTTTAAACCGCGGATCCCATACGGCGCGGATTAATTTTACGTATATTAGATCAAAAAGTTTGTACGCTGGTATGCTGATGGTACCATCATAATGTGCAGTCAATGTAATGTTAAAATATATTAAAGAATAATTTTTGGCTCGCTTTAAACAATTAAAAATTAAAATTTTTAAACCGCGGATCCCTTACGGCGCGGATTTATTTTACGTATATTAGATCAAAAAGTTTGTACGCTGATATGCTGATGGTACCATCATAATGTGCATATAATGTACAGTTGAAATATAAACAAGATTAATTTTTGGCTCGCTTTAAACAATTGAAAATTAAAATTTTATACCGCGGATCCCATACGGCGCGGATTCATTTTACGTATATTAGATCAAAAAGTTTGTACGCTGGTATGCTGATGGTACCATCATAATGTGCATATAATGTACAGTTGAAATATATACAAGAATAATTTTTGGCTCGCTTTAAACAATTGAAAATTAAAATTTTAAACCGCGGATCCCATACGGCGCGGATTCATTTTACGTATATTAGATCAAAAAGTTTGTACGCTGGTATGCTGATGTTACCATCATAATGTGCAGTCAATGTAATGTTAAAATATATGAAAGAATAATTTTTGGCTCGCTTTAAACAATTGAAAATTAAAATTTTTAAACCGGGGATCCCATACGGCGCGGATTCATTTTACGTATATTAGATCAAAAAGTTTGTACGCTGGTATGCTGATGTTACCATCATAATGTGCAGTCAATGTAATGTTAAAATATATGAGAGAATAATTTTTGGCTCGCTTTAAACAATTGAAAATTAAAATTTTTAAACCGCGGATCCCATACGGCGCGGATTAATTTTACGTATATTAGATCAAAAAGTTTGTACGCTGGTATGATGTTGGTACTATCATAATGTGCAGTCAATGTAATGTTAAAATATATGAAAGAATAATTTTTGGCTCGCTTTAAACAATTGAAAATTAAAATTTTTATACCGCGGATCCCATACGGCGCGGATTAATTTTACGTATATTAGATCAAAAAGTTTGTACGCTGGTATGCTGATGGTACCATCATAATGTGCATATAATGTACAGTTGAAATATATACAAGATTAATTTTTGGCTCGCTTTAAACAATTGAAAAATAAAATTTTTATACCGCGGATCCCATACGGCGCGGATTCAATTTACGTATATTAGATCAAAAAGTTTGTACGCTGGTATGCTGATGGTACCATCATAATGTGCAGTCAATGTAATGTTAAAATATATTAAAGAATAATTTTTGGCTCGCTTTAAACAATTAAAAATTAAAATTTTTAATCCGCGGATCCCTTACGGCTCGGATTCATTTTACGTATATTAGATCAAAAAGTTTGTACGCTGGTATGCTGATGTTACCATCATAATGTGCAGTCAATGTAATGTTAAAATATATGAAAGAATAATTTTTGGCTCGCTTTAAACAATTGAAAATTAAAATTTTTAAACCGCGGATCCCATACGGCTCGGATTCATTTTACGTATATTAGATCAAAAAGTTTGTACGCTGGTATGCTGATGTTACCATCATAATGTGCATATAATGTACAGTTTAAATATATACAAGATTAATTTTTGGCTCTCTTTGAACAATTGAAAATTAAAATTTTTATACCGCGGATCCCATACGGCACGGATTCATTTTACGTATATTAGATCAAAAAGTTTCTACGCTGGTATGCTGATGGTACCATCATAATGTGGAGTCAATGTAATGTTAAAATATATGAAAGAATAATTTTTGGCTCGCTTTAAACAATTGAAAATTAAAATTTTTAAAACGCGGATCCCATACGGCTCGGATTCATTTTACGTATATTAGATCAAAAAGTTTGTACGCTGGTATGCTGATGTTACCATCATAATGTGCAGTCAATGTAATGTTAAAATATATGAAAGAATAATTTTTGGCTCGCTTTAAACAATTGAAAATTAAAATTTTTAAATCGCTGATCCCATACGGCGCGGATTCATTTTACGTATATTAGATCAAAAAGTTTGTACGCTGGTATGCTGATGGTACCATCATAATGTGCAGTCAATGTAATGTTAAAATTTATGAAAGAATAATTTTTGGCTCGCTTTAAACAATTGAAAATTAAAATTTTTATACCGCGGATCCCATACGGCGCGGATTCATTTTACGTATATTAGATCAAAAAGTTTGTACGCTGGTATGCTGATGGTACCATCATAATGTGCAGTCAATGTAATGTTAAAATATTTAAAAAATAATTTCTGGCTCGCTTTAAACAATTGAAAATTAAAATTTTTAAACCGCGGATCCCATACGGCGCGGATTAATTTTACGTATATTAGATCAAAAAGTTTGTACGCTGGTATGCTGATGGTACCATCATAATGTGCATATAATGTACAGTTGAAATATATACAAGATTAATTTTTGGCTCGCTTTAAACAATTGAAAATTAAAATTTTTATACCGCGGATCCCATACGGCGCGGACTCAATTTACGTATATTAGATCAAAAAGTTTGTACGCTGGTATGCTGATGGTACCATCATAATGTGCATATAATGTACAGTTGAAATATATACAAGATTAATTTTTGGCTCGCTTTAAACAATTGAAAATTAAAATTTTAAACCGCGGATCCCATACGGCGCGGATTCATTTTACGTATATTAGATCAAAAAGTTTGTACGCTGGTATGCTGATGTTACCATCATAATGTGCAGTCAATGTAATGTTAAAATATATGAAAGAATAATTTTTGGCTCGCTTTAAACAATTGAAAATTAAAATTTTTAAACCGCGGATCCCATACGGCGCGGATTAATTTTACGTATATTAGATCAAAAAGTTTGTACGCTGGTATGCTGATGTTACCATCATAATGTGCAGTCAATGTAATGTTAAAATATATGAAAGAATAATTTTTGGCTCGCTTTAAACAATTGAAAATTAAAATTTTTAAACCGCGGAACCCATACGGCGCGGATTCATTTTACATATATTAGATCAAAAAGTTTGTACGCTGGTATGCTGATGTTACCATCATAATGTGCAGTCAATGTAATGTTAAAATATTTAAAAAATAATTTTTGGCTCGCTTTAAACAATTGAAAATTAAAATTTTTAAACCGCGGATCCCATACGGCGCGGATAAATTTTACGTATATTAGATCAAAAAGTTTGTACGCTGGTATGCTGATGGTACCATCATAATGTGCAGTCAATGTAATGTTAAAATATATTAAAGAATAATTTTTGGCTCGCTTTAAACAATTAAAAATTAAAATTTTTAAACCGCGGATCCCTTACGGCGCGGATTTATTTTACGTATATTAGATCAAAAAGTTTGTACGCTGATATGCTGATGGTACCATCATAATGTGCATATAATGTACAGTTGAAATATAAACAAGATTAATTTTTGGCTCGCTTTAAACAATTGAAAATTAAAATTTTATACCGCGGATCCCATACGGCGCGGATTCATTTTACGTATATTAGATCAAAAAGTTTGTACGCTGGTATGCTGATGGTACCATCATAATGTGCATATAATGTACAGTTGAAATATATACAAGATTAATTTTTGGCTCGCTTTAAACAATTGAAAATTAAAATTTTTATACCGCGGATCCCATACGGCGCGGATTCAATTTACGTATATTAGATCAAAAAGTTTGTACGCTGGTATGCTGATGGTACCATCATAATGTGCATATAATGTACAGTTGAAATATATACAAGATTAATTTTTGGCTCGCTTTAAACAATTGAAAATTAAAATTTTTATACCGCGGATCCCATACGGCGCGGATTCAATTTACGTATATTAGATCAAAAAGTTTGTACGCTGGTATGCTGATGGTACCATCATAATGTGCATATAATGTACAGTTGAAATATATACAAGAATAATTTTTGGCTCGCTTTAAACAATTGAAAATTAAAATTTTAAACCGCGGATCCCATACGGCGCGGATTCATTTTACGTATATTAGATCAAAAAGTTTGTACGCTGGTATGCTGATGTTACCATCATAATGTGCAGTCAATGTAATGTTAAAATATATGAAAGAATAATTTTTGGCTCGCTTTAAACAATTGAAAATTAAAATTTTTAAACCGGGGATCCCATACGGCGCGGATTCATTTTACGTATATTAGATCAAAAAGTTTGTACGCTGGTATGCTGATGTTACCATCATAATGTGCAGTCAATGTAATGTTAAAATATATGAGAGAATAATTTTTGGCTCGCTTTAAACAATTGAAAATTAAAATTTTTAAACCGCGGATCCCATACGGCGCGGATTAATTTTACGTATATTAGATCAAAAAGTTTGTACGCTGGTATGCTGATGGTACCATCATAATGTGCAGTCAATGTAATGTTAAAATAAATGAAAGAATAATTTTTGGCTCGCTTTAAACAATTGAAAATTAAAATTTTTATACCGCGGATCCCATACGGCGCGGATTAATTTTACGTATATTAGATCAAAAAGTTTGTACGCTGGTATGCTGATGGTACCATCATAATGTGCATATAATGTACAGTTGAAATATATACAAGATTAATTTTTGGCTCGCTTTAAACAATTGAAAAATAAAATTTTTATACCGCGGATCCCATACGGCGCGGATTCAATTTACGTATATTAGATCAAAAAGTTTGTACGCTGGTATGCTGATGGTACCATCATAATGTGCAGTCAATGTAATGTTAAAATATATTAAAGAATAATTTTTGGCTCGCTTTAAACAATTAAAAATTAAAATTTTTAATCCGCGGATCCCTTACGGCGCGGATTCATTTTACGTATATTAGATCAAAAAGTTTGTACGCTGATATGCTGATGGTACCATCATAATGTGCATATAATGTACAGTTGAAATATATACAAGATTAATTTTTGGCTCGCTTTAAACAATTGAAAATTAAAATTTTTAAACCGCGGATCCCATACGGCGCGGATTAATTTTACGTATATTAGATCAAAAAGTTTGTACGCTGGTATGCTGATGTTACCATCATAATGTGCAGTCGATGTAATGTTAAAATATATGAAAGAATAATTTTTGGCTCGCTTTAAACAATTGAAAATTAAAATTTTTAAACCGCGGAACCCATACGGCGCGGATTCATTTTACATATATTAGATCAAAAAGTTTGTACGCTGGTATGCTGATGTTACCATCATAATGTGCAGTCAATGTAATGTTAAAATATTTAAAAAATAATTTTTGGCTCGCTTTAAACAATTGAAAATTAAAATTTTTAAACCGCGGATCCCATACGGCGCGGATTAATTTTACGTATATTAGATCAAAAAGTTTGTACGCTGGTATGCTGATGGTACCATCATAATGTGCAGTCAATGTAATGTTAAAATATATGAAAGAATAATTTTTGGCTCGCTTTAAACAATTAAAAATTAAAATTTTTAAACCGCGGATCCCTTACGGCGCGGATTTATTTTACGTATATTAGATCAAAAAGTTTGTACGCTGATATGCTGATGGTACCATCATAATGTGCATATAATGTACAGTTGAAATATAAACAAGATTAATTTTTGGCTCGCTTTAAACAATTGAAAATTAAAATTTTATACCGCGGATCCCATACGGCGCGGATTCATTTTACGTATATTAGATCAAAAAGTTTGTACGCTGGTATGCTGATGGTATCATCATAATGTGCATATAATGTACAGTTGAAATATATACAAGAATAATTTTTGGCTCGCTTTAAACAATTGAAAATTAAAATTTTAAACCGCGGATCCCATACGGCGCGGATTCATTTTACGTATATTAGATCAAAAAGTTTGTACGCTGGTATGCTGATGGTACCATCATAATGTGCATATAATGTACAGTTGAAATATATACAAGATTAATTTTTGGCTCGCTTTAAACAATTGAAAATTAAAATTTTTATACTGCGGATCCCATACGGCGCGGATTCAATTTACGTATATTAGATCAAAAAGTTTGTACGCTGGTATGCTGATGGTACCATCATAATGTGCATATAATGTACAGTTGAAATATATACAAGATTAATTTTTGGCTCGCTTTAAACAATTGAAAATTAAAATTTTAAACCGCGGATCCCATACGGCGCGGATTAATTTTACGTATATTAGATCAAAAAGTTTGTACGCTGGTATGCTGATGGTACCATCATAATGTGCAGTCAATGTAATGTTAAAATATATTAAAGAATAATTTTTGGCTCGCTTTAAACAATTAAAAATTAAAATTTTTAAACCGCGGATCCCTTACGGCGCGGATTCATTTTACGTATATTAGATCAAAAAGTTTGTACGCTGGTATGCTGATGGTACCATCATAATGTGCATATAATGTACAGTCGAAATATATACAAGAATAATTTTTGGCTCGCTTTAAACAATTGAAAATTAAAATTTTAAACCGCGGATCCCATACGGCGCGGATTCATTTTACGTATATTAGATCAAAAAGTTTGTACGCTGGTATGCTGATGTTACCATCATAATGTGCAGTCAATGTAATGTTAAAATATATGAAAGAATAATTTTTGGCTCGCTTTAAACAATTGAAAATTAAAATTTTTAAACCGGGGATCCCATACGGCGCGGATTCATTTTACGTATATTAGATCAAAAAGTTTGTACGCTGGTATGCTGATGTTACCATCATAATGTGCAGTCAATGTAATGTTAAAATATATGAGAGAATAATTTTTGGCTCGCTTTAAACAATTGAAAATTAAAATTTTTAAACCGCGGATCCCATACGGCGCGGATTAATTTTACGTATATTAGATCAAAAAGTTTGTACGCTGGTATGATGTTGGTACTATCATAATGTGCAGTCAATGTAATGTTAAAATATATGAAAGAATAATTTTTGGCTCGCTTTAAACAATTGAAAATTAAAATTTTTATACCGCGGATCCCATACGGCGCGGATTAATTTTACGTATATTAGATCAAAAAGTTTGTACGCTGGTATGCTGATGGTACCATCATAATGTGCATATAATGTACAGTTGAAATATATACAAGATTAATTTTTGGCTCGCTTTAAACAATTGAAAAATAAAATTTTTATACCGCGGATCCCATACGGCGCGGATTCAATTTACGTATATTAGATCAAAAAGTTTGTACGCTGGTATGCTGATGGTACCATCATAATGTGCAGTCAATGTAATGTTAAAATATATTAAAGAATAATTTTTGGCTCGCTTTAAACAATTAAAAATTAAAATTTTTAATCCGCGGATCCCTTACGGCTCGGATTCATTTTACGTATATTAGATCAAAAAGTTTGTACGCTGGTATGCTGATGTTACCATCATAATGTGCAGTCAATGTAATGTTAAAATATATGAAAGAATAATTTTTGGCTCGCTTTAAACAATTGAAAATTAAAATTTTTAAACCGCGGATCCCATACGGCTCGGATTCATTTTACGTATATTAGATCAAAAAGTTTGTACGCTGGTATGCTGATGTTACCATCATAATGTGCATATAATGTACAGTTTAAATATATACAAGATTAATTTTTGGCTCTCTTTGAACAATTGAAAATTAAAATTTTTATACCGCGGATCCCATACGGCACGGATTCATTTTACGTATATTAGATCAAAAAGTTTCTACGCTGGTATGCTGATGGTACCATCATAATGTGGAGTCAATGTAATGTTAAAATATATGAAAGAATAATTTTTGGCTCGCTTTAAACAATTGAAAATTAAAATTTTTAAACCGCGGATCCCATACGGCTCGGATTCATTTTACGTATATTAGATCAAAAAGTTTGTACGCTGGTATGCTGATGTTACCATCATAATGTGCAGTCAATGTAATGTTAAAATATATGAAAGAATAATTTTTGGCTCGCTTTAAACAATTGAAAATTAAAATTTTTAAATCGCTGATCCCATACGGCGCGGATTCATTTTACGTATATTAGATCAAAAAGTTTGTACGCTGGTATGCTGATGGTACCATCATAATGTGCAGTCAATGTAATGTTAAAATTTATGAAAGAATAATTTTTGGCTCGCTTTAAACAATTGAAAATTAAAATTTTTATACCGCGGATCCCATACGGCGCGGATTCATTTTACGTATATTAGATCAAAAAGTTTGTACGCTGGTATGCTGATGGTACCATCATAATGTGCAGTCAATGTAATGTTAAAATATTTAAAAAATAATTTCTGGCTCGCTTTAAACAATTGAAAATTAAAATTTTTAAACCGCGGATCCCATACGGCGCGGATTAATTTTACGTATATTAGATCAAAAAGTTTGTACGCTGGTATGCTGATGGTACCATCATAATGTGCATATAATGTACAGTTGAAATATATACAAGATTAATTTTTGGCTCGCTTTAAACAATTGAAAATTAAAATTTTTATACCGCGGATCCCATACGGCGCGGACTCAATTTACGTATATTAGATCAAAAAGTTTGTACGCTGGTATGCTGATGGTACCATCATAATGTGCATATAATGTACAGTTGAAATATATACAAGATTAATTTTTGGCTCGCTTTAAACAATTGAAAATTAAAATTTTAAACCGCGGATCCCATACGGCGCGGATTCATTTTACGTATATTAGATCAAAAAGTTTGTACGCTGGTATGCTGATGTTACCATCATAATGTGCAGTCAATGTAATGTTAAAATATATGAAAGAATAATTTTTGGCTCGCTTTAAACAATTGAAAATTAAAATTTTTAAACCGCGGATCCCATACGGCGCGGATTAATTTTACGTATATTAGATCAAAAAGTTTGTACGCTGGTATGCTGATGTTACCATCATAATGTGCAGTCAATGTAATGTTAAAATATATGAAAGAATAATTTTTGGCTCGCTTTAAACAATTGAAAATTAAAATTTTTAAACCGCGGAACCCATACGGCGCGGATTCATTTTACATATATTAGATCAAAAAGTTTGTACGCTGGTATGCTGATGTTACCATCATAATGTGCAGTCAATGTAATGTTAAAATATTTAAAATATAATTTTTGGCTCGCTTTAAACAATTGAAAATTAAAATTTTTAAACCGCGGATCCCATACGGCGCGGATTAATTTTACGTATATTAGATCAAAAAGTTTGTACGCTGGTATGCTGATGGTACCATCATAATGTGCAGTCAATGTAATGTTAAAATATATTAAAGAATAATTTTTGGCTCGCTTTAAACAATTAAAAATTAAAATTTTTAAACCGCGGATCCCTTACGGCGCGGATTTATTTTACGTATATTAGATCAAAAAGTTTGTACGCTGATATGCTGATGGTACCATCATAATGTGCATATAATGTACAGTTGAAATATAAACAAGATTAATTTTTGGCTCGCTTTAAACAATTGAAAATTAAAATTTTATACCGCGGATCCCATACGGCGCGGATTCATTTTACGTATATTAGATCAAAAAGTTTGTACGCTGGTATGCTGATGGTACCATCATAATGTGCATATAATGTACAGTTGAAATATATACAAGATTAATTTTTGGCTCGCTTTAAACAATTGAAAATTAAAATTTTTATACCGCGGATCCCATACGGCGCGGATTCAATTTACGTATATTAGATCAAAAAGTTTGTACGCTGGTATGCTGATGGTACCATCATAATGTGCATATAATGTACAGTTGAAATATATACAAGATTAATTTTTGGCTCGCTTTAAACAATTGAAAATTAAAATTTTTATACCGCGGATCCCATACGGCGCGGATTCAATTTACGTATATTAGATCAAAAAGTTTGTACGCTGGTATGCTGATGGTACCATCATAATGTGCATATAATGTACAGTTGAAATATATACAAGAATAATTTTTGGCTCGCTTTAAACAATTGAAAATTAAAATTTTATACCGCGGATCCCATACGGCGCGGATTCATTTTACGTATATTAGATCAAAAAGTTTGTACGCTGGTATGCTGATGTTACCATCATAATGTGCAGTCAATGTAATGTTAAAATATATGAAAGAATAATTTTTGGCTCGCTTTAAACAATTGAAAATTAAAATTTTTAAACCGGGGATCCCATACGGCGCGGATTCATTTTACGTATATTAGATCAAAAAGTTTGTACGCTGGTATGCTGATGTTACCATCATAATGTGCAGTCAATGTAATGTTAAAATATATGAGAGAATAATTTTTGGCTCGCTTTAAACAATTGAAAATTAAAATTTTTAAACCGCGGATCCCATACGGCGCGGATTAATTTTACGTATATTAGATCAAAAAGTTTGTACGCTGGTATGCTGATGGTACCATCATAATGTGCAGTCAATGTAATGTTAAAATAAATGAAAGAATAATTTTTGGCTCGCTTTAAACAATTGAAAATTAAAATTTTTATACCGCGGATCCCATACGGCGCGGATTAATTTTACGTATATTAGATCAAAAAGTTTGTACGCTGGTATGCTGATGGTACCATCATAATGTGCATATAATGTACAGTTGAAATATATACAAGATTAATTTTTGGCTCGCTTTAAACAATTGAAAAATAAAATTTTTATACCGCGGATCCCATACGGCGCGGATTCAATTTACGTATATTAGATCAAAAAGTTTGTACGCTGGTATGCTGATGGTACCATCATAATGTGCAGTCAATGTAATGTTAAAATATATTAAAGAATAATTTTTGGCTCGCTTTAAACAATTAAAAATTAAAATTTTTAATCCGCGGATCCCTTACGGCGCGGATTCATTTTACGTATATTAGATCAAAAAGTTTGTACGCTGATATGCTGATGGTACCATCATAATGTGCATATAATGTACAGTTGAAATATATACAAGATTAATTTTTGGCTCGCTTTAAACAATTGAAAATTAAAATTTTATACCGCGGATCCCATACGGCGCGGATTCATTTTAAGTATATTAGATCAAAAAGTTTGTACGCTGGTATGCTGATGTTACCATCATAATGTGCAGTCAATGTAATGTTAAAATATATGAAAGAATAATTTTTGGCTCGCTTTAAACAATTGAAAATTAAAATTTTTAAACCGCGGAACCCATACGGCGCGGATTCATTTTACGTATATTAGATCAAAATGTTTGTACGCTGGTATGCTGATGTTACCATCATAATGTGCATATAATGTACAGTTTAAATATATACAAGATTAATTTTTGGCTCTCTTTAAACAATTGAAAATTAAAATTTTTATACCGCGGATCCCATACGGCGCGGATTCATTTTACGTATATTAGATCAAAAAGTTTGTACGCTGGTATGCTGATGGTACCATCATAATGTGGAGTCAATGTAATGTTAAAATATATGAAAGAATAATTTTTGGCTCGCTTTAAACAATTGAAAATTAAAATTTTTAAACCGCGGATCCCATACGGCTCGGATTCATTTTACGTATATTAGATCAAAAAGTTTGTACGCTGGTATGCTGATGTTACCATCATAATGTGCAGTCAATGTAATGTTAAAATATATGAAAGAATAATTTTTGGCTCGCTTTAAACAATTGAAAATTAAAATTTTTAAACCGCGGATCCCATACGGCTCGGATTCATTTTACGTATATTAGATCAAAAAGTTTGTACGCTGGTATGCTGATGTTACCATCATAATGTGCATATAATGTACAGTTTAAATATATACAAGATTAATTTTTGGCTCTCTTTGAACAATTGAAAATTAAAATTTTTATACCGCGGATCCCATACGGCGCGGATTCATTTTACGTATATTAGATCAAAAAGTTTCTACGCTGGTATGCTGATGGTACCATCATAATGTGGAGTCAATGTAATGTTAAAATATATGAAAGAATAATTTTTGGCTCGCTTTAAACAATTGAAAATTAAAATTTTTAAACCGCGGATCCCATACGGCTCGGATTCATTTTACGTATATTAGATCAAAAAGTTTGTACGCTGGTATGCTGATGTTACCATCATAATGTGCAGTCAATGTAATGTTAAAATATATGAAAGAATAATTTTTGGCTCGCTTTAAACAATTGAAAATTAAAATTTTTAAATCGCTGATCCCATACGGCGCGGATTCATTTTACGTATATTAGATCAAAAAGTTTGTACGCTGGTATGCTGATGGTACCATCATAATGTGCAGTCAATGTAATGTTAAAATTTATGAAAGAATAATTTTTGGCTCGCTTTAAACAATTGAAAATTAAAATTTTTAAACCGCGGATCCCATACGGCGCGGATTCATTTTACGTATATAAGATCAAAAAGTTTGTACGCTGGTATGCTGATGGTACCATCATAATGTGCAGTCAATGTAATGTTAAAATATTTAAAAAATAATTTCTGGCTCGCTTTAAACAATTGAAAATTAAAATTTTTAAACCGCGGATCCCATACGGCGCGGATTAATTTTACGTATATTAGATCAAAAAGTTTGTACGCTGGTATGCTGATGGTACCATCATAATGTGCAGTCAATGTAATGTTAAAATATATGAAAGAATAATTTTTGGCTCGCTTTAAACAATTGAAAATTAAAATTTTTATACCGCGGATCCCATACGGCGCGGATTCATTTTACGTATATTAGATCAAAAAGTTTGTACGCTGGTATGCTGATGGTACCATCATAATGTGCATATAATGTACAGTTGAAATATATACAAGATTAATTTTTGGCTCGCTTTAAACAATTGAAAATTAAAATTTTTAAACCGCGGATCCCATACGGCGCGGATTAATTTTACGTATATTAGATCAAAAAGTTTGTACGCTGGTATGCTGATGGTACCATCATAATGTGCATATAATGTACAGTTGAAATATATACAAGATTAATTTTTGGCTCGCTTTAAACAATTGAAAATTAAAATTTTAAACCGCGGATCCCATACGGCGCGGATTCATTTTACGTATATTAGATCAAAAAGTTTGTACGCTGGTATGCTGATGTTACCATCATAATGTGCAGTCAATGTAATGTTAAAATATATGAAAGAATAATTTTTGGCTCGCTTTAAACAATTGAAAATTAAAATTTTTAAACCGCGGATCCCATACGGCGCGGATTAATTTTACGTATATTAGATCAAAAAGTTTGTACGCTGGTATGCTGATGTTACCATCATAATGTGCAGTCGATGTAATGTTAAAATATATGAAAGAATAATTTTTGGCTCGCTTTAAACAATTGAAAATTAAAATTTTTAAACCGCGGAACCCATACGGCGCGGATTCATTTTACATATATTAGATCAAAAAGTTTGTACGCTGGTATGCTGATGTTACCATCATAATGTGCAGTCAATGTAATGTTAAAATATTTAAAAAATAATTTTTGGCTCGCTTTAAACAATTGAAAATTAAAATTTTTAAACCGCGGATCCCATACGGCGCGGATTAATTTTACGTATATTAGATCAAAAAGTTTGTACGCTGGTATGCTGATGGTACCATCATAATGTGCAGTCAATGTAATGTTAAAATATATGAAAGAATAATTTTTGGCTCGCTTTAAACAATTAAAAATTAAAATTTTTAAACCGCGGATCCCTTACGGCGCGGATTTATTTTACGTATATTAGATCAAAAAGTTTGTACGCTGATATGCTGATGGTACCATCATAATGTGCATATAATGTACAGTTGAAATATAAACAAGATTAATTTTTGGCTCGCTTTAAACAATTGAAAATTAAAATTTTATACCGCGGATCCCATACGGCGCGGATTCATTTTACGTATATTAGATCAAAAAGTTTGTACGCTGGTATGCTGATGGTACCATCATAATGTGCATATAATGTACAGTTGAAATATATACAAGATTAATTTTTGGCTCGCTTTAAACAATTGAAAATTAAAATTTTTATACCGCGGATCCCATACGGCGCGGATTCAATTTACGTATATTAGATCAAAAAGTTTGTACGCTGGTATGCTGATGGTACCATCATAATGTGCATATAATGTACAGTTGAAATATATACAAGATTAATTTTTGGCTCGCTTTAAACAATTGAAAATTAAAATTTTTATACCGCGGATCCCATACGGCGCGGATTCAATTTACGTATATTAGATCAAAAAGTTTGTACGCTGGTATGCTGATGGTACCATCATAATGTGCATATAATGTACAGTTGAAATATATACAAGAATAATTTTTGGCTCGCTTTAAACAATTGAAAATTAAAATTTTAAACCGCGGATCCCATACGGCGCGGATTCATTTTACGTATATTAGATCAAAAAGTTTGTACGCTGGTATGCTGATGTTACCATCATAATGTGCAGTCAATGTAATGTTAAAATATATAAAAGAATAATTTTTGGCTCGCTTTAAACAATTGAAAATTAAAATTTTTAAACCGGGGATCCCATACGGCGCGGATTCATTTTACGTATATTAGATCAAAAAGTTTGTACGCTGGTATGCTGATGTTACCATCATAATGTGCAGTCAATGTAATGTTAAAATATATGAGAGAATAATTTTTGGCTCGCTTTAAACAATTGAAAATTAAAATTTTTAAACCGCGGATCCCATACGGCGCGGATTAATTTTACGTATATTAGATCAAAAAGTTTGTACGCTGGTATGCTGATGGTACCATCATAATGTGCAGTCAATGTAATGTTAAAATATATGAAAGAATAATTTTTGGCTCGCTTTAAACAATTGAAAATTAAAATTTTTATACCGCGGATCCCATACGGCGCGGATTAATTTTACGTATATTAGATCAAAAAGTTTGTACGCTGGTATGCTGATGGTACCATCATAATGTGCATATAATGTACAGTTGAAATATATACAAGATTAATTTTTGGCTCGCTTTAAACAATTGAAAAATAAAATTTTTATACCGCGGATCCCATACGGCGCGGATTCAATTTACGTATATTAGATCAAAAAGTTTGTACGCTGGTATGCTGATGGTACCATCATAATGTGCAGTCAATGTAATGTTAAAATATATTAAAGAATAATTTTTGGCTCGCTTTAAACAATTAAAAATTAAAATTTTTAATCCGCGGATCCCTTACGGCGCGGATTCATTTTACGTATATTAGATCAAAAAGTTTGTACGCTGATATGCTGATGGTACCATCATAATGTGCATATAATGTACAGTTGAAATATATACAAGATTAATTTTTGGCTCGCTTTAAACAATTGAAAATTAAAATTTTATACCGCGGATCCCATACGGCGCGGATTCATTTTAAGTATATTAGATCAAAAAGTTTGTACGCTGGTATGCTGATGTTACCATCATAATGTGCAGTCAATGTAATGTTAAAATATATGAAAGAATAATTTTTGGCTCGCTTTAAACAATTGAAAATTAAAATTTTTAAACCGCGGAACCCATACGGCGCGGATTCATTTTACGTATATTAGATCAAAATGTTTGAACGCTGGTATGCTGATGTTACCATCATAATGTGCATATAATGTACAGTTTAAATATATACAAGATTAATTTTTGGCTCTCTTTAAACAATTGAAAATTAAAATTTTTATACCGCGGATCCCATACGGCGCGGATTCATTTTACGTATATTAGATCAAAAAGTTTGTACGCTGGTATGCTGATGGTACCATCATAATGTGGAGTCAATGTAATGTTAAAATATATGAAAGAATAATTTTTGGCTCGCTTTAAACAATTGAAAATTAAAATTTTTAAACCGCGGATCCCATACGGCTCGGATTCATTTTACGTATATTAGATCAAAAAGTTTGTACGCTGGTATGCTGATGTTACCATCATAATGTGCAGTCAATGTAATGTTAAAATATATGAAAGAATAATTTTTGGCTCGCTTTAAACAATTGAAAATTAAAATTTTTAAACCGCGGATCCCATACGGCTCGGATTCATTTTACGTATATTAGATCAAAAAGTTTGTACGCTGGTATGCTGATGTTACCATCATAATGTGCATATAATGTACAGTTTAAATATATACAAGATTAATTTTTGGCTCTCTTTGAACAATTGAAAATTAAAATTTTTATACCGCGGATCCCATACGGCGCGGATTCATTTTACGTATATTAGATCAAAAAGTTTCTACGCTGGTATGCTGATGGTACCATCATAATGTGGAGTCAATGTAATGTTAAAATATATGAAAGAATAATTTTTGGCTCGCTTTAAACAATTGAAAATTAAAATTTTTAAACCGCGGATCCCATACGGCTCGGATTCATTTTACGTATATTAGATCAAAAAGTTTGTACGCTGGTATGCTGATGTTACCATCATAATGTGCAGTCAATGTAATGTTAAAATATATGAAAGAATAATTTTTGGCTCGCTTTAAACAATTGAAAATTAAAATTTTTAAATCGCTGATCCCATACGGCGCGGATTCATTTTACGTATATTAGATCAAAAAGTTTGTACGCTGGTATGCTGATGGTACCATCATAATGTGCAGTCAATGTAATGTTAAAATTTATGAAAGAATAATTTTTGGCTCGCTTTAAACAATTGAAAATTAAAATTTTTATACCGCGGATCCCATACGGCGCGGATTCATTTTACGTATATTAGATCAAAAAGTTTGTACGCTGGTATGCTGATGGTACCATCATAATGTGCAGTCAATGTAATGTTAAAATATTTAAAAAATAATTTCTGGCTCGCTTTAAACAATTGAAAATTAAAATTTTTAAACCGCGGATCCCATACGGCGCGGATTAATTTTACGTATATTAGATCAAAAAGTTTGTACGCTGGTATGCTGATGGTACCATCATAATGTGCAGTCAATGTAATGTTAAAATATATGAAAGAATAATTTTTGGCTCGCTTTAAACAATTGAAAATTAAAATTTTTATACCGCGGATCCCATACGGCGCGGATTCATTTTACGTATATTAGATCAAAAAGTTTGTACGCTGGTATGCTGATGGTACCATCATAATGTGCATATAATGTACAGTTGAAATATATACAAGATTAATTTTTGGCTCGCTTTAAACAATTGAAAATTAAAATTTTTAAACCGGGGATCCCATACGGCGCGGATTAATTTTACGTATATTAGATCAAAAAGTTTGTACGCTGGTATGCTGATGGTACCATCATAATGTGCATATAATGTACAGTTGAAATATATACAAGATTAATTTTTGGCTCGCTTTAAACAATTGAAAATTAAAATTTTAAACCGCGGATCCCATACGGCGCGGATTCATTTTACGTATATTAGATCAAAAAGTTTGTACGCTGGTATGCTGATGTTACCATCATAATGTGCAGTCAATGTAATGTTAAAATATATGAAAGAATAATTTTTGGCTCGCTTTAAACAATTGAAAATTAAAATTTTTAAACCGCGGATCCCATACGGCGCGGATTAATTTTACGTATATTAGATCAAAAAGTTTGTACGCTGGTATGCTGATGTTACCATCATAATGTGCAGTCAATGTAATGTTAAAATATATGAAAGAATAATTTTTGGCTCGCTTTAAACAATTGAAAATTAAAATTTTTAAACCGCGGAACCCATACGGCGCGGATTCATTTTACATATATTAGATCAAAAAGTTTGTACGCTGGTATGCTGATGTTACCATCATAATGTGCAGTCAATGTAATGTTAAAATATTTAAAAAATAATTTTTGGCTCGCTTTAAACAATTGAAAATTAAAATTTTTAAACCGCGGATCCCATACGGCGCGGATTAATTTTACGTATATTAGATCAAAAAGTTTGTACGCTGGTATGCTGATGGTACCATCATAATGTGCAGTCAATGTAATGTTAAAATATATTAAAGAATAATTTTTGGCTCGCTTTAAACAATTAAAAATTAAAATTTTTAAACCGCGGATCCCTTACGGCGCGGATTTATTTTACGTATATTAGATCAAAAAGTTTGTACGCTGATATGCTGATGGTACCATCATAATGTGCATATAATGTACAGTTGAAATATAAACAAGATTAATTTTTGGCTCGCTTTAAACAATTGAAAATTAAAATTTTATACCGCGGATCCCATACGGCGCGGATTCATTTTACGTATATTAGATCAAAAAGTTTGTACGCTGGTATGCTGATGGTACCATCATAATGTGCATATAATGTACAGTTGAAATATATACAAGATTAATTTTTGGCTCGCTTTAAACAATTGAAAATTAAAATTTTTATACCGCGGATCCCATACGGCGCGGATTCAATTTACGTATATTAGATCAAAAAGTTTGTACGCTGGTATGCTGATGGTACCATCATAATGTGCATATAATGTACAGTTGAAATATATACAAGATTAATTTTTGGCTCGCTTTAAACAATTGAAAATTAAAATTTTTATACCGCGGATCCCATACGGCGCGGATTCAATTTACGTATATTAGATCAAAAAGTTTGTACGCTGGTATGCTGATGGTACCATCATAATGTGCATATAATGTACAGTTGAAATATATACAAGAATAATTTTTGGCTCGCTTTAAACAATTGAAAATTAAAATTTTAAACCGCGGATCCCATACGGCGCGGATTCATTTTACGTATATTAGATCAAAAAGTTTGTACGCTGGTATGCTGATGTTACCATCATAATGTGCAGTCAATGTAATGTTAAAATATATGAAAGAATAATTTTTGGCTCGCTTTAAACAATTGAAAATTAAAATTTTTAAACCGGGGATCCCATACGGCGCGGATTCATTTTACGTATATTAGATCAAAAAGTTTGTACGCTGGTATGCTGATGTTACCATCATAATGTGCAGTCAATGTAATGTTAAAATATATGAGAGAATAATTTTTGGCTCGCTTTAAACAATTGAAAATTAAAATTTTTAAACCGCGGATCCCATACGGCGCGGATTAATTTTACGTATATTAGATCAAAAAGTTTGTACGCTGGTATGCTGATGGTACCATCATAATGTGCAGTCAATGTAATGTTAAAATATATGAAAGAATAATTTTTGGCTCGCTTTAAACAATTGAAAATTAAAATTTTTATACCGCGGATCCCATACGGCGCGGATTAATTTTACGTATATTAGATCAAAAAGTTTGTACGCTGGTATGCTGATGGTACCATCATAATGTGCATATAATGTACAGTTGAAATATATACAAGATTAATTTTTGGCTCGCTTTAAACAATTGAAAAATAAAATTTTTATACCGCGGATCCCATACGGCGCGGATTCAATTTACGTATATTAGATCAAAAAGTTTGTACGCTGGTATGCTGATGGTACCATCATAATGTGCAGTCAATGTAATGTTAAAATATATTAAAGAATAATTTTTGGCTCGCTTTAAACAATTAAAAATTAAAATTTTTAATCCGCGGATCCCTTACGGCGCGGATTCATTTTACGTATATTAGATCAAAAAGTTTGTACGCTGATATGCTGATGGTACCATCATAATGTGCATATAATGTACAGTTGAAATATATACAAGATTAATTTTTGGCTCGCTTTAAACAATTGAAAATTAAAATTTTATACCGCGGATCCCATACGGCGCGGATTCATTTTAAGTATATTAGATCAAAAAGTTTGTACGCTGGTATGCTGATGTTACCATCATAATGTGCAGTCAATGTAATGTTAAAATATATGAAAGAATAATTTTTGGCTCGCTTTAAACAATTGAAAATTAAAATTTTTAAACCGCGGAACCCATACGGCGCGGATTCATTTTACGTATATTAGATCAAAATGTTTGTACGCTGGTATGCTGATGTTACCATCATAATGTGCATATAATGTACAGTTTAAATATATACAAGATTAATTTTTGGCTCTCTTTAAACAATTGAAAATTAAAATTTTTATACCGCGGATCCCATACGGCGCGGATTCATTTTACGTATATTAGATCAAAAAGTTTGTACGCTGGTATGCTGATGGTACCATCATAATGTGGAGTCAATGTAATGTTAAAATATATGAAAGAATAATTTTTGGCTCGCTTTAAACAATTGAAAATTAAAATTTTTAAACCGCGGATCCCATACGGCTCGGATTCATTTTACGTATATTAGATCAAAAAGTTTGTACGCTGGTATGCTGATGTTACCATCATAATGTGCAGTCAATGTAATGTTAAAATATATGAAAGAATAATTTTTGGCTCGCTTTAAACAATTGAAAATTAAAATTTTTAAACCGCGGATCCCATACGGCTCGGATTCATTTTACGTATATTAGATCAAAAAGTTTGTACGCTGGTATGCTGATGTTACCATCATAATGTGCAGTCAATGTAATGTTAAAATATTTTAAAGATTAATTTTTGGCTCGCTTTAAACAATTGAAAATTAAAATTTTTAAACCGCGGAACCCATACGGCGCGGATTACTTTTACGTATATTAGATCAAAAAGTTTGTACGCTGGTATGCTGATGGTACCATCATAATGTGCAGTCAATGTAATGTTAAAATATTTTAAAGAATAATTTTTGGCTCGCTTTAAACAATTGAAAATTAAAATTTTTAAACCGCGGATCCCGTACGGCGCGGATTCATTTTACGTATATTAGATCAAAAAGTTTGTACGCTGGTATGCTGATGATACCATCATAATGTGCAGTCAATGTAATGTTAAAATATATTAAAGAATAATTTTTGGCTCGCTTTAAACAATTGAAAATTAAAATTTTTAAACCGCGGATCCCATACGGCGCGGATTCATTTTACGTATATTAGATCAAAAAGTTTGTACGCTGGTATGCTGATGTTACCATCATAATGTGCAGTCAATGTAATGTTAAAATATATGAAAGAATAATTTTTGGCTCGCTTTAAACAATTGATAATTAAAATTTTTAAACCGCGGGACCCATACAGCGCGGATTAATTTTACGTATATTAGATCAAAAAGTTTGTACGCTGGTATGCTGATGGTACCATCATAATGTGCAGTCAATGTAATGTTAAAATATTTTAAAGAATAATTTTTGGCTCGCTTTAAACAATTGAAAATTAAAATTTTTATACCGCGGATCCCATACGGCGCGGATTCATTTTACGTATATTAGATCAAAAAGTTTGTACGCTGGTATGCTGATGTTACCATCATAATGTGCAGTCAATGTAATGTTAAAATATATGAAAGAATAATTTTTGGCTCGCTTTAAACAATTGAAAATTAAAATTTTTAAACCGCGGATCCCATACGGCGCGGATTCATTTTACGTATATTAGATCAAAAAGTTTGTACGCTGGTATGCTGATGGTACCATAATAATGTGCAGACAATGTAGTGTTAAAACATATGAAAGAATAATTTTTGGCTCGCTTTAAACAATTGAAAATTAAAATTTTTAAACCGCGTATCCCATATGGCGCGGATTAATTTTACGTATATTAGATCAAAAAGTTTGTACGCTGGTATGCTGATGGTACCATCATAATGTGCAGTCAATGTAATGTTAAAATATTTTAAAGAATAATTTTTGGCTCGCTTTAAACAATTGAATATTAAAATTTTTAAACCGCGTATCCCATACGGCGCGGAATCATTTTACGTATATTAGATCAAAAAGTTTGTACGCTGGTATGCTGATGTTACCATCATAATGTGCAGTCAATGTAATGTTAAAATATTTTAAAGATTAATTTTTGGCTCGCTTTAAACAATTGAAAATTAAAATTTTTAAACCGCGGAACCCATACGGCGCGGATTACTTTTACGTATATTAGATCAAAAAGTTTGTACGCTGGTATGCTGATGGTACCATCATAATGTGCAGTCAATGTAATGTTAAAATATTTTAAAGAATAATTTTTGGCTCGCTTTAAACAATTGAAAATTAAAATTTTTAAACCGCGGATCTCGTACGGCGCGGATTCATTTTACGTATATTAGATTAAAAAGTTTGTATGCTGGTATGCTGATGATACCATCATAATGTGCAGTCAATGTAATGTTAAAATATATTAAAGAATAATTTTTGGCTCGCTTTAAACAATTGAAAATTAAAATTTTTATACCGCGGATCCCATACGGCGCGGATTCATTTTACGTATATTAGATCAAAAAGTTTGTACGCTGGTATGCTGATGGTACCATAATAATGTGCAGACAATGTAGTGTTAAAACATATGAAAAATTAATTTTTGGCTTGTTTTAAAATATTGAAAATTATAATTTTTAAGCCGCTGACCCCATACGGCGCACAATTATATTACCTGTATTATACCAAAAAGTTTGTAGGCTGCTATGCTGATGGTACCATCATAATGTGCATGCAATGTACAGTTAAAATATATGAAAGATTAATTTTTGGCTCGTTTTGAAATATTGAAAATTAAAATTTTTAAACCGCGGACCACATACGGCGCGGATTCATTTTTCGTATATTAGACCAATAAAGTAGTACACTGGTATGCTTATGGTACCAAAATAATGTGCATACAATACACTGTTGAAATATAAAAATATTAATTTTTGCTCTTTTTAAAATATAAAAAATCATACTTTATAGCTGCAAACTTATTAAAACTCAAATTCACTATATGTGTATTAAATGAAAAAATTTGTAGGTTTGAATCTATTTGGTACAGAAATAATCTGCATATAATGTACTATTAAAAAAACAATTAATTAATTTTTGGCTCTCTATAAAATATTAAAAATCGACTTTATTAACGCGAACCTTATATAACGAAGAATTATACTATGTGTATTAAACGATAAAATTTGTACGCTCGAATCTGTTTGATATAAAAGTAATCTGTATAAAATGTACTTCTAAAAAGAACAATCGGTTAATTTTTGGCTCTTATTAAAATATTAAATATCGATACTTTATAACCGCGGACCCTATATAAAGCAGAATTATATTATGTGTATTAAACAAAAAAATTTGTACGCTCGAATCTGTTTGGTATAAGAGAAATCTGCATAAAATGTACTATTAAAAAAAATATTCGATTAATTCTTGGCTTTTTTTAGAATATTCAAAATCGATACTTTATAACCGCGGACCTTATATAAAGCAGAATTATATTATGTGTATTAAACGAAAAAATTTGTAAGCTCGAATATATATTTGGTATAAAAGTAATCTGCATACAATGTACTATTAACAAAAAACAAGCGATGAATTCTTTTTTCTTTATTATATGTAAAGATGAAACTTTGTAGCCGCAAACCCTACACAGACTTATATTATGTATATTATATAAAATAATTTGCATGCTCGTATTTATTTAATATAAAGAGCCAATATAATTTATCGCTTGTTTTTTTCAATAGTACGTTGTTTGCAGATTATTTTTATACCAAATAGATACGAGCGTGCACATTCTTTTATTTGATATACATAATAATAGTTTGCGCCATATAGTTTTCGCTGCTACAAAGTATCGATTTTTGATATTCGAAGAATAGCCAAAAATTTATTGCTTGTATATTTTGATAGTACATTGTATTATATATATAAAAGTTATCTGCAAACAATGAAATATATTATTCGAGTTTTAAGTAGTAAACATATTATTTGTAATATTATTTATAACATTTTTAATTTTTATAACATATTTTTATTTTAAAATTTAATTAGCAAATTAATGCTTTAATTATCTGATTTCTATCAAAAAATGTTAATCAAATTTAAACAAACTTTATATAAAAATATCATTTTTTTTATATAAAATCGAGCAAGCGCGCGCTTATGTTGTTCTAGTATATTAAAATATATATTATATTATATATTTATTTATTTTTTTAATAACAGTTGAATAATATGAAATTCTGTGAAATCTAGTATGACATTTTATATGACAATTTGCCCAATTATAAATGTCTCTGCCCTGGCTTCACATGTTATGAAAGCATAGCCGTGTTAGCGGTCTAGCATATTAATAATATAGAAATCTGTTGGTACTATCAAATTTGAATATGGCGCCTTTTATCGATCTTCGCGCGCTCTTGCGTTTCCCGCGCTTTCGCGCTTCCGCGTTTCCGTGCTTTTGCATTTCCGCCTTCCGCATTCGCGATATGTAGTGTCCGGTCGTGTTGTTCGCGAGTGCTTCGAATTTTCCATCGCCAGGCTAAGCAAAAAGGGATTACAGGTACTTTTTCTACAATAAAGCTATTCATTATTAGTATCAGAACATGTGTGTATAATAATATTGAGAAGTTATTGCGCGTGAAAGAATATATAATCAGAAATATATATCGTGCCATGACCGGCTTCGGCGGACAAAAGCATAACCGCTTTTTGATTTCGTACATATTTCTCAAGAATGATATGATATATAAAATGTTCGGTTAACATTAAACTCAAATAATGAAGAACAGAATAATGTATTCATAGTTATGGAAATTGAAATTTTATTGTTCTGGCCGGCAGAAAAATCTGTAGATATATATGTACATACACACACATATACATACATGTACGTTGTATGTACTTTACATACATATATGTACGTAACGTATATACGTTACGTATGGCGCGTGTGTACATGTGTGTGTGTGCTATAAATTGCAAAATTCGAAATAAGATATAAAAATTTATATACACATACACATATATACATATATATATATGCGTATAGGTTACGAATAGCGCGCTCGTACATGTGTGTGTGTGTGTGTGTGCTCTATAAATTGCATAATTTTATAATATTTAATGTGCAAACTTCATAAAATGTATGAGATATAAAAATTAATATTACAAATATTACAATAAAAAAATTATTCTATACATCTAATATATAAAATATCAATAAAATATATGATAAATACATAAGTCACACATAACATGTATGTATATAAAAGAGTAATAATATGAAAATGGAGAATAATTTTTTTTTATATAATATAAATATTTTTTCTACATAAATATAGCAAATATTATATTTTTATGCATTGTAATGAAGGAAAAGAAAAACACGTCTTATATTATAAAAATAATTTAATTTGTACAAAAAATGTTTACAATCATATCATACAATATTCAGAGCAAACAGTATCATTTTTTGTCTGGCTTATTATTGTATGAAATAGCGATGAAAGAGTTAATTTTTTTTATATAGTAAATATATATAACTATAGCAAATATTATTATAGCATTTTTCATGTATACGTGTTGTGACGATGGAAAAAGAAAATACATCTTATATTATAAAAATAATTTAATTTGTAGAAAAAATGTTTACAATCATACAATATTCAAACAGAGCAAAATGTATTATTATTTCTTGTCTGGTTTATTATTGTATGAAATAGCCATGAAAGAGTTAATTTTTTTATATAGTAAATATTTGTTATATATAAATATAGCAAATTTATTATATAGTATACATTTTTCATGTATACATGTTGTGACGATGGAAAAAGAAAATACATCTTATATTATAAAAATAATTTAATTTGTAGAAAAAAATGTTTACAATCATACAATATTCAAACAGAAAGCAAAAAGTATCATTATTTCTTGTCTGGTTTATTATTGTATGAAATAGCGATGAAAGAGTTAATTTTTTTATATAGTAAATATTTGTTATATATAAATATAGCAAATTTATTATATAGTATAGATTTTTCATGTATACATGTTGTGACGATGGAAAAAGAAAATACATCTTATATTATAAAAATAATTTAATTTATACTAAAAATGTTTACAGTCATCATGCAATACTTGAACAAAAAATACCATTATTTCTTGTCTGACTTATTACTGTATAAAATAGTGAAAAAAGTTAATAACTATCGATAATTATCATCTGTGAATGTTTAACATAATATGAATAATGTTTTATTCTTGAGATAAGGATTTTTCAATTAACAAAAAGTAACGTAAAAGTTCATATACACATTTTATTAGGTTTTAGATTTTTTTACGGTGCCTTTTCGTTGCTTTGGACGTTTGTTTGTTTGATGATCGGTTTTCGATTCTTTTTGAAACTCGTATTTTTGCGATAATTTCTCCTTAATAAGTAAACCTTTAATGAGTTTCTTCCAATTGCCGTAAATCCTCTTCTCCCTTTTCTCGACAGCGCGTTTAGTCGCTTCGACCTGTTCTGTTTCCCAAGCCTCTCGTAATATATCTTCGTATTCGGCGCATACGACAAAACCTTCAGTAGCTGGTACAGCACCCATGCAACCAAAATTGAAACCCACTACAGCGGTCGCACAATCTATGTTCAGTTTCCTGGCAATTCGATTTAATCCTGGAACTATAAGGATTTATTCGTTACATAATGCATCGCTATACAATAATTTGATTTTGTAGCAAAATAAAAATTCTTCCAATACTTTCTTAATTTTTAAAAATATATTACATAAGAAAATAGTCAGCTAAATATATGTGACGCTATTTATTTCATTTAGGATTATGTAAAAGTGTATAAAGACAAATTAATCGTTAAAAATTTTAGAACAAAATATTTCCGTATTGTAGTAATAGGAAAGATATATTGTGCTTACGGTTTATGTGCACTGTGCCTTTTGGAAGCATACATTTCTTGAACAAATCTACGTTTCCATATTCATTACGAGGTACAATGCCATTTTTAGCTTCCGGTGGATCATATTCTGTAGTTTGCCACTCTCCGAATAGTTCTAATGCAGAATCTTTAAGTTTCATGCCTGAAAGCTAAATACATTTTTTTATTATAATATCTTCTAGATAAATAATAATTTTTATAAAATAAGAAAATTTATTTATATTTTTAAAAAATTAATTTCGTGGAAATATATTAACGTAATTTTACCTTATCATATTTTGGAAGTGCTTTAACTATCTTGTATGATTCTTGTTTTGGTTTAACTACTCGAGCTTTCTTTAACCAGGTTTCTCGTGAACATAGCGTGTGCACGCAATATCTCGAATAAATAGCTTCGCCTGTTTTTAAATGTCCGAGTGGTACGCAATCCGCCGGATATAAGGCTTCATATTTGAGTAAGTGCCTGACCAGCACATATAAAGGGTGTCCTTTGCATTCGGAAACAGTTTTAGGCAATGGCTGTTCCAGCTCTCTGTGAAAACAATTGTGTTTTGTTAATAGAGGACTGTTATCTCTTGATATCATTTTCCCACACACATGACACTACAATTATTTCTGATTAATTATAGAGTCTGAAACATACATGTAGAAAAAAAAATTACCTCTGCAGAAGTAATTCATCTTCTTTTTTAGACATGGCAGTCTCCCTTTCTAGCCAATAAGTTAAAGTCTCAGTCCACCATTTCTCATCAATGCGTTGCTTACGAGTAACAGAAAGCCACTGTGCACAATAGCGTCTTGTGACATCTTTTATTAATCCTTCCGAGTTATAAGCTATTACGTATAATACTGGTTTGCTTGCTTTTTTCTGAAACATTATTACATAATATTATTAAACATATATTAAACAAATATCCTATATGATAATTAAATAATTACAAAAAATTAGAATTCAATAATCATAGGAGTTAGTCATTTTTCTTTTTTAATTACTTACATACATATCAGCCACACAATCCACATTTCCATCTATTACATTTATGCATATCCAGCATCCTTTGGACTCCACATATACTTCAACCCATACATCCTGTTTCTTTTTTAATTTGCCATTATTATCAGCTTCTTCATCATCCGACATTGAGTCTTTCTTTTCATTCTTATGTTCAGATTTAACAACTTTTTTATTGTTATTACCTCGTTTTCTCTTCAGCTTGGATGATTTTTCATCTTCTTCTGAACTTGAATCAAAACTGAATGATAGTCTCTTAGAAACTCTTATTTTGGACTGATTATTTTCTGAATTAGTTTGTGTATTGCTTTGCTGTTTAGTTATTGCAGATGCAGCATTACATGCTTTATGAGATCTTAAACGTCTTGGACCAGTGTTTATTTTTTCTGAACTCGTGGAAGCTGTTTTGACATCCTTCGATGTAGAAGCTTTATCTTGAGAAATTATACTGTTATTTAAAGTATCTTTGTTTTTCTTAGTATACGAGTACTTTGAGCGAAGAATCTCTGCTGCCCTTTTCTTTGCTTCTAAATTAGCATTTTTTCGCGCATTTTCATTATTCTGAATTACATTATTTTTGAGATCTTTTTCTTTTGGATCTGTATTTTTCTTATCTTTTTTAGAGGACTCTGTCTTTTTTTTAGTTTTTTTTGGTTCTTCTTTAACTTTATTTTCATTTTTCTTTTCTGTACTTGTTTTAGGCAATAAGTCATTATAGGCTTTTATAAGCGGTGGATTAAGAGACACTATTAGACGACAATGTAAGCCAATACCTCTCAGTATTGCTACATATAGTATTACCAATTCTCTATAATTGAAAATTTTCTTCTCTGTTATCCTTTTTAACAATGTTTCCTTATTTATAATGACTTCATTGTCGGTAGATTCTATTGTAAACATATTTCTGAAATATTTTGTAAATTTTGCTAAATATGTCAAATCAAAATTATCCTTTGGATAATTGTTTGTTGAGATAAGAGATACTGTTATTGCCATTATTTCAGGATCATTTGCTTGATGATTTAGATAGAATCCATATGCCAACCAACAAAGTCGAGCCGCTTTCTCTATAATTATCTGATTGGCCTTTAGTTTCCTTCGTAGAAGAGCAGTTAGATCTGATTCCTTCTTACTGCTTGTTTTCTTTTTGAAAATCATACTTGTACCTGGCAAAGTTATGTTAACACCTTCCTTAGGTATAGTATAATCGGCAGGACGTTCAACATCCTCTTCCTCTTTTTTCTCCTCATCTGTGCTTTCATCATCATGATACGTATGTGTACTACTTTCTCCTTGGAGTAAAACTGCGTTTATTTCGTCAGATATATTATCATTCTTCTTTTCAATCCTGGTTTTCTTAACATCTTGTAATCCATCGTCCTTGGAATAATGTTGTTGTGGCTCCTCATTATTCACATGAGGCCTCTGCGAGGCTTCCAGATTCTTCACTACTTCTGAGAACAAGTTGATGTCATTTTGAACAGTTGTGAAATTGTCATCATCGTTACTCTCATCTTCGCTGTAGCTTTTCGAGTTCACTAAGGTAGACTTTACCGCCGGTTTTATTGAAAAGAAACTAGCTGTCAACTCGTCCTTTGGAGTAATACCAGTGAAATCATTGCTGCTGTCGGAGCTATCATCGTCGGAATCATTCATAGTGGACGTTATCCTGCAAAATATAAATTCTCTTTGTCTTTTGTTATACTGTTTGTTATTGTTATATCATACCTTTTTCTTAATAGATTTTCTTATTTTCTGAATTTATTTATTTTTTAAAACCAATAAGTGAAGATGAAGAACTTTATGTAATATGTCGTAATTTATATTAAGTGAAATAATCTATATAAACACAATGTGAAAACACTTGCCGCACATGTGTGCACATGCTTGCCAAGCATCACTCCGAATCAGCCAATAATATGCGTGATAACAAGGCATAAGATTAGATTCTGAAATATAGTATACATGTGTGTTTTATACATTCTTGTTATTATCTTCGAATGGTATATAAATCTGAACAAATTTATGTGCACTAGTTTGCCGATAATCGTAAATACAGTACGCAGATGTAAGGTGATATTTTGTTAATTTACATATTTTTGTAAAATTTTATTATTTTTGGCAAATTATAAAAAAAATTTCTGATGTTTTTGACGTTTATTGAATTATTTCGCTATTTAAAGAGAGAAGAGAGGGAGATTACTTATTATTTATATAAAAAAAAATTAATATATTAAAAAATTTAATACTATATTAATTTAAACTTATATTAATTATTTAATATATTTTTTACATAATTTTATTAAATTATTTTATTATTTTGTTGGAAATTATAAATATAAAACTTTTCAGCAATATTAAGAATAATACGTGAAATTTCTATCGTCAAAATATTTATGTATGTTTTTTATATTTTAAATCATGTTTTTGAAGATCAACTTTCTGCGATATACATTTTTTATAATCTTCTTTAAACATTCCTTATGAATATTTTAATATGTTCTTATAATATCTTATTTGCAGCAGCTTTCTATTAAAGATTTCTTTCTTTATATTTTTTTTAATTTTAAGAACTTTATAAAAGATAAGAATATTATATTTTATACACATAAAGATTTTATTATTACACAAACATTCCATCTAAATATAATCATAATACCACGTAAACAGTTTTCTATAATATATTCGGCGCATTTATGTCTTAAACCTTCTCATAATAATGCTAATAAATCGACTTTTGTAAGTGTGATGAATAATGCGTATAGGGTCTAAAGAGTCAACAAAAGAAATCAGGTTACTCGACATTTATTTATTCTTTTGCTCTATATGTATAACAGTGAAATTTATATTCATTATAATATAAAAACTGGAGCTTTTATGAAATATTACTGTATAAAAGATTTTTTCTTGATTTTTTAAAATATACGGTAGAGATGTAACGCGACAGAAAAAAGAAAAAGTGCTCTAATTAAGAAAAATTAAGATGCACGCGATGATACATGAATTTTGCAGCAGCTTTTTATTGCATCGTAAGACATCACGTGTATTCTAATTCGCTGACGTTTGGGTAATTCTAAAAAAATTATAAATTATTTTAAAATTGAGTTACAAAAGAATTTAATGGTTTGACAGTAAGAGAGTAATATAATAAACTTATATTATATGAGATTTCTTAGAGAAGGAATAAAAATTTAATATAAAAATTTCACATGTTTTTTGAATAAAAATATTTAATTGTTTCTATATATACGAGTACTTTCTCGTATTTTTAAATATGATGTATAATTTCGCGGTTTCGCGATTATAATTTTAAACAATCAAAGAAATAAAAATATTTATTTATAAAAAAATCAGATTTGTCTTCTGCATTTTTCAAACTATCTTTAGCATTGTATTATATAGAACTTTAATAAATAAATAAATTATAGTAAAGAAATTACGAGGTAAATCGCATAGTATTATTAGATATGTTGACAATCGAGCTTTTATTAATTAAATTATTTAGACAAGTTTCAGGTTATTAATTAATAATAAATATTTGTATCTCAACAATCTTTTACGTCTTAAAACTGTGTCTTGTTTTTGAATTTTTCATAGCATTATTATTCTGAGGTTCTATAAAGGGCAGTCCCATAGATCCATAGATTATCCATAGATTCTGCATACTGTATAGAACGTATGCAATATGGAATATATATTTGCAATTTTGATCCTGGATATAAATGATGAATTATTTCGATAGTATTCGAAATTCGAACGCTTATAAATAATAGAAAACTAGTGCGATATATCTGTACGCTCTCTTTTCGCGGTTTTAACGGTCTTCTTTGCATCGCTCGCGGCGATTCATCGGAATACGGTGAGTTTGTCAGCAGATGGATTTTGTCCACCTGTTCTCTGAATATGGCTTGATGTAATGGATAATTGCTGAGACCGGAGGGGCCTATATACAATATCTAAGTGCATTTATGTGTAAAGCTGACATTTGCCTTGCTTGGTCAAATTCCAAGTCCAATGTACCATGCTGTCCATTAAATCCTGAATATTATGTCTATGGATTATGCATGATTCAGGATATAGAATGTTTTCCAATTTCGTAGCTGAAAATTTGGTGATAAATTTAAATAAAATTTAAAATTGAACATTTTCTATCATTTCGCAACTTTATAAATATTAATAATGTTAAATAAGCCTTGTGCCTTGATAAATAAATATTATATTCCGTTGAAACACACACACACACACACACACACACAAGATTTATTTAAATAAAAAATCAATTTATATGATTGTGAATGAAAAAAAAGATATTTAATTTCTTTTGTTTTGTTGTTAAACCAAATCTATTTTATTTTCAGATGACCTGAACTATCTACGGGAGGAACTTAACTATCTAAGAGGAAGTGAGGAACATCTGGAAAATTCTGGAGCTATATCTTGTGGACGTCTAAAGGTAGGTGCATGAAAAATTATCGAAATCTTTCAATCTTTGCTATCGGAATGTGTACAAAATATGTTAATAAATATGTATAATACAAAATATATTTACATACAGGATATGTATGTACAGAAGATAGATAAAATTAATCATAAATAATTTATATATAATATGAATTTACGAAGACTGATTTATAGATATTGATTATTAAAAGTGTTTGAGTTGCATTTCGTTTGAATTGTAAGATCGTCGTTACGATCTTTTTGCGAATCCTACATTCCCTCGAGGAAAACTGAATGAAGCAATCCGTAATTATCATAACGTGATTTTAATAAAATTATAAACACGACATTATACGTGCAAGAGGAGAAAAATATATTTTTACCATGTATAGTCACGGGTTTGAAACGTACCATAATTTTTTCATACTGCAAATTTTAAACTTCTTGAGAGTTTTTACAGTGCTTTTTACATTTTCTTTAGTAGCTTCATTACATATCTCATTATGAAGTATATTCTCATGATTTTATATTTTTATTTTTATTATGCAAATTATATTTTCAAAATTCATAAAGTATATATTAGAAAATTATGGCAATGTTTTATCCAGAAAAATTATGTAGATGAGTTACATATGTAAAGCATTGAAGATCATTAATTTTTATAGAAGGTTATCAACATATAATATTAGGATCGCATATTAATAAAATTATCTTTTAATAAACATGTTTATGCAGAGCTTGCTAAAATTCTTGATTCTTATTTTAATAATCGATTTTTTTGATAAACATGTAGTAGATACTTTTTTCATGAGAAAAAGTTTTTCCATTTATTCTATAGAATACTCTATAGAAATATAAATTTTTGACGGAACATTCTCATTTATTTTAATGATATTTCGTATAATAAACACATATGCATATTTCACAGTAATATGCTTCATCTTAATATCGCTTATTCCCTATATGAGGATACAGGATAATTACAGCTTGCAGCTATTTCGAGTTTGTCCGGAAACTGGATCGAGATGTATCTAATCCAAATTATGTTTCTGGTAGTAGGCATTCGTTAAGACTTTTAATTACTCCCAAGGCACTTTCAAGTATACAATTTCTAATTAAACTTTCTGTTCAACTTTATGAAATCAGTTTCAACTCTTTTCGGGTTAAATGCATATTTAAAGATAGTTGTAATAAATCAATTATAATATTCTTGTGAGTCTTGGTTTAATGATACTGAAACATTGTTGGCAAGTTTTAATTTGCCGAATCTTTAAATAAAAAAAGGAAAAGAGCAATAAATAAGAAATATCGCGATCGTTGTGTTTGCGAGAATATTCGGTTTACGAATATTAATTAGTATGATAAATATTAGTTCTCATCTATATGCTTGATATTATGTACATATGTTCAATAAAATAGGATATATCATATAGTATATATGTGGAATATCTCTAGATATTTTTTTCTCGCATTCTTTTTTATATAAAATACAATATTTTTATCAATATTGAATTGATTAAATAAATCTAACGTTTGAAGCATTAATTAAAGATTAAAATATTATCGATTTTAATAAATTAAACTTCAGAGGTACAAACACAGATAAAATTTCTTATATTTTTTTGAACATTAAGTAGGCTTTATTTTAATAGATTTTTAATTTGCAGATTAATTAGGAGAAGATATTAAAGATCAAGCGTTATAAAGTTGTAGAGAAAGGCAGTTTAATTAGATTATCGCGCCATCGGAAATTTTAATTTGGCCAAAGAATCCCTAAATGCAAATAAGCGCGGATAAGTTGAGACATTCCGTACATTTAAAATTCAAGATGCGAAGTCTTAAAATTGACTGCCGTATTGAAGTCTTGATAGGTATATGTATGGGTTACTCGAAAAGTTTTTCCTTAGTTTTTTCTTTAAATTTGTTTATTTTTCATATATTTTATATAGGAAAAAGCTAGACAATTTTTTAAATTATTCCAATACTTAATTGCATTAAAAGTAAGTAGTTTTATCTGTGGTGCATACAATGATTCATACGATACATTAGGAGTTGCAATATATAGATTGAAAATAACGAGACGTCGCGAACCTCGACACGTGTTCCGATTTAATTTACTTCGTGTGGTTGTTAGTTAAATATTATGATCGGTAAAAGAATGGTATTGTTTAAATCGCCAGGTCATGTGAAAATGAAACATTATTTGTAAGCTTAATCGGCACCGAATAACCAATAAAAGCGATGTTTGTTCGCGCTTAAAATTATTTCAGCATATCAGAGATAATGTAAACTTTACATTTTGTTTCTCTCTTTGTGACGTCATATTGTATGTACACGCGTATATTGTATATGCTTGATTCATGAAAAAGTTATACATTATTCATATATACTCGTAAAAAAAATTATCGCAACACGTAATCAATATCAAAATTCATAAATTCAAATAAGCGTATCTCCGCGAAAAATTGTCGTATTTCAAAAATTTTTTTTTTTATTTAAAGGGTAAAGTCTCTACTTTAAGGAACTTTCGTTCGATTTTGATTTTATTCTTTCCCCCTTTCTCCATCCCTTTAAAAGGAGGGACGTGTTTTTTTTCAAAAAATTGCATAGTTTGACAAACTCTACGGAGTGTACTAAATTTTTTCCGCAAATATTATCATAACTATCGTAAAATATGGACTTTTCTTTACAAATTAAAAAAAAATTGAATACCGTACGATTTTTTTTCGCGAAGTTACGGCGTATCAAAGTTAACTATGCATTTTTGCCTATATATTCAATTACCGCCAACATTAGCATTATCCGATGGGCACTACGGCAGAAATACACAATTTTAAATACGAACATATATCCCTACCCCAACACACACACACACACGCACATACACACACACACGATGGGCAAAATCCGATCAGCAACTTCCCCGTAGTGCCCATTGGATAATGCTAATGTTGGCGGTAATTGAATATATAGGCAAAAATGCATAGGTAACTTTGATACGCCGTAACTTCGCGAAAAAAAATCGTACGGTATTCAATTTTTTTAAAAATTTGTAGAGAAAAGTCCATATTTTACGATAGCAAATATGATGATATTTGCGGAAAAAATTTAGTACACTCCGTAGAGTTCGTCAAACTATGCAATTTTTTGAAAAAAAAAAAACACGTCCCTCCTTTTAAAGGGATGGAGAAAGGGGGAGAGAATAAAATCAAAATCGAACGAAAGTTCCTTAAAGTAGAGACTTTACCCTTTAAAACAAAAAAAAATTTTTGAAATACGACAATTTTTCGCAGAGATACGCTTATTTGAATTTATGCTAAATTTTGATATTAATTACGTGTTGCGATAATTTTTTTGACGAGTATATAATGAAAAATAACAAAATAATCCTTTTGAAACTATTTCATCCTTGCATATTGAATTGTTATAAAATTTATAATTATTTTATATATGGTAGTTTCAGTGTAAAGGAAGTAATCTCATTTCCCTGAAAACACAACGTCGCTTTATTAAAAATTCGATATGTCGTACAAGGAATATTAAAAATTAATAATAAATTTTTAATTTTTACTAATCGTATGGTCGTTGAACGTTGAGTATAAGAATATCGGCTGAATGTTAATTTTCGGTTATTCTTACTTTTTAGCTATCGCCATGTTATATGTTTTGTTCGTAGTTTTTCTTAATTATTTCGTTTTTAATCTTAAATATAACTCTTATAACTAATAAATAATATAATTTATCTCACTTCCATTGGTACTTTTAAATATAACATAGAAATTGGCATGTCCAAAATAAAGATTATTAATATAGTAAATATATTAATTTCTTATAATTTATATTAATCTTATAAATAGATAAACATCAAGTTATATCGTGATATCGAAGATAAGCATAACATAATTTAATTAATAAAACAAAATTGCAAACTCGGATATTATTACTCCGTTTCATATGAAATATAACTGAGGTTTATATACAATTTATATTGAACAAAATATTAAAATTATATATAAACACACACACACACATACATATACACACACACATACACACATACACACATACATACATGTAATATAAGAACTCGTATATATATTTTCTGGTTTAATAAACATTTATTATGTTAGGTTGGAAGCAAGTTGATGAAACATTTAAAAAATCTTTCTTTGTGCTTACAAACTCTTTTTTGTTCTATTGAATATTTTTGACAATATCAATAGATTCCACTTATTTATTGTTCTTTGTGTTTCACGTTTCCCCTTCACTTTTGTATTTTATTACGTACACTTTACACGGTACAATTTCACTTTCAAGAAACATGAAACAAAGAGCCAGGAAATCAATGACGTCTTTGAAAATGAGAAGCGATCACCTTTGTTAGTTCGCATTTTGAAGAGGCTTCTAGAAACACGAATCTCTCAATTGATTCTTTTCCAACCTAACACTATCTCTTTGGTACCAAACATGTTTTTTCAAACAAGTGTAACATATTTGTAGAAGACTTTCTGAAAGTATAGTTTGCAATATATTTTAGACATGAATGTCGTTTTGACGTATCAATCGATAAATCACAACTTTTTTTTGGTTATCGATTACTCTCAATTTGTTTCAAAGAGATCAACGAACATTTTGCTATCCGCTACAAACAACACGTAACAAATCCGTGAGATAATATTGAAATGCTCTGATTTTGATTTATATATCGTATATTATATCGACATTTGACGTTTTTTTCTAATAAATTTCTATCGCAAAAAAGAAATCACTCTGATATTACATTAACACTGTTCTGATATTACAAAAATATCTGATATTATCGAAATTGCATAGGGATATAATGTTTCTATTTCATTGCCAATGTGATGTGTTTAGCTTGATATCAAATTCATTGTACACTTCTTATTAAAAGAAGATATTGTTTTATAAGAAAATTTGTTTCAGCTATTGTGCTTAAATATAATAGATAATTATTTAATTTAGATACTTTTTTGCTTTTTCGATAAGGGAGATTATACACATTCTTTAATTTATTATAACTTAGCTTATGAATAAAATAAAAAAAATGCGAACAATTTTGCTAGAGGCCTAAAAATTGGATCTTTTAGTTATTATTATTGATTCGTAAAAATATATTTTCTACAAATTTCTTAAGAAGTAATGAAATAGATAGCAGTATACTATAAATTTTTGGGACGAAAACAAATATCAAATCTTTGCGCTCTTCGATATCTACACACACATTTACTGTGCAAATTAAAAATTATTAATTTTGTTATTATTGAGAAATTTGTTTCTTTGTCACAAAATATAAATTAGACGGAGTATTAAGATAAGATAGATTAAGCTAAAAATCAATAAGGATTTTATGATTTGTGCATTTATAAACAGAAATAAACAGAAACAGACAGAAATAAACACAATAAATGTAGTTTTATCGATAAGAATAATCGAGAAGAATAAAGAACCTTGCAATTGGAAAACGAAATAAGTAGGAGATATATTATCGTGTGAAAAACTATTATAAAAAAATAATTGTGAAACAGAAAAAAAATTATAAGACTAGAATATACACGAAAAAAATTCGGTGTCTTAACAATAGCAGTCGAAAATGACGGTATAAAAAATTAATGGCCGGGAGATAGAAAGCCCGTAGAGATAAAATCTGCAACCGCGACAATTTATCTAGTTCACGCGTGTGTAGGCAAGAATCCAAATAAATAAAAATTTAACGTGAAACTTTATGCGTTCGTGCCACTTACATGGCGGTTTTATTCAAGACGATAAAGTTAGTCGCGAATGGAAGACGATTAATCATGGCAATTCCTCACGTCGCGTAGCAATTGCGGCAATTCGGTCTAGGAGTGCTCTATCAAATAGACTGACTGATTTAAGCGAGCTCTAATTTATTGCGGCGACGTGATTTTCGTAGAATTTTACTCCTAAAAATAAAAATAAAATCTATCGCCTTTTCGCGGTCTTTGCGATAAAAATATCGAGCGCATTATAAAATGCAGTTCCGCAATAAATGCAAATGCGAGGTTGCAAATGTGACAATTTGATTATTACTCGCGTATAACATGCGCTCTTGAAATCGAGAGTGGATGCCACTTATTTCTCTCTATCCCGGATGTTTGATATTAAATAACGGAATTCAAAAGCTTTGAACAAATTTGATGGAATTTATCCATTTATGTTGTCTGATGGAAATGCATATCTTAAACAATTTTAGATATATTTATAGAAATGTTAAAGAAAGACATAAAAATTTTTCCATAGAAAAATACACAAACACACACACACACACACACATATATATATATATATATATATATATATAATATATAATATATAAAAATAGTTGTATATAAAAAAATAAAATAAAAAAATAAATTATATATATAATTTTAGAATATATTTCAAATTTTTTGTAAAAGTGTAAGTAAATTATTAAAAGTATTTATATTTATTAAGAAAATAAATGTAATAGACTTGTTGCTTTTATGAATGCAGTTGCTTATAATAATGATATACATAGATTATCTTGGCCAGTAATAAGAACGATATCATTATGATACTGTATCGTAATATAAATAGTCTCTATCATTTTTTATAATCGTAACTTGTCATTGGAAAATTAATATTTCAATTATAATAGCAGTCTTTTCTCGCAGAATATTTCTCGTAATAAAAGGAGTACAAAGATAGCTAAAAGAGAAATACTTTGTGTAAAGGTTTTTTGTTACTTTTTAAAGGTAAAATGCAAATTATGAACGTAATTTGCATTTAGCTTGAGCAAAGGAGGAGGAAGTTGCATCGAGAAAATTTTTTAGAAATATTTAATTGCATACTCGTAAATATGAATCGCAAAGACTGTCCTTTGGCCGACGAAAATTCTACTTCTCGCATTGGATCGTTAATTATGTTAATCATTGTGCACGTTTTCACGGCTCAGCTTTTGAATAATTCCATGATGAAGTCGTTTATCTATCTGTTTTGTAAGTTGGTAAAAACAGTAAGCTAACTTTCGCATTAATCCATACGTAATGAGAACGAGTATTTAATTATTCTACTTTGAATTATTTTCAATCCTTTGTCTCGATTTTGCATGTAAAACTAATTTGTTATTTATCCTGGATATATTTCCATTAGAGGGCTTTGTGATAAATATTTTTGGATAAAGTTTATAATATCCAATGGCAATTAAAAATGTTTTCAAACAAAATATAGATTTAATTAAGCACACATTATTCTTAAATTTTATTACAAAAATATTATCTCTATAGTGAAATATTTTATAAGAATTAAAATATTTTCCCAAACAAACAGAAGATAAATTTATAAAGATAAATAAATATTATATATATTATAAAGATATGAATAAATGCTAAGAGAGCGCGTTTTTAATAGTTTGAGACATTTTCTAAGAACATTTTTTAAAAAGTTGTTTTTAAGCCTCTAGCAAAAAGCAGTAGTCGATATTAGGTTTAGTTTAGATGTTATCATGTTATGCATTAATCTGCATTAAGAAATTCTAAGCTATTTAAGCAACTATTGCATTTTCTCAAGAATAAGACTTCTCATGACTTTTTTGATTTATAATGTAATTAAGCTACGGAAAATTGCGTTTTGTTAGTTGCAGAGAATTATATTTCACCGTAGGTGGCGTGATGCATCGTTATATGCGTTCTTTGGTTGTAAATTTTGAGCTATTGGAGTTCAGTTTAATAAGTGCGCTTTGTTACATTCCAATTAAGCCGTTCTGTTAGCTAACTATTAACAATTTACTTGGCGCACTATAATTTAAATGTTTCTATCATCATCGTACGTATAAATGCAAATGGAATCTAGCCCTATTGTATCAAGACCAATTATTAATTACGTAAATTTTCTGAATAGGACCTAGAACTTTGAACAAACTAAATAAAACAATGAAAATAAATTTAATTATATTGATTAATTGAGAATATAAATGGATATTGAAGCGCATACAAAGAATTAATAGATATTGGAAATAATAAAGTAATCTTTTGACAAATATTTTTCTTATTATGAGAATGTCATGTAATTGAGATAATAATATATATTTCATGATCTAACTTTTTACAAACTTTGAAATCTTGTTCAAACTGTAACAGGAGAGAAAATATAAGCAGACCAGCTGCGTAATGATATATAATCTTTTGTTTTTTTTTGTGCACATTATAATTAAAAATTTAGGAATCTCGATAAAATAAAATGGGATGTTTGTGAATGGCTATTTCCATTCACGTAATTATTATTATTAGTTTTATCATTGCTTATATGCCACCACTGGAGGATTGATAATTTTCTAACTAAAGATATCTCGGGGGATCTGGCGTGTGAACGATCGCATTATAGAATTACCGATGACAGTAATCTGGCAGTTCTTGTCAAGCGCTTTCACACACCTATCACATCTGTTTTTAAGTATAATACATTATTGTGCGTATCGTCAATTGATGAAACGCCGATTGATTGTAATGTAAATAAATAATATACAAAATTGAAAAGAGACACATTGGAAAAACATAGTGATTCACCAACCAATTTAAGCAAATATTTGTTACACATCTGGTGTGTCGCATGTCGAGATGAAGCCGATGCGATGTTTGAAAACGCCCCGGGTGTTGTTAAGTTCGCGTAACGGCGATGCAATTAGGACCAGTGGCAGTAGCGAGCAAATAAATTTCACCTCTCTTTGCTTGGCGCCATGTTTACACGAGTAACTGTGGCGAATCGTGGAGGAAACATCCTCCTTCAATTCGCGGACTTGCAATACGCGTGTTTGAAAGGGAACTAATCAGCGAGCTCTCTTTATACCGGATAGCAAAAGGTCTGTTGGTTTCTTCGGCGCTAGACCTGAGTGACCTGGGTCACCGTGTGATTAGTTCCGGTGTTCTCCATCGGTTGATGCGGCACCGCCATCCATCTGCCGATCAGCCTCCATCGGCTGCAGAACAGTTGATTAAAGGTCGTGCGGAATTGACGGCTCATAGCGCAATACAGGATAAAATTGATGGCCGAGTTTATGAGTGTCAGGATGTCTATTACGTCACCTGTCGAGAAAGGAAACAAACTTGATTAGTACAAAAGTTCAAAATGAAAGATTGAGCATGATTTATCTTTCAAAGTTTTCCCAACAACTTTAGAACTCTTGAACGAATTTTTGAGAACTTTGCCTCTCTGTAAAATTTGTGATAGTGAATGTGTAAGTTTCTTATTGATGAAAAATAAGAGAAATTCTAAAGGAATAGATTCGAAAATTAAGATGTTCTTTTAATCATCTTCTTCCATTTACCGACTTTGCGATTTAAATTTATCTTATAGAGTCGTAAATATTAAAGCATGAATCGTAACCGAAAATTCTCGTGGAAATCTTTTTCTCTGTCAAAAAGAAACTTATGTATTAAATAGATGGAAGTGGATTAGATTAGGGTCCTTTTTCCCTTCAAGTGTCTATATACATTACATTCCGGATTTTTTAATTCGAATGTCTATATGCGTTAAATTCTGAAAGAATTTTCGCAGATGCGAGCTTGTAAGAGTTTATCCCTCAGGGTTTACTAAAGTCTTTTTCTGCAATCTTTTCTATATAAAAGACTCGTGAAAATATCTCTTTTCATATTTATTTCGCATTTTTTCTTTTTCTCTTGCCTCCTTCTCCAGCCCTTATCTTCTTTTAATTTTAACGAGATATCGCGAACCCCGCTTTATCTTCTCGAGTACGCAATAATTCAGACTTGTGGCGTGACTCGAAAAAAAAAGAGCGAGCGTCTCGATTTTGGTACAAGCGGGCGAACCCAGTAGTAAATTTTTCGTAAGACAAGACGACAAACGTCCATCGATATCGGAATGTCATAAATAAAACGATGTATTTTGTAACTCTTCATACGCGAAAGAGAAGGCGTATGCATCTCGATGGATACATTCTCGGCACGTTTTTGAAGATTGAACGGAAGTTTTCACATGCCGATACGAATTCTTCCGCCGGGACGGCGAAGTGTATAAATTTCAAACACGTGGCGTGAAGCTTCCGCGTTAAATAATGGTATCCTTATGATAAATCGCTATAAATATTTTGCGATATTTCACTACGTATGATTAATTCGGGTGATTCTCTCGGTCGCGGAGCTTTACGCGGGATTACATTCGCGTGTGCCATACAAATATTAATCTGCGTTCATTATAATAATATATGTATAATATATTTCATTGAGCGAATATTATTTCTAAAGACATGTATATATCCAAGTGATAAATTTTGATCTCTGAACCGACGATTGTTTTAGATTGGGCTTAAATATGATTTAATATTACACGTCGTGCCTGTATCGCATGTGATCTATCACTTTGAAATATCAGCATTTAATTAATGGCTTACGTTAAAGTTATTGAGATTATTACGTGCCGTACAGATTAAAAAAAATAATTTATATATTTATGTGAAGTTATTACAAATTTATCTCACAAACTTTTCAATGAAGAGTTTTTTTTTTATTATAAATAATATTTACTCTTTTAGATAAGCATAATGTACTTTTTGTAAGAGCATTAGAATAATGTTATTTAAAGTTTTGCATTTTTTATAATTTGCAAATATTACAGTATTAAAATCTTCAAGTGATATTATTTCGAAACGGGAATAAATCCAGAATTTTTCTACTATATTTTGTGGAGTTTATAAACTTATTTTTAATGCAGTAATAACAATCTCTTTTACTTATTAACTCTAGAATGAGATCCGGGCTAATAAATCATTAAAAATTTTTCAGATTTTTTTGAGATATTATATTTTTTGCATATATATAGATCTTATCATTGTAAAATATAATTTATCTATTTTTTATTCTTTTTAAATTTTATCCTAAAATTTGCACCACTCAATGCACTTTTCTCTTTCCTTAACTTTCTACTAAAAAATAAAAAGAAAAGTTTGGATATCATACATATTCTCTCTCTCTCTCTTAAAGTTAAAGAAAAAGTTTCTCTCGTCACACCACATATATCGTTACGCTTTCAACGTTCGTAAAACGAATCAGCATTGACTGCCGTTCGTCGAGTCAATAGGACTGATGCAGATGCGATCCAATTTTTGTAACGATGCCGAAGTCGCTCATGTGCGTAATGCTGTTTGGCCTTCGTGTGCGCGATATACAACATCACAAACATTGTATACGACACTGTTCGGCGAATGGACCGTTTGTTTCGGCAAGCAAAAAAAAAGTCCTTTCGTTGCATTTCGACTTCCGTTGTGTTGCGCGACAGGAATGTGAAATACGCATTTCCTTTTTGATCTCTCTTTCGGAGCGCTACGCGATATTTATGCGTAAATTATTCTCCCGCTGTGTAGCACGTCGGGTCAACTTCAGCGTCGCGGTCGCAAGTTGCAAGTAATTCCAACAAAATCGTGCGGCGTTTGCCTAAATCCGCGTTTTACGCGTTGTTTAACGCGACGTTTTACGGTTGTCGGAGGGGAAATAATGGGGAAATATTGCGCCGCACCCCGTAGGTATCCGGAATAAATTGAACGTCAAAGTACCGTGGCTCGACGTGAGACTGCCATGGTTTTTCACGCCAACTTTCATCTTACATCTATATTCAGTCCAATATAATTTGTAACAATTATGTATCTCAAAAAATTAAGAATATTATACACAGAGAGAATTTTCTCTTGGAATTTACTCTGAAAATCATGGTAATCGTGGGACAATATGGTATGGAAAGAATTTTAAAAATATGTTTGATTTATTGTACCATACTTTTAGTAAATTTTACTATACTTTTAGTAAAATTAATCAAACATATTTTATATTTTATTGTGATAGATATTATTTTTTATTGTGATAAATATTAATCAGAGAAATTCTCATAAAATTCTTTCCATACCATATTGTCCCGCGATTACCATGATTTTCAGGGTAAATTCTAAGAAAAAATTCTCTCAATGTAGTAAATATAATATGTATATGTTTTAAAATATAGTATATTAGGTTCCGCCAGGATCCGCTAGTGGTGTCACGTGCTTGGTTCATTCTCACCGCATAATTTTATAATGACAGGTTCTTGATTGATTTGGAATAGAGTCTTTTAAATAATGCGTTAAAAATGAAACAATAATTAGGCGACATTGTAGACACTCTTAAGATATTATAATTACGATTTGTAATAATTTACTCATGATAGGTTTGGTTTTATGATTATTGTTATGATGCCACGATCCAACAATATTTTCACTCGCTATCTCACATTATTTATATGTACGACTCGACGCAACGTCAGTGTTTACTTTGCAAAAAGCCTTTGTTATTGTAGTATAACATGAACCACAGACGACACGAATAATAGAAGCGAGTGCACGTCAAATAAGACCTCCGCTTGCAATACGGGTATCCTTTGTCATTGTTTTGGCCGTACCGTTTTGGTGTGCTACGTGATAAGTACGGTGCATCCCTCAGTATCGAACGTTAAGTAAATACTCCCGAGAGAGAGAGTACTCGTAGTAAGGAGTCGGTAACATCCCCTATTGTTTTCAGAAGTGTGAAAATAGAGGAAAGTAGAACGAGTAGATATTACCATCGAATTCTCGCCAGTGTACATATATCTTTGTTCAAGATCTCGAGATGTGGATTTACGCTTTGTATCGAAATAGCCAACCATTTGCAATCTCTTATTTCGATAACAGATATTTAAACGATAAACGGCGCGGTTTTAAAAGTAGAAACAAGACAAACATATATTTATAATGCTTTGTTCGAGAAACGTTTGCTTTTATTTATCTTGTAATAAGAAAGATACTTAAAATATCCATTACATTCGTGATTTATAAAATTAAACATTTAATTTTATGACTTACGTGCATAGTGTTTAAGTTGTGTATTCTATATGCATTTAAAAATATAAACATATAGATAAACATATATGAGACAAATATAAATTACATAGAAATAGCTATGACATAATTACAATCGAATATTTTGAAATACATATGCTATTTCTTTTCGACATAAATTATTTATCACTGATTTGGAAATTATTAAGATCGTAAAACGTGGATTTATTTGTTTTTGAGTTAAGATCTGCTCTTATATATTAACACAAATATCCTTTCTTTGTTCGTTCAGAAGCATATCGTTCATTATTCTCCATAGAATTCAAACTATGAATTGAAATTTGCCAAGGAAATTTAACAATGTACAATAAACCAGCTATCATACAAATGTCTTGAATATTTTAATCGCAATGCAAAATAATTGAATTTTAAATAATTTATTTTATAAATATTTTATGAGATTGGTGTGCCATTTTTCAGAAAATTATATGGTTTCGTAGTTTTCATCGAAATTTTCGTGTCACTCGAGCTTTGCAAATTAAAATTTGCCACAGGGAAACGATCTAATTAATAAATGGTAATAAACCAGCTAAAATCAGAGGAAAAATAGTATGTAATTACACAGCTCTATGAGAGAGAGAGAGAGAGAGAGAGAGAGAGAGAAAGAGAGATTGTTCTTCTAATGAGATTGCGTGCCATTTCTCAGAAACCTACTACGCTGCTTCGTAGCGTATTTTTCGTCTTCCCGGAGTTCTGACATTCTCACAGACAATTGTTCTCATCCGTGTAGAAAAAGAGAGAGAAAAAGAAGAAAGAAAGTAAATGAGCACGTGTCTTCTTCCCCTTCAATAGGATTCGTAAAACAGTCGAGTAAGCGTGATTCGAGTGATCTTCAATCAGCCCGGTAGAATCGCAAGAACAAAGACCGAGAACGCCCCAGGGATGGTTCTATATGCGATTTTTAGCGTTAAATCTATTAGAGTATTCTCCTTTTGTATGAAGGAAAAGGAAAAACTATCTCTCTAATTTCGCGATCGAGTGAGTGAGAGAGAGAGAGAGAGAGAGAAAGAGATAGAGAACTGGAAAGATAAATTATTCTTTCTCTCTCCTGCTTTCTTATGCGTATATCTTTCTGTCCTCGTTTAGGTTCAATTTGGTGTTTTGATAACCATACGATAGAATGCCAGATGTTGAGCGTGATGTCGGACACGTTTCCTCTCGTTATAGTGAGATGTTTGCGTAGGCGTTTGTTAAATGTTGCCACATGAACGAGCATATGCGCTTTCACACGTTTCGTTCGAATTTTCCACCCGCTTATGAGCATAACTTTTGTAAAGCGGTATTACAATATATATATAGAGAAATATATGCGAGAAATATGAACTCTAGAAGTGCAGCTTTCTAAACTATTTCCCATCAGCTTCATCGATAAACGATAATAGAACATTTTAAATAACGAATAAAGTTTTCTTAACTTATGATTTAATAATGATCATAAAAAGCAGCTTCATCGAAGGCAAATCAATTTGTAAAAAATACTTTAAAAATATGAAAAAAAATTAAAAATAAATATTATACACCATTGAAACATGACTTTTTATAACACGTAATAAATATTATAAAAAGAAAGAGAGAGAGATTACAGACATCTCATATCTCTTCTTAAAAGTTTGACAGGTTTTCTTTTATGAAAAGAAAATCTGTCATTAATCTCTTAAAAAATATAAATTTTATTTTTATACATTTTACTACAATTTACTACACATAATTATTATATAAAATTATATTAAATTAAATAATTTTAATGTCTTTTTTGAAATTATATGAGATTCAAATATAAAACATCTTCTATATAGAGATACTTTTTTTCTCCCATATATATATTCTAAAAGAAAAAAGCGTTTGTGTTTGAAATGATGTTTGAAATGCTTTATTAGCGTTTAACTATGTGCATATATATATATATATGAGATTAATGGAAAATAGTTTGCATAATTCTTTTAAGTATACAGAATGGTGAATTTATAGCATTTTATAATAGTTTCCCAGAATTATCGTCATTCCTTTCGCCTACGTATGTATATACTTCAACTATAATGTATGATTGATGTATGACCTTCTCTTAAAAAAACATGTCGGAATATGTATTGATGGTATTCGTTTGAAAACGCAACTAAATTTGTGAATGTACAGATCAATAAAAAGAATAAGTAAAACTTTATTCTTTAAAGTTAATTCTAAATAGATTAAAAAAAAATGTTTTGTTAATAAGCTATACATATAATGTAGAGAACACTGAAAAAGACTGAAGTTTAAAGCGTTGGTAGATAAAAAAAGTATTCGTAGATAAAAAAAAGTAAAATTAATGCTATCACACGTAGCGTCTGTAAAAAATATAGATAAACTTTTATAAACAATCTATATTTTAACACTGTTACCGTTTAAACCGAGTCATGCGTACACTTTATTAGTAAACTCGGAAAATATTTGTTACATTTAGTTTCGTGCAGAGATGACAGAGTATAAGGGTTGTGTAACTTTACATATTTTGAATTTATGAGCGATTCAGTTATTTGTTGAAGATCGATATGCTTTCAGGGACGGAGGTTTTATGCATTGAGTTTGGGAATGAAAATATCAAACAGTTATATATTTTTGTTAAAGTATTTGTTTTTAATTTCTACTTGAAAATAAAATATTTGCGCTTTTTATTTTATTATGTGTTTAAGATTTGTAATAACATATATTTAAAATGAAAAATTGTTAAAGAGAAAGATTTGGAGTAAATGTAATTGCTGTAGGAAAATAATTAAATGTCTAACGAAGTATGCTACTACACGTATTCACATGCGATGATATCATAAAGGTCGCATGTTATAACACATTTCATTCCTTTTAATAGTGATGTTATTAAATTTATCTTTCTATTATAAGGTCCCTTCAATACCTTTTGAAATAGAGACAATATGCATATGTAAGCCAATAGGTTTTATCTGACGAATCATTCTATCTGACGTGACCCGATTATATTTATCGATTTTATAAGTAAATAAAAAAATATAAATATGCTGTATAAGAAACATTTTTGGCATTATCTTGGGTGAAAGTCACATCAATCAATTAGCAATTTGTGATTGCTATATATTAAAATTTGATAAATTATTTATAATTATTTATATTTAACGTAGATAAAAAAATTATACTTTCGTGAAATGCAATTTTGTTTTGGCAACTTTTGGTTGGCAGCTACCGAGGAAATAATTACTTATTATAATAAATAAATTAACTGAAGAAGCGAAAATAAAAATACTTGGCTAAAAGTTTGATAATGAAAAATATACATGCTTTGCTCTTCATATTTTCTACATTTGTAGGATTTATCATTGCAGGTAATTATATTAAGATGTCCTGACTTAGTTTTTTTATGTAAAAAAAACGTCATATATATATAACAAAGTTAAAAACTTTTTACCTTCTGTTTACGTTTTACATTGTTCTTTGAGAATGACAATATCAATGTTTTATTCACTGGTCTTGCACAAAGTTTCGACATCTTATAACAAATTTAATAAGATGATATATAATGTTTTATTTCGATTAAGTACGTCGGTTACTGTTAATAGAAATATAAGAATATATTCAGTCGAATTTTTCTTCAGTGTGAAGATCTCTTAATTAACTTTTCTTGCGCAATAGTTTAATTAATTGAAATTATGTCTTGCACCACAACCAAATTACTTCACAATCATTTTGCCAGATAAATAAGTAACGAATTCATGTTTGTATCACCATATTGAAGATAAATTCGTAAAATTCATGACTAAATTATTTGAGTTTTGTGAGTATGTAATTGCTAATATACACATTCTCTTTTAAGGAATTTTTTCGATTATTTGTATTTGCATTAATAATAAAACATCACTATAGATTGCATTAATAATAAATATAGTGTTGTCCAATTATATTTGAAAAAAATATATCCAATGTATATACTTTGTTGTAATCTGTTGTTATTTTTTAACGTATAATTCTTTTCGGTAAAAGATACAAGACCCAGAACAAAATATGTAGTCTATACTAATTTGAAAAAATCTTTCACTGGTGAATAATTTAGATAGTTTATTATTATATATTATATGCATCAAATATAAAGTTCGGCGCGTCTAATAATAATTTTTAAAAATAGTAATTAATTTGAACACTTTTATAATTTAGATTTTATATTTTTATGTTACAGACAACGTAGCTTGAACATCAATTACTCTACTATTGTGCACCGGTGTCAGTGAGTAAAATAAACTTTTATTTAATTTTGAGGTAACGGATTTATAGATCGTAGTTGTAGATTGTAGGTTGTAGATAGATTCGTTGCCTTAAAATGGATGGACTAGAAAGAATTAAATTAAACTTACTTATATAATTAGATTGGACTTTTAATAGATGCCTTTATTATATATAATTAAAGCATATTACACATCAAGTGTAAATTAAAGTATAAATTAAAGAAAGGTATAAGAATTTTAATTCAGACTTTACTTATTTATTTTATTTAAAAAAACACGCTTGTGATTTTATTAATTGTATGTACATAGTAACAACTGCGTTATATATAAAAATAATTTCTTCTTTTAACAAACGTTGATTTTTCTAATTTTTTGTAGTCTATCCATATATGTAGTGTGACATATGAAAATACTCTACTTTGATTGATGTAAATCCAAGTTATCGATCAATTAAGTAATCTATATAATATGAATGTTTTTAATGAATTTTATTTTATTATAAATTTATTATAAATTTTATTATAAGTAATAATATTTTATTATATATAAGTAATAATATTATATGTATATTATTATTAGAAAAATATCAATGAAACTATTTTGATCGATAACTCGGCGTTATGTTAGTTAAAGAAAAATTAAATCAACGATGTATGGCAAATGATCGTGATTTCTTACGATCGTATCTGAACGTAAAATTACGCTCATGTATCGGCGATGATAATTAGCCGGAAACGAAAGGAATTTCTCTCCTTCATTGAGATCTCTGATAGAGGTCAAACTTATATCTCTGACTAGATGTAGCCAGAATGATTGTGGCCAATAAAGGTAAGTCCTAAAAATTGGCCTAATGTAAAATAACGGGTAAATAACATAAACGCGATATATTCGATCTCAGATTAATATTTTATATCTAACGTTAAAATGCATTGATAAATATACGCATATAATTCTTCGATTGTGTATGTGTGTGTGCATTACCTAAGAGATAACGCAACGTATGCAAATTTAAAATTATTTCTTATATTCGAGGCTAATTATATTTATGTATTCAAATGTATGCAGAAGCATATATATGGCAAAACACAATATTTTCACATGCACGATGTGGAAACACCTGTTTCATAGTCGACTGCCGATATGACTTTTACTCGCAATTTTGTCAGCTGTTTATTATTGACGAACGAAGAAATGACATTATTATTCATGAGCCATACTCTCTCCTTGGCGTCCATCCTTCATGCGCTATATATCGTTATTCCCAGTAGCGTGCCAAGATAATGCGCGACGTGATGTCGCGTTTATGTCAGTTGGAGTTATTGCGGAATCAGTAACTTCCTTGTCAATTCTTTTGCTATTATAGTGCCGCGTCAAATTATGCATCTTTCGTACGCTCGTCGGATGAAATCATTCATTAAAAAAGATGTAATTTTTATTTTTGCTCTATTCTGCTGTATCTGGTTATTTATTATTAATAATATTAATAATACCGCAGTTATCTTCGTATTTTTTGTGCAGTCTTTCTGTTAGATTTATCTTAAAATATATTTTGATCGATCTAGACACAGTATTCTCTTTTATTTAATTTTACAAAAGTATTACATTTTCAAATTAAGATGCTTTATTATACGTCACACGAGAAGATTTGAATTACAAGCTTTGCGACGTCGGAAACTGTCAAGCCTGTATTTTTGCGAATTTATTAGATGATATTGGAGACACCAGATGGTTTGGAAAAATACAAATTATAAGTTCATTATTTTGTAAGAGCCTCGTATTTATCTCTTCTGGATTCTGAACCGCGCATTATTGATTATCCGCATTAATCAAGCTTACGTAATTTCAATGGAGATTGCATAAGAAGAACGACGTATATTATCTACGACCATTTAACATGTCACAGGATCGTTGGCAAAGCCATCCCCGTTTGTTGTTGCAAGCATAGTAGCTTTTGTTGTTCTTAAATTACGCGCTTTGTTGACGCGAAGTACGAGTACAGTCAGGGGAGTTAAAGAACTACCCCAACACTACTTCACCGTGACGGTGGCGAAACGTGAACCGCCCGTTAATGTCGCCCCTAATAGGGACCAAAGTATTATTCAATATGAACTGTCGTAATGTGTTTTATGCGCTCGATAACACGATTGTTACGAACACGGGAACGTTAACAGCGGCAAGTGCCATAAATGCAGTGATGACGGAAATTATGTCTCGAGTTATTATCGCTCATAATAACATCAACACGCGAGTAAAATTTATTGGATATCTTTAAAGACGCAACATGCCATAGAAAATAAACTTTAAATTTCTATTTATTTTCTGCCGAGATTCGGTATGCCAAGTTGACATAGAATCGATATATATATATATATATATATTGTGAAGGAAAAAACTGTTTTCTTTTTTTTTTGGATTTAATGTTTTACTTCTATTAATATCATTCTTCGTCGTTGATGAGTTAATTTCTTCGGCAAGTAGCTTATTTATTTATACATCATGTCTGTCCCTTTGTATATATTGACACCTTGCTAAAATAATTCTTTCGAATAAGATCGTGATATTGAGTTTCTCCTGTTGACTTTTCTCAACGGTGGAACAAATATATGCAAATAATCGTACGTAGGTACAAATTTTCTTTCTTCGCCAAACGCGCCAATATCTGCTGCATATATATATGTCACTTCCATAATATATTTCTTTCATAATAAATATTTACTCGTTCGCGCAATATGATGTTGTGCAGTACGTGAAACTTTCATGTCGAGACTTTTCCCGGATCTAACATTGGTTGCATATTGAAATTCAACCACCTCGGAATCAGATATTATATATATAAGATACGATGAATAAAAGTGTATTTTGTTTGTTAATAAACTGGTAAATGGAACATATTTTCGTTCCCTAGATTATAAACTCAGCATATTCAAGCGAACCATCGCTTGGAATTAGTTTCAGCCGACTTACTTGCAGAGCTTCCGACCACAAAGTTTAATTTGATTGTTTGATGAGGAAATAGTTACATATAACTTTCAACTTTCTTATTTAAAAATGATGAAAGCGAAATAGATTGACAAATTAACTAAAGTTAGTTTAATTTTTTCTGTTTGTTTTTTTTCTGAAACAAATGATTGCTTTAATTTCGCTTTATAAAGACTGTACATGGCAAAGAAAACCATGATTAACTGCGTTAATTTATTGTGCGTTTGAGCAGTAGATAATAATAAAACAAGAAAACAAACACGTACGTGAGATGATGCTGCGTCAAATCACTGCACGTTGTACATTGCTTTATTATCGCCTATAGATGTTTAAACGTATGTCAGATGAAACCACTGTCCGTAAGTCTTTCTACCGCTAGTGTGCAATCGGTCAAAGAGAGATGAAAGCTTGTATTTTACACGAAACCCCGAGGTTAAATCCCGCAGTGAGTAACGTTGCCGCATGCAGTGTATCGACATATCGTATACGCAATGCCTGTTGGCCTTTGCTTTTGCCACATATACAGAGATTACACTGATATTACGAGCGCAACATTGATGAAAGTACGCGTATTAATTAGAATACGCGAATCGGATGTGTGGAACACAAACGTAACGAGATTATACACTGTGAGACACACTAGATGCATATCAAAAGTTGTGCAGATAAATAAATCAACTTCCATGAAAATAAATGCGTGTAAAATTAGTTGTCGTTCGGAGAATTCACAAGCACATGTGTATGTGTCTGTGTGTATGAGATGAATTTAAAGTCTTTCCAATATTTAAATATTTCGAAAATTCGTAACTTTACATTTTCCGATCTTTCGATCTTAAATATTTCGTGGGTAAAAAATTTACTGGGTAATTAAATTTTTAAATTCTTAATTTAAATTTTTAAATTCTTAATTTAAGGTTTTAACATATTATACAAGTTTTATATATCTAATTATATATGTACATTTATACAATATGTACAATCTATATAATTAGTTCTTGTATATTCAAAATATGGATATTTAAGTATGAAGTTATTTGGATACTTCTTAATTTTGTATGATAATGTCGTATGTGAGCAATAATTTAAAACATTTTTTTTATCAGTAATTACGAGAAATAATAAGAAATGTCATTTGTGGTCAAATGTGCAAAATATTTTTCTGAAATAAAATTAATAAAAATTCATGTTTTTATCCAATGTCTCGTCCGATGTGATTTGCATTCTACTATGCAGATCCTCAATTAATTTTTTGCTCACAGAGGACAAGAAGAGTAAAGTTCGTGACTATAAGATATTCAAGGAATCGCGTGAGGTTCTAAAATCATAATAAAGTGTCACTTGTATCTCCTTATCTATGTAACTATTTCTCGCGAAAATGTACATAACATGCTCCTAATAATTGGATCGCGATGTTTAAAAGAAAACAATTTTAACTGCAATGAAATGGAGAATGAGTTACTGTACGATTTCCTGTAGGATATGAAAGAAATATGCTTTTCTATCCTTTCTTGAAATAATTAGTAGAATTTATTTGATATGCGATAACACATTAGCGAAAAGTTCGAACTTTAAGAGAATGAGAGAGATTCGGAGTTCCGGAATTTCATATAACATGAAATATTTGCAAAGTTTCGACATCTGGAAGCAAATATTTGTTCTTGGTTTAATATTCAAACGGAGTAAAAAAATAGATCATATTATGTCACATTTGAATCACATAACGGAGAAGATTTGTCGCATTCTACGTGAACATTTTTTCGAATTTTTTATATTAATAATTTCGTGATATGCTTCGTAATTAAAAGAAACATTGATCTTTTCGCAATTGTTGGGTTATAAGAGGAAAAAGAAATTAGCAATAATAAAGTGTTGTTTTATATCTTTCTCGAGTTTATCTTTTAGTCTTTCTGTAAGAGAAAATGAGAGAAATACTCTTACGATTTCTATTAAAATAAATCTAATAATCTAATAAATTATGTTTTTTCACGCACTTGCATTTTAGTGATGATAATTTTGAAATCCACTATTTGAAATTATTTTTATATAAAAGTGATATAATATGATGAAATATTGGATTGTGAAAAAATACAGTTTGTAGATAATAAGTGATTAAAGTAATATAAATATATTATTTTTATAAAAAGATCTGCTATGCTTTCAATCATTCATATCTCATAACGATTTTATAGCGACGTATAATATATAATGATGTAAAACGCAGTTTAACTGTGATGACAATGCAAATATTAGTGACGTAAAATAAATATTTAATATTCGCGAAATGTATAATTTGTTCCGAACAACTTTTCGCCTCAATTTTATATTTCACGCATGATATAATATCAATTATACAACGTATGATCTTTCATTTCTTCGCTAGAATAATTTTAAAAATATACTATTCTGTTATATATATATATATATATATATATATATAAGTAAATTAATGTTTAATAATTAATTTAAAAATTAAATTAAAAATAAAATAATTTTCAATTAATAGTAAAATAAAATTTTAAAATCTTGCATCCATTACACTCTCTCTTAGCAACTTTTAAATATATTTTTCTTTTGAATGATATATCTCAAATGGAGAGATCGTGTTTAATAAAAAATTTCTTTACACAAATCATGGAACTGTCATTTTTCGCACCCTCTCGCTTCTAGAGGATAAGAACTTTTATGGTCGAAGTATATACTGCGTTTTACTGTAAATGTTGAGTATGCGGTGGCGTGTTTCCCTATTTATAATGCACCTGCAAACGAGATGTCTCGCAATCATAGATAAATTCGTGGAATTTACAGCGAACATTCGAAGTCGGAAATCCGTGTAAGTTTTCGCGGTTTGAAATTAAATTGTCTTTTTGTTTTTGAATCAATTGTGAACTCAATTTTAGTCAACAAAGAGATTTCTGTCACTATAACTCTGTCGCTGGCTCACGATTTAATAAGAAATAATAATATATTAATGTTATAATTTTAATATCATTTCTTGTAAAAGTACAATAGGATTCTTTATGACATACTTTTACTGGAGATGTATAATGTGGTGCGTAATGGAAGTTAATAATTCTGCACTTGAAATAAATTAGTATAGTATAATATAGGATAGGATAATAAGAAATAAAATAGTAATTATTAAAGCTTTTAGCTAAAAATGATACTTTGAAGTGATACAAGAGAGTTATATAACATATAAATGATCGATAGCAAATATATATTCACAATTCCATTAAAATCCATCATTACTAAGCTATGTACAAACTGGTTTAAATTGAAAATAAAGATATATCACTAACACACACATATACATGCACAAATACATACATACATGATGTATGAAATTAATAATAGCATAGTATAGTTATCTTTAAGAATTTAATTCTTGCTTGTTTGTCATTATCACAATAAAAATGATTAAATATTTATATGTATGCAATCACATCGGACTTCACCAATTTAATTTCAAATCTCACGTAACGAATGACATATTCTTATATGTGGCACATATTATAAAAATATTAAGACGAAAAAAAGTAACGTTTCCTTCGTAGGAAACTTTGATCTCGTAATCTTTTAAAAGTAATATAATATACGCAAAGTTTTGTGTTTATATATATATATATATATATATATATATATATATATATATATATATAGAGAGAGAGAGAGAGAGAGAAAGAGAGAAAAAGTTTTATTTTCCGTAGATATAATTATATTTCTAAACCTAACAAGGAAACAATTAAAAAAAAAGAATGCACTATTGAAAAAAATTAAAAAATATTACTCGGTACATATTTTGGCCTACGTATATAATAAAAGTGCAAATTTTGATTAAAATAAATAAAAGAGAATATTAATATTCACGACAAATACAGTTGCAAAAAATTTAAATATTCAATAAGATTTTAAATATTCTTAATATATATTGGAATATTATATATTTTTGTTGCACTTGATATTTATATCTATGTATAAATATTGACGAGCTAAATAAAAAAGAGCAATAATAATATGATTGCTAAAAATACAAATAGCGCGATAGCAAGGATATTAATTATTTGACAAAACAATTGCAAATAAATATTATGTCTGCAATTAATGCTATATTGACATATATATATATATATATATATATATAAATACAAATAAAAAAATAAATACAATTTTTTAAATGTTGAATCTCTAAATATGACGAAAATCGATATATATGAGAAGATTTAAATGTGCAGGACTTTTCTTATAAAACAACTGCAACTAAGTATTATACTTGCGAGTAATATCGATATGTATCATATTTACCTAACATGACGTAGCATGTATTGAAGAATTTCGTGCCCAGTATAACGCTGAGCAGTCCCAAAATGCCCTGCGGCAATTCCGTGACAAGGAACAACAGGAGCACTGCCAGCAGCATTCTTGTAGTCCTGTCAGTTTGTCTTTCCTTATCGGTGCCTTTTCTTTTTTTCTTGGGTTTCTGGCAGGTATGCTCCTTACCGTTATCCATCTTGATAGCAGTATTTTTCGTAGTAAGTTGCTTCCGTCTCCGCTTCGCCTCCAGCAATACCTTTACTAATTTGATACTCAATACTGTCAACGCCACGCATGGTATCAGTTTAATTACCACGCTGTAAATCCAGAAGTTAATGTCCTTGAGAACGTTGCTTATCGGCGTCTTGGTGAATTTTACAAAGTACAGCGTGGTGTTGGTCGCCTTCTCGAAAGACACATTCGTATCATTGACAGTTTGCCGGAACTTCGTCAGATTTACGCTCATCCCCCGCTCGTCCAGCATCTCCACTCCAGATCTCACTTCGGTGTTGATGTAAAGTGGTATGCAGAGTATTGGGCAGCATATATAGGTAGAAGCAATCACCAGGAAAGTGCGCTTGTCGCTACACCACTCACGATTATGCTGCGGATGCGCTACAGCAATGTATCTCCAGACTGCCAAGATCACCGTCAAGAAAATCGAGATCGTGTGACACACTTGGCCAAAGTGTGAGTGAAATAATACAAAGATGCCCCAGCTGTAAGTGAAGGTGTCTCTGCGGGACCGTTTATAGAGGTACATGTGGATCGCGTAGGGGATGTACTCGATCATCACGAAAAGATCGGCCACGGCAAGCCCGGTGAGAATCATATTGGTGGGCGATTGCATCTCGCGGCGCGTCAGTACAGCAATGTTGAGAACGTTGGCAATCGAGCCGAATATGCACACGAACAGACTGGCCCATCCATGCACCTGTACATACCAGTTGTAGAAGGATTCAAATCCAGCGTTGCAGTATTCCGTTTCTGCCGAAGCTGTCGGCGTGAAGTTCAGGCTGGAATTCATTCCCGAGAAATTGGAATTCATTCCGAGATGAGGTAGTCTTGCGGGCGTGCAAAGCCTTTTAGATCAATGAATTTTTCTCTTTTCGCGGAGCCTCTGAGCTCTGCTCTTTTTCGCCTAGATCATTAGCATGACAACTTCTTCCGTTGTGTCTTCAGGAAGAACGTCGCACAGATCAAATATCGCGTACGGAGCATAAGTTTTCGATATAAAGAATAATAATCACTATTACGTGAAATTATATCAAGGACTGATAATTATGTTGCGACGCGGTTGATTGACTTATATTTCAATCGAGAAAATATCATATTAACGAAGACAATTATCAGACTAAAGTCAATTATACATTAATACTCTACGATGATTATTCTTTATTTAGCAATATTAATATTAATTATATTGATTTTTAACGTATATATGAAGAATTCATAAACGGAAGTATTGGCACGCTTCATTGCGAACGGGAAGACGTTTTTATCATTTCGATGTCTCTCTTCAGCAATCCTGATCAGAATAATTGAATCTCGGTTCAGTGTCTATTCATAAAAATATATACCGCATTGGATTCTCGATTTTCAAATTTCGATCCATTATCTTTGACCAGAAGAGAAGATTTGTTATTCACTGATTTGCGACACCGTGGAAATGTGATAACTCTTCTGGATTTTTTGAACTGGAAATCGCACGATAACTTTGAGACGATTCTTCGCTCTCGTCTACGCGATAGGATAGAAAAGAAGATACAGTTACCACGCGTTTGAAGTATCTCTCCCTCGATCTAACTCGAACGACCATAGTCAAGTGTGTTTCTGGCGAAACTTTTACGTTGTCAAAGAGAGCGCTATAAAGCGTTGAAATATTTAACCTGCGTACTCTTTATGCGACAATCTGATGTTTCTAAAAAAGTGCAGCGCACGATTCAACTTTTATATTTTATATTTTGAAACGTATATTTCAGTAGCTAACACACAGAAATTCACGTCGCGCGCATCAATAACAATATCTTGTTTTCATACAAATTTTTACATTTTTATTTTTGTCTTATAACAATCTGCTAGTCTTTTTCGAATCAGATAAAGTCATCGAATCTAATAAAATTCGATATCTAACGTTAACATTAAATAATATTATTATTAATTAGGTGACAAAAAAATGAAATCAACTTATTTTTCTATAATTAATCGCATAGGGAATCGCGGAACCGCAACTTTTCGGACGAATCGACTTTTAGCGCGTCGCGTGCAGAATAACAATGTCATGTGACACGTGCGGCCAGTGACATGTGTAGGAGGGACGCTTCAGCTGTTAATCGTAATTGCCGCACCCTGGTATAGTGCGATGGATCCCCGAATGCCATAGAAACACTTTCCTATGCACAACTAACTGCTCGAGCACGAAACGAGCATTATTGTCAATCCGAACGAAGAGGTGCACAAACATTCGCTTTCAGTTCTCCATTTCTCTCTCGTCAGATCGAATTATCGCCCGCACCCTAATTGATCACTTAAACAAGCTCTTGATTGCGGAAATGTCGCCGGTTAAAATTACATCGAGTGTTAATTTCAAATCGGCGTAATACATCGCAATGTTTATTTTTCGAAATGTCTTAATGTTCAATGATAATTATATTTTCGCATCGATTCTCGCGCAATTTTCTCGCATTCCACGAGATCTTATCGCGAACGGCACAGCTGTTTCGCGTCAAGTAGAACAAACCAACGCATCGCGCGACCAACGCAAACGTTGGCGTCCGGACGCCGAATGAAGCGAAAAGGCGTCGTGACGCCTCGTACGCTGAAATGGGGTAGCTCCTGCGCCTGCGTTGATTCAATTTTCCATTCTAGTCTCCCTCTATCTCTTTTGTGTGTTTCTGTTTCTCTTTTTCTCCATCAAAGCACTGTCCTTTTTCGTCCGTCAAAGCAATTCTTTGCATCCTTCTGAGGAAAGTAGGATCGGCTATTCTTAGAAGTGATCTAGAAATCATGAAAATGTGATCTGGGAAAGGCTATAGTATACTGACTAGAAAATTCAAATATTTTCGTGAAATAGTTTTGTATGAAAATATTTAAATTAGATTATTTGTTATCGCGCGTGATTTAAGATTACATTTATGATATTATTTTATGCATCCTATATTTTGTACTTTGAAATTCTAATATATAACATGCATATATTACACGCTTATTGCACATTTATCGTAAACAGTTTAAATTTTATTTTTATTTCATTTTTGCACAATTTTTTTTCTATACGTGTCTCTATTTTTTTTTACATTCTTATTTTTAATGGCGTCTTTCCCTTGCAAATAATACAGAATATCTATAAAATATTTTGAATAAAGCACTTAAAAAAATTTGTCCTTAACCATTTAGTTCACATTTGATAAAATTACATAATTGCATCACGGTTACGTTCTGCAATGGAGAAAAGGAAGCAGTCTAAATCTTGCGCAGGGAAGAAGGGAATCGAGTCAACAATAGAGGCCATTAAAGCGTACGTTAGCAGACGGAAATTTACCCCCTGGTCACGTGTCTCGCGTAAAACATGCCTCATCTTTTCTACTTGCTACTTTTATTTTCTGTACTCGCTTTTCAGCCTTGCAGGTCCGTGATTCTCGTCAAAGTGCATTTCAAGTCGCCAAAGTGTCTCGTCTCTCTTTACGCCCACGCATTTCTTCTGTCAATGGCACCTACGGGTTATAAATTTCCGGTTTCAGCAATATCATACCCCCGCCTTTGACGGTGGCAATGCAATCTTTGCATCCCCGAGAGGATTGCTTTTCCTTGTAACTGCGTTTGCCATTTATTTCAGGTTAACGAGCGATGCTCTCGCGAATGGAATCCACGTACGCGCTTCGACGTCTTCAAATGGCGCGATGTAATTAGCAGAGATTTGTGCTAGAAAACGAATCGGATCAATGAAAATGCTCGGTTGATTGGTTTATTTAATTAATTTAAATTAATTAGTGGAGTAATTTACTCGTGGAAGTTTAATGCTCCGAGTACGTCGAGATGACAAATGAAAATATTGCAATTGTATAGACGGGAGAATATAAATCTATCTAGTAATTAATAAATAAGCCTATCTAGTAATCTATTTTATAAATGTATCTAATTTCTCGTATTTTCGTATTACGGATTTCACGTTAAATGTTCTCTTTTAGTGCACGACTATCTCACGTTGATATTAAACGCGATTCTTAAATTAAATGCTCAAAAATTTAAATTAAATAGTCTAATTCAGCGTTAAATATGCGGATTAAATGAATAATTAAGAAAATGTATGGTAGAGAAAAAGAGCAAAGCAATGAAAATTGTATTGTTTTTTAAAATTAGATGTGCTTTATAAATTACGAATGTTAGAGAATGAATATTCGTTCCTTATTATTCGCTTAAAAATAGAATATGCAAAAAACTATTTTTGAAATTGTGTCGTCAGAGATTTCTGACGTTTAAAAAAGAGGAAAATGAATATATCCTCTTATAATCTCATCATGGAAATTTTTAAAAATAAATTTTCTTGTTTTATTGCATAATACATACATTATCGCGGTCATAATTTAATGAGGAACTCAGCAATGAATCTTCCTCCTTATTATTCTCTGTTACGAAATGCAGGCGTTGTATAATATCTCCTAACACACGTGACAACGACAATCGTTTTGCATACGCGAAACAATTTGTAACAGCACCTCGACGTTAATTTCCATCATTAATATATGCCGTGGTGAGCTTTTCGTTCCTCAGAGAAACTTCAAAGATAGTTCGCATGTCAATTCTGCATGTGTACATGAATCTCTCGCGTCGACATTTACAATGAGTGTAGCTAGCAACGCGTAGCAATGCGTGAATCGACGAATCGATTGAAAATTGTGCTCTTCGTACTTCCGTTCGAAACTTGTCGCTTCGTTAAAGTCGGTCTCGAGATTGAAACCGGTATAATTTCGATGAATTCAATTCTCTTCGTTATACGTAGATACGGTAGGGAATAAGTGCCTCAGATCGTGTTTCCATAGTAATCTCTAAAGGGCGATAGAGACTAAAATGGATATAGGGCAGTAATCGCATAAATTGCTCGTTTAAGTAAGGAAGATATAATATGAAAGAAAAAAGAGAAAAAAGAGGCAATAATTTTGCTAATTATACGTAGAATTTTTATCGGAATTTTTGTGTAGAGTTTTTATTTAATTGGATCATTATGGAATTATTTTCGTATTAAAGATTTTGCAAATTTTCAGATACGCAAAGCTCTTACTCTCTTTTTGAAACATGATTCAACAATTTACTTTTATTTAGTTATTTTATAGACATTTTATAATACGTCTTTTTCGCTTAGGAAGTGTGCATTTAAAACTGTCTTTCTTTTATACTAAAATATAATAGTTTTGAAAGGGATATAAAATAATTTTCTCATTTTCTCTCAAAAGAGAGAGTTCAATTTCTGTCTCTTGCAGAATTACTTGTGTATGTCGTCAGTATGTAAATATGAAATGTGTGTATGTCTCAGTCGTATGTGAATGTAAATTCATTGTGATTTTATTGATTTCTGAAGGTAGTCTTTTCTTTTTTAGCCTCTCTTCGTTGCTATGTCCTGTTACTTCGTTTCGGCTTCTCCTTGACTTTTTCTGCGGCTTCATGCATATTATATATGTAACACAGGAAAGCTATTACGATGAGTTGAGCGAGGAAAGCGTGTTTTACATTAGGACGAGCGAGAGAGCATGCTTCCTCCTAATGGTATCGCATTAAAAGCCTCTATACGTTCGTGATTCTAGTGTATACTTTATTTTTCGGATTTTTCGACCATTTCGGAGAACAATTTTTGGAGTTCTGCTGAGTTAAAGCTTTTAAATATGTATTGTTCCACCCGCTTTCTTTTATTCTCTCTCATAATGTCACGCTTTTTTTGTTCCAAATGTCATGGCATTTAATGTTATGTGTGAAAGCGAGTCTTATTGTTAGCTAGGAACAGGCTTGTCCGTAAATGAGGACATTTAACACTTGCGCGCAATAATAATAATTTAAATGGAATTAAACCGTATGTCTCCTCAGAAGAAATTATTATATGACGGTATTTTATTATATTCCAAAAAGAATGTACCATTTTTTTAAGTATTGAAAAGTCTTTTGATATAAAAAACTTCTCAAAGAGAATTGTTTTAAGATACGATTATAAATCAACTGATAAAATCACAATTTGTCATTTTCGTCTCTCAGCGAAATACTGGTCTGTATACATAATTTAAGGACTACTTAACCAGCGGATTACATGATCATCTATTACGATCCATCTAAACGCTTGTGTCAATTTACTGAATGTCGCGTCTACCCTCTTGTCCATTTCCTTGTCAAATCGACTCCATTTTTTTACAGAGGGTGATACATATTTTTACATGTAAAACATGAATCCATCACTTTCTCGAATATGTAATCTATTTTGTTGTCATTAGATTAAAGCGACGTTTATCCTTCAGTTATTCGTATAATATCGTTTTGTATATTATAAAAAGAAATATTAAATACACACGCACACATATATTGAATATTTTATATAATAAAATCTTGTTAGCATTGTCGAGCAATATTCTTCTAATAATATCCAATGTTTTTTATATCAATATCTCATTGAATCAATGCAATGTTTATTGTTGTAAATAAGATTATTTTTTTGTTATTTTACACAATATACGTTATTTTACAACACACTGCATACTTAGTAGATAGCAGGTACAATATTAAAGATTAAATTAAAACAGAAATATTATTTATCAACAGAATATGCGAAATAAGTCGCGTACAAAAATTTATTGCATAGTGTCGAAGAATATGCAAGTTATATTCTCATTAGATTGGACACATGTGCATCAGATAAAGTTGCATTTACGAAAAATTCTGGAAAGACGCCAAACTGACACACGAACAGCCGCATTGTGTTGCTCTAATAAGTTTTTGCGAGAGAGAGGTTGCTTTGCAAAAAAAGACTCGTAACACCCTGGATACAAAAGGTACGATAAAAGGTTTCAATCTTAACCAACCTCAACCACCAATCTCAATATATATGGGAATGAAAATAATACCCAAATCAATACAAAAATCTATTAGAATGTGAACAGATGTAAAAAAAATGAAATAAATATATATTTAAAATATAAAAAAAATTTCCGGTTTTCTCAATATCACAAGGATAATTGAATTATATATAATTAGACTATATATTTACGAAGTAGATTAAAATAAATAGGATTATATGTTAACACGGCAACTGATATCTTGACAATATTCGCGACTACTGTTTCTCTTTTAGTTTCCATGGTTTTCAAACAATGCTCAATTGCGCGAAACGCGATATATGTATATATATATATATAGGATCATATTCAATTGCGTAGGAGGTAAGAGATGACTTTGTGAGAAGAAACACGACACATATCAGACGCATAAGACATACCCGTCGTTCATGAGCAATGCGCGTGTGGCAGCAATAGAATTGTACATTAATAACGGCGGTATAGATGTCGAATGAATTATATCTCTCTCTAACATCTCCACAAAGTTTTGAAGGAATGAACATAGGATTCATATGCCGCATAAAATGTCATTAGAACGGATTTTGTCTTCGACGTGTGACATTATTTTTTCATAAATAAAAATAAAAAATTATTATACATTTAATCGTGTAGCACGGTCCAAAACTGTTGCGACTGCAGTGTATATTACAAGTATATAACTTATAAAATCTTCCAAAAATATTATGCAGCTATTTTTAGGAATCTGTTTTTTTTTGTTTTTTTAATGGGAGCAATAAAATATAAAATCAATATCGTTTTCCAAGCTGTTAACATAAATTATAACGCCGATTTATTTATCGAGGTCAAAAGCTTCCGCCATATTAATTATATTATCAATATTTAACTATAATATTAATGACACACACACAATTAATTAAATAAAATTATTTACCTACATAAATAAAGCATCAAAACTCAATGCGCATCCATGTTATTCTTCATGTTTTTCATAGATATCATAATTTATGAATCACATGTAAATCGTAAATTATAAAATAAAATAACAAAAATATAAATCATCAGTTTCATGCACCTACATGTGTATCTATACTAAATAAAAAAAAGATTATATATCTAAAATACCATTAAAGATTATATATCAATATGTTGAATGTACAGAATTGTGATCTTGTGACGAACGATGCAATTTAGTTAAACGAGTCAAGAGGGTGATGAACGAATGGCGACTGTTCGATACCGATTGTCTGGCAAGGTAGTAATGACTTTGCGCGCGTGATTCATTTATATCTGTCACAACCGGCGGTTACCTGTCAAACCTCGCATGACGACGAATGATTTTAACGAGCTATACAACATACGTGTCGCGCCGAAACATCCATTCGCGTTCGACGGCGTTTATTTGACGCGTTTTTTGATCGATCCTGTTCATGTCGAGCGTTACTATTTTTAACGACCTGTTCGCGAAGCATAGCTGTATGTGTGGGCTCAGGTAACCCCATCCTTTATTAAATTAACGTAACAAGAGCCTCGCTTTTTTGCAGCATTAAAGCGCCGCTGGTTATGATAAAGGGCGAAACGAATCATTCTTGTTCCATCGCATATTTTTCTCAACATATTCTGCTCTCTTGCGCAATTAACTTATATATTTTTAAAGGAGTATTAAATGAGAAAACTTCTCATCTCATTAATAATAGAAATTATTTGTAATCATAATAGAAATATAATAGAAATCAATTAAATCTCTCATTATTGATAGAGAAATATGTGAATAAAAACATATGTGCTCATAAAAATGGTTCAATCTTGTTTCTTTTATATAAACAAAATTAGAATTTATAATTAGTTAAAATTGATATATAGCAAATTATTTTCTTGTTTTTTTAAATTTAAATTTTTAATTTAAAAAATTAAGTCGCTCTTATGCTTATATTTTTCATATACTCTATAATACTAAAAAATAATATCGGATTTTTGCCTTTATTTAAAATTGTTTTTTTTTTTACGTTTGGATAAGAATTGACCTAGTCTTAATGAGCCATATCACGTTATTACGAGTCAGAACTTAATCCTGCCAGAAGATCGATACTAAAGGGTAAGGATTTTATGAAGTGGAGAACACACGTGCGGCTTGTTCGCAGTTTCGAGATAAATGTAAGTGCTGCAGAATGCACATATTGTAGATTTGAATCGATACGGCACGGAATACTGTGCGTGTGTATCTTGTTATACACATAATGGCTACTGGCATTATGATATGCGGCACAAACATTACCCTATGGCATTGTTGTATATAGAGATTTGATGGTGCGCATTGTAATTTGGAATGGAAACGCGTGGCTGTGTGTCTTGCGTTTAGAATGAGACCTTGACAAAGCAAGGGACGTTGGGAATAATTCCCCGGGGGTCAGGATAAATGTCTGATGCTATTTTGCTCACGCTCGAAAATGAAATCAAATCTATTTAGCTTATGTGTCCATCAGATTTATTAATTGACGTAAATGTGATAGCTATTATTTCCATGCATAATTATATTCTATATGCAATTATATTTCGAACATATGCAGTATATTCAATTTTCTATATAGACAGTGACTACAAATTCACATTTATATGTTTTACGTATAATAAAATTTAGCGATTTACATATTTAGAATTAATTTTTTCAGTTAGACATAATATTTTATTGTAATTATTTAAAAAATATCAGCCAAATTTTATTAATGTTTTAAGCTTTAAGCAATTAATTGAAAAATAAGATATTAATCATAATGTGTGTACGAGTATGCATTAATGAAATATAAATAATAATGAGATAGCATTTTGCAAACATAAAATTATCGCGCGTTTATAAATAACCATAACAAGCCATACATATGTATTTTCGACTGCGTAAATAAAATTCTCAAAGTTTAATTCACGAAAATGCTAGCTTTCATCGCTTATAAATTATTTTCAATATTATACTGTGTGTATGTGTGTGTATATGTCTCTAATGCGTTGCCTAACTATTATAACTACATACATCATCTTAAAATCTGTCGTGAAACTTTGAAATTTCATAATAACAAAATGATTTAAGAGCTTCAGTCTACATCCCTTTGATCAGAAATGGATTAATCAAGCTTCTTAATTACTTCAATTTCTATTTATCAACTTCAGAATCTCACTGATATTGAGATATCAATTATTTATCGATTCAGAAAACCTTAACGTGTAAAAGACAGGTAGCGTTACAATTTCAAAATGAAGTTCCGAGAATTGCTTTCAAGAGAATTATGTTTTTGACGACTTGCGCAATGCTTAATTAAACCGCAACGAAGTATCTCGGTGAAAGCGACAGCACTGTCTTGAATATCCGGACTTATTAGTTTACGGTAACCGTACTTTCATTCTGTCGAGACATTCTCATTAACAATGTGTATCAAAAGGGTTTCCACACACTTTTCGATTTGCGTGCTGAACATGTTACTTATCGTACAACAAACGGCAACTGTTCAGTTATTGTTCACTATACACGCTGTAAGATTTAATTTTAGATTTAAATTACCATTTCTTTCCTTTTGTGCGCGAATATACGAGAATACAAGAATAAACATTATCTTTTATAAAGAAAAAAGCGCTCAAAAGATGTCAAGATCATTCCTTGAATTGTGATAATAAGTACATATAAAAAATTAATTATATTAGACAATATTTATAGTCTTCCGTAACACTCGATAAGAACAAAGATAGCGGTATGTAATATTTGATAAATGAAACACGAATCGTGTAAATGTGGCGATAAATAAAAAGTATCTAAAAATTGAAGGTAATATTTTATATTGGTAGTTTTTTAACAATTGGGCAATAAATGTCGATCACTGGATGCGTGCAAGGCGTCGATTTTCCCGTTTTTATTACGTATTTAAAAAAATTGGATTTCGTGTACAGTACATTTTATACTGAACGTGTATAACTCGATAAATTAAGAATTATTTCCACTGTGTTTCTTATAAATTACTTCCGTATTTTTTAGCCAAACACACAAATTATATGTGAGCTTTTCTCTTTACTTCGATACTATTCAATTCGCAGATCAATGCAAAGTCCGTTTAAAAGAAAATAACATGAAATTCATCTCGGCAAATTTGGAAACTCCAGCAGCTGCTGTTATATGTTTTGTAATTCTGAATCGATGACCTGCGGACCTACGGATAATTGTTTAATACAATGAAATAATTTAAGCTCAGTCTCGAGAGAGACCGATTCGCTGTTATTTTCTTTTTTCTTTTTTTTGCAAAATGGAACGCTATCGGATTGCGTTAAATAAGTAATACAATCGCAAATTATAGTAGTAATGCTCTGATATGTCAGACAATAAAATAATGACATCTACGGCATCAAAATTGTGTTACAGGCAGATAATTATAAAAAGAAAACACATAAAATTATATCTAACGTAAGAAAACAGCTTTAGAAACAAAACAAGAATACGAAATGGCGATAATTTTATTAGGCCTATTTATTAGAGCATACTGAATCCTATTTTATTCACTTTGCTGTGTCTCGTAGAAAACAATTGGTAAAAGTTAGTTTCCTTCGATATTAGTACCAGTAGTTGGTTGAGAAAAAATAACAAGAAAAGAAAAAGAGCTAATACTGGACATACATCTAGGGAAAGAAAGCAAATAGATTCGTAGTGAACTGAAACAGTGATGAAAGTTGGAGACGTAATAATATCAATAGATATAGGATCAATATCCAAGAAAGGAATTATACCTCATATTTCTCGGATTCCGCCGAGAAATATTATCCGACGATCAACTAAACCAGAAGACAGTTCTCTAAGAAAATCTGTCATTCGATATATCACGTCCTTCGGAAATTGGAGGAAATTGCTCCTTTTCCCCATCTTTTAATAAATAATATATACGAAGCTATATAAAATTGTCATTTCTTGTCAGAAGCTGATGATATAATTATATATTGTCAAATTCGCTCATTGTGAGATCCATTTAAATAACTTTGCTTTTACGAAGCTTTCTCTTCTAGGCATGTTACGGAAGTTGTAATAAAAAAAAAATCTATTTCCTGTTTTGTATAAACTCTCTGTATCTCTGAATTATTTTTTTTTGTTTGAATAAAACAGATGAATCGATTTCGGAAGCAATTGTAATACAAGAACGTATTGTCGAATTCGACCAATGATATTGATGATTATCTTTTGAATTATTAATTATCGTCCAAAGACTACATTATAGCTCGTAATAAATATATGATTATGATGATGGCAGAGAAATCGATTTAAGACTCAATTTTATTAAAATGTAGCACGCTAACACGTCGAATAAATTATTTTTACGTCTGATTAAACAGATCTATTTATAAATATCGCGATTTGAAAAGTATCCGAAAAATTGGAAATTGAAAAACAATGTAACAGAAAATGTTGCAAAATAAAATAATTTATAATTTAATTTTAGCACACTTTAGAAAATTAATGCTATATAATATAATCTATCTTATTAACAATGTACGATTTAATCCATTTACTTCCTTCAATTAGTAATAAGAATTTTATGAAATATCTTGTAGTGTCATCACCTTGTAATGTATCGCTTCGTTGGCAGGCTAATGCAATATTTGTGTGGGATCTAACAATGACATAAAATAATGATACCGTAATTGCTATAATACATCAATATACGACGTACAATACGATCAATTGCGGACAAATTATTGGTGACCGCACGCGATGTAAAGCCAACCACATATACAATCGCAATTTTGTGCAGCATTTTGTAACAAAGCTAGATTTCTTTTGTTATTGAAATCTTCGATAAATTATTCGCTCCCATTTCAAACGATAAATTATATGTCATACTTCCGATACCTGGGTGGAAACAAACATAAATTTTCACTTTTATCCGCGTTTGAACGTACAAAGGGAAAACTGTGCGAATTTATAAAATTTTTCAACATAAAACATAATAAACAGTGCTGCGTGAAATTTTATTTATTCAAGTTTTCCGAGACTCGTGACTATAAGAAACCCCGCGGGCGTCGTACAGAGCAGACGCGCAAAATTCCTCCATAATTTTCATCCATGATAAACAAAATATCTCATCGCGCCAGAAATAGTACAAGAATGCCAGAAATGCGAAGGATTACGGCCTCATGTGTAAACGTAGTCTTTTGTTATTAAACGTTCGTTTCTGTGGCGCCCAGCTGTTTGTTTGAATTTTGAAACGCGTTGAAAGAATATCTTTAAAAAAGCGATGAATCGACATAAAGTGTGATTCATGTTTAAAACTCTTCATCATCAAACCAACTAAGAAACGTGTAAGAAAAAAATAGACAGAAATATATAATATATGTAATAAAAAAAAGTTTTTTTTTATAGAGAGTAATGTTTTATTCATAAAAATTATTGCTATATTATTAATATCTAAACAGATGTACAACATATACAGTAAAGTAATTACGATACTATTATATGCATAATGCAAACAACAATAATAGATACGTTTCTGATTTCATATAATTAAGCATAAATTAGATTCTAATTAAAGCAGAAATTAGAGCAGAGATTGATGCTCTTCTTCGCAATGATTACTGTTAACAATTTCAAATTATTTGTAATATGATAATTGTTTATGTGAAAATTGTTATATATTAGATAAAATGTATATAATTGGCAATTAATTGCGTTTAGTTGCTAATAGTTTGCAATTTTGTCATCACCGCTATCGAGAAATTTGAGAAATTTCCATTTTGTTAAAACTACGCTAAAACTAACTGCCTCTCTTTATGCACATTATGTCAAGTATGTTCAACTCAAATTACATTAAAATTATTTATAAAAAACATAATATAAAAAAAAATTTATTACGTAACTTTATTGATACTTTCAACAATTTTTTTCTCTCAATCGCGACATGACAAAAGAGAGTTACTGATAATTATATCAATTAGGATGAAATGTCATTCTCTCATTAAGTAAGTTTGTCTTTGTTATAGAAGTTTTGAAATACGACTATTTACCGGAAATTACGTTTTATTGTATTCCGTAGACAAAGATCGAATTTCGAGCATGCAAGTGATGTGCCATTACAAACTATATTTTAAGATGCTCTTTAATTAGGTACAAGATACTACTATTAATTTCCTCGACGATAATTACTCCTAATAATTTTTTAAAAATCTCAAAATATATAACGGATCGACAAATAATCACATTACTTCTCTCCGAACGGATCCTTGCAATTTTTGCTTCCATCGCGAAACTACGTGGTTTCTTCGTCGTACGTGACTGTATTTACAATCATTTACAATCACGTTTAATGCATTTCTTATCTATAAATCTCTCTAATCAATTTTCTACTTGCGCCTCTTCGCGCAAAAAAAGGCGCAAGAAGCAGAAGCGAACAAAAGATAGGAACATATTGATCAACGACGCACGTGTGAAGTAAAACGAAAACGCTGAGTTTGCAATCTCCACAATTTAGTGGAGACTCTCTGCGAAGTTTGATTTTTCAATCTACACGTGCGCAACTCTGCTATGATCCGCATCTCCTTCAATCTGCTTAGCGTTGAGGAAGGAAGTAATTTTAAAGAGATGATGATTTAGGAGAGAGAGTATCAGAAAAATATTTTACGCACTTTTCCAACATAGACGTTATCTCCTAACATCTTGATATTTGCCTTTCAAACACCCCGAAAAAATAAGGTAATACATTTTTCTGAAAGGAATATTTTAGCTGTGAGAGAAAAATAAAATTCTGAATCTTTCTGGAATTGTTTGCAGAAGATAATATGTCGACGGAAAGTGATTTCAAACTATGACATGAATTTGAAAAACCGTTTGCAAAATTTTGGTACAAATGTCAATACGTTTACGAAGCTACTGAAATGCAAAATATATTGGAAAAGAACGTACATTTCTCTTGAAGTAATATCACTTAAGATTCGAGTGAAATTCGATGGAAATATTTCTACATAGAGAGAGAGAGAGAGTCTCTATGTAATGTAAATACTTATCACTCTTCCAGATGCCTGCCTAAACTAAAATGTCTCTAAACTGTTACTGTGCAAAATTTGATGCACTCGAAATGCACGTCGAAATGTTGCTCTCCTAACGGAATCTGCCTGTCGTCGTAGCAGAAATCGCGATTTGCTCATTTCCAGAAATATAATAGACACGCTCGAATTACGCTTCTGAATCTCAGCCAAAATTATTTCAGGAATTATCGCTAATGAAACACATTTCTGATTGCTCTCGAAGGACCAACGCCTTTTCTATTTTATTAGTAGATATTAATTACTGTTTTTTATATAAATTGAGAAGCAACAAATATTTTTTATGATGTGTACAAAAAATTCCTTCATTATATAAACAACATTATTTCCATTAATTATTCCCGTTAAAATATTTCCGTACCTCATTAAATGAGAATATTTTTATCACTGCAAATTTTCTCGTTATTATACGAGAAAACGCTGCGAATAAGATTTTATTAAATTGCTTTGCACGTGTTAAATATTTCAACGTTAATAATAATACTTTAAGTACAGAGCAGCCTTCATATAATTTAAGCACGTTGCTCACGACGCAGAGCAAGCTTCTCTATCAATTAAGTTAAGTGTTTATCATCTCGTAAAGGTGCCATATAAACGATAAGAAAACAATTCTTTTTATACTATTTCCAAAAGAAAAATAAATTTTAATAGAGATTTTGTAGAAACGCGTGTAGATTCTAATAAGAATATTTTTAATCACTACGAAAAAATGAGGTTTCTTAATACAGTCTCGCTTGTCAGACAAATTGTTTGTTTGGTATATTTAAAGTCGCATCGTTAAGCAAAAGCGTTTGAGAAACACGGAATTTCGAAATTTTCAGGCAATACGGGATCGTACTGTCGAGCTTCGTTGCAAATGACATTACGCTAAACAGTTTAGCTATTATTCCGGAACGGGCATTAGCTTTGTGCGACAGCTTTTTCCAGCGACTATTTCAATTATAAAAGCGTCGTTAATACGATCTATTTTCCTGCAACTGCGGCGGTATCGTTCTCGCAATCTGCCCACCCATCTAACTCATTAGCAGCATTAACACTACCAATTCTCGTCTAAGAGATATTTAACAAGGGATCCTAATTATGCACCTTGATGATTTCGCACAAAAAGTATGCACTCGAACAAGCATTACACACATATGTACGCACGTAAGCGTATATACATATGTACGTAGGCATATGGAGAGATACGAAAGCCCTGAAGTAGTTCATGCCTTATTCGCGCCTCAATCGCGAAACATTTGTGTCACTATAAAGGGAATTATGTGAATTTACCGTGAAATTTATGTACATTCAGATCCGAACCAACATAGTCTCATATCATGGAGGGTGATCTCATAATTAATATATACTTCCCTCCGTTTTCCTTCTCTCCCCTTTTCGCCCTGATAAATGCTTTGATCCTTCGCAAGGCAAATCGCATTCGGCGGCCGGATTTACGTTAGTTATTGGCAACGCGTAATTCTCGCGTAACTTCATTTTCACGTGCGAGGCTCATTTTCGGTTTTTGGAATGACTGTAATTAGCAGACGTAATAACCCGTTTCTGCACTAACGCCGTGGCATGTTCGAATTTGAGCGCGTTCGCGAAATTTGCGATAATCGAACAGCACGAAACGATTATGTAACACGACCAAAGTGATTCAATACCGGAATGCGTACATACACACGCCGTTTGTTTCATAGCTGTATCTCGTTCCATCTCTTCTATTTTTTAAACCAAGAATAATTTCATAGAATAAAAACCAATTTTTACACAGGATATTGTGCGCGTAACACAAAAATACTTTTAAGCTCTTTTAAAATATTTTTTAAGTCAATATAAAAAAATTAAAACGATCTTTCATATAGTAATATAAATAAAAAAGTTTCAAAAATTTTTTTCTATTGACTTAAAAATTTTAAAAGAGCTTAGTATCTTTGTGTGTGTGTGTGTGTGTGTGTGTGTGTGTTACGCGGAATATTCTGTAAATATATATACACTTCTTGTAATTAAACAGGAGAGAAGCAAATAGAATTAAAGCAATGATATAAAGGAGAGTAGATATTACGAGAAATAGATTTCAGATTTTGTATTCAGAATTGTTTTCGAAAATAAATTTGTTATAGTCGGAAACTAAATTTCGTAATTTCGGAGAAATTTCGAAAAAAGTCAGCAACAGTTTGTTCCAAAATCAAGTTATCGAAACACCGTAAGTCCGGCTTTCAACTAAAACAATTCTATTGCGCAATTGAAAAAATATATATATATTTTTTTTTCAATTGCGCAATAAAATATATATATATACATATATACATACAATTACGCCAATAAAACAAAAGATTTTAAATAAATAAATATAAAAAATATTAACAAATTCAATCTTATCGCAATATTACTTGTTTATTTAAATAGTTGCAAAACCTAAATTTATGATTATTATATTATATATAATTATTAAGTTTTCATTTATTATAATACTCTTAATAGAAATAAATAAAATTGTTGAAAACATATAATGCAGGCAACATACTTTTAATCCACTATTCAGGTTGACTAGTCATTTTGTTTGCCCTTTGTGAATTTTATTTTATTTGATTTTTCAATGATGTCAACCACGTGTGTTTTTTTATTCTTTTTACAAAAACGTATATTTTGGAATGCAATTTTTTTTGTATCAGATGTGAAAGTGTTTCTTTGCGATATATTTTCTAACAAAAAAAAAAAGAAAATGCAGGAAATTTGAAAAGATCAATTTATTTGATGATGCCATCCTAAACCACAGACTTGCTCTGCTGTTAGTAAGAAAAGTAGCGTAAAACACCGTTCTCCAATAGCAAAAACAAAAACGGTTGAATGAATTCTCGTGCAAATATTGGATGATGAGAAAAATACATACCAGTCATCCGCAGATGTATCTCTCTCTCTCTCTCTCTCTCTCTCTCTCTCTCTCTCTCTCTCTCTCTCTCTCTCTCTCTCTCTCTATCCCTCTCTATCCCTCTCCTTCTCCCTCTCTTTCTCTTTCTCCTCTTTCTTTCTCTCTTTCTCTCTCTCTCTATTTTATAAATTTTATATATATATGTAACTACGCATTTAATTTCCCGATAATGTCAACCGCATGTGTTTCTTCTGCAAGTAAAGGCCATTCGATCTTTATTGCAATTATCTAATGACACTAATACAAGTGCTATATTCTCTCACATCTATATTTCACGCAATTCTATTTCCATCTTATTTTAAAATAAAATTTACCCATACAATATTAACTTTTAATATTTTTTATTTGTTTTTTAAATTCAAAATTTTTATTGATCTTACTTTTTACACATATTCTGCAATATACCTCAAGAGTTTTTTTTTTTTTTGTTAACATGTTCCCGTGAATAAACGAGAAGATAGTTATTCTCGTGAATAACCCTAATTTTTGGCCTGCAAATATGGGAAATTGTCGAATCGCAAATATATGTAATATGCGGATAAAAACTCTACGCGTACGTGGATCTCCGATAAGCTATTTCTGATATGCTGCGATTATGCTTCTGGTTTTCATGACCTCAACAATTTGCCATTTAAATCTATGCAAAATATGTTTTTCTTTTTTAATTTTATTCTTGTTCTACTTGCTTTCAAGACAGTAATAGCAATGGAAATCCGCCTTAAGTCTGTTTCCGGAAAACCGTTTCACAAAGTGAATGTAAACTGAATTTTTACACGTTCGCGCAAAAAAAAATCTAGGAAAGATATTATGCCCGAGGCAAAGCTTTGTTTGCCTTTGTCGACGTACAATGAACCATGCAATACAGTGGTGGATGAAAAAAAACGCGAGAACATACGATTACTCTCTCAGCGACTAATATTAGTGATTACATATTACATTATTTATGTTTTTCTTTCAACGTGCGGGATATAGAAATAAAAACCGTCGACTTTTTGTACAGGGTGTTTGTTTATAAGTGTCCGAGCAAATATCTCGCAACTGATCAAAGTTACAAGAAAGTTTAATAAGAGAAATTTGCACGGCTTTGAGTCAGCTACAAAGTGCATGTAAAAAATTTTTTTTTACTCGTGACCTTTTCGAGTTATAAAGGTCAACATAGTTTTTTTAAATGGATACCTATAATTTTTTTGCATATTTACATAGTAGAGGTTATTTGCAATCAAAATCATATCTAGTAAAAAATTGCTACTATACATCGTTTACGAAATAATCGACATCTTTAGTATGTAAGTAGTTGGTTTTCCATATCACAATTTAAAAAACAATCGTCAGACTACATAATATTTTTTCTTTGGGGTTATATTAAGGACATTATCTATGCAATTGTTCCTGAAAATGAAGAAGATTTATGACATAAGATCACTAGAGCTGTTGAAGGCATTACAGCAGAAATGCTGCAGTCAACAATGAGAAATGTTATAAAACGCGTCGAATGCTGTATCGAACATGATGGGCAAAATTTCGAGCAATTTATGGGTTAATAAATGTTTCTTAAAAAAGTTGTTTCAGTCTTTCCACCTCTTCGAATACCAATCTAAATTCAAAAATCCTTAGAATCCAGTTTACTACTTACATACTAAAGATGTCGATTATCTCGTAAACAATGCATAGTAGCAATTTTTTACTAGATATGATTTTGATTGCAAATAACGTCTACTATGTAAATATGCAAAAAAATTATAGGTATCCATTTAAAAAAACTATGTTGACCTTTATAACTCGAAAAGGGGGGTCACGAGTAAAAAAAAATTTTTTACATGCACTTTGTAGCTGACTCAAAGCCGTGCAAATTTCTCTTATTAAACTTTCTTGTAACTTTGATCAGTTGCGAGATATTTGCTCGGACACTTATAAACAAACACCCTGTATATCGATTAATGGTCATTTGTTTCATTATTCCATTGTTGTGTTAAAAAAAAAAGATATTTTTTACTCGTTGAGTAAAAGATGGAATTTTTCTCATTTATTTAAGATTCCAATACTAAGAAAATCTTAATTTTGAATAAAAATTTAAACCGAGAGAGAAAGAAGTTTTAACAAATTTCCACAGAGACGCATCAATTTCACAACAAAAGATAGTATGTCTTTGCAAGAGCAGATTCATTGCCGTGTCTAGTCCCCCAAGACTGAAGTTGCATCATTATTTTTATTACTGGTAGACACATAATTTGGTTGAGAAACCAACAGCAACGAGATACGCAAAACCTCCCGCCTTTCGTTATTCTGGCCACGGTATATAAAATTTCACGCTTAATAAGCAGTTTTTCTTATCCTCCAGACTCCAGATGATAAAGTACTATAAAACTTACAACCCTCTACATAGCGCTGAATACATTTCCTTCTTTTTATCGCTATCTTTTTAAAGAATGTTAGTAAGTCTTTCCTATATAAAAAGGAAAAGAGAAAGTTAATTAGAATATTTCTATTTTTTGCAAGCTAATTTATGGTGTAAAATAGATTTTATATGACTTTATTCTATTTCAAAAAGAATGTACAATTTTTTTAAGTATTGAAAAGTCTTTTAATATAAAAAACTTCTTAAAGAGAATTGTTGCATGTTTTAAAATACGATTATAAATCAGCTGATAAAATCACAATTTGTCTTTTTCGCCTCTCAGCGAAATATTGGTCTGTTTACAGTAATTCAAGGATTACTTAACCAACGGATTACATGATCATCCATTACGATCCATCTAAACGCCTGCGTGAATTTGCAGAATGTCGCGTCCACTCTCTCGTTCCATTTTCTTGTCAAATCGACTCCATTTCCTTACAGAGGGTGATACATATTTTTACATGTAAAATACGAATCCATCACTTTCTCGAATATGTAATCCATTTTATTGTCATTAGATTAAAACGACGTTTATCCTTTAGTCATTCGTATAATATCGTTTTATATATTATAAAAAGAAATATTAAATGCACACACATATATATTGAATATTTTATATAATAAATCTTGTAAGACATTATTTTGTAAGAATACAACGCTTGTAAGCATTGTCGAGCAATATTCTTTTAACAATATCCAATATTTTTTATATTAATACTAGACAACACAAGCGCGCGCTGTGCGCGCGCCATTTCATTTAAAGATTTAATTTAATTTAATTTAATTTTATTTTAAACAACTGTCAAAACTGTTAACCTTCGCGATGACAGCCGCTCGATTAATATTTTTTCACAGAAATCAGCTGATTAAAGCGTTAATTTGCTAATTAAATTTTAAAATAATAATATGGTAAAAAATTAAAATAGTTATATGTTGTAAATAATATGTTACAATACCTTATTCTCAAATAATATTTTTTGACAGAAATCAGCTGATAATTGTCAAAAATATTAATCGTGTTTAAAGTATTATAACATATTATTTTAAAAATTAATTAGCAAATTAACGCTTTAATCAGTTGATTTATTTTATCAAAAAATATTAATAAAGCGAAAATTTGCTAATTAAATATTCTAGCTTATATATTTATATTTATATTGTGTATGTTATAATTTGCTAATTAAATTTTAAAATAATAATATGGTAAAAGTTATAAAATAGTAATATGTTGTAAATAATATGTTATAATACCTTATTCTCGATTAAAATATTTTTTCTTTCTAACGCTATATCTTTTCGAACGAATCTCCTTTGAGTTTTAATTAATTATTAATATTAAGTCATGTTTATAGTATCGCGCGCGCGCTATTAGAATGAAGTTGCCGATGTTTGTAGCTTCGGCCATTACCGAAACGCCGCGAGTATCAGGCAGTTCGAGCTGCGTCCCGCTGTGATTAATTAGTAAGCATAATCGTTAGAAACGAGTTCTAACCTTTGTATTGTAATATTTATCAATCGCATATCATAATTTCAACGTTAATATGTAGTCGTAATTGTTCGAAACGCATATTTCGCGAAAAATTCGATGCAAAATCTCTTGCCAACATAACCCAACTTAAAATCTGTTTTCGCGCACGCGAATGTGTTACGATCCGTGGATATATCTATCGTTAATTCTAGCTTACATATTTATATTGTGTATGTTGTAATGCGAAATAATAAGATTATTCTAATATATATATGTATTTTATTTGTTACAGGTAGCATTGCGATACACAGTGCGATTCATGCGTCGTGTCGGGAGTGCCGTATAAAGTTTCGCGTGTCGGGAGTGCCGTTTAAAGTGTCGGGCGATCGTAATTATTCGTATTTTCGCGAGTGTCGTGAGTGCTACCATGGACCAAGAGAGGAGGAGGAGGCCCGGGGAGGCATCGGGCGACGTCGGGGCAACTATGAGGTATGCAAAAATGAAATATTTTTTCTAAACTGTTTATGAGATATTCGACACACATATGTATATACAACATAATTTGAATATTTTGTTTTCAGATCAATGTGTGCTGTGTACTACAACTCCGCTGTATCGGTGAGTGAGAAATTGTTTATTTTATAACATTTTATTAGAAGAAAATACTTGACAAATTGAAATTATAAAGAATTGGAGATGTAATAATATATTTTATGAAATATTATATATTTAGATAAAGTACAAGAAATCACGATGCAATATTATCTCTTATATATTAGATATAATTATGCAAATTATTATTGTATTATATAAATCATAATTAATTTCATTGTAATGCATAATACAATATTAAATTACATATCACATTACATAAGAAATACTACTTAAGAAAGAGTTATAAGTAAATCTTAAAAAAACTATAAACAAGATTATATCTAATATATATGTATTTTTATTTTCTAACTTGAGAGATTAAGAAATGAATTAGCTCATCCTTAAAGTATATTAAAGTATATTAGAAAGTGATATATTTAAAAAAAAAAAAAAATTGCATCTTAATTTATACTTATATTCTTTCTAAAAGTATTTTATAAAATGCTTTATTACCTATCTTCAGTATTTTATTGTAACTCCATATCTCGCAGAACTTGAGATATCTTGATCAAAAACATATGATCAGAAATATATAATAAAAAGAATAGACATATATTTTCTATTCAATATATTTTATTTATAAAAAGCATTTTTAACTTAAAAATGAGTAGCAAAATTCATGCATAAATGTTCTATTATCCTATTCACCGACTCTCCGTTGATCGATGAAATTCATTGACTGGCGGAATTTCGACATCTCGATCTCTCGTGATAAGAAAACCCTTTGTCGCAGGGTTAACAGTTATTTGTCATGAGGGAACAATGTGGAATGGAAATCGTTGCTCGTATACCAATCGTTTCTGATACGATTCTGATTTCGATCAGATTCTGCTTATTTTCCTGATGTGACGTGAATGATATCCATTCTTGACTTTTCTGCCATTTTTGAGAGCAGAACGAGGCGTTTTAAAACTTTTTTTTTATGTTAAATTTTCCGATATATATTTTGTAAACTAGTGATGTATACTAATTTACAAGATATACTAGAGAGTGATGACTAATAATAAGTTTGCGCGAAAAAAGTAAAAAATATCCAATAACTTTTCCTCACACAAAATTTTGCTTCCGAAAAAAGCCATCAAGATATTATAGATTTTTCTTTTTCATATTGAGAGTTTAGTTGTCCCTTATAGTGCAAATAAGTCAATCAAATAAACATACGATAAAATTGACATATGGCGTCATAAAATAAATTATAACTGATTGTCAGAACATAGAGAGTTTTCATATCACTGCTGCGCTGTAGAGAAAGAAAAAACGTAATGGAAAAATATTTCTGTCCTAGAAACTTTATGATGGTATATAAGAAGTATTATTTTTTTTTTTTTTTTGACGAATGTCTCTATGCGGTTTAATTCAATTTTGTACCAAAAAATTCTCAAAAAATTAACTATGGAGGAAAATTGTCGGACAAGATTTTTAATCATATTCCCTTCAATTGCGAGTGAAGCGAGCTGAAAAGGGAAAAATGTTTTCGTTTTAGGAACATCGCCCAAATTTAATTGGCAACTTAAGGACCCTCCATACCCTTATGTCAAGCATTCGGAATAGCGCCAGATGTGAGGAAATTGCCAGAAAGTACACACGAATGCTTCTTATATATATATATATATATATATATATGTATAAGCATATAGTTCTCTGATGCGTAATTTCTTGAAATGTAGGAGAATTCTCTCTCTTTTTCTCGTTCTAAAAATTATATACATATTCGCGTGTACTCTCACGCACAATTCTCTCCCTTCCAATCATTAATAATTTAAGATAATTAACGTAGATATTGAGGAAGACCAAAGAATATAACATAATTACCACTTGCCACTTAAAAAATTAGAAGTTTCGCCAAGGGAATATGACTGTCGCGGATAAACTTGATAAACTCGAGAAGCTCAAAAGTACGTAAAGGCGCGAGTTCTTCATTCACGATCCTCTCGACGTAGTTAATATCTTTAAAATCGTCTTTTATCATAATGTCGAAATTACGGCAAAAGTTAATACCGCAATAAAGAGCTTGCGGGAGTGAGAAGGAAGTATTCATTCGCTTAAAATAGGATGGCTGTTTTATCGGCTACGATATAGGTCTGTATTAAACTTAGCTCAACTGCAATTTACGAGTAAGTGTCATACTTGAGAAGATATTGGTGATGTTTTATAGAACATGATAAGATAGATTACCTGAGATTCCATAATTTCTTTTGAGAAATTTCTTATGCATTTTTTGTCCTTCTTATTTATTACAACTTAAAATAACGATAACATGATATATGATTCGAACAAATTTTCAATCTCGGTACGAATTAATTTATTATTTAAAATTAGATATTAGGTATAACATAAGTTTCAAGTATTACAGTTTTATGAAAACGCTTTAAGAATCATAAAACATGGTTAATAATTTTATTAATACTTGTTTTTTCTTTGATATGCCATTATCATTATACCATTCGTATTCCTAATTAATATATTACAATTTATATATATATTTTTTTATCTATAGCTCTCTTTCTTATAATATAAATATACTAATATATTAAGATATAATAATACAATTGATGAATCAATGGAAAACTTTTTCTAAAGAATATACATATATATGTGTTGTTAAAAATATAAAATTAATATAACATGTCGCTGATGGAGGATGTTTTGTGTAAATGACATATTTGCCATGCATGTTGCACGATGATACGCGTAAAAAAAATAATACAGCCAATTAAAATAAATATTTACACACTCGTACAAAATGTAATGCTAACATTGCAATTTATATCGACATATTTTTATTTCTGTCGGCGACAGCAAACGTTTCGTGAGAGAATATCGAACGAAATAATGTTACCGTGAGGTTTCGCGACGTTAAATGACTTGAAATAGTGGCGGCTTATATAAACATACACGTGACTTAATCGATACCTTTTGTTGAAAATAGTAAATATCCGAAACGTATACACGAGTATTATCGACTTCGACAGGCACATGCAATTATTGGCTCGTAATTTCTTCATTAGTCCGACCTGCAACTTTGTAACATGACGTTTGAGTATTATGTGCACGTCGCAATCGAGTAGCGTTATTTTTTCTAATTTCATCTGACAGATAATTTCAAAGGTAACTCTTGTCGATGCTATGTTAATGAAACGACATTTCATTTGTTATTTAAAAAATAACAACTTTTAAAGATTAACAGAATTCGATAAACTAAGCATTTCTGAAGAGCAACAACCCCTGTCGTAAAAATGTTGCCTTTTTCGGTTACATAGCAATAAAATTGTATCAAATGCGCCTTTGAGTTAGGGAGATTTTATTAGGCTATCAACTTTCGCAATGAATCGTATATAATTTTCATATTAAATTAAATTAAATTAAATTTTGATTAATCAATATAAGTGAGAAGACTAAAAATCTTGTATCTTAATCTTACAATACTTTATAATAGATGCTCAAAATTTCGATCATATATGCAATTTTGTATATGATCAAACACTCCTGCTTTAGTATGAATAATTTTAGCAGCTACATGTAATTCTGTGTGTGTGTCACTAACTTTTCTTGTGATTGCACTAATTAATCAGTATTAAATTATGTTAATTATCGATAATAACAATATTTTTATTTTTTTATAGGAACATAAAGTTCATTACAAATTTAGTGATTTGTTTAATTCAAAGATATTTTTGATACAATTTTATTGTTATATAAGTACATTTCTTTGTTAAAAATTGCTTCAAACAGATTAGTTTGTTTCTCTATTAATTCTTAAATGTTGTCAGTGTTATTTTGAAACACCGTGTAATGTACATATGAAATTTGATAGTGATAGTTACGTAGAATATATTCAACGATTATATAGAATGTATGTTTAATGAGGAATTACATAGTTAACATCCCCCACAATTTAATTTATTTACAAATATAAAATCAACAATATGTTTGCAGCTAAATGTTGGATTCGCATTTAACTGCAAACATATTGTTGATTTTATATTTGCCGATAAATTAAATTAAAAATCGCATAAGTGATAATTAACTGGCAGAGACAGATAGATATAAATAACGAGTAAATACTTGTCGTAAACAGTATCATATATGCATATATTAATAAATCACATGCATCAATAATCATCCGCGATAGAAATTCTATTACATTAATACATACAAATTCTATTTGTTTGGATAATGATATTCTCATTGTGGAGTTTGGCACGTACGAGAACGAACATAATGCACGGTATTAAAATACAATGCGCATGTCGGCGGGACGTTGCAAAGTGTTTGCTCGTGAAGCAATCACTTGTTTGTTCGTAAAACAATCTAAGAGCAATTCAGGCGACGCGGGCCATTTATGCGAGAACACTCGAGATGGTGATCCAAGAGAGAGTGCTTTTATACCTAATCTGCGGATCGTTCTACCTTGATATCGAGGCACGTCTGATAAGCCATCATAACACAAATCAATTATGTCGTCATTAAATGTCACTCGGAGGTCGGGTCGAAGAGATGGCCTCCCTTAATGGACGGTTCTATTTAAACCACAATTTCGCGGGTATGTATTATGTAACGAACTAATTAAAATTAAGTCGATCAGAACGGATATTGAAAGCTCGTCCGATCAAATTTCGCTGACTGAGTTTTAACATTAAAAATGAAATTATCGGCGGTGTTAGTTTTTATCGTGTAAAAATTTATAACAAATTAAATTAAACAATTCATTAAAAAGAATTATTTGTATATGTACGATTTTAAACAGAAAATACATTTGACGATATTGAATTATATAAATGATGATATAAATTCTGAGCACAAAAGAAACTCGATGAAAAGAATATAAGCAATAAACTTATGCGTATATGAAAGCAATTTGTATTATCTCAGATGTGTAAAGTTCCATTTCTAATAAATAAATAATTTCACTTTTTATAAACTTTTTTAAAAACGTATTTATGCGCAAAGACATCTAATCGAAATTCTTTACATGCTGTGCAACATGTTCGATCTCGAAGGAATGCAATCCATAATGGAAGAAGGATTCCACGTTTAGCGAGAAAACGTGACTGGCATCAATCATAAATGCGTTTAACTCTTTCAGAATTTTATATTCTCATGTTTGTGTGGAAATAATTTGCATGTGTAATAAGCTACATAGTATGAATGCTCAAAAATATGTAATTAATCTGAAGAAATTATAGAAACAAGATAATATTAATAATTTTTAACAATATCATATGTGATATAGTAAATAATTATATTTTATATTAAATCATTTTAGGTTCATAGAATATAGTTTTTCGGACTTTTACGCAATTCATTCATTTTTATTAGAGCTATATGTTCAGTTTTAAATTAATATATGGAAATCAATACACTTAATCATAAATAAAATTTTTATATACGGATATTTATATATAGCTTCTATTCAGTAGCGTTTTCAAATTTTATTTTATTCACAAGTACTCAATGTACTTTTAATACTGATCTGTACTGAATTTCTCTTTGTCGCCCTCTCTCTCTCTCTCTCTCTCTCTCTCTCTCTCTCTCTCTCTCTAATAATAAGTAGTTTTTTATTTTTTATTTTAAGTTTGCACGATTAAAACTTTCGAAAATTAGATTGAATATGTTCGAATTTGCATATTATAACATCCTTCATTAAAGTCCTTACAAACAGCCATTATTTTATGATCCGTTATTATACGCAGGTTTAGAAAATGTTTTATCGCTAATAGTAGCCGCTTTGAAAGCGCGGCTTTTCATGTATAAGGTGATAGCGTTAATCCTACGCTTGAAATTCCACCTAGAGATATAGATCGGTGCACAAAGACAAAAGCAGGTGACGCATGTCAGATTGCAGAATGCTTAGCTGTTAGATGATACCTACCGTGTGATTAATTAAAGGTGGTGACTACAGTCTTAATGAAACATCGGGCCGGCAACATCTCCAATTATCACCTTTATTCGCGTGAGATAGAAAATTGTTAAAACAACGACAATTGTTAAAGCAATGCCGCTCGATAATTGACGTGTCGACGAGTACTTAAGGTGCGCTGAAGCGAAGTTTATTGTAAATTATATGGTTAACGATACCTCGCTTAATGCAAACTGAAATTAGTTTTTGAATCTGAGAATGAAGGCGAGGTGTAGGGGCTAAATTTTGAATAATTGGAGCAAGTTCTCAATGAATTTCGAGCATATTTATTTATTATCTTGTTTTTAAAATTAATAATTAGGGCGTAACGCTATCTGCAAGCACAGTAATTAACGATACTTAGCCGCGGCTTTTCATACCGTTAAATGGGATATATAAATCTGGCTTAATATGTAAACACAAAATAAAGGCTATAATTTGAAGAGAAACAATTGGTGCGATCTCATTTTGTAATACTGGTGATAAATTACAAATTATTAATTATTTAGCAAAATTGATGACTGATTGCCGTTACATTAATAGACAATATAATGATATAATTTGTTTACGTCGAAATTATCGCCATATATTAATTTCATTTTTATGAAATACGAGCCCTGTAATTTTCATATTTATGAAAGAATGAAAAAGCGAGTATCCTAATGACTTCATTCAGCATTACGTAAGAAAATACGTCGGATGTGTTAATAGTTTTTTTTGCTCCAGTGAACTTTTCCCTCGATCTCATGTAGGTATCTAATTTGAAGAATCTATCTCTTCAAGAAAATCTCGTTTTCCTAAAGGAAAAGAACTTGGAATATTTCGTGTTCAAACTTGTTTAATCCGCAAAGTAAAACTTTTAATCACTTCAAGTTCATTTGTAAAAGTTTTTATTGTCAAATGAACCGCGTGACATTCGTCAGAGTGAAGATATACATGTCGACATTGGTTGACGAAAATAAGAGGAGACTTTCGGAGAAAACAAAAATCACGAGGAGAAAACAATGCAATGAAAAGTACGCTCGAGCGAACAATGCTTTGTGCAAAGTTTTGCTTAAGTTTTGCGAAGATTTAGATACGAAACTTTGACGAGCTTTCAATTAGCTCGTCGGGTTTTATTTCTTTTGTCGGAAATCGGAACACACCGCAATTCTGTGATATTGACGTGAAAATTGGAATTCTTGAAACGTTTACAAAATATTTTTTGTCGATGATTTTATTCGAACATTTTTGTTCGCTCAAATTCGGTGAAAATATTTGATTATTAAATATTCCATCCATTATTTAATAGTATATGTAAATGCATAATACACAAGTCGAATTAGTTGATATACATGATGTAAAATGATTTTACAACATAAATTAGTTTCTTTAAAGGGAAGAGTGTAGTTGAGAAATCATATAGCAAAATTACCTACGTTTACGTTCCCTTTTTGCATCACTGAGAGTTAACATATGAGAGTTAACATATTTAAATAATTTTTGTTTATTTTCTTTTTCGTATATTTTGATTGATGCTTTTTGCCGAATAAACTCTTTCTGAATCTTTCTTTTTACGATTTTAAATAAAGTCAACTTTTTTGGAGACTTCAATCGTTCGTAACTTTTGATAAAATCATAATTTTTATAAATCGAACGATCAAATCATAGTTTACTTCTTTTTAAACAGAATAAAGAAAATGATAATAATCACAGACCAGAGTGATTTCTGAGAAAAAGTTAAAAACATGATTTTATAGAAGAGCGTTTTTAAAGATTTTTACTTATTCTTATACATTCAACATTTCTTAAAGGTATTTAGACATTTATAAATCAATTTATGTAGCTCAAAATATTCAAAAAATTATGTTTCTTTTTAAATAAGAAGAATTTTGCGATATTTTAGTCAGTTTCATGCATTCTTCTCAATATATCTCCAGAAATCATAAATGTAGTGAAAAAGAAGATGTAAATGGAATTAATAGAAAGATTGACGGAAAATTTCAGAATTTTTATAATTAAAAACGCAATATACATCAAGACTAAATACATAATATTAATATTACACGTAAATATTAAACGCATTTACTTTAATGCCTTTTTTTAATATCCACCAACAGCTCAAATAGTAAACGACTGCGTAGGAGGGAAAAGCAATCGACCGTTTCCAGGTAGATTGATGTATCGGCAGTTTTGCCGGTTATATCACATAACGAGGCCAGGGCTTGTGTAAATTTCATGTAGCATCGCGTCGAATATACCGCCGCGGTTTCGCATAAACTTGAAATTCGTGCGGCGTTTGTTTAATACCTTGTTTAACATGAAATTCTAAACGGAATTCAAGATTTATGAAACATTGCGTCGAGCTTCAGCCGAAGCGTTGCATAAATTCTCGATAACGTATAATCGCACTTATGTGTTTAAATCACCCCCACACATTTCCATACGTCACCGATATTCTATTAATAATTAATCACGAATTACATGATACCGAATATTATTTCTCATTGTTATGCACACACATACACATTATACATGCAGCTATTTTATATTATTTGTTATTAGAAGCAAGAATCTCTGTGTTTTGCTCTTAAAGAAATTAAGGCCATCCTCGCGTTAGAGAAAAGATAACATTTATCCGTTTGGTCTTACGCTTATTTTGCTTTATAAGATGACTTTGCTCTCCCTTCTGCCGTGATGCATTTTTATAATATAAATAGAAATTAAATTGCGTAGAAAGTAAATTGCGATGGACAAGGTAATACGTAATAGTGTATATTTTTCATTCTGCTCTAATATTAAAAAAGTTGCCGACGCTCTCGGATGTGCTCTGCTCTGCGTGGTAACTTATCTTCTTTTGCGTTATACTTTGAAAGAAAGCAAACGTGCATGGCTGAAGGCAGACTGAAATTTATCGTACGAGCGAATGTACTTAAGTCGCGTCGGCGACGAACTTTAACCGTGTTATGACTTAGCTGTAACAGAAATTGCTTCTGACTTTATAGGCTTCAAAACAAGCCTAAGTGTTTAGCAAGATTGATTAATGAGACTTCAGATTCTCATTAATAAAACGCTTCATAAAATATTCCATCCATTTCAAAATGCTTTGCATTTTATATCATATTCGATGGAATATTACAATAATAAATATATCGTTTATTGCAGTACTTCGTCTTAATTGAGATGGAATTTCAAAATTTATATAAATTTATACGCGACTATCGTTGATAGACTTAAATTGTTAATCACCGCATACATTGTTAAGCGTGTAAACACATTAAAGAATAATTGTTGTTCAATTATTTTTATCAATATGCACATTCTATCCAGAGTATAATATAATTGGAGATATAAAAATCTCATACTGTAGAATTATTTAGATTTTAATTTCGCCCAAGAAAAAATAGGATCATCGCTGCATTTCTGCGATTGAATCTCTGTGATTGGATTTTGAATCCGCGTTTACTTTGAATAAATAGCTTTAAAGTTATCATTAGCGCGAAGATGCTTAAACTGGCGCGAGCCGCCTTAACTTCAGGGATTTTTATTGGCACCAAGTTTTATTAATTATCGGGAGCTCTTAAAGTAATCAAAAGAAGGGTAATCCGGCGGAGAAGATTATTAATGCGGTTACTCTGTAATGCCTTTTTCACGTTGAAAGCTCTTTGCTGTTTTTCATCAAAGTCATTTCCGCTGCAAATAAATGATACCAACAAAATTTCTTAATTACGACGATATTTCCAAATTAATTTTTAAATATACGTATTAATGGCAGGGGGAGGAGGATAAACGTAATAATCGTGAGTGTTATTGACGTTTCTGGAAAATAATGGAGTAACGTGATGACCCAGAATTTTTGACATTAATTTTAACGATGTATTGCGTAAGAAAAAAAGAGAGGGAGAGATAGAAAGAGAGAGCATACTAAAAATTACTATCAGTTTCGCGACGACATGTAATTAACACTCACACAGATGTAAAGCAAATACGCGCAACGTTATCTTATTTCCGGTAATTTGTAGTTAGGTGTCACTGCAATTGCAGATCTGGAGTCTGAGCTTTAATTGGTTGGTAGAAATTTAATTCACAAGGGAAATCAAGAGATGGAGAAATATGCGTGTCCGGTTTCTTACTTCATTTAACACCGCTGCTTTTCAAGTCGATCGTCATGTCTCCTGTATGTATTTACTTCCTTCTTGTTTCTTATTACCTTTTCATCTTAATTAACGCTCTTTCGAGTTGTTGATTCAAAGTTAGAACTCTTACAATGTCGCGAATGTTTTTATATCGAATTACCTCTTAACAGTCTTTAATTTCAAGTACTAATTTCTTTAAATTTAAACAACATATAAAACGATATAATTATAATTAATATAAGAAATATATGTGCAAATATCTTCTCTTATATAGTCAATTGATTAATACAAAATATATGAATGTTTTGTATTAATATATTCATAAATATACTAATTAATAATAATTGTTTAATCTTTTCTAAAGATGCATAAGAAATACATATCTTATATCAACCTTGATATTTCATTTATTTACATACATGTATATATGTTATAAAATATTTAATTAAGAAATTAGAAAGGCTCAATTTTGATGCAAGAACTGAAAAATTAAATAGAAATATTATTATTATTATGTTATCTTTTTCAATAAAAGCTATCAAATTTCCAGGGTTTTATTAAGTCGCGAAGTTCTTCTCTGTAACAAGGGTTATTAATCTTTTTCCAAAAATCCATCAAAAACGAGACAACGCTTCTCTCTCTCACAAGCAATCTCCGTTATAAAATAATATCGCGCGCAGAGATTTTTTAAAGAAATCTTTCGTACAAGCTCGCGGTCGTATTCGCAAAGTTCGACAGCTTCCGTACTTCTTACGTCGCATTACGTTCCGTACCGTCTGTTGCCTGCCAGTTGCGCAGGCAAGATAGCGAAAAATAAGTTACAGCATGCAGGGTTTCTTGCTGCCTGCGTAAAGCTTCAGCGCGAACTGTTAAAAAGTTTAAATTGCGTCAGCGATAGATGCGGGAAGAGTTACTCGTTGGTTTCGCGAATGTGAAAAAGAAACGCTCTCTCAAGAACAATGTCTCACGCACAAAGCTGTGTCGAGATAGCCGTGCGAGAGAGCTATCGTGTAAATGGGCCGTTCGTGTAAATGCGCGGGTGTGGATGCGCACACCCTGAGAGCTTCCTTTACAGATTTGATAAGTTTAAACGACTACACGATAAAACGGTACCTAGGGAAAAAAGCTCTCTCTCCTTTTAGCGATGTCCCCGTTTTCCGCTTGCGGATCCCGCAATAATTGCGAATTTAATAGTTTTAGCTACTAACTATGTGCATTAGATAAGCGTCGGATTTAGTCTACTCTCGAGGTGTTAACTATTTATGGACGTTTACCCTCGGGTGCTATCTATTACGTATTATACGTAAAATGCATCGCGGTATATATATATATATATGTTCAGGGTGGGATTATATGTTATTTTGTGGAAGAAAAAAAAAAGAGTAAGCTCGTTAAGCTCCAATTTGTGGCAATCGTTTACTTTTAACGCCGGACAAGATAATTACAGTTTGAGTGCAGTTAAATTTCTTAGAAAAAAGACCCGTGAAATGAATAGTGCAACCTTTTACTTTGACAAGAGATGTTTTAATTTCCGCCATTAAATACCTGCGTAATTGAAATCTTTATCTCTTTTGAAATTAACTTTCTGAAGCACCTTTTTTGTAAAGTAGAAAGCCAAGAAGAATTATGCCAACATAATTCTTACGAAGCTGCAAAATTCAGGAGTATATTTTAATAGTATGTAAAAAAAATTGTAATAGAAAATAGACGCATATACATATGTCTTATAAATTGCAAGTTAAATAATCCTTTTATAAAGAAATAATTTATCTATAATATTTTGAATGTTTTAAATGTTTTATAAATGTGTTACATATAAAGGTATGAAGACATGATCGAAAAACTGCGAATATTCTAGTGGATCCCATATAAAATTTATTTCGCCACCCGACGATGTTTACTATATTACTTCGGAAAAAGCTTCCTTTCCATTTCGCCATGACGATACCGATATCAGAAGCTGAAATGATTGAAAGAACACGTAAAAGGGGACTAAAGTAGTACGAGAGCTATTATCCGCTGCGGATTATCCGCTATATCTTGTCTTGTTGTTCAAATACTGGTACTATCCTTTTTACGACGCGGCATTATTTGACGCAGGATGTGATATAACGATCGCTTATCCGCAAACGGTTTCCAATTAATCCTTTATGCTTTTTAATCTCGCGTGATATGTTGTCACGTGGATCTTGACTGGCAGATAAATGTGCATATATTTTATGATATAATAACGGAACGTAACACACGAATAAGACGCGATACTTTGCGCTGAAAAAATATTTCACGACAGCAATATATTAGTGATGCGTATAAAATATACATACGATGCAAATATTTGATAATTTTTTTTGTGTTGAAGTTTATGAATAATCTTATCATCGAGGTTTGTGTTTGCGCAGCAAATAAATTTACTAATTTGTGAAATGTACGAAGTGATTGGATATTTTATTTAATTATTGTATAAACTATATTTTTTATCATTGACATGAATTCAAAATTTTAAACTGATGACAAAATATATATTAAATAATTTTATAATTATGTAATATATCATATAATTATATAATATATAATGCTGCATAAATAGTGTCAGTATATTTTGTCGCGCACACAAATGCACAATAGATGCATCTATGCATTATATGCAAATATAACTTCAATATCCTCGCGATTTGTAAACTTGAATACTTTCTGAAACTTTATTCAAGCACAATCGCGAGACATTGTTTCGAATAAGAGATTAAACGTATTCTGACGAAGGCACACTCTATATTGCACCATGGGGATTTTATCCTCAGTGGCACATTTCGCATCTAAGGAGAGCTTTCTCACTATAGTCTCACGAGATACCGTTTAGACGAGAAAGTTTTGATACGCCGTGATATAAGTATTCTTTTTCTCTTTCTCTCTCTACCTCTTTTGCGTGAAGCTAGAGCATCTACTTTAATCCAAGATCAAAATAATCTTATACTCTAGGCGTATTGTATATCCCTACACTCGGCCGGTCTGTGATTTAAGCTTTATAAGATTTATCCGCACATACATGAACACATACGTTGTTTTTTCTCTTTGCACACCTACTGTGCTAAGCTTATATCGTCTGATATTAGAAAGTTTTCTTGAGAAAGGTCGCAGATGATGTTCTGGTCGACGTTTTTACGCAGAGGAGTCCTTCACGTGCGTTACGCATGCGTGTGCTTTTGCGTTATATGACCGACCGATTACATTTAAAACTTAACTCCATATTCCATATTGAGTATGATCGATATAACTCTCATCTCTCTTGTGCAGCGAGTAGAAAGTAATGCTACTCACGGGTAGAAGATATAAAAATAAAAATAAAAAAATACAGAAAAAGAGAGTTGCATTCATATTGATGGATATAATGTTATGGTTTGTTTATATAGCAATAAAAGCAGATTTAAAAATAATTAAAATAACATACAAAAATTATTTGTTGTAATATAAAATAATTAATTAGAAAATAAATAAATAATAAAAATATAATTTAGAATCAACAAAAATAAATAAAGCAATAAATAAACCTATTAGACAATATTAAAGGAAAATATAGACGTATGAAAGATGGAAGAGCGATATAGCCAGTGTGTATGTTGCAACTATTATTTATTAATCTATCTTTCCTGCGTCATCACGCGAAACGACTCTTCAACAAGCTAAAAAAAGTCTCGTAAATATCGGCGATTCTTCTTACATGTGAAATTATTTCTATTTATGGGAGTATCACAATATCGATGCATCGAAAATCGAAGCACAGTTTGTAAGCTCGGATAAGATATATTTTTTTGTTGAAATATATATATATATATATATATATATACATAATAATAATAATAATAAGTCCATGCCGCGCGCAATTTATCATCTCCTCAGCAAATATCTCGTTATATCATTTTCTTCGGACAAGTGAGCAACCGCATGCTCGTTTTCGGTGATTAATCATGAAAGGTGGCGGAGCGGACGGCGTGCTATCGATTTTTTCTATAGGAGAGAAGAGGACAATGGACAAGATGGACAACGTGAGGAAGTTATCGATGACGCACACCGTGTATGAATAAATAAAGATTTATTTTCTCTCAGTCGAGATCAAACGTCAACGCCAAACAGTGTCATTTCGCGATCGCGTCGTGCTTTTCATTCTTCCAACTTGATATCTCAAGAATGCTTATTTTTCTCTTTTGAGATAATGGCATAAAGTTACATAATAATGTATCGTTATGCGATAACAAGCAAATAAGGAATTTTATTACATGCTTGCATTAAAAGTCATTATCAGTGAAAATCTCGATACAAAGGAGATCTAATGAGAAATCCTATAACGTTATATTTTCTATAAATAAACATAATAAATACAATTTACACCTACATAAAGGCGGTAACTAGCAACTATTGCAATTTGACACATTTTATCATATCCACGTTTTATAAACTGATCTGCTGAATTATTAATTAAATCAAACTCTTATAAGAGTTTTAGTTAAAACTTGAGAGTTAGAACAATGTAAAGCTCTGAGATAAAATGTTCGCTGTTGACGAGCGTGTTGCATAAATTTTAAATTTGAAATCACAACATTGTCTGTGATTGTATTTATTGTCTGAAATAAAATATCTCGGACTGTAGCAATAAACACTAATAAATTAAACGCGTGTAATAAGAATGATCGTTGAATTGGAGAAAGAAATTTAATTCCCAGCTTTAATCGAATAGTTGTCGCCATCTATGTAAAAGTGGATTTTTTCGTTTTTCCGTATACATTTGCTGATCGTCTCAAAGAACTTCGACAATTAACTTACAAAGACCCGCTAAAAGTCGATCTAAAATAATCTTGGACTTTTTATTTCAAATAAAAAGTAAAATCTCGCCATTTCTCTCTTTCTCTTTCTGTCTTTTTATACATTGAAAATTAAAACAAATTATCTAATTTGCGCAAATTTAAAATAGGTTAAAATAGATAAATAAATTTTATATTACTCATAATCAGATTGATTTGTGTGTGTTGCGTAAAATTATTTTTAAAGCAATCAATTATACTTTGTTTATTAATTATCAAATGGAAATATTTGTTCAGATCAAAATATTATGAAATTATTAAAATAATTTATAGAACATATATTAAATTAAAAGAAAATAATATTTTTGCATGTATTAATTAAATAATGTAGAAATGTAGAATTATATTTATTTTTATTTTATCTTGCATGCATATATTAATCCATGATTAATACTTCGCCTCCGCGCTTCAGCACGATGTAAACTTTTCTTTTATCCTGCATGACGCGGTATTGTTTTGTGTGTATAGAGAAAATTAATATTCGTTATCCCTTTATATGGTTTAATAACAAACTTTTAAAATTCCTTTTTGCATATAAAAATTCAAAAAGGAAATATATATATAACATTTTCTTTTTGAATTTTTATATGAAAAATAAATTTTAAAAGTTTGCTATTGAACCATACAAAGGGATAACGAATATTAATTTTCTCTATACACACAAAACAATAGCACGTTATATAAGATAAAAGAAAAGTTTACATCGTGCTGAAGCGCGAAAGCGAAGTATTAATCATGGATTAATATATGTGTGTGGAGGATAAAATAAAATAAATACATTGCTCTGACAGAATCTTAACGATCGTCTTCCTAATTTCTCAATGAATTATTTAGCTTTCCGGAACTTCTAGACTTCGTGCTTCAAAAGCATCGACAGTTTAATCAAACACGGCTTAATGAAGTAATTAAAACGTCAAGACTTACCAAGATGCTCAAGATAATAAAAACTTACAAAGTTTCTGTCAGTGAAATAAATATTGATAGTAAGAGAATATTTTGACATTTTTCCGATTTTGAAGACACTCGAAAGTTTTGGCACCTTAAGTATTGAAAGTTTTGAGAAGTTTGAGAAGGCACTTGAAACTTTTAAGATACTTTGAATGTAATTTTATCGTAAACTTCCAATTTTGCGAGCTTTATTTCAGTATCGCTAAAAAATCGAATCTCATCATAAGCATTATATCCAAAGTATAGTTAAACATTTTTTAACAATTTACATATTTTATCTAAATATATTGCATTTTATATATATATATATATATATACATATATGTAGGTGTAAAATGTGTATAAAATCGCATTTGGTCATTTGTCAGATAGTAATGTAGATTTATGTAAATACTATGTTGCTTGGTATAATATTTACATTTTTCTTTTATTATGCTGATTATAAATTATGTTAAATGTTGAGCATATTATATTACTGTATAGATATCTATGCATGTACCATTAAACAGATTTTATATTATATAATTTTACATTCTAATTTTAAATCTTAATTTATGCAATATTGTGCAATAAGTGTAAGTATTGCAAAACCTCTGAAAGTTATTTCGAATATTTCTTTTACAAATTTCTACTGAATATCGATATCGCAAACTTCAATTTAGTTTGAAAAGATTGCAGAAAAATTTGCTTTGATATTGAAAATGAAGGTTTGACTTTTTTGCTCATTCCTCTTCAATATCTATGTGACCGGTATTTGGTTGTGCACCGTTATCCTTACAATATATTGCAGTATAATGGGACGTCGGCTCTATTGTACGGGATGTGATATGAAAAGTTAGTATTAGTTAAGTTATATAAATATACTTCATACAATTCTGTACCATTTATTATTCGAAATGCAGAAAAGGAAAGAGAGAGAAAGAGAGGAGCACAATTTTATCATATAAAATCATGAAGTTTTTAATTGCAAAAGAATTAGATAAAAAAATTAAACGTTAAAATGTTATTGAAATCCAGAATCTATGTTTATTACAATAGGATATGTGCAATAGCAAATGATGATAAATTTTTACGAATTTACATGTGAAAACAGATAACTCGCGATGTAATTTTGCAACGTAATAAAAGTTTAATATTAAATGCTACGTAATAATTCAATTTCAATCTCTAAATATTTGCACGTTTAATGAAATTTAATTCTCATAAATATTACGAAATATTCAATACATATATATTCTGGCAATAACGCATTTTAAAAATATGCATCTGCACCCATAACATCAGTACCCGCGAAATCTGCATCTGTTGTACAGCAGAGTTACATTCTCTCATGAAGTACAAGTGATTTATACGCGATGTTATACGAGTTTCAAAATTATAAAGTTTCATTTCAAGCGTTACTCGCATATGTGTAATATGACAGTGTGTTATGAAAATAATAATATGCATTTTCATGTGTCTGAATCTCACGTCTATTTTTTATCGTTGCTTATTTAAGACACAGATATACCAATATATGTTTACTATCTCAATAACAGAGATTTAGAACAATTTATTTTTGTTAATATCGCATATTAATTCGGCAACGCTAGAGAAACAAGATACGTTTATTTTTATATGTTGAATATGTTAATTATTGTTTGTAAAGTTTATATTATGCCCCACGTAGTAGTAGAGGAATATTCTTCTATAAATAAACTCTTATGTAAATAGAGATATGCGACTATAGAATAGCATAGAGATTTATCGTGGTCTTCGTATATTATATGTATATAAAAGATGTGGCTGGTACTATTTTATATAATAGTGAGAATGAAAAGGGAATATTGATACTGTCTGTTTCCGCGGCGACTTATCGTGCATATATTGTAACCGAGTTTCCGTACTAATTGTAAGGCGAATCATGTTAAGGACTAGATAGACACATGGATTTGCATAGGCGTTCGAGCACATGCATATGCATATGGAAGATATATTGTGAGATAAAGGAAGCCGCGAGCCGCGTAAAAACTAAGGGCAAATATGATGCATCGCAATTCTTAATTAAGTTACGGAGATAATAAATGCGATGCGGCTGTCGATAAAACATATGAATGTGATATAAATGGCCAATGAAAAGAACGAATGAAAGGAGATAAAGTAGGTATTTGTAAAAGATAAAGTACGGTTCAATCTATTGAGCTATATATTATCTTCCCATTATATTTCCCGTTGACTACCGCCAGTGCCGAGTATGAAAGCTCTCCCTCTTTCTTCTTTTTCTTTATAATAACCGGAAATTAAATAGCTGCGCAGAGCGAGATTTGTGTTTGAGTCGTGAAAAACTCTCTTGCGTACGACTTGTAACGGATTAAAAATGTCTCTCTTCTTATATAAAATATATAAAACTGCTGCGAGCGAAGTAACGCGTTGCGTTAATGAAGTTTTTGTTTCAATTAGCCCGCATTAGATCGCGCACGAATTAGTTCGTTGAACAGAGAGAGAGCGAGAGAGAAAAAGATGGTACTTTTTTCTATTCTCGCATTTCTTATTTCTCTTCTTCCCTCTGATTCCGCTTTCGTTTTTGCGAAGACAAGAGAGATTTAAAGTACTTGAGTGCTGAGAATCGCAGTTTAAAACGGTTAACGGAGAGAGAGTGAGCTTTGTAAGTGACAGCACTCGCCGTCTGCGGTGGCATGCGGGATCTTTAAACATGCAACGCTGCAGCTCCGATAACATTTTGCCCCAAACACGAACGCATTACGAAACGCGGGGAGGCACATTTCATCGAGAGCACTCGTGGCAATTGCACACACACATATATAGCCGGCTAGCATTTTCGTATTATGCCCGTAAGCAGCTTATAGTCAAGTAAGGAGATTTCTTCGTCACGGAATTTTCCTCCTGAACTTGTTTTCGAACGCTTCTTCTTGCTGCTTCTCGATTTGTTGCGCGACTGGAATTACGAGCTCGGGCTATAAAGGAGCATCATTATAGCTTGTCATCCTTGCAATTGTTATCCTTCATGGAAAAGCGTGCTCGGGGCTTCCTGAAGGCCTCGCGTCGGCGGAAATAGTCGCAATATCGCGATTGGATGTTTATCTAGTATCGGGTGCACGTGGAATTTTGATCTATATATTGTAGAATACGCTTGGATTCTCGTTCGAAACTTGTTAAGCTTTTGTTACGCCTTTATTTAGTTCGATGCAAGAGAATTATTGGAGAATGCAAATTCTAAGATATAAATCAGAATTTTCAAGACTTATTCTTACCGACTCTTTTTTTGTTGCTTATAATATAATAGAATAATAATTTATTTCAAAAACTTAAATCGTGAAAATCTTCTCATTTTTTATCATTTGCGTTGCCGTATCTTAGTAAAATTCAATTTTAAATTAAAAGATTTTCTTCAAAATTTAAATTAAGATCCTTCTAGGATATCAAATATATTTCTTTTAAATCATATATAAAATGTCAACGATTGTTATGAAATGTCAACCCACGATTACCTATATGATCAATTAAAAATTAGTCGCTGTTATATTATTGATAATTATATTATTGATTTTTCACATTTTTGGTGAACAGCGTCGGGATACATTAGCGAATCGCGCAATATCTCGAAAAAAATCGCGGCGAAGAGATATTTTCTGAAGTGAATGAAAAAAATGGGCGAGAAATCCGGGACGCGCGATTATCTACCAAAAAAGCCCAGATTAATCTCGGTGGATTATAAATGTGGAGTATCCCTCGTCTATACATTGAGGTCGTCATGACAACGCGAGTTGTCGTCTGTGGGTATGATATACGCAAAATTCGTTGAGAGAGTTTATTTCCGGCCACATCCTACATGTGCCGCCGGTTATGATTCAATGGCACCACGACAACGTGCAAACTCATCTTATCCTTTGCAATTTTGTAGCACACGGTCGTGGCTGCCAATAACATAGCAAATATCTCGAATAATGTGTGAAAAAGGAACACATCTGCTACTCATTTTTTCTTATCTGTAAGGTGTATTGGATAAGTATAAGTCCAACAAATTGAAAAATAGGGATATATATTTTTAATATATTATTAATTCTAATATAGATATTTATTTTGTGTCTTAAAATATTTATTTCGACATGTTTTTTTTTTATTGATGCTGCTATAAGATTCTTAAAAGCTATTAAAGTTGTGAAAATTTAATATAATAAAATTTATGATTTAATACATATTTTATTAATATTTTATTTTATCATATATTTCTTATTCTATTTTATTACCAAAATGAGTTTTGGTGTTTATATCATTTTAAATATTCTCTCTTTAGTGTGTAACAGCTTAACAATATATATTCACTCGTGTGCTTTGCTATTAAAATAGTTATTTACATGAGTTATTATGTTATGAAGATATAGTGTATGTTCAAATAGTTAATATTCTGCTATGGCAACTTTTAAGGGTGAATCAATACTACTGCTATGGCAACTTTTAAGGGTGAATCAATACTATCAATTGAATTATCAACATATAGAACTCTATATAAACTTATACTGAGAGTATAAGTTTATGTAGAGGTCTATATGTTGATAATTCAATTGAAAAATCGACAATTCGAACATTAACTCTGAATTAATTTATATTGGTTTTTGTCAAATAATTATCCTCCTCCCTTTAATTATATATATTAATATTATCAAATCAAGTCACCAACATTTTGCTCAATTGACAATTTTTATGAATAAATTGTTAATAATTGAATTTTTTGGGGGGTAGTTTGAGGATTTAAAAAGAATTTTAAGACAATTTATATATGCAAGAGATTAAATAGAAAGGCCTTCGAGATATTTCTTATGTACACGGATTCGAATAAAATATTAGTCATTGTATTTTTTCGAGAAAAATGCAGATTTAAAAGATCTTTTTCAAGAGAAGAGATTTGTACTTATTGTTTCTCCGAACTAGGTCATTTGATATTTATATCTTTTTATCTGCAAAACTTTTTCTCATTTAACATAAAAATGTTTTTCATCTTAATCTTGGTATAATGCTGGATGTATCGTTCAATGCAAGGCGAGAGATGGAAAATCATTAATGAGGAAGTTTTCTCGTTAAATCATTAGCGCAAAGCGAAATATAATCTTTCCGGAAAAACGATATTAATGCATTATACGTATTTACACGTTAATATTGAATTATTGAAATATCTATAACAGCTATAATTGGGTTCAATAAAATGTAGAAAAAATGCAAAAATATTGGAAAATTTTTCGCGATAAATTAATATTTTGCATATAAAAAGATGATTAAATAATGGTTTTTTCTTTAATATATATATATTTTTAAAAATTCAAAATATCTTTAAATAATTTTTAAATATAGAAAATTTTAAATATAGAATTTTTAAATATAAAACAAGTTGTGAGAAAAAAGGGCAAACCAAAAATTCGAATTCTTTTATTGGAGAACTGCTAAAAAAGATCTGCATAAAAATAATTTAGATAATAATTTATATAATGTATTGTCTCAAAAATACAGGTATAAATAAAATGCCATTCATGTGAAAACAGGTCGCACAAATATTGATTTTGTTATGAATATTATATATATATATATATATGTATTATATAAATTTTAATAAATGTTAAAATAATAAGACAAAATGCGTGCGCGCGCTTGAGCTTATATGACATTAGAATAGCTTACCCTCTACAAGATTTCTCGACGTCATAGCTTTCTCTCTCTCTCTCATCGTCTGTCTAAGGAATAAATCACTTTTGCGTCCCATTGAGAACGTGTCGTGGCAGTTAATAAACTTTCCGCTACGTGAAAAAAATGATGTGACGTTGAAGTTGTCAGACGCGCGATATACAGCACTTCAAAGTTCGTGCCTATTTTTGCTCGAGGGTGAAAACAACATTGCGGCTATTTATAGTGAAAATGGGAAACACTTGTAGTTAATCACGTATTTAAGAGATAATCTGCTTTCCGTCATACATTTAACTTTCTTTACATTATTGTTGTTATGCAACAATGTTCATAAATAAATTAAGATAGAAAGTAATCGCAATATTTTTTTTATATATTTTAAATTCTTATCAATTAATTTTGAAGATAATTAAATTACAAGCTTTTTAACATTCCATGAAACATAAATGATCCAGAAATAATTAATGTCAGACAAAGGTAATTGATTTGAAAGTAATCAATTTTTACGATAATCAGTAAAAATGGGTTGTAAGTACCATATGATATTTTGATTGATTTTATTTGCGTTAAATTCCTATTATTTCGCAAAAAATCTTTTTCAGTGAAATATGGAGCGAAACAATACGAGATGCTAAATAATATGAAATTTTATTATCTAAATTTTATTATTTTATATATTGTTTTTTTTAATTATCACAAATTTATGAGTATTATTATAAATTATAAGTTAATCTACAGCAGTAAATTTATTACGCTTGCGCAATCATCGATCAATATATGGCTTTATAAAAGTCTTTGCATAATTTGCATTTTTTTTTTAAATTACCTTTATTAATTGATTATCGGAAATTGTCGTTTTAATAAGAATTTTCCACGTGTACGGCTGATAATCGATATCTCAAAGAAGGTTGTTTTATGTTTGAAACCAACAAGACTTATCGAAGAACTGTAATAGCTGTGATGTCCACCTTCTGCATAATATCATTAACCATTTTTAAGTCTATTAAAACGTCGTACTTTAAACTTCGCTCTTATGGTCGCAATAACATTTTAAAAATAATAATTATGATTCAGATATAGTGATAAAATATATATTAATTTTGATTCGAAAAGAAAAGAATATATACAAGAAAAGAATATAACAGAGCTTGCATTTATTATTATTGTTATTATATTGTTATGTACAATAAGCTGAATAATAATTCACAATATTTGTACTGACATCTAGATATAAGTTATATTAATTACAGAAAATCATTATTGATGTCAAGTAATAACATAACATACAAATATAATAATAAATAGAAATTTTAATTAATTAACCGACTCATTCGATGTTGTGTGAGGTTGAAGTAATTAATTGTAACCGATTTCTAATCAATATTCCAATTAGATCATGTTTTCGATACACTCATCGCGGATTGCTGTTATACGAAATTAAAATAAAATCTGAAAATTGATATTAACGAAGCTAGACTGTAGGGTAAAGATTATTTTGTCTCATATCTGACAGCCGGACCTAACCGTCATGTTTTCGACTTCCCATCGGTTTACTTTCAAAGAAACTGACATTCGTTAATTGATATGCCTGACGGGGGATATCAGATGTTTCGTGATGTCATGGCTTATACATATTGCAAATATCACGTGAATATATGATCCTCGAAACGATCTCATAACTGCTGCATGAATGCGTTCTGAGCACCCGGAATATTAAACGGGATTAACTTGCATCTTAAAAGCATTGATTAAGCACGGAGTGTTTAATCATACTTCAACAATCGCTATCAAAATGTAAATTGAGAATAAGTAGCGACTATTTTTTTTTTTAAAGAATTTTACGTTGAATTTATACAACGAAATGAGACAATACAAATATATATATATTCTGCAAGTTTTACTAAAATATTTACAAAAGAGTTATTGAAATTAGATTTTAACTAATGAAAAATCGATAACAAGGAGAAAAATCCGCAAATAAAGAAAATTGAAGAAAATTGAATATACTACATATGCTGTATGATACTTTTGGAACGTAAAGCTATTGTAAATATATAATTAATTTGCATATAATACACCATGTGTTACATGAAAAAATATTTAGCAATTAAAAATATATTTTTAATTCATGTCAAGATTTATTATAATTTTAAAATTGTGCATATTTTAAAATTTTTATAAACTATATAAAATTAACAAAATTTAATTATGAATTTTTTTTCTCTGTAAAATGCAGTTTTTTTCATTTCCTTTCTTCTTTCTTGAAATAATTGTTCTTTTCATCTGTTTTTGTTTAGAAATTCTTTAAAATTATATATCAGATATTATATATATATATATATCTTTGTTTGCTGTCCTTTTCATTCGTTCTTACTGGCCAACGGAGAACCATTTTATTTGTTTAATGTCTCAGGCAAGCGACATTTTATTCTCTTATATTTATCTTTGAGCGAGTTCTTTTAGAGTTAAATTCACAATGGGATCGTCGCAACCCTACGGCGATTCTTCTTCTTACAATTAGATTGTTCGGTGAATACATTTCCTTTGCTTTGGCGTGCGTCATGATGAGTACGTTAAAGTCGGTATCCTGCTGTCAAAGACAGATTTTTAAAATTCTTAAATTCAATGTTTGTTTAATGCTCTCGGTATTACAAATAATCAAAAAGTGATCAAATATATATATCAGACAGGATGTGATAATAGAATGTAATAATTTATATAATAAATTTATTAAAATACTTTGTATGAAAACTGAGAGCATTATTAAAATTATAATTGCTGCAAAATTGAACATATTCAACTTTTATCAGCATCTCTATATTTTACTTTGAGATATTAATTCTGTTTTGATTACAAAATATGGATTACAGCATGTGTAATTGAACTTATTAAGGGGCGTGATGCGAGCGGAAATAATAAATACGGGTCTAATCATATATTGTTATGTATTTTAATAATCCTACATAAAACAGAATTTTCTCTGCAGTAATGCTTTGTATAATCGATATTGATGCGGATTGTGATGTACGGATTATATACGGGTATAGAGGAACATAATATCATATGTTCAGAAAGGCGAATATAAAATATTCTGCGTTTTAATAAAAGCAATTTTATTATATTTACGGTGTTGTTACGGACGTCTCATTATTTATTTTTATTACACGAAAAGAAAGTTTTTGGTCTTATTACGAAACTTTATCTTAATATAGAGGGTCTCAAGTGAATAAAATAAAAGACAGTAATAAGTAATAAAGCAGATCTTGAGTACGGGTTTTAATACGGGGTTCTACGAATAATATAACCTTTCTTCCGTCATTAATTATTCAAATCTTTTATAGATAACTAAATAAATACTATTTATAATTAATATTAATAACTATAATTAATATTTAAATAAAAATTATAACAAAGATTTTATAAACTCCATTATGAATCATGATAAAATAGTTAATTTTGTATATTTTATAATTTTTATCATTCGCAATCAATTATGATCAAGAATTAGCAATTTGCAATATACATATATTTCTATATTGACCTTTTCAAAGTAAAACAGTTATTTAATACATACTTGTTACAAACTATTACAGTTAACAAACTATTACAGTTAACAAACTATTACAGTTATTTAATACATACTTGTTGCGAATTTTATAGTTATTCTTATATATCTAATTTATATTATACTATAATAATTCATAGTAAAAATCTATCTATATTCTTTCTAATAAAATTGTTGGCTGCATTTTCGAATTCAGTTTGTTTTTCGAATTAAAAATTTATTGGTCGTTATAGGACAAGGCCTAATTCTATTGCGAGTATGTATATCCTGAAACCGATCCTGTACGTAAGCTAACATGTTCGCAAACAGCCAACAGCAGCGTTTTGCATAAGACTAACATTGAGAAGTGCCGCCGTCTCAAATGTCAAACAATGGCCGAGATAAAAATTCGTGAAAATTTTTAAGATGCATCTTAAAAATTCGTGAGAATTACATTCATGTGTGTTTCCGATAATTGCTTTTATAATTTTTAAATATTTTTGCTCGCATGCGTCACACAGTTACTTTTATTTACTACTCTAAAGAGTAGAATTCAGAAATAATTAAAAAGAAGAAAGACATTAAAAAAATTTTTCATAACTTATAAACATTGTAACTTTTATAAGTAATGCGTTCATAAACTTCAGATTTATTTAGACGAACTTTCTGATAAACCGGAACATTAATAAAGAAATTGTCATCCATTAAATTTTAACGCTCTCAACTTTCATGTTAATGTAAAATTCTTCGACATTCTTCGATCTATTAGAGAAGGGTATAAGAATCAAAATTCAGTACACGCGTCTTATGGAATCGTCCCTGAGGGACCAGGGTAAAGTGTTTGAGTTCCAATTTCGCCGCTTGTCAGACATTTTTTTACAAAATCAATATTTTTTATTGCCGTATACTGTTGCTACTGCTATATGCTACGTCGTGTATATTCTCGGTAAGATTCCTTTCGCGTGCAATCCATTTTTAGCACGATTGTATAATGGACCTTCTTCGAACTTCAGCTTCGAATTGACTGGCTTTATCAATTCTAAAATCGCATAATAGAAACTAACGACTGATGTAATGACTTTTTAGCATGACGCTGTTAATCAGAGATCTTCTGTTTGATATGCATCGCGTCTTTTGCTGTAACGTAGGGCAGACCCTCCCACAAGGCTTTGACGCAAAAAGTGTCTGTAATTACAATGCTCGATTCACACGCCGGGTAATTTTCCAGCCACCTCTCTAATTACTATATCTGTCGATCGTGCGTATTATAGAGAGAAAGACGTAGATCGGAGAAAAGTCGCTCGTTTAATCGTATCGCTCGCGTATCGACACGCTAGTATTGAACAAATGACGATGAACGTGTGGGCGACAGCGAATTGCACCTTAACGTTATCCTGAATTACGAGCGAGAGAATAATAATACTGGAAAAAATCAATTGGCGTAGGATGTGCAAATGTCTAGTGTGCGCCAAATGAATGAAATCCATTTGCACAGAGAAGCTCCCCAATGTAATATCATAACGAAAAACGAAATTTTTTATTACTCGAAGAACGATAGCTAAATTAGTCGACTAATTTCAAATAAAACTTTAATATTATGTATTAAAATATAATAACTAATATCTGTATTAATTGAAAATTTTTTACAAAGGAATGAATAGAGATGCTAAACAAGAGATTGGTTGTTTAATAAATTGGTTATTCATCAATTTAATAACAAAAAGTTTCATTTAATTTGGAATTCTCTTAGAATTATTTAAAGAAAAAATAAAAAGAAAATAAAGAAAATATAGTAAATCAATAAGTCAGGAAAAAAATCAGAAATATTTGAATATTAAATTTTGATTTAAATTAGATACATAATTTTTTCGCAGATGGACGATTAATTAATAAATAGAAATAAAAATAGCGATTAAATTAATTTCGTCAAACTCAATGAATCTCAATAGCAATGAATCTTATTTAATGTGTACATGCTATAGCGGTAGAAATCAATACGGAATCTATCGGAGATTTGAGGAATTTCTTGTTATTTAGAAAATTTATAGCATGCACAGATTAATTAGTTAATTGGATAATTGGATAGTCTGTCAAATCTTGTATCAAACATATCTAGTTAAATCCAAGGGAGATGAAACGTATAAAAATGATGATAAGAGGCGACAACAGAAGTAAGCATTATCAAAAACTCTACACGTTGACTTCTATACGTTGTCGGAATGTTCAAAGTTTTATCCCCCGTGAAGAGGATGAACATCACCAATCAGTCACAAAGTACGATACATCAATTCACGCGATAGAACCCAGATACGATATATCGTGAAAACGCTTTGGTTGAGGTCAACTAGCAGGGCGTATCTTTTGCCTCAGGGTAATCTAATCCGGTCGACGATGTTCTCTTTCTATTTTTGTTTTTTTGCTATTTCGTTCTTTTCGTGCTCACAAGACGTGTAAAAGCCCGACTAATAAAAATAAAATTTCCGGCTTTCAATATGTTTAAATAAATAATAAATACATATAATGTTTAATATTCTAATATGCAATATTTATATAATACAATAAAAATTATATATAATTAAAATTCGCGGAGTTTTGGATCGAGTCTTATTTTAACACGGAAAAGAACCGATATTATTTATAATTTTATATAATTTATTACAAGAAAATTAAATTTATGATACCTTTATATTTCTCTCTCTCTTTCATATATATATATATATATATATGTGTATAATGATTTGGAATTGACGATCATTTTTATTTATAAGCAATTATAAACGTTTCACGAATTAAATTTTACATGCAGATAAAAAAATCATTGTTTACTTTCAAATAAACTATTAAATTATTTTAATCTAAAACTTTGTTGAGAAGATATAAAGATGAATATTAAAAAGATGCGGAGCAGTGTTTAATTTTCAATAAAGTTTTCTAAAAAAGAATCGATTCCTGATCTTTGACGAAACACTCATCAAACTTATAAAAGTAACTATGTACTTGTAAAATATTTTGTATTACATACATTTTATTATGCAAAAAAAAAAACATTAAAATTTCTTCTTTTTTATATTTATCGATATTATATCATAGTTTCGTACATATCTCTCATAGCAGGAAAAATATAAATTTTTAATATCTCTTTACAAAGATAAAAGAGCAACGTAATTGGCGATCGTGTTCGGCAGTCATGTTGTTACAACGCATGTAATTAAAAATTTGCTTGGTCGCTTGTAAAACCGACATATTGTTTTCTTTTTCTCTTATGTTTCCATTGTTATTTTGTTTTTTTTTTTATAGTAACGATACTAAAATTCGATGGCCGAATCGTTACTTCGTTCAGTTGGTCTAATAGGAACGAAATGTCGGATCAAATGCATTTGATTACCAATCCCTTTCAAACGATGGGAAACACAAACGGCTTTCCTCATATCTTGATTTCCAAACGATTGGTTGACATTTCGCTCGAATACAAATCGGGAATCACTATCTGCATTAAGGACACTGTGTGCGCTCGCGCCACTGGTTAGATATCAGACAATAAGGATTCCTAGCGACCAAGCGACCGTAGACAAGCCTGTACTATCGGCTTTAAAGGAGATTATAAGAGAATATTATATGTGAAATGTGTTAATAATGAAATGTGTTAATAATGATAGATACAAATAATAATGAACAGGTATCATACACTGGATTGCCTTTATTTTATTAATTATGAAATATAAAGTAAAAAGTTAAAATTTATATTGGCCAGTATTTTTATCTACTTATATTGTTATTTCTATTATTTTAATTTAAATTTATGCTTCAAACAATATTATATATTTTATATTTAATAAAAATAATAAATTTATAATACTATTCAATATTGATTTTTTGCGTAAAAGAATTCTAAAAATGTTTAAAACCACAAAAGTTTACAATAAAAATGTTTTGTATTAAAATGCAGAAAAAAATATTGTGATTTTGTAAGGGATATTTATTTCAAAATATTGAAATCATAGAGATGATGAAACTAACTGGAAAACGTGAGACAAATTTACACATATCACACCAGTTGATATACGATATACGAATTAAATATGTTATTATAACTTTTTACACGCAAAATGAGGAAAAATGGAATATATTTTACATTAACGTGCTTCATAGGTATAATGGGGATTTACTACACGAGAACCACGATGTTTGTTATTACGATGAACATTGCAGTTGTTTTAACGTCGCGTAAAATCCTGGGAGTCGCCATGGCTCAAAAACAATTATTGCGAATGCATGAGCTCTCGCGGTCACAAAAGCACAATTTATATCCTAACGTGTTCGTTAACGATGTACATATGTACTTAAATGTAATATATCCTGGAAACGGTTTTGCAACAGTAGGAAAAAGCGCGGGGATTATGTTGCGTTATTAATGAAAAATATTCCCAAGCGCGTTTGCTAAATCTTTTTTGCGATTGTTAACATTAAATGATTTATGAAAGTATTGTAACTGGGATTTTTCGAGGATTAAGAATCTTGCGTGAAATGTTATTTTGTGTAATATCGACGAGATAAAATTGCAGAGAGAACAATTCTACATAAAAGCAATCCTTCTAGAAAAAAACATATATGCCAAGTTTATATTGTATATAAGTATTCAAATTTATCAATTTAATGTATATATATATTGTTAAAAAATTATTTAAAAGTAAATATGTATCAATGCAAAATTGCTTTATATATTACATATTTATATTAAGTGAACAACGAACATATGATAAAAAATGCATATCCGTTATTCATTGTAGTGGATGCTGAGTTAAAATTTCGGTTACGAAAATTTTTTTAAAAGATTTTATTATTTTTAGTATTACAATTTCAAAGTATCGACATAAAATGATATTATAATAAAAGCATTTTTACATTATATATATCTTCTGAATTTGTAATAGAAGTTGTTCTGCCATCCGTTGCATGAAACATAAAACGGAATGAAAACAGAAAATAATTCGGAATTCACGAGTTGAATAAGTCATTTACAAACTCTTAAATATATTCAAGTATTTGACTAAATATTAATTTAATTTTGTATCATATATATATATATATATATATATATATATATATATATATCTTTGAGTTAGCTATTTTTTAATTTATATATGTGCTTGGTATAGAGCTGTTGCGTCTCTTGATGTAAAATTATGACGCAGTAGTCGTGAATAAAGTATAAGATAATACATATATAATGAATAAAGCGTACACAGTAATACCTAGCCAAATAAAAGTGCACTCTGTGAAATAAAAATTACATATTGATTTGCGTTACATGTTTCACTCAAATAAAATTAATTTTAGTTATGAATATACCTAATAAAAAAATTGGTGAACGAGTTTTTGAACAAAACACAAAAGTTTATTTGTCGTGTGTTTGCCATACAGTTTGTTTATTCCCGTTGCGGCAGTGGGACTGTAAATGCAACGTATGCGAAGTATGTTTATGCGGGTCCATTTAATCAGAATACGCTCTTATCTCAGTGCAAGTTAATATCGAACGTCAATTACGGCTTCCACTGTATGCTCGTGTTATTGCGTTGAATACTCACGAGGCATTAATGAGCGACTTAGGATCGATAGATGTCGACTATAGGATGAATCGACACGCATGTTAGCGATTACTTTCTTATTAATTGCACATGCGTATTACATTAGCGTATTGTAATACGCCTAATCCGTAAGATTTGGGTAAAAATGTATGGATTCTTTACTCTTTATTCATTTTATATGTTTAATAGGTAATATTTCTTATTCGTTTTGCATTGAAACTGCATAAGTAAATGCAGAAATAAAAAAATTTTATCAAATTAATAAGATTTTTAATATTTAATTTAAAGATTTGTACCGTGCGACGGAACGTAAAAAAATAATTTCAAGTTAGGAAATTTCTTGATTTAGTAAATTTTGTAGCAATTATAAAAAGATTAGAAAACTCACTTGATATAACTGCAATAGGACACAAAAGCTTGAGATGAAAAATTGAATGGGAGCAGAATTAACTTTTACGTTACTGTATGTGCAATATATTTTCGGGCTTTGTTACGTTACCGCCAATTTTGTGAAACGCATTGTATGATCGCTATTCTGACACTTTGACGGCAAGCGTAAAGTTCCGGTTTTCCTTGGTCGGTTGCAACAGTGAAAATCTCTTTTACGTAACAGTTTTGTGACCCAATTTTATCCATATCCCTCCGTGGTAATTTGCGTATTTTTACTTCAATTTAATTCTCTCTTAAGTGTTTCGTAAATTATCCGTACTACACTTAATTACCCATAGAGCTTCTTAGATATTTTGAGCCAAATTAATAAAATTAAGAGAAAAAAAAAATTTTGTTGTAAAGAAACATATGTAACATTATTTAATTTATGTATATAAATATCTCTTCGATTACTTTCTATCCAATATAAATTCAAAATCTTATGTAATTTTTAAGTAAATTCCTGCATCAAATCCGTATTGTTGAAATACACACGACAGAGATAGGGAATTTAATTCATGTGTCTTCACAGCGGACAAATTATTTCAGTTTTTTATTTAATATTTACGTCGAAATGCACAAACGAAATTAAAACTATATTTGGACAATGTAAAATTGTAATTAAAAGATTTTTTTAATGAGAAAAAAGTGATTTTTCTCGATTCTGTCTTTTTATTAAACAATATTTTTTAAATTAATTTTAAAAGTAATTTTTTGCGAAAAGATGTATTATTTTTAGCATACATACAGATTTTATGTGTATAAGAAGATAAATTATTATTGAATAGAAGAGAAAAGAAAAAGAGACAATTATATATTTTTCACACATTTATTTAGGTCTAATATTAGATAATCTAAATTTTTAATAAATAAGAAGCCTTATGTGAATTTGATTTAAATAAAATTTTAATTTAAATATTTATACATATTAAATATAAATTTTTCAAAACTAATAGTAAAATACGAAATATAATAAAAAATGTGATGTAGAAATTTTTTACTTTTTTGTCTGGAATTGACACACGAAAAAAGTTACAGTCGTCTGTGCGAGTGCAAAAGTTACTGCTATGTAGTCAAATGCAGAGAATGCTTTTGGCGACTGTGCATTTTGAGTTTACTTGCATGATATTTTATTTCAATCACTGAGGTAAATAATGTAGACAAAGGTAAAAAGCTCCGAATTTATACATAAACATTGCGTTAAAGATTATTATGATACTCATATATAAATGTTTTTTATAAAATTTTTATAAGATGTCTTTTTATTTTCATATCGCTTTTCTCTCGAGTAATAATAGAAGAATTTCGATATTTTATAATTAAACTCTAAAAGTAATTAATAAGAGAAAGATATATATATAGATTTTACAATAATCTTAAATATAATCTTCAGTATATTATTCATATATGTATTATGTTTTTCCTTATAAAATAATGTTATCGAGATATAATACATAGAAAATTGAATATATCACACACATAATCGAAAAAATAATGTTATTAAGAAAATATATTGTTACAACAATGTTGTAATGCAGTGTGTTAGTCGATTTATCATTAATAAATAAAAAAGCCACATTATATTTTGCATTTATAAGCTAAAAAGGTTGTTTTAAATAATATTTCTTTTCTAAAATGTTTTTTAAATTGCTTTATGTGAATTATATCTGTTATTAAAAAATTACAGATACATATTATAATTAGTAAGTTAAAATTTTGATATCAAGGATCGAGAATATATATATATATTTTTTTTTCTTATTTCAAATAGTTAAAGACATTTTTGTTCAATGTTTGTGAAAAAAAAATTTATTGAGCATTTTTAGTGAACAATGAAATAAAATAAATAAAATTTTAAATAGATAATTTAGATAAATGTATAGTGTTTTTTTCTGTGTGTGTGTGTGTGTGTGTGTGTGTGTGAACTGAAAAAACTGTGTTTTTTCTGCAATTTTCGCGAGAAAGAGAGAGAGATTTATCGATCGTACTTTGATATTCTGTCTATCTACGTATGCAAGATCGAGATATCATTAACGAAGTATTTGGAAAACACTTAACGAAACGTGGCCGCGGTCAATATTTCACGGAGCTATTGGACGTTCCTTCTCTCGACGGTCCTATCGTAAAATCCCTGTATTTCCTCGCAGTCTACTTTTTTTTACCTCAGAAACCTTCCCTTGGATCGTAAACGCGTGAACGTTGAGAGCAAATACGAGAAAACGAATGCTCACGTATGTTTTCCGTGCTATATGTTTGTGTGTGTGTGTGTATGTGTGGTCGCTATTAAAGCTAGAAAACTATGAACGTCGTGTTTTATTGAAAAAGTATGGAAATGGATTTTCGTAAAAAGAGAGACCGTTATTACAAAATATGTAGGAAAATTTATTTTTCGATTGATTAAATAGAAGTCTAGATATTCATATATGCACTATCTGCACTAGAAATATGTGTGCTAAATAATTCAGATGGAAATGCATTTACAAAGTTCAAATTTTTAAATGTATTTAAATATAAAATATTATATATAATATGTATATATGTTATATGTGTACATGTATAAAATAAACTCTAATTATTTAAGAAATTTTTGGCAAAGTTTTGTTGAAAAATTTAAATGTTTACAATTTAATTAAATAAATTAAAATTAAGTTAGATTTTTAAATTTATTTTTTAAAAATTATTATTAATAATTAAATCTTATTCTTTTTATTATTATTAACAGGAAAGAATTACAGTTTTTCAAAACACACACGTAACTCGTGTTTATAATATATCAACACACATGTTAAAATTGTTTATGTGTGTATATGTCTGCTTAATTGTATTATTAATATGCATAATAATATGCATAGTTTCATCTACCGCGTTTCACTTTACGCTAATATCTATTTTAATACATACTAATCTCAAACGCTAGACAATAACACAATTATGTATACAATTATGATATACTAAATATATATCATTATTAATATAATTAAACATAACTAAACATTTTATTTAATAGATACGTATTCTATATATAAGTTTAGAATATTTTTTATTTTCTATAAGAATTTATCATTATTTTTTGTCTTTTTTTCACACTAAACTTTAAAAAATTTTATATATATATATATATATATATATATATATATTATATGTATATATGTATATATGACGTTGTGGTACAGTGCACACAGGTATTAATAAAATGTTTTTGCCGACCAGAGCAAAGAGAGATACCGAGTTCATGATTGTGATTAACGACTTCCGTGATCTGTCTACAACTTTCTTAGCTAACGAGCAATAAATATTTCGCTTCACTGATGAGATGTATCAATCTCGAAGGAGACATTTTATTGCGATTTCTCATAATCGGTGTTTGATAAAAAGAAATGCATGAAAGATATATCTGTTTCTGTTAATTTATCAGCATAATTTTTTACAAACATATATTTTATAAAAATAATATTAGAAAACAAAACTGAATCTCTCATTATTATTATTAATATTTACTACATTTTATTTATATATTTTTCTGCGCTAAAATAGAATTTTTAATTTTACTAGAACAATACAAGCGCGCAGCGCGCGCCATTCTTCGATTTTATGTTAAAAAGAATGATATTTTTAAAAAAATAATATAAAAAAAGTTTGTTTAAACTCGATTAACATTTTTTCACAGCAATTAGCTGATTAAAGCGTTAATTTTCTAATTAAATTTTAAAATAAAAATGTTAAAAAATTAAAATAGTAATATGTTGTAAATAATATGTTGTAATATCTTATTCTCGATTAATATTTTTTGACAAAAATCAGCTGATAACTGTCAAAAATATTAATCAAGTTTAAAGTATTATAACAATATTTAAAACATATTATTATTTTAATTTTTATAATATATTATTATTTCAAAACTTAATTAGCAAATTAATGCTTTAATCAGCTGATTTCTGTCAAAAAATAAAGCGAAAATATTCGACACACACATATGTATATATACATAACTTGAATATTTTGTTTTCAGATCAATGTGCTGTGTACTACAACTCTGCTATTGCACGTCTGCACATATCGGTGAGTGAGAAATTGTTTATTTTATAATTATAGCGGTAATGGGAGTGTATATAATATGTTGAAAATATTATATATGTTTTAAATAATATGTTATAATATTTTATTCGCGATTAATATTTTTTGATCAAAATCAGCTGATAATTGTCAAAAATATTAATCGAATTTATAAAATATTATAACATCCCTTTCTAAAAAAGGCATGTTCAATTCTCGCAAGTATTGTTGCATATTTTCTGCGATGCTGATTGACTGTTTTGATTCGCATTGTGCGTTATATTCGTAGCATTGAGAGGCTGTCATCGCGAGGGTTAGTAGTTTAACAGTTTGTTCAAAATAAAATAAAATAAAATAAATAAAATAATAAAATAAATTAAATTAAATATGTTTTAAATAATATGTTATAATACTTTATACTTGATTAATATTTTTGATAGTTATCAGCTGATTTCTGTCAAAAAATATTAATCGCGGATAAGGTATAATAACATATTATTTACAACATATTACTATTTTAATATTTTTAACATATTATTATTTTAAAATTTAATTAGCAAATTAACGCTTTAATCAGCTAATTTATATAAGAAAATATTAATAAAGCGTTAATTGCTAATTAAATTTTAAAATAATAATATGTTAAAAATATTAAAATAGTAATATGTTGTAAATAATATGTTATAATACTTTATCCGTGATTAATATTTTTTGATAGAAGTCAGCTGATAACTGTCAAAAATATTAAGCGCGTTTAGACTATTATAACATATTATTTAAAACATATTATTATTTTATTTAATTTTATTTTGAACAAATTGTCAAACTGCTAACCCTCGCGATGATAGCCTCTCAATGCTATGTATATACTATATAACGTACGACTCGAATCGAGACAGTTAATCAGCATCGCGAAAAAGAGGCAATAATACTTGCGAGAATCGACTTAACCTTTTTTAGAAAGAACTATTCTTGCCTATAATTAAATAAATGTTAGTGCAAAATATACGATAGCTTGAACTACTGTATTTAGTATGCATTAGCGGTTGAGACAGATATTTACAAGTCGAAGTATCTTATCGAATAATAATGATCTTATCTATCTTGATATTCCGTTTCGGAGCTATGGATAATTTATTTAATGCTTTATTATTTGGAGCATTTATCGAGTTCTAGAGATGACATGTCCTTCGATTATAACAAGTGAATATAAATTATTCTATGCTCGTCGCGACGCGGCGCCGATGGAATTTTTCATCGTGCCTCAACTTTTCTGTGTATGTTCGTAGAGTTATGTGCAGCTATCTATCTCCTCTTTATTATTCACACACACAATGTAAGAAGAAAATTATAATTATTTTATTGATATTATCACATAAATATACCTATGTAAATTTCTATATTCACAGATGACATTATAAAATTATATATAAAGAAGTTTGCAGACATTGTAGAAAAACAATGCATTGAAGTTATTAATACTTATATATAATAACTTTTGATTGAATATCCTAAGTTATACTTATTAATAAATTGATTAATGTAACAAAAATATATTCGTTTACATTTACGCTTCTATAAAAATCATTATTGACTTATAATGTCATTTTGTTGGACTTCCTACACGTTGTGCAAAATGCCACGATGAAAAGAGTAAAAATACGAAGGAAAACGATGTGCGAACCCTTTCTCTGAAAATACAATTCGCTCTGCGATACACGTGCGTTTATTGAATTTTATTTCTATACTTCACGGTACACCCATCGACTCGACTCGGTCGCGAATATTTTCCACCTACCTTGTCAAAAATATAATTTTTGGCGTTCATCGCTCCAGTCGAAAATCAATTTTAAAGTCGTTCAGAGAGGAAAACGCCCAAATAAAAATTAATTCCTTTAACGACAATGAGTGGAATTCGAAAAGAAATGTGGGTATTGCTTTCTGCGGTGTTTCACGTAGCATGAATTTCCGTTGGGAAAACAATTTTCCCGCGTGCCACGAATTTCGTTGATCAACACTCTAGTTCAAAATAAATAGCCGAATAAATAAATAATGTATTCCCGGTGTGTATTTAGGCTGAAACCCGTCGAATATTGCTTGCTAAAATCGCTGCATATCGTTTGTACAATTAATTCATCCGTTTATTTATTAATAGATTCGACCGTATGATAATAATGTCTGTACAAAAGTTTAAATTTTAATATGGTTTTCCTCAAGCAAATAGCCGTATTATCTGATGAAGAATTTTATTTTTAATTCTACGGCTATATCATCATGTTAATTATATTTCTGCGTTGGTGGAAAGGTAGCTTTAATGAAATTACATTTTGTTCTTTCTCATTATTCGCTCATGAAATATTATCTCGTCACAGAATTTTTTGGTCGAGAGAAGAAAACAAATTGCGTTAGATTTGATGAACCAATATAAATTGCAATCAAAACTTGATTACAATTTCTTCCATGATTATTTTCACTGTACATACAATTTTTTTTGCGATGCTTCATATTATTAATTAAATACTATGTAAATGACATATGACATAACGTCATAAATTTTTACTCAAAGCATATTTTCTTTCCAGATCATTTTTACTTGAAAAATGTTTTGTCATTCGATTCCTCAACAGATTTTATTAACAAAAGTTAGCGTATCAATATTTTCAAAATTTAGAAAAAATAATATTTTGCAAGATGTATATTTATTTTATCGCAAACATGGTATAAAACACTTTTTTTTGCAAATAGTGCTCTCAAATTTAATTTTAATAAAAGTTTAGACAATTCACGAAACGTTCAATATATTACAATAGACAGTAGATAATAATAGATAGGACGACGTTATTGGTTGTTTCGTGTGCCACGAAACTCGTACAGTTACTGCAAAATGTTGGGCGCAAATGTCAACAGAATTCTATAGTGCATCACTATGAAGAGAGTATGGAGATTCAAAACACACATTCACACATTCACATAGGGAATAGAGAAATAACGCAATGCGATACTCACGCTTGCTCACGCTCAAACAACGCTGAATGAATTCATTTTTCGTTCCGCTTCTCAATAAAGTTTTACGATTGATATCGGTGGAAAAAATATCCTAAAAAGTTGTCCTTTATTCGGCAAAAGTTTTTCAATTATCAGCGCTGCGTAGTGAGGAAACCGAATGTGGGGAAAAGTAAGGGAAACTCACGCTGTGAGTACAAGACACAGTTTACTGTTTAATGGGCAAATTTTAATTAATCCTCTTCGCACTGCTAAATTAGGCTAACAAGATACTTCTTTAACTGTGTGAACTTGAATTACAGAGTCCACAGAGTCACATGTATGCAACATTCAAATTGCGAATGGAGTCCTTTTGAGAGATAAAAACAAATATTTAAAAAAATTGATATATAAAAATGACCAAAATTTTTTATTAAAATAATTTTCAAATTAAGCAATTTAAATAGCGGGAGAAATCATTAATTGCATTTTAAATTTATTTCGTTATTTCAGAATTTTCGATGGAAAATTTACAATTTGCTTCGCTTATTAAATTTATCACTTTTCCAAACTAATATAAAACTAATATAAAATTTTTATTTAATAAAATTTTAAATAGACTTAATGAAACACATTTACTATACTCTTCTGTTATTACATTTAGCACGCACATGTAATATTTATATTATTGACATTATTATATAAAGAAGATTGATTTATATTTCTATATAATCTTTTTTGCAGAAAAAGACAGATTTACGAAGATTAATTCTTGTACACAAAGTATATAACTGACAATGAGATAATAATCGATAATGAAATAAGCTTTTCTTTTCTTTTGTTATATTTTTTATTAGAATTTGTTAGCTGTAGGCAACTATTTAAAAGAGAGATATAATTTATATAATAAGTTTATAAGCAGCTGTTGTAATATTAAAAGCTCGATAAATATTCAGTATATTCGATGGTTATTTGTTATAGTTATTTATTATAGGATTACTGTAAACTTGAAGAGAAATGAATTTTTCATTATGTATCATTGAAAAATTAGCAATTTTGAAAAGTATTCTTGTTGAAAGATGGAGTCTTCTTAGCTTTCCTTCGAGATTGATGTGAAAGCTTCTACGAGAGCTTAAAAGTGCTTAATGCGCTATGGTAGAATAATAAATGGTAGAGTCTTGCTAAAAGCCATGAACGTTATGTTCGAGCTGTTAGAACATAAAAATTAGATGCGCACTTTTGATAGAGACCAGGACGATGCAATGTATGCAAGTTTAATTTACTTTGTGAATAGAAAATACTTGATAAACAATTGTCATGATTATTTTCCACTATATATTATAAGTATTAAAATTAAAAGAAACTTTGTGATGTAAGATACATTATATAAAAAATTCAAGTGTAGGTATATATTTAAATATTTTCACTTAAAGTTGGACTAGATTATTAAAGTACTTGTTATTAAAATTTTATTGTTTGTTATTAAAGATCACTAATTATATATTTTTTTATAAAATAAATTACATATTTTCTTATTTTTCAATTTATTGTAGAATTACAGTCAATATTTTATTTTGTTGGCGAACATTTTAATATTAAAAAAATAAATATTGTAAATTTATAGTTTTATTTATAATTGATGTTGCTACTCTTGCTTTATTTTATTCCCATTTTATTGTTAGATTATTTGTAACATCGCCTTTTTTTGAAAATATAGTATTGGCTTCAGAATTTATTGTAAAGATTAAAATGTGTGCAATAAACAGTTATTGCAGTTGCATGATAGATACCGTTTTTTAATCAAATTTACTATTATATAATTTATGATGCTAACATGTTTATGCCATTAAAAGACGAAAAAGATTTGACAAGCAATCTCGGATCGTCTAATGAATTAATTGAAATTATATTTTCTCACCGATGCCATTTGATACATTACGACATCGACGTAAAACTCCACGCAGATCTATTAATCATTGTCATGGATGAACATTATTCCCATTCGGTAAAATCGATTTGCACATGCGGTCTACGATCCGGATGTTATATATTCGAAAAAATTTATTTCAAAGAAACATAAAAAAGACTCTTTGTATAAAATGAAGTGATATAATAATAAGTATGTACAACATATCGTATAGAAGATATTAAAAATAAATGAGTTTTGATTTAAATTCTAAATATGTGATTTTTAAAAGTAAAAGCTTTGAATATAGAATATTTCATTTGAGATGGAGCGCCAAGTACACGTAATCGCTGGATAATTTTAATGATAATTATCAAGCCGCTCTAGTTTCGTCAAATCAATTATTATTATATATGCGCTCTTTATTATTCGAAAGTTTTTTCTCTTATCTGTATAGCTAGATTTTTTTCTTATCTGTATAGATAGATTTTGCAGGGATAACATTTTTATTCCACGATAACTTCATTTTATTTGCATAGAGAAAAATGTGCAAGTCAATTCTGAGAAAAATATAAAATCACAAATGAAAAAAGGAATACACACACGCACATATACAGAATAACTAAACTTCCGTATTTCCTTTCCAATAACAGATTCTCTGGCCAATTTGAAAACGATTTTTCCTCAGCGAAAATGTTGAGAGAAAGGTTATCATTTTTTGCAAGTTCACAATTTTTGTCATTATGTAGCTTTGTAACTAAACCTTAAATTAAAATTCTATTAAAGTAAATTCTATCTTAAATTAACTGAAGAATGTAGTTTTGTTAATATTTTACTCTAGAAAGTTTAGTTTACTTAAAGCCCTTTTTTTCATTGACTCGAAAATTATTGGTACTTCACCATTTTCACTAAGGAAAAATCATTTCCAAATTAACCAGAGAATCTGTTATATATTTAATATTAAAAAATTTTATTTTTCTGTTTAATATAAACAGAAACTTATTTTTATTTATAAAATGTCCAGAAATAAAATAAAATAGATGATGATAATATTAATTTATATGTACATATATAATATATGTATAAGATAAAAATAGAGAAAAATAGAATTTATTGGCGCAATGAAATTTATTCGTTAAGCTAAGAAAATAAAGTATCGCTATTTTGGTCGCGGGATTAATGTTTAATGAAATTGCTTACGATCCTTTTCCCACAGCTCTCTGTTTGGTTTCCCTCTTTTCCACTTCGTCTCTCCACAGCCATTTCTCTTCCCAGATCGATCCTCGCGAACGTACGTTTCAAACCTGAATAGTAATTGCGCCCACGGGTTGCTAACTGCAGCTGTGGGACGACGAAACTTTTCTCGATATTTAACTTCGTTTTGTGAATGATTTTTTTATAACATACTGGAAAAAGTTATGGGAGTGTTTTGCACGGACGTGTTTATTTATAAACGCACAACTGTATTACTCGGCAATTTTTGCCCGAATTAATAGCCATTCATATATTTATAGAATGCCACAGAATTTTTAATTTAAATGTTACAAGATAAAATAACATCATATAAATAAAATTATGTTTCTGTTTATATTATGCAGAAAAATAAAATATTAAAATTTGTTATTTTTAAGAATTAATAAATGTTTTAAAAATTAATAAAAAATATTTATAAAATCCCAGTATTTAATTTTAAAATTTTGTGATGCTACAATAGAAATTAAATAATTGTTGAACATTGAACGAATATTAGCAAATATGAATTTTGCCTAGATTACATAAATGTATATATTTAGTTTAATTAAATTATTTTAGAACTTTTTATAACAATTCCGTTTAATTATTTAACAGATTAATTAATAGTATATAACTGGTTTAGAAAAATATATACATTTTATACTTCTTTTATTTTAGTTAAGTATTTCTTAAAAGTCTTACACACTCTTCAAAATTTAATTACTTTAAACAAGTTTGTTGATATAACTAATTTCTTTAGCGCTTTATATATTATTTTTAATTGATTTCAAGCGGGTAACACAAAATTAATGAACTGCTAACTGATTTAAATAAATATATGTGATAATAATAATCATTTTGAGAGCTCTCTTCAAAAAGGCTGCATAACTTTCATTATTAATCTATTAATTCCGAATGAAAATATTGCTATTGTTTTTAAGAGAATCCGAGATTATATTTAACGTTTAAATATTTCTATTATGGTAATAATAAACTAATTAAAACTCAGTTTAATACAATTTTTAATTGATTTTAATTGATTATGTCATTCTTAACACAATATTATTCATTTACTTTTATCTCTAGAATTAAAATAAATAGAAGGATTTATTGTTTAATTTTTCTTTCTCATTATCTGTGTGTTTAACATACATCATTTTATAGAGTTTGTAAAACTCTTGCTCAGTTTACTTTAAATCTTATTATATCTTCGTGGACTTCCGTTTTTTAAAATCAAAACTCGTTTTACTAATTAACAATCTAAACTTGTCGACTTATATAGCTCGATTAAAACAATGAACAACTTCACAGTCTCGTGGTAAAGATTACTTTACACATTACCGTGTTATTAAAGGAAAACAGGCATGTTATTTGTTGTTGCATAAAACGATACAACAACGAATGCAGTGCATTTAGTGCAACAGTTTTGTAATATCAACAATTTGGGGTCTTATTATCTCTAAATAAAATAAATTAATTAAATATTTGAAACAGAGTCTAACAATAGTCGAACAATGAATACGTCATATCAAACAAATTGAGAATTATATAGATATATATTTAAGTCACGAAAAGTTTATTTTGTCTAATTTTATTAAAGTTATACATAAATTTTTTTGAAACTGTGCAAGAAAAAATTAGATTAAAAAATTTTTATTTATAATGCATATTTATATAAATATTAATTTTATGACTATTATAAATATGGTTATATTGAAATGCTATATGAAAGAGGAAGAGAGAGAAAAGAAAGTAATTTTATTGCTTTGATGGAAAATGTACGATCGACAAAATGTTTCAATATCGTTGAAATATGTTAAGGGAAACGAGTATATGTATATTCCTATATTTTCTTGCCATAAAAAAGAAAAGCGGTGTCTTTTTTTGTGGATAAGAAAAATTGTTCGTTTTTGCAGAATAATCCCATAATAAATCTTTGTACGTGTCGTAATACATCTTTCTGAAAAAGACGAAAAGACAGAGTTTACAGTATATATATAGTAGCATGCAAATAATATTGAAGTTTTGCAGTGCCCTAACCAACCTGGCAAATTGGAAACAACCAAAGTATTTGAGTTTGCGCTTTGACAAGAGCTATATGTTGTAGCTAGTTAATTATTAAACCTAGTCACTTTTAGTAAAACGTGACATGATTTAACAATATTGATGTGTTGTGTAACGGTTTATTATATAATATAACATGTTACTAATAAGCTTATAATTAAAATATGTTCTTTAGATAACAAATTATACATATAATTAGTTGCATTAAAAATATTTGTATTGTAATATTGTAGTAATTAAGAGATGTGATATTATATATACATAATTATATTTTTGAAAATAGGAAAGAAATTATGTGCATTTTCATAAAACAAAAATCTTTTATTATAACATTACAGAAAAATGTAGAGTATATTAAAATAAGAGATTTTTGTGTTTTACGAAAAAATGCACATTCAAATGCAAATCCTTTCCTATTTTCAAACATAAGTAACAAGCAAGAGCAAAGAATTCGTACATATATACATTGTATTAATTTTAATAAATTTTTACTGCACGTTCTTTTTTATTATTATCCTGAGGGACAAATATATCACGTTTTACACAATTCTACATCTTATATTTCAAAACATGAAACAGTAATTCAAAAATATTATGTAGCCGATGCATTTTCTTTCATCTATTTACGATCTCTGGAGTCTTTACATCGTTTTCCGATTAGTTTCCAATGAAGTAACACGATTCAATACAGCTATTTCTTGTTTATTACAAAGTACTTGGTACCGCAAGGTTCAATCACGAGTTATCAATGTGCTAAGATCAAAGGATGCCAATCTGGAAGGAAGTACTAACGAGCAATGTCAGCTCGTTAGTACTTCCTTCCCCTTTCTTCGTCAATAATGAAACACAGAATAATGTCGCAAACTTCTCTCAAAATTATCTAAGACTGGGCTGTGTTCTTATTCATTGTTGAAATTAAATTTAATCCTCTGCGTTTTCTGTATTAATATAATTTTATTTTAATAATAAAATTTGTTTTGAATTTAAAAAATTCTAAAAATTTTATTTTATTTTTATTTTAAATTGGTCATGTCATGTTTGTACTAAACAGAAAGTAATTTTAAATATACATCATTCTTATATTAATTCTAAAATAAGTTCCAAGAAATGTTTATATTGAAATTAAATTTCGAAACAGCTGTTTTTAATTCAAAATAAATAATTTCTCGTAATTTGTGTTGCAATGTATTATATATTGCATTCAAGTAAAATAGCTGGTAATTATATTGCATTTTAATAATCCTTCAATAAATACAATAAAATTGTAGAACGGAAAATTACAGCGAACGATTTTCACACGTGTATCCCTAGTATTTACGCTGCATTATTAACATTATACACAGAACTTGCCGCAATCTCATTAAACTCATCAATTTGTAGGATTAAATTCGGGTTGATACATGTTTTCATAAAATCCAAAGCATCGAACTATTTCAAAAGGCAATATAGCTGAAGTGTGAAGGTTGGATCATTCAATCATTATTATACTTTTGCGATCATTTTTTTTAATTTTTTTAATTTTTTTATTCGTCATCGGAATAGTCTCGCTCGCGCGCTTTGCTCGTCTGAGTTCGCTATTACAGAAGAATTACTCGACGCATTTCCGGGCACGATAATGCAATTGCATTTAAACGCGCGCACGTCCGCGAGTTTCCGTGACTCATTTGCATTTGACTCACGATTTAAATGAAAGTAGAATTGAAAGCGATTGTTCTCTTTTTTTCTTCTAAAGGTACAGCGATTGCTCGAACAAACTTTTCGCGGCGAATTCCCGGCATATTAAGTACGCGAACGCTCGAATGAGAAATTTCGCACCTTTGAATGCCGCTGGAAAAGATCCTCGTGTTATTGCACTCACCAGAAGCAGCTTTAGATGATCTGGAATAAAATTAATATAATTATGTAAATGTAATTTTCTACAAAATTATAATGAAGGCTAATTTTTCATATTTTCTATAGAAAAAAATTGCATTAATATAATTATGCAAATACATAGGTTTGCAAATGTAAGATTTCTTTTTAACGCTATATCTTATATGTGTGATCTACTAAAATTATCATACACTGAGCGAACTAAAAGATTGAAAAGCTACACGTTTAACAAAGAAAGATTTCCCTTACGAGCTATTTGAATTCTTTTATGTAAATACAATTCTCTGATCGCATCGTCTTGGTACTTTTCTTGTTTTTTCGTTTAACTTGAAATTCCTGTCGCGTTCATTTTCTGCGAATTGATACCGACGTTCGTAAAAAAGACTGAATGAAGCGAAACGAAACGAGGAAAAAGACTGATTTTTAACGAGCTTTTGACACGTTAAAATTAAAAATAGATAGAGGAGAGAAATTTCAATAAAATTAAAGCCTTGAATAAAATGAAATAAATTTAATAATTTTTTAATAATTTCATAATTTTAATAATAATATAACGGCTAAATCAATTTTTCGTTTTTAAGATACATTCCACTTTCCACATCGATAAATATTAATCTGGACAATATTTAAAATTAATTAATTTATAAAGAATGAATATTAACGTAGAGTTCATCGGATTTTTAATTAAAAAAATATTTTTTATTGATAAATCTTTCTTTATACATAATAAAATAAATAAAAACTTAAAATTTGCTTTGAAACTTTTTCTTTAAATACAAATTTTTAAAGGTATAAGATATCAATTTTTATTTGTTACTAATAAACAGGTAATTTTTCAAAATGTTAACAAACAGAAGTCTTTTTGTTTACAATCTTTTTTGGAAAAGACGAGAGTACACAGGAATGAATTTATTTGCTTTTACACACACACACACACACACACACCCACACACACACACACCCACACACACACACACACACACACACACACACACACACACATATGAGGGCATCGCTCGTTTAATTAGTTTTCAAGCAGGTGGCAACTTGTGGTGAGCGGATTACCAGTTATATGCACGTATTTTAATGACTTTCAACATGTACCAGAAACTAAAGTGAACTTATGCGCTATGCGAAAGACTATTCGTATTGTCACTTTGCAAACTATTCAACACTTATAAATGATGTTTATGTAGTAATTGTAGGTAAATCCCCTAATCAATGCTCTTGGCAATTATTAAATAAAATTTATAATTACTTAATCGAAAGAATTGATTGATAAATATACTTTTTTATATTCTGATTTGTCAGGAAAAAATTATTCCAGGCAAGATTTTCTTGTTCTCTATGTTGTGTTTGATGAATTAATTATTTTTTAATATAACCTTAATCTTAATTAACTATTGTAAATATCTTAATGTATCACACATAAGACAATATTTGCTTTGAAATATAGTATTCCAGACAGCAGCTGAATCTTCTCGCCGAGTAGAAACATCTATTAAGTACAATTTATCTAGCTAATGGAGTATCTAGGGGATGCGAAGGATTTGCAGGATTAAGAGACTATTATTTGTTACAGTTGTATCACAGTCATTTACGCATTGCTACGTGCAAGTATTTATATATTATTTCCACGTTTCTTATCGATTATTTATTATTATGAAATATTGCAACGGCGTGTGTATAGTTCTATATGTTATAATAACGTGATCGCGTAAAGCCATAACGCGCAAAGCGCGTAAACTAAAGCGGCCAGAATTTAATGCGATTATTACATTGCATAAAGGGGGGCACGAATCCGGCAGCTATGTGGCTAACATGTATGAAATACATTTCTGTGATAAAGGTTATTATAACCTTTACTTTGAAGACGCGGAAGCAATTCTTCGGTCATTTAAATGCTCATGTTAAGAGAATTTTTTAATATAAAGAAGAAAAGATTTTTTTTTATTTAATTAGATTTAATTAATCACAAATTAAAATTTTGAAACTAAAATTAAAAACTCAATAAAACTAAGATTTCGTTCTAAAAAATTTTTCTTTATTTGACAACGACATTTATATTTTTATTTATTAATATTTATTAATATTTATTAATATTATTGAGAAGAATTAGTACATTTTTATGTAAGAATTTTCTTTTCAAGATTTTATAAGTATCATTTACTACATGTACTACAGCAATTTTAGGATTTCGACAAGTTTATTGTAAACATTTAATAATAAACTTCTTACGTTCTGTAAAATTGATCGCATTACACTCGAATAATATTAAGTGGACGATATAATAATATTAAGAGACGTTGCTATCGGATTAAAACTGCAAAAAATTCTGTAAAGAGAGAGAGAGTGAAAGAGCGAGAACTTATTACGCGTTTTATCGAATATTTTATTACTAATACTGCTACTATAATTGACGCTGATTAGTTAGGATATATATTTTATACTCTTGCCTTTACTCTTTTCTTCTATTTCTTGCCAAGTTCGTAAATCTTGCGAAATTCCGTGTTGATTGTCGTCTCGACAGACAGAGAGGAAGAGAGGAAGAGAGGGTAAAAGCGTTCTTAAAGTTAACAAAAGTACATTCGGATACTTTAGCGCTGAAGCGCGCGCATAGTCTATTAAATTCCGTTTCCTGTGTCTTTGTTACGACATGTCTCTCCGTCACGACTCTTTTATATACTTTCATAAAGCGCAACATTACGCCTTTTGCACCGTTTGTTACACGACGAGTATCAGGGCACAAAAACTTCAAAGACTGAGTTGCAGGCGCCGGCTTTTCTCTCGATTCGTTACAAAAGTGTGCGTTGTATGTGTGTGTATCACTTTCGTATATAAGATACTTCTATCTCTGAATTCTCCACCTATTTCTGCAATAATTTATCAGCAAACTCCGCACAATTCGTTATATATATACATAAGCTATTGATTATTTTTTTCATCAGCGACATAGCAATCTCTTGATGGCATCTATTTTTCGGTCGCGTTTTTCGTTTCTCTAATATTACACATCTCTGTAATATATAATATAATAGAGAATATTATATACTCTTTAATGTTATCTTATAATTAGCTCTTTATTGGCAGAGATTGAATTTTTCGCAATCCTTTTTGATTGAATTCTTGAAAATAATTTCTGTTTGCAACAAGAGATAAATGGATTTTAAACGAGATATTTAATCTTTTGATCAGCGAAATGCTATTTCAGTAGGGCTTTTAATGCAGTTCCAGGATTTCATTGCAGCTATTGATTTTCGCCAAGACTCCGTTACATGGTCATTCGTATATTTGAGAGCTAGTTTAAAGTATATAGTAGGATAATAACGCTCACAGTATATACATTCAGATATTTGTCATGCTAATTGCAAACGAATAGGAGTGAGTGAACCATGACATCATCTGCACAGTATCCAATGCATGGATAACATCGTGTTTATAGCAACTAATTGTTGCAAAATTTTTAAACAACTTTAAATTTAATATTTTCCACAATAGCTTTCACTTATTGACAAGAAAATCTCTATCTTTTTATATTTCGCGTATTCTTTATTTAGCGATAAAAAAAATTAGTAGTAGACATTGATAGTGATATTAAAACAAAAAAGAATTGCAGATCAAAGATATATCTTGTATCATAAATTATATTTAAATTATAATTTAGATTATTTGCTAATTATGAGTACAGAAAAGTAATTACATTACATTTTTCAATGTCCTTCTCATTCTTAATTGCGTTCTGCATAGCCTTGAAGTAGAAAGGTCCCCAAAATCAATCATAAACTGCAATATGCCTGTTTGTCATATTTCTCGAGAATTTTCTCTTTTCGATCTTATCGTATATGGGACGATCTGTTTGCATCAGTTGTTTTCCGACTCGGCTATGTAAATTCGCTTGACGTTATAACCCCTTTCCACGTCTTGCATCGTTGAAAGCACTTAAAGCACATAGTACATAGCATATACGTTATATGTGTGTATTATGTTTTCGTATAAAAATATATATATAAAAAAAAAGAAAAACTGAGAATGCTGAAGGCAGAGAGATGGCGGTTCACAAATTATTAATGTATAAGCACGTTACTTTCCCTTCATCATGTAATTAAAACTGTACTGTTAATGTCTATATGTTGAAATATTAAATGCTAAATATTAATGCCCGTAATTGCTTGTTGATCCTCTGTGAAACAGAGTGAGAAAAGTTTTTATTTTTATTTACATATACTATTCGAGTTATCATTATAATCTAAAATAAAATAAGCTATATCTTTATGTTGCTTTTGTAATATAATTCGATATATAAAACGAAATTGTTAAAATTAGAAGATATTTTTAAAGTTTCATATATACACGATAAGCGTGCAAAAATACATGAAAATTGTAAGAAATAATATATTAATTTTTAAATGCGATAAATGATTAATGATTAACATATACTTTCACGTTATAATACAAGAAAATTAAAATTAAATTAAAAATTATAAACGAAGAAAAAGAAATCTGTCGCCAACATTTTTATTTAAAAATAAAAATCAGTCTGTAATTTTTGCGAAGAGCTTAATGTTAATACGTAATAAAGAATGTTTGCAAGATATTCGCTAGATATTTGATTTCTGCGGAGAATATTTCGTTTATTATTATGATTCAGGAATCGATTGACGTTCCAATCTGAATTCCGCGGTTTTGAACACGATATATTGAATCATGTTAGATTGCATTTACCAATAGTATTGCGATGGCGAACTTAGGCCGTCGCTTTATTTTACATTCCTCTAACGAGCGTATCGAATTCTCGATACTGTGCATGGGTTTCTGTTTACGAGAAAATAATTCTTCTGTGACACTAGATCTTGTTGCAACACCTATCGAGGAATCTACGACAAATCCGATTGTGCGCGATGTTGTGCATTAATCTAATCTCTTTACAAACGCAGCTCTCAACTATACGTCCGATTCTAATCCCCGAATTATACGCTACGCAGAAATTTGTGATAACTGGGCCGTGTTCTTGAACGAGATTAAAGGATTATATCACGCGACAATCAAGATAATGTAAAGATTTTTGAAACAGAAATAAACTGTCGTTTTGGAAAATAAACAAATATAGTTACATTTAAATTAGTTTTAATAATCTTTAAAAAATCATATTCTAAATGTTAGCTGGCAAATGATGGCCAATGATTAAAAAACATATTTATAAAGACAGAAAAAGATATATATCTTTTATGCTTTATACCATTGTTTTGAAAGATTAAAAATTAAAAAAAACAAAAAAATTTTATTGGATTTTTATTTAATGAGAATTTGAGAAAAATAATTTTATATTCTTTTCATCGAGATTTTAAGGAACGGTCCCTTGAAAAAATAAATGTCAAAACAACTTATTTTATTTTTAAAATTATTTCTTACACTCTTGAAAAATAAATTCATTTTCAAAAATGTGTAAAATATTTTTTTTATATTTTTAGTAAAAATGACATTAATATCGACAACGCGTACATTATGGTAATTCCATAGAAAATTTCGCTATGCGTGATTGTCCCGTTTCTCGATAACGAAGAAAATTCCATTAAGACGATGAGAGAGAGACTCTCGTAATAGGATTTGTTGTTATGCAACTCAATTTCCTTGGTGCTAAGAAACCAACATTGATATCGAGATAGAAGCGATAACCAATTCGCGCGATGCAACGGATATTATATATCCGTTCGAGGTATTGTGTATATGACGGTATTATTCGTGTTATGTTTCGGTAACATGTTTTAGAAATTCAGCCAATTTATCCATCGCAAAATTGGCACCAATTCCATCTCCCTATGAATAATACCAAATAATACAGTTTCCATACGGGCGTGAATTACAATGCCGTGATATTCGCTCACCGAGAATCGGTAACCTAATAACGATCAAGTTTGCGTAGCGAGAACTTCTCCGAGTATGTACGATCAATTCCTATGGACCTAACCTGTTCATTGTTTGCGCCAATATCTCACCGAGATTGAGAGGGTCTTCTATTTCTGATTTCTGAATCTTCTGTTGTAATTCAAGACAAAGTCGAGCGAAAACTTCTGCAATTGCGAGAATAATCCGCATGACGATACTAGATAAACTTGACGTTTTGGCATCTGTTATTATGCCCGAAGCGTATTGTACATTTAGTTCGTAATGCCGAGCGGGTTTTACGATAGGTGAATAAAGTTTAGCGAAAGTTTGGCGATAATCTCGTATATATACATTATTTATGTGATTGTGTGCATGAAACGTGATATATATTTAAGATGCCGTGAATAGAACAGAATACAGAATCTTATTTGAGACAAATATATTGCTTAATTTTTTTTCTTCGATCGATTAATTTGCAATTAACTCTTTCTTAAGATAACCTTGATTAAAAATGTCACCTTTTTATCTATTTCTTTTTCAATATTTAATTTTAGATATTTTATAATTTGCTCTCAGTTAACCTTCTATTAAGATAAAGTTGGAGGGAAAGGCTTTGTTATTTTTATTTGCGCTTTTAATTACAATATATTGTTTGACGGAGAAGTCAAAGACGGAGCTTTTTTATTAATAATTGTTTATTGAAAGCTTATAGTTTGTAATTAATTGTTATTTTTTTCTTTTTAAACTGATACAGAGAATGGAAATAAGAAAAGTTTTTTTCCTCTTTCCGATTAAAATATTGTATAAAAAAGAATTAAATGATAAATTATTTCTATAAACTCTCTCTCACTTCTTGTTTATAGAAATAATCTATAAACATATTTGTATGCGCGTTTTGGATCTATATTATTCATTATCTATATTATTCATTATGATGTTACAAATTCATATTTTGTGATCAAGTTTTTCTCCAAATCAACTCAATGATTGGCAAAGTGACGAGATCGTTGCACGTGTTACAGAAAGTTTCTTGTACCAGGAAGTTTAAGGTCTACTACATCTAAACTTTGGACATTTGCAAGCAAGCACTGTAATGACAGGCTGCCCGTGGCATGTTTAAAGCCGGGCTTGAAACTTTCTTGTTTCAGTATGTCTTTAAGTAAGAGCTTGTGTGTATGGATTGTTTGACCAAGCTATATCTTGTAAAACGGATCTCAGATATTATATTTTTGAGTGATAAACAGTTATTTTATATCATAGAAAGTTCCAGACATTTTACAAAAGTGATATTCAGAGGAAAGAAGCCTAAAAGATTTGCGAGAAGAGATGCAGAGAAAAAACTGATTATAAAATTAACGGCGATGATAATAGATCGATGAGAAAGATATAATCGTAATAATTTTATAATTTTTTAACATTTATTTAATCTAATGAATAATATAACAATATTTCTGCATTTATTGAAACAGTAACATATTATATATTTATTAAAATTATTAAAATTAATCGCCAAAAATTTATAGTTAATAACTTTTAAATTTTCAAGAGATAGAGAAAGTGAAAGAGAAAGCCCTTTTTAAATTTACATTCTTTATACCAATTTTATAGTGATATAATTGAATTATATTTAATTATTTTATAATAATATAAAATATTTGACTTTTAAATTTACTTTCATATGTACTAATAATTTTCGTAAACACGAGGACTAATACATATATTATATATAATGCGCAGTTTACTATAAATTTATAATGCGCAATGTCAAAGGAAAGAAAAGTTACATATTGTGGAAATTTGCGGGTTGAAAAGGAATAATTTGTATCAAACGTACTGATATGGAACATGACATTTCTTTTAACTATGCCTTTGATTGTTCCACCTGTGTTTGCATTCAATTCAAAAGACACGGCAAATTGTTGCTTCGCAATCGCTTTTCGCGTCGGTTCAATTTTCGCGACATTCTTTTCCGAGAACAAGATATGCGTAGGTGAAACTCTTTGTGTTTTCGCTGCTACTTCGTACAATATATTTCCAGAGCGGTTTTGTTTGATTCCCTATACAAAGATGGGACTTTAAACTCTTGCCAGAGAGAGGAGTCAGTGCCATTAAATGTTGCATTCTTCATGTTCAAAGCGTACATTCCAATGCGAAATTGGCCGGAGTCGTTACGTCTCGTCGAGAGTGAAGCATTCAAAGCTAAATGATCTTTTAAGCAATTAGTAGAAATGTACAAAGTTATGACGAGTTACAAAAGTTAATGTAATATTATGCAATCAAATTCAATATATGTACAATTAATGCTAAATTTAATAATATCAAATCTTTGCATTGATAATGAACCATAACTGCCGTGTCTTTTTTAATTTAAAATTAATTTTTAAATAGAAAATATATTATAAATAATTGCATATATGCGCGCGCGCAAAAAAGAACTTCTCGATATTGTAAACTTAACAAATCAATAAATTCGATTTATTATTAAATTGTATATATCTCGTAAGTAATGATTTTCTTCTACAAATTTTTAAATGTGTATATATAGTGAAAGATACAGTGCGTGTGCGTATGTCGAAAGATGTATTCATATTTATAAGTATATTTTAAAATTCGTGTTTCCAGGCCGACGTCCTTTAATTCAGAAGTCTTTGATTCTAATTAAATTTAGAGAATGATGTACCGCTTCATTATGGCGAGACCATGAGAGATGTAAATTTAATCGCGAGAAAATTGGATCAAACTTTTTTCGCTTGTTACTATTTCTATGTCAGAATTTTAAAAGATATTTGATTTATTTTTATTTTTGTTAATATTAATAAAACTAATTTATATTAATAAAAACTGATAACATATACATATTTGCATAATATGTTTTTTATGATATAACGCGTTTATTATATATACATACGTATAACTCGTCTATATATATATATATTTTTTTTTTTTTTCTTTATTTTTATATATTTCTTGTAAGGAAAACTTTATAAATACTTGATAAATTATCTGTCTTAAACAGAAAAGATTCTGAGAGATACCTAGAATTTTTGAGAGACAAGAAGGAAAGAGTTTTCGTTATGCCCTCTCCATTTGAATATTGAAATATTCATGAAATATTCTTCGCGAGTGCAAATTTACATATGCATGAAGAGCGCAACCGAAAAATTGACGCTACTTGCGAAGCTTTCTGGAAAATTAACGTCAAACAGTTCAGAAAGTTTATTGAGAATATACAGATTCTCGAAAAATTGAAAAGAGTGAACACGTTGTTTATTATTTTATCTTCAATTTTTTCTGAATAAAACTATTAAATGGTGATTAATAAGATTATTTATTCGTGACATTTTTATCAAAAATTGACTTTAAAATTTGTATAAGATATGAAATTACGTATCAATTAATACCCTCATAAGAGATTTTACTCTTCCGGTTTGCCTTGACTTCGTCAATAATATACGTCTAATAGATCTATCTATCTTCAAATATCGTCGTCATATATATATATATATATATATATATATATATATATATATACACATATGTATATATCATACAGCCGAAATATATACAAGACAATTAATTGTATTCACAAAGGTGCAATAATCGTATTATAGCTAATGAAAAGAAAAACTGCATTCCGCTTTTCTGCTGTTTTTCTTTTCGTTTGAGAGCCGGCAGATGTAACAGACAGGAAATTCGCGGAGAATAACTCTTGGTCGAGCGGTAATTAAGTTGGCCGGATACGTTAATATTGTCGAATCAAGAGTTAAGAGAGCTCTTTGAACGAGATTGAAACGCGTCCGAGAGCTTTAATCGGCGATCAAAACGATCCAGCGCGCGGCGTCCGTCCATTTGCGTTCCATGCGGATGCGATTCGAATGTGTGAATTCTATACAATTCTATACAAGCGACCTAATTTTCCGAGCGTACGGGCCCGCAGAGTTTACTGCATTTCGACGGATCCGACGATTAGGTAATCTCATAAAGGTATTTCGATTATTTCGTTTGGCGGTATGAGCGGTCAGTAATCGTGCGCGCTTCATTACCGCAAAATATCGACATGTTTCAAGATAATATATGCAAAAACGCTATTGAAAAGTCTGAAAGAATTTCACTAGAAATTATTCTTCAATCAATTTATGTAAAGCCGTCTTTTATTACCACGAAAATTTATTCGGATGTCATTCTTCTTTTTCTTTTATAATTTTTTTGTTAGATATTATATACTAAATTCTTTTACGAATAAAATATTGGCAGAATTTAGAAAGTTGTATATATTCTTGTGGCTCGATAATATTGATATACTATAATATTGATTATATTTTAATTAAAGATAACGTAAACCCTATTCTACTTGTATATACATATAACTGTGATTATAAAGTGAAAATTTTATAATCACGGTTTTCTAATCATTCTTTTAGTTTCATAAAGAATGTATATTTTATTATTTACTTTAATGTATTATATAATTAATATCTCAGAAAGATGATTAATATTATTTTTTTCTATTAAATTAACATTTAAGGCTTCATTAAATCACATAGTAATAGAATTGCATATAGGATCAAATGCACAGATTTTTCGCAACATTTGCAAAAATATACTTTCTTCCGCAAAACCCACAATTTATATTTTTATTTCAAACCAATTGCGAATTGTCATTTGTATATGACGAACGTATCGGAAATGAGTTTTGCCGGATACTTTCTCATTTTTTCTCCGATTGTATGCAGATCAATTTCAATTTCCTTCCGGCCCTACGGCTGACGGCGTCAGTTTGGAATGGTTTATTTCGAGCGAAGAATTAAAATTGAAAGATTTATCTTTTTTTTTCTTTTGTGTCTCTTTGTAGATTTTCGTTAGATAATTTAGATAACATATCTGCTGTCTATTATTTATCAACTTTATTTGTATTGTACAAATTTCGTCTAATGACACAATAGAGCTTTAGCTCAAAATAATTTTTCTAGTATTTCAACTTGTGCGATTTTTTTTCTTTCTTTTATAGAAACTCGAACAATACAAGCGCGCGCTACGCGCGTACCATTCTTCGATTTTATGTTAAAAAAATGATATTAAAAAAAAAATAATATAAAGTTTGTTTAAACATGATTAATATTTTTTCACAGAAATTAGCTGATTAAAACGTTAATTTGCTAATTAAATTTTAAAATAATAATATGTTAAAAAATTAAAATATTGTAATATATTGTAAAAAATATGTTATAATATATTCTCGATTAATATTTCTTGACAGAAATCAGCTGATAACTGTCAAAAATATTAATCGAGTTTAAAGTATTATAACATATTATTTTAATTTTTATAACATTTATTATTTTAAAAATTAATTAGCAAATTAACGCTTTAATCAACTGATTTCTGTCAAAAAATATTAATAAAGCGAAAATTTGTTAATTAAATATTCTAGCTTACATATTTATATTTATATTGTGTATGTTATAATTTGCTAATTAAATTTTAAAATAATAATATGATAAAAGTTATAAAATAGTAATATGTTGTAAATAATATGTAATAATACCTTATTCTCGATTAAAATATTTTTTCTTTTTAACGTTATATCTTTTCGAACGAATCTCCTTCGAGTTTTAATTAATTATTAATATTAAGTCATGTTTATAGTATCGCGCGCGCGCTATTAGCATGAAGTTGCCGATGTTCGTAGCGAATAGCGGCCATTACCGAAACGCCGCGAGTATCAGGCAGTTGGAGCTGCGTCCCGCTGTGATTAATTAGTAAGCATAATCGTTAGAAACGATTTCCAACCTTTGTATTGTAATATTTGTCAATCGCATATCATAATGTCAACGTTAATATGTAGTCGTAATTGTTCGAAACGCATATTTCGCGAAAAATTCGATGCAAAATCTCTTGCCAACATAACCCAACAATCTGTTTTCGGGCGCGCGAATGTGTTGCGATCCGTGGATATATCTATCGTTAATTCTAGCTTACATATTTATATTGTGTATGTATAATGCGAAATAATAAGATTATTCTAATATATGTATGTATTTTATTTGTTACAGGTAGCATTGCACAGTTCGATTCACGCGTCGTGTCGGGAGTGCCGTATAAAGTTTCGCGTGTCGGGAATGCCGTGTAAAGTGTCGAGCGATCGTAATTATTCGTATTTTCGCGAGTGTCGTGAGTGCTACAAAGGAGCAATGACGATCGACCAAGAGAGGAGGAGGAGGCCCGGGGAGGTATCGGGCGACAGCGGAACAACTGCGAGGTATATAAATACATTATAAAAACATTTTTTCTAAACTGCATTGTTTATGATATTGTATATTCGACACACACATATGTATATACATAATTTGAATATTTTGTTTTCAGATCAATGTGCTGTGTACTACAACTCTGGTATTGCACGTATCGGTGAGTGAAAAATTGTTTATTTTATAACATTTTTATAGTTGTAATAGGGGTGTATATGTATAATATGTTGAAAATATTAAAGTAATATGTTTTAAATAACATGTTATAATATCTTATCTGCGATTAATATTTTTTGACAAAAATCAGCTGATAATTGTCAAAAATATATTAATCGAATTTAAAATATTATAACATTTCCTCTTTAAAAAGGCATGTTAAGATTCTCACAAGTAGGTATTGTTGCATCTTTTCCGCGATGCTGATTGACTGTTTCGATTCGCATTGTGTGTTATATTCATAGCATCGAGAGGCTGTCATCGCGAGGATTAGAAGTTGACAGTTGTTCAAAATAAAATTAAATAAAATAATAATATGTTTTAATACTTTAAATTCGATTAATATTTTTGACAGTTATCAGCTGATTTCTGCTAAAAAATATTAATCGCGGACGAAGTATATATTATAAGTATATATTATAAATTATAACATATTATATTATTTGTAACATTTTATTATAATTAAAATAATAATTGTAAGTAATATAATATGTTATAATTTTATCCGCGATTAATATTTTTTGGCAGAAATCAGCTGATAACTGTCAAAAATATTAATCGAGTTTAAAGTATTATAACATATTATGTTATTTTATTTAATTTTATTTTGAACAAACTGTCAAACTGCTAACCCTCGCGATGACAACCTCGATGCTACGAATAGTATAACGCACAACGCGAATCGAGACAGTCAATCAGCATCACGGAAAAGATGCAACAATACTTGTGAGAATCGAGTTAGAGTCAAATATATTTTGTTCGACGCTTTAACGTTTGACTTTTCAACGATCTAAATATAATTCAAATTGAGGACGCACAATAAAACAATCGGATCGAGTAAATAAATTAAGTTCCGTAACCCGTAACACATTAATTGTTTAATAAATAAATTAATCTATATTTTAAAATATACTTGTAATAATTTAATATTCCGTGTATATATAGGATTTAATAATCGCCGAATCTCTCGTGTGCAAATAGAGCGAATTAAACCGAATAGAAAAGTCCGTTTTGCGATCTTCACAATAATTAAGGAGAAATTAATTAAAGAAAATAGCCAATCTGTGCGCATATAAGTGCGTAACGAGAAGAGACCCCACTTGTCACACGGTTGCTATAGGCGTAATAGATAATTAAACTTGATTATTAATCCCAACGCTTCGTTGAACGTTTAACATTAGGCTGTCTCTTATTGTTAGGCTGTCTCGTCACGTGCTTATACTCGCACAGATTGGCTGATCTTTTTCCATTAATTTCTAATTAATCATTGCAAAGATCAGAATGCACATTAAAATTTTGTAGATAATAAATATTTTATTCTTATATGAGCAAGGAGAATAATCATCAATATTTAAATGTATATTAAGCGCCTTTTAATATTTCTAAATTTCGTAATTCTGACTTTGTTAAACTTTTTCTTATTAAAAGATTTTTATATTAAAAAATGCAATAAAAGAGAGTAATTTTTATTTTTAGCGTATATAAGGCTGAATTTAATTGGGATTTTTTTTTTTAACATTTTTGTTATTTATTTCTATATTTTTATTTTTCTTTTATTTTGCATACATTAGCGAGTTTGTAATTTTTGTTTCAGGGAAATTTAAGTAGGTTTAAATTTAACAAGGTTACAATGCGGTTTTATATAACTCCGTGTAATTACAAGAATAATTTTATTAATTTTAATTTGAATTTGAAATCTTTATAATAAAGGTAATACTTTTAACATACATTTTAATGCCTTAACATACGTTAAAAAACTGTTTATTAGTTAAGATAACTAGAAAGTATATAATTCAGTACTCTCATTTACGACAAATCTAAATACCTCTTTTAAATGTATTTTTGAAAATTGTACTAACTAAAATTTAATAAAATCGCCATAGACATGGCGTTTGCTCAGAAATAAATATATATTATATTGTCTTGAAATACCTCTTCTCGGAAATGGCCTTTTTTGCATTTATATATGTCAATAAAGAAGTCCGTAAACGAGAGATCATAAAAATATTTTCTTATTTATCCACGTAGAAATGCCTTTGTTAAACGGTGCACGCGTTGGGCAAACGAGACAAGAATTAAAACGACGCACGTACACATATGTATGTATACATGTATACATATATTCTTTGCCTCTCTTGTTTCTCTCTCTTTTTTCCTCTCTTTCTCTATTTCTTTCACTATTCACTATATGATCGAAAAATATTAAGTCGCTTGAAGAGCAGCGAAGTCATCTCTGCGTGGGTGCGAATAAAAAAACTCAATAAAAAGTGTAATCCACATATACGACAAACACATAACGATAACAATGACGCGAGTACGTTTAACCATCTCGATCACGTCAACATAATAACGCGCGGTTGCTTAATTCGATATACAAAACAGACAATTGCTTCTAATCATTGATGGAAAGCTATTACCTATGCTCTAGTTACATGCAAATTGTTATATCGATAACAAAAAAAGAATAAAGAATCCTATTAGTCAAATATCATAAACGCGTCATGATTGTAATAATAAAAATAGACCTATTATTACACACAATCACTAGCGGATCCTGACGTCGATAATGGGGGGGAGGGGGGGGGGGGGGTTTGCAAAATTATTTTATTTAATATTTTTGAGGTGTCATGATTAGCTTTTATTCCAGGATCAACGATGTCGATAGCTCTTTAATGTTTGTTTTTCTTTATTTATATTTTTTAAACAAATTCAGCAAAACTGTTTCTTTTAATTTGCAAGGGGGGGGGTTAACCCCCCCCCCCCAGAATCTGCCAGTGTATATATTAAGTCAGACATAGGACGAAATGATGATGATATATATATATATATATATATATATATATATATATCATCATCATTTCTTCTTATGTCTGACTTAATCTATACCTAACTCCTTGAATGCGTAATGAGTATAATTTATAATGTATCTTATACATACATATTGTATATATTATATAGATATAAAGAATTTCGCCGAATTATTTTCGTGCAACGAAATTATTTCATCATTTCGTCCTATGTCTGACTTAATCTAAACTTAACTCCTTGAATGCGTAATGAGTATAATTTACAGTGTATCTTATACATACATATTGTATATATTATATAGATATAAAGAATTTCGCCGAATTATTTTCGTGCAACGAAATTATTTCATCATTTCGTCCTATGTCTGACTTAATCTAAACTTAACTCCTTGAATGCGTAATGAGTATAATTTACAGTGTATCTTATACATACATATTGTATATATTATATAGATATAAAGAATTTCGTCTAATTATTTTCATGCAACGAAATTATCTCATCATTTCGTCCTATGTCTGACTTAATCTAAACTTAACTCCTTGAATGTATAATGAGTATAATTTCCAGTGTATCTTATACTTTTATATATATATATAATATATATATAAAATATATATATATAAAAAATATATATATATAAAAGTATAAGATACACTGTAAATTATACTCATTGCGCATTCAAGGAGTTAGGTGTAGATTAAGTCAGACATAGGACGAAATGATGAGATAATTTCATTGCACAAAAATAATTAGGTGAAATTCTTTATATCTATATAATATATACAATATGTATGTATAAGATACACTGTAAATTATACTCATTACGCATTCAAGGAGTTAAGTTTAGATTAAGTCAGACATAGGACGAAATGATGAAATAATTTCGTTGCACGAAAATAATTTGGCGAAATTCTTTATATCTATATAATATATACAATATGTATGTATAAGATACATTATAAATTATACTCATTACGCATTCAAGGAATTAGGTATAGATTAAGTCAGACATAAGAAGAAATGATGATGATGATATATATATATATATATATATATATATATATATATATATCATCATCATTTCGTCCTATGTCTGACTTAATATATACACTGGCAGATTCTGACTTAATCTATACTTAGCTCCTTGAATGCGTAATGAGTATAATTTACAGTGTATCTTATACTTATATATATACACTAGCGGATCCTGACGTCGATAGCTCTTTAATGTTTGTTTTTCTTTATTTATATTTTTTAAACAAATTCAGTAAAACTGTTTCTTTTAATTTGCAAGGAGGGGTTTTAATCCCAAAACGTCCCCCCCCCCCCCAAGTTCCGCCAGTGCACACAATGGATACATAATTTAATCAAAAATTTTAGATAATATGTATTATTTTTTTCTCATATTTTAATCTCTCCTTTTCTCATAACTTTTTAAATAAAAGATATTTTATCTTTTATATTTATTTGTAGCTGATTCGACATATGATATATTTTAATATCTTTATAAAAATATTTAATGATGATAAGACGGCATTTTTAATTCAAGTAAACAGCTGTTTCGTGCTTGAAATAATCGTGATCAACGGTATTGATAATAATCATCATAATTAACGCGTTATAATTACTGTGACGCCCATTGAAGAGATTTTCATGGTACGATGATCTTTGCGTCAATTAATTGTTTTATTGTAATAATAATTGTCACTATGTGATCGGAGGATTGTAGTATTAATTATCATAGCATTGTGTGTAATGTTGTAACGATCTCACAATCAGTGACAATTTTCGTAGTTCGCAAATTTAATAACTACGATATAATACATATTTAAAGTATACGTCGAGGCAATAATAAATAATGCGACGTCGCGTAATAATTATTATCGAGGCAACTGAAATATGATAAATTGGAACAAAGTGGAATTGTTGAAACAGGCAATAATAACAATTTCCCTTGTAATATTGCGGTACGACTGCGTTATGCTTCACAAATAAATCTGGACACAATTGTTGTTTTTACAATATCAAATAAAAGCATTATTATTTTTTGAAAAGTACAGAAGTAAATAATATAAATAACGAAAAAAATGAGACTAAAGTATACAATAAATGCACGCACGTACACACATTCGTGGTAAAAATATATTATCTTTAGATTTTTAAAAATACTCAAATCTGCAGCAATTACACATGAATCACAAATAAAACCAGAAAACGAGTTAATTATCTAAAGAAGAGCATTTCAATTTTGCTCTAATTAGAAATTAATTATAATAATATTCTCTCTTTTAATATTCTTTTAATATCTTAAAACTTGAGATTTCTTGATTTTATTTTTATATTCTATATTACTTTAGTTTTTTTATTTATAACTACAGCGCTATTTAAAACCAAAACCAAAATACTTTTCATGCGAGCGAGAAATAAAAAAAAATAGAAATGAAAAAAGAGGACAAGGGATAATTTTTTATTACCACGATACATTCGCAAGAATAATGGTCGGATTTATGTTTGTAAATACGGAGTATGTATCATTTGACGGAATATAGGACATCCGAGGAATCGGGAAACGAACATCCCGATGGATGTTAGGAATATTCAGCTGCAGCTTGCGATCGATATACGGCTATTGCTTGTAGTTAGGAACAGCAAATCTTTCAGAATCGTAAAAATTGAGTGCACCGCGTGCATAATGCGACCGTAAAATGAGAAGCATAAAGCTCACAGACGCAAGGAAAACTTTCTGTCTGTTGTTCATGCTGATTATGCTGATTCCATTACAGTTAGTCGTGAAACAAACAAAGGATATAAAGCAAAATTCACATTCTTCAATCTTGTTCAAAATTGAGTTGAAAAAGAACATGCTCTTACTTTACGTTTTTCTGTGTGCGTCATTTTCTTTACTTTATTGCATATATATGTAATAACAAAACCTATAAAACGTAATAATTAAAACATATATGTAATGACAACACTTGGCAGAGCATAGTGGTTTAAATTAAATTTTAATAAAACTTAAGAAACATTTAAAGTTTCTAAAACACAATTCTAAAACTACAATTCAGACAGTTTATTAAAATTTTTTGTAAGTCTAAATTTTCCTAGAATATAAAAGTGGAAAATACGAGTTTTTCTTGCACATACATTAAAATATCCTAGTTTGTTTAATCAAGATCGTAATTAAAATCAGCACGCATATTTTAATTTTTAAACCATATGACATGCATTTAAAATGGCATTGTTGCAATTTATGTGCGTTAAATACAATATTTAATTTATATCTCTATATGTGTATTTATTATATGTTTATTTACTTGTTGTTGCTTGCATATATGTTTATATTGATTGAATGCACTTTTACTTTATTTATTTTTATACTTTTTGTAAGACATGCGCCCGTATTATAAAATGGTTATTTTAACATTGCATGGAAAACATTTAATGAAAGATGTTTGATTAAAAAGTTGAGAAATATTCGAGAAAATCTCGCTGGCACGTGTTAAAAAGCTCTCATACATACTAATGCAATTTTTAATATCGAGCTTTTTATTCAGTCCCGTTCATTCAGGATTCTAATTAACGTTAACAAGTCGAGCCAAATATGAATACTTCGCATCACAGGCATTTCATATTAGAGGCGTTGGGATGCATTTATAATGGCGATGTATTAATTTCGATGCTTTTGCAAATCAATAAAATCAAACTTTGAATACACGCGTAATGCGATTAAGTATTTATAGATCCATCATAAATTAATGCCTGAAGCAAACGAATTATGAAGCAAAGTAGAGCTTAAATCTTGCGAGATCTTTTTAAGAATGCTATTTTTTATATTTTATATGTTTGTTATCAGTTATATAGTTACTATAATATTTAAAAAAATGGAAATTGTAATGACAAAATACGTTTTATTTACTGCTTCTTTTGCGGAAATAGTATACATTTCTTACGTTATTTTCAATTTACGTTGTGAGAATTTCTGATAAAATAATGCTCAAATTATAATTATTGATGCACACAATTAGATTATGTGATAAATTATATTTTCACTCATGGAGATAATGCAGCCTAGTCATATTTGTGGTTTGGACAGCTTTTCATGGGGACGTTTCGTCGACAGGACTCCGCAATTTAACACAATCACCGATTTTATTGGCTTTCCGGTCTTCGTACCAAATTCCTCGATCTATTTAATCATGGTGGATATCAACAGTTTACCACTACTATGCGGTTGAATTTAAACGCGCGGACGATAATTAAATCTTTTGTAAAACGCTATTGCATGATACGAAGTTTTTATTGCGAGGAAAAATAAGAGGAAAGAAATATATTCTATTTGAAATATTTCTAGAATAATTTGTCAACGTTTGTGTTGTAAAAATACGACAATATTATATTTGTGTTATAGACAAATAGAAGATAAAAAGAAATGAAATATAAAAGATATTTTATATATACATATATATTATTGATTTTTTAAAACTTCTTTAAGTTCAAATAAAATCATTAAGATTTATCACTATAAATTATTTATATAATTAAATAAATATGATAAATCTAATTTAATTAATTCGGTATAATAATTTTATAAAAAATTTAAATTGCAACTAATATTTGTATGTCATAATTTACAAGCTACTCGTTAGATGGCGACATGTATTCTATTGATATAAATCGATCGAATTAAATATATTTTTCAATTTATTATATATTAAAGATAAAATAATAAATTAAATTTAAAAAAACTCTGACAAATAAAGTATAAAAAGAAAATAAAATATTGTATGTAAAAGATCAAATAAGACGTTTAATTAAAATATAATTAAATAATTTTTCAACGTGCAAAAGATACTATTTGTTCCTAAAGTACGACAGTTTTACTTGTATAATACGATTACACGATAAACGAAGTCGTTTCTTTACGGTTTTGTCAGCAACTCGAGTTATACTTAAGCTTAACAATACTGCTTGACGACATTGCATTACTGCACCAGTAACATTACGAGCAAAGTTCTGGATTACCAACAAGAAATGTCCACCATTACCTTGTAAATGTTTCTCATTCCGCCTATTACCCGGCCAAAAACGACCCTATCTCTATCCACGGTTTTCAAGCGCTTAAACGTAAGATTAAACTTTGAATCGTTTCTGCCATCATCGTTATCGCACATGGACAGTATGCCGGGTTCTATATGGCGTAGATTGGAGTTTTCCTTATCGAATGAGTCACCGTATATAGAGGTACCGCCGGTACCGTCAAACTTTGTGACATCTCCTCCTTGGCACCAGTAGCCAGAGACGATACGATGAAATGGAGTGTGCCTATAAATTGTGTGAATTATAAATTTTATACGAATTGTTTCCTTTGATTTCGACGTTATTAATCGATTTCTGAATAAATTTCAGATATGCTTTAAAAAAATTTCAAGTACAATGTTGCAAAATTTTAATATCAAACTTATATGACATAATAATTTATAATAATAATTTATATACCAATAATAATTTATATACTTATATGACAATCCATTTATCCCACGGCAGAAAGCTGCGAAGTTCTCACATGTACGTGGTACGATACAATCGTAAAGTTCAAACACTATACGACCTAATTTCTGATTTTCTCCTTTAAGTCCAACATCGAAGAAGCATCTCGTTCGACTTTTCTCAGCTAATTGCTTTCGTATATCTGATGCAATGGATAGTCTTTCAATCACTGAAACGTATCTGTGTTATATCAGAAACTTTATACTGTATTTGTGAAAACGTAATTAATATTTGTTTTACGTTTATTTAGCAAAATTAAAGCAATTTTTTTTGTTTTGCATCGGGATATTAATTAAATAACCTTGCATGATGTTCTACTGCCTCATGCATGCTCTTCCAGAGCTTCAAAAATTCACGAGTAGGATATTGACTTTCCACTTGACGAATTTTCTTCAGCATAATTTTGTTTTTCCGCATAATTATATTATTTTTACGATCTTGATCCTCAATCTTTGATTTATACTTGATATCCGATGCCCAACAATCCACGTGTCCCTAAAAATGGAGAATAAGAATTTTATATTACCATGCTTTATTTATATATATTTGGACTAATATTATTTCTAAAGATAAGACCATATATACACAAAATCGAGCAGTTTTATTTCCAAATTTTTTAACATGTTATGTATATTACATAGCATATAATATGTATAAAATTATTCTAATTTTACAACAAGCGATATGACGATACTAACCCCTAATCGATGAATTCTGTTTATTTTTTTCAACAGATTTATATTCTCTTTATCTATTTTGTTAACTCGTATGGCATCTTGTTGCAAGTTAAACGCTTTCAAATAGGCAGATACATTGAAATGCGGAGGTTTGTCATCGACCTTCGATGAAATATGATCAAAATTCTTATGCTTTGTATTATTCATGATTGCATAACATTTATATAAAGTTTAATTTTTCATTATATAGATTTCGAAAAATGTTTTTATATGATTGATATTATCATTATATTTTTACGTCAATTTTGTCTCTATCTTCTCTACTAAGCGGATTTATAACTAAATTTGCAAAAATTTTTATTCATGTGTTTAACGTTATAATGTTACATGAATAGATGCAAAGTTCAGATAATATTATTACTAATATACATATATATATTCGGACTGAATTTAATAGAGAATTAATGATGTATTTGACAACATGTTTTTGATAAATAAGCATAATAATGCTTATTATACAATAAATTTATATGCATAAAAAGCGAAGGCGTTAATAAGCTCATCTAATTGTGAACAATAATTAATTTATTAATTACACGTTCGTTTATTTCTTTTGACAAACTTCAGCATCCAATTAGCATTAAACGATATATGTGATAATTAATGTAATGAGATAAATTAAGTTATTTTCTTTATTATCGTTATTATTTTTTTAATGAAGGCTTGTATATTCTTTTATATGTATAATAAAATATATAAAATTATAAAAAGAAATAATTATTACGTGAAAGAGCAAAAGAAAAGACAAAATTTACATAAAATAATGTAAAAAGTATTTATCTCATATTTTCCAACAGTTTCTATAAAAAAGAAGAAAACAAATATTAAATTTCAGCAAAAAAATTGAATATAGAATATTATTAAGTTTTTGTATGTATTACATTACCCGTAATTTTTTGGTGTTTTCTTAAATCTATTTGCTTGTATTAATATAATCACAAGAGTCAAAATGCATTCAAAGTACTAAAAGAAATAAATATCAATATTTAAATATTTATCAAGGATGCACAGATGCTTACAAATAATATATAATTAATTATTTAACACTAATAACGCACCCCATAAAGGAATTTATAGCCAAACTGAAAAAGTCTAAGCCCGCAAAACCTGAGTGGCGCTTGCATTGTTTGCAATAAAAATTGTAAGATCTGTATTAAGATAATAGATCATGTATCATTAGTTTTCTACTTGTATAAAAATTAAATGAAGATTTGTCGCGATATAATATTTTTCAATTTTATATTGAAGCTTACATTTTCACGCATTTCCACATCGCAAGTGGAATACGATGTTTTACTTAACATGTTGCTTGTTGCATTTGCCTAATAAAATTAGAATAAAATTAATATTATTTTAAATATTATGAAATTTAATTAAAGCAGCGTCTGAAAGTATTTGTTTAAAGAGAGTGAAAACAAGATTATTAAGATTTGAATTCAAATATATAATTTGAATTTGAATGTAGAAGCAATATACCTTGGCGCTAACTTGCTCGCATATATAATTTATCAGGAGTATTCTGCAGATGTACCAAGCCAGCCAAAATATGATTATTGTGACTATCAAGATTCTTTTGTTAGCGTCGTAATCTCTGACGAATATCGCGGTGAAAAGCTCGCGGAAAAATTCTGCTATAAAACCGAAATAACATAGCATCTTGAAAGTCATTTCTACTTCGAATATTGAGTTTACTTCGCGAGATATTTTATGCAATTCCAGATGAAGATGTCTGTGTATAAACGCGATATTAATCTTATTGCGTGATAATATATAATAATAGTTAAATTTAGATAAACATTCACATTACGATCCATGTCATATATTCGCTGCTTGGCGCACTTGGAAAATTGCGCTGCTGCGAATGCAATATGGAACTTTCCCAAGCCCGCTTTATTCCTCGTACGTTCTCTGTTGTCAGTTTGTGTAGGTGTTTGTTAACTTGATCGAACTTGAATCCTATGTATCTGAATATAGAAGAGAATAGTGAATAATGAGAATTATTTACAAATACAAATAAATATGTATATTATAACCTAGTAATTCTTAAAAGTTATTATGAAAAGTTATAAAAAGGATTCCTTCTTTCTTTTTAATTAGCATAAATATAATTTTGCAAACTTATGATTGCTAGATTAATATCTACGTAATAGTTTTTTTGTATACGTAAAAAAAACTAACCCAAGAATACTCGCAAAAATCAAGTCATTAATGATATTGATATGGGAACAATGATTTAGCATAAATGTTAAATAGATAGATTTTAGAGAATCGTAACATATATCTCGCCATCGTATGTAATCGCAACAATTTAGTAATAAGGCTATTGCGGACCATCCTAAAACAATCCACACTATTTTTTTACTTAGTTTCGGATAATCCATCGTTGTTTCGAGTGTTTTTAATGTGTTATCTACAATAGCAAGTTTCTTCAGACAGTTCCTAAATTTCTTAAAACAAAGAATAAATTGCAGTAATTAAATAGTGATTTTGTGAAAGCATAACACGTTTACATTTAATTATGTTAAAGAATTGTGTGTGACAGAATATTATAAACTTTTCGTTCAAAATTGAATCAAATCGTAATTAAATAAAATGTACCAAAGTAAGCTAATAGAAAAATTTTGCTGATTATATCACAAGAAATACAATAATTTATGCTACATTAATACGGAAAATAATTCTTTTCACGTTATAAATCCTCTTACAATTAATATTAAAATTAATATAAGAATCTATAAATCTTAAAGATTTTATTGTTATTTAATATACAAACTCTATTCGAATACAATCGAGATTATATATATTGTTAATGTGTGCGAATATATTAATATTGTCCTACCTTATCATGATACACTCCAAGAAGCATTGATAGTAGAGTTATGAAAATGTTCAGTGAAACGTAAGGTCTATATTCAGCGGAGAAATCAGGTATGCAAGGCAGGCCTTTATCTATAACGAGAAAACAATAAGTCGGCCATAATAAGAGGACATAAAAAAGACTGATTGTGAACCAAAATCTTGGGTGTCCTGTAGGGAGCTCTATAATTCTTAAACCGCACACATAACTTATTATCAGAAGTGGCGATAAAAAGGATCGAATGCTCTTCGCCATGGCAGATTGGAAACTATACTTTCTATGTCGACGACGACAATGACGGGTCTCTGTAATTGTAATTGCTGCACTCACGTGTATTGAAACAATCGATCTACCATGAGCTAGCGAAATACAAAACAAGTAAATTTATAATACAAAATAGAAGTTAATGACGAAAAATTGATTTTTTAACATTCTTGCTTTTTATTTACTTTATGTATATGACGATATATTTAAATAATTATATATTTGAATAATAAATAATATATATAATAGTATATCGTATTTTAATGTTTTGTATTTCGCAGCAATTTTTTTGAAAAATTAATTTTTTTAAGATTATCAAGAAAATATACTGTAAAAAATAACATATTACATACCAAATATTTATATACTGTCCATTATATACATTTATTAAAAAATTTCTACATATACACTCTATACATCATCATTTTTTAAAACAATAGCTATTTGCATATACTTGTACTACTATGACCACGACAGTCGCGATAGAACTAAAGAACTGAAAAACAATTAAACATTTCGATTTAATATTTTATGGATTTAATTATTTACAATATATTTAAAATAATTATATGACACATACTCCGTAAAGAAATTTGAAGCCAAACTGAAAAAGTCCAATCCCATAGAATTTGAGTGGCAATTGAATCACTTGCAACAAAAGCTGTGAAATCTATATTATTAATATATATTATTTATAATACATAGTTTTATGATTTTCTGTCTTGACTTAAATTTAAATAATTATTATAATTATTATATATAAATTTATTTTAATTGCCAACATAAATGTGTACAATAAGACTTACATTTTCACGAACTTCAACATCATAAGTGGAATACGATATTCTATTTATAAAATTTCCTATTGCATTTGCCTAAAATTGAAATATATGAAATACATATATTAGTATTAAATTCTGGTTTAGTAGTGTAATTTTGACATTTATTTATTATTAAACATATAATGAATATATTACATATATATATTTTACATATCGAATACTACATATGCATACCGAAATTGAATATAAAATTGATACCTTGACGCTGACACTTTCACATATACAATTAATAAGAAAAACTTGGAAAGTGTACACAATGTTCCAGAATAATATTACGATAAGATACTCCTTTTTTTTATTAATATAATTTTTGAGAATTAATATATTAAATATTTCTTCTAAAGTTGATCCTATAAGTCCGAAATACAATGCCATTTTGAATGTCATTTGCATTCCAAATATTGAATTTATTTCACGAGATATTTTACGTAATTCCAAATGAAGATGTCTGTATAAATACGGTAGTATATAAATTTTGTTGCAAAAACTCATTACATTATCTTAAATTCATGTGAACTCTTACATCATTATCCATGTCATATATTTGTTGCTTTGACCTTTTAAATGTCTGCGTTGACACGAACGTAACGTGTAATCTTCCCAAACCAGCTTTATTTCACATTCATTGGTCAACTTTCGAAAATTTTCATTAATTTGATCAAACTTTAATCCTATATATCTGTATATAGATATAACATTAATGATGATATTGTTATTATGAAATACGTGCCAATACATTATTATTTCCTTGCCACACATATACTTTAAGAAGGTTTAAATTTTTATACGTAATAAATTAATATTGATAACATAAGGTTTTTAAATCAATTATTGCATATGATTTTTTAAAAATTTATATATATATATAAATATACAATGTACATATATATATATATATATATATATATGTATATATATGTATGTATGTACCAACCTAAGAGTACTGGCAATAATCAAATCGCTAATGAAGTTAAGGTGAGAGCAATAAATTGTTGCAACAGTAATACAGGAAGCTTTTGTAATATTAAAATTAAATTCATGTCCGAACCATGCAGTCTCTACATAGATCATTAATATAGCCACCATGCACCACCCTAAGGCAAGTCATAATATTTTCATATGCAACTTTTGATAATCTGTCGTTATTCCAAGTTGTTCCAGGGTATCATCAACAATATCGATCTTCTTTAAACATTTTTCAAACTTCTGTTGCAAGAGGGTATATAATTAAAATATATTTGAGAGCTTGACAACTTTATATCTAAAAGCATAATACTATAATTTTTAAAGTACTTGAATATTATTCTTATAGTCTCAATTTAAAAAGAAATAGTGGAAATGTAGTAAAAGGAAACTTGTTAATAATTTATGCTGATATATATATCAAAGTGCAGAGATATCATTGTAGCAGTTTCTTTTGCTAAGTAAATATTGTACGGTATAACAGATTACATTATTAAACATTCAAGCTATTCAAATACATTCAATATTCTTTATTATTAATACATGTGGTCATGTATTAATATTTTCTTACCTTATTATAATAGATTCCGAAAATAACTGACATTAACGAAATAAAAACGTTCAGACAAAAGAAAATGAGAAAGTCTATACTGTATTTGATTATATATATTATTATATGTGTCAGGAGAAAGAAATAAATTGACCACAATAGTAATATATATAGCAAAGAGAATCGTGCTTTCCGGCGACTTGTCGAAAACTCGATGATTTTTAAACCAGACACATAACTGAATATCAGAAGCGGTGTTAAAATAGTTTGAATATTATTGGTCATCGCGCGTACTACTTTGATTCCTTCTATTGAACTGTATTTCGTTTGCCAACTGAACGGCCGCGTTTCACCAAATGATGACGGTAGTGAGTATTTGTATATATATATAATGTCAGAATACTTAAGATTATTAAAATTATCGATCTGCTAAAATTTGCCGCGATATATTTAAATAGGTCACAACGATGGATATGGTCTGTTTTTATGAAAGCTTATGTAAATATGAGTGATGTTACAAATACATTTTATCTTCGTTTTTTGTCTCCAAAGTTTGTATAATACTATGACATACATACATCTAAAAATTTTATCAAGTAATAAGAGATATAAGACTTTAATATCAATTTAAAAATGAAATGATAGCAAAAAAATGATCACAAAATTATGTTTTTGTTATAGTTGTAGAAATCATATTATTTGAACAAATAATTAAAATTGATTTTATGCAAAAAATAATTTTTGTGAAGAAAAGATAAGGCGGAGACAAAATTGACGTGGAAGTAAATTAGAAAATATTAATCTTTTATTTTGCAACTCTTTCTCTCTTTAACGAGATAATATTAATTTTCAGAGAGCACAACTATACAAAATTGAGTGGAGAAATGTAATATAATCGAAAAGAAAATGATTCTTGTGCAAAAGAAGTCAAAGATGTAAAATAAAATCTTTTTATGTCGTTTTGTTTTTCAATTTTATTTTAAGGGTTGAACGATTTATGATATATTTACGAGCTACATAATTGAATGATTTAATTTGTATAATTGTCAAAAATATATTCAGATTACATAACGCCATGTAATTATATAAGTTTTTATATACTATATATTATATACATATTATATATATGACATATGATATATTTTATAAAGTATTACATATTAAATATAATGTGCCCACATAGAATCAATCAAATTGTTTCAGCATACTATGTTTATTATAATTTTTAAAAAATATTTACTTATTTGTATGCGCTTGTATTAATATAACTAAAACGGTGGCAATTGAAGCAGTAAACTGTAAAAAAAGAAAGAAAGAGTAATTTTTTATTATAAATTAACTATTTGTAATGAATAATTATATTCTAACACACATACTTTTTGAAGGAATTTGAAACCAAATTGAAAGAGTCCAAGTCCGCAGAATCTCAATGGCGATTGAATTATAAGTAAAAGTTGTAGAATCTATATTAATTCAAAGGATTATTTAATATATATGTTTTCGATTCTTTGTTTTTATATAATTAAACTTAAAAGTTTATATAAAAGTTTATATTTGGATAACAAATTAATTCATTAAATATTTAGATTTACATTTTCACGAATTTCAACATCGGAATTGGAATATAATACTTCACTTATAAAATTTCCTGTTGCATTTGCCTAAAATAAGATGTAAAATAAAATTAATTTTTAAAATAAAACTTATTAATATATATATATATATATATATATATATATATATATGATTTAATAAGTGAAATAATTGTTAAACATAATAATAGAAGTGTAAGGCTCTGAATATGAACTAATAAATATTAAACTTATAAAGGCAAATAAGAGCCAAACGCACTGGATATAAGGTGCCGTAAACAATCATTTATTATTCTTAATTAAACGGCAAATAAACGTTTCGAGCCTTCTATCGGACCATCTTCAGTATATAAATTAGTTGAAAAATTAAAGTAGCGTGTCGTGAGAGCGAACTGAAGTTGTGAATTCATCCATTGCGTTTGGCTCTTATTATTTGCCTTTTTAATTTTAATATTTGTTTGTCAAATATAAGTTTTAAAGATGCATTTTGTACCTTGATGCTAACTTTCTCACATTCATAATTAATGAGAAAGACTTTGAAAACTTCTAACAAAAGCTGTATTAGAAGTGTAGACATATAGAGTGTATTATTATAGGTATAATTGTTGATAAATATCGTATTAAAAACTTCTTGAGAAAGCAACGCTATGCAAGCGAAGAAACATCCCATTTCAAGAGTCATTAGTGCTCCGAATATTGAATCTATTATGCGGCATATTTTACGTAATTCCAAATAAAGATGTCTGTGAAAACGTAATATTAGCTTATTGCGCGATGTGCAACCATGATTAAAGTAAAATAAAATTTCTTACATTATAATCCATATTATGTATCCGCTTTCCAAAGTTCTTGCGTATTTAGATTGAAAAAGTAATACCGAATGTTCCCAAGTCCGCTTCACTATACATTTGTTAGCTTTAGTTAATTTCTGAATGTGTTCATTGATTTGATTAAATTTCAATCCTACATACCTAAAAATTAAGAAGATTAGTCGATGGGTATAAGCAAATATAAGCAAATTCTTGTATATTTAAAAGTTTGAACACACCCAAGCATGCTCATTATAGTTAAATCATTGATAATATTTATAAGTATACAATATCTGCGCATAAAAGGAATGTAGATAGACTGTACAATGTCCTGATTATCTCGGATTCTCATAAGTCCGAATTCCAGAGAAAAAATTATTACAGTTACTATAAACCATCCTAAAATAAGCCATACTGTTCTTATATATAGTTTATAATCTGTGATTGTTCCCAATTTTTCCAATGTTTCGTCCACAATAGTGAGATTCTTTATACAATTTTTAAATGTCTGATAAGAAAACAATATGCAGTAAATGCTAAATTATTTATATTATTATGACAGTGTCTTTTTGTTACATTAATATTATAAAAAAATTATAAATTATGTTCCATTTTACTATTAATTTTTTTCAAATATTCAAGCTGCATTAATATTTTTCTACGTTAAGTTCTTCCTACCTTATCATGATATACCCCAACGATAATTGAGGATAACGCAGTAAACATGTTTAATCCAAACCAGATATGGTATAGAGTAGAGTAATTTTTTATATAAGGCATTACTCCATATATATAGATAAAATAGTAAATTGACCACAATAACAGTATATACAAAAGCCCGAACCATCGCCTCCGGGCACCTGCAGGAAACTCAATCATTCTTAAACCGCACACATAACTGATCATTAACAATGGTGATAAAATTTTTCGAATGCTCATAATGAATGTTACTTTGAACTGCACTTGCTTTGTCAACTATTGCGCTGGAACGAATGAAGTGGAATTCGTAATTTTATTCATTACATTTATGCATAATGAAATAATCGATATACTGAATTTTTCATATTGCAAACTATATAGAAACAGATGATTGGATGCGTCACATGTTTTCAGACAAAATACATATGCAAATAGTGCGATGTTGTTTTTGGCACTCTTATTTTCCATTTTTTTACTTATATGATTATATGTTTTTATAAAATGATTAAAAGCATCAAATAATGATATATTATGATGTTATAATTTATTATTGATTTTAATCAATATCAACTCTGATAATATAATAATAAAATAATATTAATTCGAGAATGAGGGGAAGGAGGGAAGGAGAAAGGACACGAAGAATAAAAAAAAAATTAAAACTACATAAAAGATTAGAAATATTAGGTTTATATTTTGCAGAAGCTTTTGTAAAATTAATTTTTAAGAAATGTGTCAAGAAAATATTTTTTATTTTTATACATTAATATATATCATCATTTTCTAACAATGTCTATTTGTATGTGCTTGTACTAATATAATCACGACAGTCGCGATAGAAGTTGAGAACTGAAATACAGTTAATCTCTATTTAATATTTTATAGATTTAATTATTTATAATAAATAAGTTGTATGACAATTACGTACTCCGTAAAGAAATTTGAAACCAAACTGGAAAAGTCCAATCCCATAGAATCTGAGTGCCGATTGAATCACTTGAAGTAAAAGCTGTGAAATCTATATTATTGAAATGTATTATTTAATATATATATTTTTTCATAATTCTTCTTTACTTAAATTTACTTAAATTTAAATTACTTCAATTTAATTTTTACTTAGATTTATTTTAATAACTCTACACAAACGTGTACAATAAGACTTACATTTTCACGAATTTCAACATCACAAGTAGAATATGATATTCTATTTATAAAACTTCCTATTGCATTTGCCTACAATTCAAATATAATATGATTTATAATATGAAATACATATTAGTGTTAAATTTTGTTTTAGTAATGTACTCTAAGAATTTTTTAATAACATTAAGCATATAATAAATCGAATTTTATAAATATGTATTTCAAAATTGAATATAGAATTTATACCTTAAAGCTGACTCTTTCACATGTACAATTAATGAGAACAACTTGGAAAGCGATCACAATTTCCCAAAATAACGTTATGATCAAGAATTCGTTCTTTTCATTAATATAATATTTGATGAATATTGTGCTAAATATTACACGCCAAAATGATCCTATAAGACCGAAATACAATCCCATTTTGATAGTCATTTGCATCCCAAATATTGAATATATTTCGCGAGATATTTTACATAACTCCAAATAAAGATGTCTATAATACGATAGAATATTTAATTGTAATTACTGTAAATATTTAACTATAAAAACTCTTTATTCCTTCTTAAATTTATTTTAACTCTTACATTACTATCCATGTCAAATATTTGTTGTTTAAAGTTTTTAATTGTCTGTGTTGACGCGAATGTAACACGTGATCTTTCCAAGCCTGTTTTATTTCACATTCATTAGTCAGCTTTCGAAGATTATCATTAATTTGATCAAACTTCAGTCCTATATATCTATATTTATGTATAAATAAAAATAATGATTATTTATACTTCTAAATCAAGAATAAATTTAAACTTCAAGAAAAAGTTTCAAGTTTTTATACGTAATAAATTAATATTTATAACATAATTTTTTTTCAGAAATTATTGCATATGTTTTTTTAATTTTATATACATACACATACACACACACGCGTATATAAATATGTATGTATACAAATATATGCATGTACCAACCCAAGAGCACTGGCAATAATCAGGTCGCTAGTGAAATTAAGATGAAGACAATAAAATAATACAAAGGTCATACTGAAAGCTACTATAACATTATGACCTATTTCATTATTTTTCCGTACAATCTCTATATATGTTATTAATATGGCCACCATGCACCATCCTAAGATAAGCAATACTATTTTTAAATGTAATTTCTGATAATCCGCCGTTGTTCCAAGTTGTTTTAGCGTATCATCGACAAAAGCGATCTTTTGTAGACATTTTTTAAACTTCTGTGTAGTAAAAAGTATATATAATTAAATTTTATTTGCTTGAAAGCTTGACAACTTTATATCTAGTAGCATAATATTAATTCTTAAAGAATTGAATATTATTTTTATATTTTTAATTTAAAAAGCAATAATCTTATTGTGAATATGTAGCGAAAAGAAAGCTTTGCTAATAATTTTCACTTCTGTATCGAGATGCAGAAAATCGTATATTGTTATGACAGTAATTTTTGCTAAATAAATATTGTGCAGCACTGCAAACTATATTATTAAAGAGAATCAAGCTATTAAAGAGATTCTATTTGAATACAATCTAAATTATTTATTATTAATACAAGACGTGATATACCAACATTTTCTTACCTTATTATAATACTGAGATAACTGACATTAACGAAATAAAAATGTTCAGACCAAAGAAAATGAAAAAGTCGACATTGTAATGGATTATGTGAGATAATACTGTACGTATTAGTAAAAAGAAATAAATCGACCAAAGTAGCAATATATACAGCAGAGAAAATCGGTCTTTCCGGCGACTTGTCGAAAATTCGACCATTTTTAAACCGGACACATAAGCAATTATCAAAAGCGGTGTTAAAATAATTTGAATATTATTGGTCATCGCGCGTACTACTTTGATTCCTTCGATTGAACTGTATTTCGTTTGCCAACTGAACGGCCGCGTTTCACCAAATGATGACGGTAGTGAGTATTTGTATATATATAATGTCAGAATACTTAAGATTATTAAAATAATCGATCTGCTAAAATTTGCCGCGATATATTTAAATAGGTCACAACGATGGATATGGTCTGTTTTTATGAAAGCTTATGTAAATATGAGTGATGTTACAAATACATTTTATCTTCGTTTTTTGTCTCCAAAGTTTGTATAATACTATGACATATATACATCTAAAAATTTTATCAAGTAATAAGAGATATAAGACTTTAATATCAATTTAAAAATGAAATGATAGCAAAAAAATGATCACAAAATTATGTTTTTGTTATAGTTGTAGAAATCATATTATTTGAACAAATAATTAAAATTGATTTTACGCAAAAAATAATTTTTGTGAAGAAAAGATAAGGCGGATACACAAAATTGACGTGGAAGTAAATTAGAAAATATTAATCTTTTATTTTGCAACGTTCTCTTTCTCGCTCTAACGAGATAATATTAATTTTCACAGAGCACAACTATACAAAATTGAGTGGAGAAATGTAATATAATCGAAAAGAAAATGATTCTTGTGCAAAAGAAGTCAAAGATGTAAAATAAAATCTTTTTATGTCGTTTTGTTTTTCAATTTTATTTTAAGGGTTGAACGATTTATGATATATTTACGAGCTACATAATTGAATGGTTTAATTTGTATAATTGTCAAAAATATATTCAGATTACATAACGCCATGTAATTATATAAGTTTTTATATACTATATATTATATACATATTATATATATGACATATGATATATTTTATAAAGTATTACATATTAAATATAATGTGTCCACATAGAATCAATCAAATTGTTTCAGCATACTATGTTTATTATAATTTTTAAAAAATATTTACTTATTTGTATGCGCTTGTATTAATATAACTAAAACGGTGGCAATTGAAGCAGTAAACTGTAAAGAAAGAAAGAAAGAGTAATTTTTTATTATAAATTAACTACTTGTAATGAATAATTATATCATTCTAACACACATACTTTTTGAAGGAATTTGAAACCAAATTGAAAGAGTCCAAGTCCGCAGAATCTCAATGGCGATTGAATTATAAGTAAAAGTTGTAGAATCTATATTAATTCAAAGGATTATTTAATATATATGTTTTCGATTCTTTGTTTTTATATAATTAAACTTAAAAGTTTATATAAAAGTTTATATTTGGATAACAAATTAATTCATTAAATATTTAGATTTACATTTTCACGAATTTCAACATCGGAATTGGAATATAATACTTCACTTATAAAATTTCCTGTTGCATTTGCCTAAAATAAGATGTAAAATAAAATTAATTTTTAAAATAAAACTTATTAATATATATATATATGATTTAATAAGTGAAATAATTTTTAAACATAATAATAGAAGTGTAAGGCTCTGAATATGAACTAATAAATATTAAACTTATAAAGGCAAATAAGAGCCAAACGTACTGGATATAAGGTGCCGTAAACAATCATTTATTATTCTTAATTAAACGGCAAATAAACGTTTCGAGCCTTCTATCGGACCATCTTCAGTATATAAATTAGTTGAAAAATTAAAGTAGCGTGTCGTGAGAGCGAACTGAAGTTGTGAATTCATCCATTGCGTTTGGCTCTTATTATTTGCCTTTTTAATTTTAATATTTGTTTGTCAAATATAAGTTTTAAAGATGCATTTTGTACCTTGATGCTAACTTTCTCACATTCATAATTAATGAGAAAGACTTTGAAAACTTCTAACAAAAGCTGTATTAGAAGTGAAGACATATAGAGTGTTGTATTATTATAGGTATAATTGTTGATAAATATCGTATTAAAAACTTCTTGAGAAAGCAACGCTATGCAAGCAAAGAAACATCCCATTTCAAGAGTCATTAGTGCTCCGAATATTGAATCTATTATGCGGCATATTTTACGTAATTCCAAATAAAGATGTCTGTGAAAATGTAATATTAGCTTATTGCGCGATGTGCAACCATGATTAAAGTAAAATAAAATTTCTTACATTATAATCCATATTATGTATCCGTTTTCCAAAGTTCTTGCGTATTTAGATTGAAAAAGTAATACTGAATGTTCCCAAGTCCGTTTCACTATACATTTGTTAGCTTTAGTTAATTTCTGAATGTGTTCATTGATTTGATTAAATTTCAATCCTACATACCTAAAAATTAAGAAGATTAGTCGATGGGTATAAGCAAATATAAGCAAATTCTTGTATATTTAAAAGTTTGAACACACCCAAGCATGCTCATTATAGTTAAATCATTGATAATATTTATATGTATACAATATCTGCGCATAAAAGGAATGTAGATAGATTGTGCAATGTCCTGATTTTCTGGGATTCTCATAACTCCGAATTCCAGTGAAAAAATTATTACAGTTACTATAAACCATCCTAAAATAAGCCATACTGTTCTTATATATAGTTTATAATCTGTGATTGTTCCCAATTTTTCCAATGTTTCGTCCACAATAGTGAGATTCTTTATACAATTTTTAAATGTCTGATAAGAAAACAATATGCAGTAAATGCTAAATTATTTATATTATTATGACAGTGTCTTTTTGTTACATTAATATTATAAAAAAATTATAAATTATGTTCCATTTTACTATTAATTTTTTTCAAATATTCAAGCTGCATTAATATTTTTCTACGTTAAGTTCTTCCTACCTTATCATGATATACCCCAACGATAATTGAGGATAACGCAGTAAACATGTTTAATCCAAACCAGATATGGTATAGAGTAGAGTAATTTTTTATATAAGGCATTACTCCATATATATAGATAAAATAGTAAATTGACCACAATAACAGTATATACAAAAGCCCGAACCATCGCCTCCGGGCACCTGCAGGAAACTCAATCATTCTTAAACCGCACACATAACTGATCATTAACAATGGTGATAAAATTTTTCGAATGCTCATAATGAATGTTACTTTGAACTGCACTTGCTTTGTCAACTATTGCGCTGGAACGAATGAAGTGGAATTCGTAATTTTATTCATTACATTTATGCATAATGAAATAATCGATATACTGAATTTTTCATATTGCAAACTATATAGAAACAGATGATTGGATGCGTCACATGTTTTCAGACAAAATACGTATGCAAATAGTGCGATGTTGTTTTTGGCACTCTTATTTTCCATTTTTTTACTTATATGATTATATGTTTTTATAAAATGATTAAAAGCATCAAATAATGATATATTATGATGTTATAATTTATTATTGATTTTAATCAATATCAACTCTGATAATATAATAATAAAATAATATTAATTCGAGAATGAGGGGAAGGAGAGAAGGAGAAAGGACACAAAGAATAAAAAAAAAATTAAAACTACATAAAAGATTAGAAATATTAGGTTTATATTTTGCAGAAGCTTTTGTAAAATTAATTTTTAAGAAATGTGTCAAGAAAATATTTTTTATTTTTATACATTAATATATATCATCATTTTCTAACAATGTCTATTTGTATGTGCTTGTACTAATATAATCACGACAGTCGCGATAGAAGTTGAGAACTGAAATACAGTTAATCTCTATTTAATATTTTATAGATTTAATTATTTATAATAAATAAGTTGTATGACAATTACGTACTCCGTAAAGAAATTTGAAACCAAACTGGAAAAGTCCAATCCCATAGAATCTGAGTGGCGATTGAATCACTTGAAGTAAAAGCTGTGAAATCTATATTATTGAAATGTATTATTTAATATATATATTTTTTCATAATTCTTCTTTACTTAAATTTACTTAAATTTAAATTACTTCAATTTAATTTTTACTTAGATTTATTTTAATAACTCTACACAAACGTGTACAATAAGACTTACATTTTCACGAATTTCAACATCACAAGTAGAATATGATATTCTATTTATAAAACTTCCTATTGCATTTGCCTACAATTCAAATATAATATGATTTATAATATGAAATACATATTAGTGTTGAATTTTGTTTTAGTAATGTACTCTAAGAATTTTTTAATAACATTAAGCATATAATAAATCGAATTTTATAAATATGTATTTCAAAATTGAATATAGAATTTATACCTTAAAGCTGACTCTTTCACATGTACAATTAATGAGAACAACTTGGAAAGCGATCACAATCTCCCAAAATAACGTTATGATCAAGAATTCGTTCTTTTCATTAATATAATATTTGATGAATATTGTGCTAAATATTACACGCCAAAATGATCCTATAAGACCGAAATACAATCCCATTTTGATAGTCATTTGCATTCCAAATATTGAATTTATTTCGCGAGATATTTTACATAACTCCAAATAAAGATGTCTATAATACGATAGAATATTTAATTGTATTTACTGTAAATATTTAACTATAAAAACTCTTTATTCCTTCTTAAATTTATTTTAACTCTTACATTACTATCCATGTCAAATATTTGTTGTTTATAGTTTTTAATTGTCTGTGTTGACGCGAATGTAACACGTGATCTTTCCAAGCCTGTTTTATTTCACATTCATTAGTCAGCTTTCGAAGATTATCATTAATTTGATCAAACTTCAGTCCTATATATCTATATTTATGTATAAATAAAAATAATGATTATTTATACTTCTAAATCAAGAATAAATTTAAACTTCAAGAAAAAGTTTCAAGTTTTTATACGTAATAAATTAATATTTATAACATAATTTTTTTTCAGAAATTATTGCATATGTTTTTTTAATTTTATATACATACACATACACACACACGCGTATATAAATATGTATGTATACAAATATATGCATGTACTAACCCAAGAGCACTGGCAATAATCAGGTCGCTAATGAAATTAAGATGAAGACAATAAAATAATACAAAAGTCATACTGAAAGCTACTATAACATTATGACCTATTTCATTATTTTTCCGTACAATCTCTATATATGTTATTAATATGGCCACCATGCACCATCCTAAGATAAGCAATACTATTTTTAAATGTAATTTCTGATAATCCGCCGTTGTTCCAAGTTGTTTTAGCGTATCATCGACAAAAGCGATCTTTTGTAGACATTTTTTAAACTTCTGTGTAGTAAAAAGTATATATAATTAAATTTTATTTGCTTGAAAGCTTGACAACTTTATATCTAGTAGCATAATATTAATTCTTAAAGAATTGAATATTATTTTTATATTTTTAATTTAAAAAGCAATAATCTTATTGTGAATATGTAGCGAAAAGAAAGCTTTGCTAATAATTTTCACTTCTGTATCGAGATGCAGAAAATCGTATATTGTTATGACAGTAATTTTTGCTAAATAAATATTGTGCAGCACTGCAAACTATATTATTAAAGAGAATCAAGCTATTAAAGAGATTCTATTTAAATACAATCTAAATTATTTATTATTAATACAAGACGTGATATACCAACATTTTCTTACCTTATTATAATACACTCCTGAGATAACTGACATTAACGAAATAAAAATGTTCAGACCAAAGAAAATGAGAAAGTCGACATTGTAATGGATTATGTGAGGTAATACTATACGTATTAGTAAAAAGAAATAAATCGACCAAAGTAGCAATATATACAGCAGAGAAAATCGATCTTTCCGGCGACTTGTCGAAAATTCGACCATTTTTAAACCGGACACATAAGCAATTATCAAAAGCGGTGTTAAAATTGTTTGAATATTATTGGTCATTGCGCGTACTATTTCGATTCCAAACTATATGTACATATTTCTTTTGCGGACTGAACAGCCGTGTCTCTCCAAATGATAATGCTACTGAGTATTTGTAACATCGGAATACTTAAGAATATTAAAATAATCGATCGGCTAAAGTTTACAAGCCGTGACACATTTATATGAGTCGGAATAATGGATGAGACGTCTCTTTTATAATGCAAATATAAATGTTATTCTTAATATACTTAATTTTTATTTTTTTCCAAAGTGTTTATAATGCTCTAATACGTATCTAAAAATTTTATTAATTAATGAAAAATCAGTAATTGAGTTTAATATTTATTAAAAATAAAATAATAGAAAATACAAAATATGATTATACATTAGATGTAGAAATATTTTTTGATTAAATAAAGGTGTAACATTTAGAATAGTTTTCAAAGACTAATTTTTGTGAAAGGATATATGGCAGATAAATAAAATCTACGTAAAACAAAATGCCTCAAATGGTATATTTTATAAGGTATAATATTATATATTAAATATTATATATCGATAAATCAATCAAATTTTTGTTGCATATTATGTTATAATTTTTTAAATATGTGTTTACTTATTTGTATGCACTTGTAATAATATTACTAAAACAGTAGCAACAGATGAAGTAAACTGTAAATAGAGAAAGAAACACTAGTTTTTTAAATTTTTATGGATTTAACTATTTTTAATGGATAATTAATCATTATAACATATACATACCCCTTGAAGGAATTTGAAACCAAATTGGAATAATCCAAGCCCGCAGAATCTCAGTGGCGTTTGAGTCATAAGTAAAAGTTGTAGTATCTATATTTAATTTATTGTATTATTTAATATAGAATTCATGTTTTTGGATCTTCTTTTTACTTAAATAAAAGTTTATATTTTGATGGCAAATAAATACATTAAAATTTAGGACTTACATTTTCACGAATTTTCACATCGCAATTAAAATATGAAAATTTACTTATAAAATTTCTTGTCGCATTTGCCTAAAATTTTGATATGTAAAATAAAATGTATGTTATTTTTTAGCTTATATTTAATTCTATATATATATGTGTATATATTCTATATATTTCTATGTATTTCTATATATATATATTTTATATATATATATATATATATATTCTATATATTATATATTATATATATGTAAAATTTAATTAGTCAAATAATTGTTATAAATAAATTTCAAATATAAATGCATTTTTTAAGCGTGATACCTTGATGCTAACTTTCTCACATTCATAATTAATGAAGAAAAGTCTGAAAATTACTAAGAGGAGCAGTATTATTACTATAAAGACATATAATGTTTTATTATTATTGCTAGCATATATATAATCTTTGATGAATATTATATTAAAAACTTCTTGAGAACTCAACGCTATGCGAGCGAAATAACATCCCATTTCGAGAGTCATTTGTGTTCCAAACATTGAATCTATTTTCCGAGATATTTTTCGTAACTCCGAATAAAGATGTCTATATAAACATAAAATTAATATAAAATAAACATAAAATTAACTTATGGCGCGAAGTGCAGTTATGATTAATTAAACTGATTTAAATCCTCTTACATTACAGTCCATATCATATATTCGCTTCTCGAAATTTTTGCATATCTATATTGATGGAAAAGTAATACGGGATGTTCCCAAGCCTGCTTTATTTTATGTTTATGACCATGTTCTATCAATTCCATCAATTTCTCAAGATGCTCGTTGATTTGATCAAATTTCAGTCCTACGTATCTAAAAATTGAAAAGATTAGTATATAGTTATAGGCAAAAATAAACAAATATTTTTGTATACTTAAAAGTTTGAACTAACCCAATCATACTTATTATAGTTAAATCGCTTATAATATTAATATGCATGTAATAAATGCGCACCAAAGGAATGTATATAGCTTGCGCAAATTGAATATTATTGTTTTTGAAATGTTGAATTTGTGCACAAATTATGAGTATGGCTATTATAAACCATCCTAAAATGAGCCATATTGTTCTTGTACGCAGTTTGTAATCTGTTATTATTCCCAATTTTTCCAATGTATCGTCCACAAAGTTGAGGTTCTTTATACAATTTCTAAATGTCTGATATATGAAGACAATATGCAGTAAATTAATGATTTATATTCAACAAATAATATTGACAATTTTAATCTAGTCTAGTAATATAATCATATTATTTTAAAATAGATGTAATATAAGATGTAAATTTTTCTATATTTTTACATTTATTATTTTAGGTTTATTTTTTACGTTTATCATATTTCAAGAAATGATTGACCTTATATCGAACATATTATCAGTCGTACTATCAGACGCGTAGGAGAAATAAAATTTGTTAATAATTTATGATATATTAATATGCTGAACTTATGATTTTTTATAACAGTATTTTTTTGTTACATAAATATTATTAAAAAGTTATAAGTTATGTTCCATTTTACAATTAATGATTTTAAACATTCAAGCAGCACTAATATTTTTAAGTTCTCCCTACCTTATCATGGTATACTCCAATGAAAATTGACAATAATGCAGTAAATATATTTAGTCCATAACAAATATGATATAGGGTGGAGTAATTAATTACGTAAGGTATTACTCTATACATATAGATAAAATTATAAATTGACCACAATAATAGCATATACAAAAGACCCAACCATCGTCTCGGGACACCTGTGGGATACTCGATGACTCTTAAACCGCACACATAACTGATCATTAACAATGGCGATAAAATTTTTTGAATGCTCATAACGAACTGTAACTTCGAACTTGCTTTGGCAACAATTGCGCTGAAACGAATGAAGTGAAGCTTCGTAATTTCATTCATTACATTTATACATAATGAAATAATCGATATACTGAATTTTACATATTGCAAACTATAGAAACAGTGATGTTTGGATATATCACATGTTTTCAGATAAAATACATACGATTGCATCGCAAACACCGATGTTGTTTTTAGGACTTTTATTTTTTATTGTTCTACTTATATGATTATACGATACTATTACACGCGATTAAAAGCATCGGCTAATGAAATATTGTAATATTGTATATTCTTATTTATTAGAATCATTATTAACTCTGACAATATAATAATGTGATTGCAAAAAAGAAGGAAAGAGAGAAAGAGAGAGAGAGAGAGAGAGAGAGAGAGAGAAAAAGAGAGGGGGGATTACAGAAAGAACAACGTTGATAACATATTTCTTTGTAATATGACGGTAAAAAAAATATTTTTTGATAAAATTATTCGATATATAAAATTGCAATAAACAGAAAGGATATAGAAAGTAGAGATAAAATGAACATATAAGTACAGAAAATGTATAAAATTTAAATTTTTTAATTTGTTATATTTCTTACAATGGCAATAATTTTTATGACAATTATTAGTTTTGAACTTCACAAATATACAGTTTTGTTAATAATATTTAAGAGAAATCGTTTTATATATTACAATTCGAATATTATTTTTTGTCAATGCTTTTTGAAAAATTATTATAATGTTTATATAATGTATTATTACAATATATTAATTATTTGTAATGTATTAGTTACTTTTAAAATGTTTGTTTATTTATGTACGCCTGCATTAATAAAACTAGAACGGACGTGATAAGTGAGCTGAACTGCAAGACATTAATTTTTTAAAAATAATTATTGTTTTAATTGTTCAGTAAATAATTATATGTTTAAACATATATATATTTACGTACCTCTTGAAGAAATTTGTAGCCAAATTGGAAAAGCCCAATTCCATAGAATCTAACTGGCATTTGTGCAATTTGTAACAGAAGCTGTGATATCTACATTAATAAATCATTCAATATACAGATTTCTTGGTTCCTGTGCATCTATTTAAACTAAAAAATTAATATATTTTTTTTTATAATGGATAGTAAACTTATTTTAAGACTTACGTTTTCACGAATTTCAACATTATAAGTGGAATACTGCATTCTGTTTATTAAATTACTTGTTGCATTTGCCTTAAAGTTTAAATAATGTTTAAATAATGAAAGTAAGTTTAAATAATGAAAGTAAAGTTTAAATAATGAAAATCAAATTGAAACGTTACTTTTAATTCAGCCATAAAACTTAATCTTTTAAATGTCAAATAATTGTTGAAAAGAAATTCCAAATAGATGTATTTCAAGAACACACATTCAATACCTTTGCGCTAACTGTCTCGCATATGTAATTAATAAGGAAGAGTTTCAAAATATTTTGAAAAATCCAAAATGCAATTATGATAGTGTACAGTATTCTATTATATTCGATAAAATTGTTTATCAGAATCACGCTGAATATTTCACGCAAGTCGAGCGTTAACCAAAAAAAAATGCATCCCATTTTGAAAGTCATCTGTATTCCAAATATCGAATTTATCTCACAAGATATTCTACGTAACTCCAAATGAAGATGTCTGTGTATAAACGCAATATTAAATTTTACTGTGTAAAATAATCACGATTGATGAAATTTACATAAGCTCTTTTACATTAAAATCCATGTCATCCATTCTTTGTTTGGAGTTTTTGGAAATGTATGTTGATATGAAAATAATACAGGATTTTCCCAAGCTCGTTTAATGCCGCATTTATCTTTTGATATATTGACGAGATATCCGTTGACTTGATCAAATTTTAATCCTACGTACCTGAAATGATATAAAAGAAAATTAATGATGAATAATGATATATTATCAGAGCAAATACATATGCACTGTTTATATGTCGTATACATTAGAATTTTGAAAAATTCTGAATAGAAATTTATGACAATATAGTCTCACGAACTATACGCATGAACTGATTTATACGCATAATTTTCCTAGAATTAATTGTATATATGTGTAAAAAGATATGTACCAACCCAAGAATACTTGCAATAATCAAATCGTTGATCATGTTAATATAAGTGCAATAATTTCTCATAAAATGAATATATAGAGTTGTTAAAATGTTATAGTTAAATTCAATATTCATCCATAGTGCCATTCCACAGTTAATGAGTATGATTATTGTGAACCATCCTAAGACGAGCCACACTGATTTTTTATGAAGCTTATGATAATCTGTCGTTATTCCAATTTCCAGTAGTGTATCGTCGACAATATCGAGTTTCTTCAAACAACTATTAAATTTCTATCAAAAAGAGAGAATTTAGAAAGTGGATAAATTAATGCCATATCAAAAATTTGACGATCATATGTATCTATAATAATATAACTTATAACATATATAGGTATTTGTCGCATTAGATGGAATACTTCATGTTTTTATGACAATTTGTTTCACTTTATACAAATATACATATATAGAAAATTATAAATTAAAACTTTTATAAAATTATTTTAAATATAGAAGCTATTAAAGTATACAATAAAAATAATACATGATTATATATAATACGAATATATATCAATATTTTCTTACCTTATTATAGTACATTCCAAACACAATTGACAATAATGCTATAAGCATATCTAGCCAAAAACAAATAAGATATTCGGTAGAATAATGTATATCATTTATATAAGATATTATTGTAGAGTTTAAGAAGAAGTGGTAAATTAACCAAATTAACAGCATGTACGAAATACTGAACCATGATCTTAAATGACCTATAGAAAGCTCGATAATCCATAATCTTAAACCAAACACATAACTGATTATTAACAGCGGCGATAAGACTTCCCGAATGCTCTTCATTATAGCGCCGTCTCGATTGCGAACTATACTTTCTTTGCTATTAAGCTGAAACGTGATGATAACGGATCTTCGTAATTTCAATTACAACACTTATACATAATGAAATAATCAATATATTGAATTTTACACACCTTATTAAAAAAAGGCTAGTTGAACATATCGAGTGACATGAAGCAAATATTCGATGTTTAAAACACAAACATCGATGTTGTTTTTGATGCTTTTATTTTTTTTTCTTACTTTACTTTTATGATTATACGGTATTATTACGCGTGATTAAAAACACCATCAAGTAACAAATGTAATAATATCGATTTTAATTAATATTAATTAATATAATAGTAAAGTAACAAATGCGTGAGAGAGGGGGAGGGGGGGGGGGAGCAATCTTGACATGTTTCTTTTTCAACATAATTGCAAAAATATTTTTTGATTAAATTTGATATATAAAATTATTTTTATGTATCAGAAATAATTTTTATGGAAAAGAATATAGAGATGAGAGAGATATATAGAGACATAAGAATAGAGTACAAGAACTAGTTTCTTTTAATTTAAAGCAATTTCTGTAAAAATGATAAATATTAATTTTAAGCATTAATATAGAAATGAAAAAATATAAAAATAATCTAGAAAAAATCATGCTATGATTACATAGTTACATGTCTACATTTGTTTAAAAATTATTTACTTGTTATATTAGGCATGACTTTTGCAATTACTACAAACGTATTTGTATAATCTTGTGCTAATATAATTAAAACGGTCGCAATATATTTGAAGAACTAAAAAATAAAATAATTTTGTATTTTATACAGTTATTGTGAATAAGTGTTTAAATAATAAATATTTACGTGTGATCATTACCTCGTATAGGAACTTGTAGCCAAATTGAAAGAGTCCAATCCCATAAAATCTAACTGGTGCTTGAGCCACTTGTAATAAAAACTGCGAAATCTATGTTAATTTATTGAATTGGTTAATATATATACATTTTATATATTAATATGTATATAGGTATACTTTTTTATATACATATATATACTTTTATACTTTCGTTTTCTCGTTTTTAATTTAATTTAATTTAAATTATATTCTGTTTTAGTAATATTCAGTAAATATATATTTTAAGACTTACATTTTCACGGATTTCAACATCACAAATGGAATATGATATTCTATTTATTAAATCTCCTGTTACATTTGCCTAAAATTGACATATAAAATTAAAGTTAAAATTAATTTTATAATCTAGTTACGTAAAACTTTAAAAATATTATATAACATTTAAATATGTGTTAAAATTAAAATTTTAAATAAATACACACATTTTGAATTTGAATACACTTGTGTCTATACCTTAACGTTGATGCTCTCACACATGAAATTAATGAGAAGAAGTTTGAAGAAGAAAATGGAAAACCAAGATAAATCTAATAAAATATACAGTATTTTGCTATTTGTATAATTGTTGTCAAATGTCGCGTGGAAAGTTTCACGAAGAGTTTGCGCTAACCAACAACAGTAACATCCTGTAGAAATTGTTATTCCCATTCCGAATATCACGTCTATCTCATGACATATTTTACGTAATTCTAAATGAAGCTGTCTATGTTTTAATATTAAATATTAATATTTAATATTAAATCTACAAGGTTGCAATATTTTAATAGAATTTATACAATATAAATTCTCTTACATTATAATCCATATAATCCATTCGCTATTTCGAGTCTTTCCAAATTTGCATTTGTGTGAAAGCGATACGGGATTTTCCCAAGCTCGATTTATTGCGCGTTTGTTATCTTTTGTAAAATCCAGAAGATATTGGTTAATTTGATCAAACTTTAATCTTACATATCTAAATATAAAAGAGATTAATATGTATATTGGTATGTATATACTTTAACTATACATATATTATTAGCAATTATATGATGCACATATGTAAAATATAAAATTATTAACTAACTCAAAGTGAAATTAATACCTTTATATTTATATATAACACATTTCCATTAATTTAGAAACTTTTTTGAATCTGCTGTAAAATAATTTTTTAAAATATGAAATGTGTACCAATGTGTACCAACCCAAGGATATTGATGAAAATCAAAATGCTGATAAAATTAATATGGCTGCAGTAATTTATCATAAAACTTGTATAAATAGCTTTTGCAGTGTTAAATTTATATTCGTTTTCCAACCGTGTAGTTTCCAAAAGAGTCAGGAACGTGACTATTATAGACCATCCTAAGACGAGCCATAATATTCTTATATGCAGCTTGTGATAATCTGTTGTCGTTCCGACTTTTTCCAGTGTATTATCCACAATAGTAAGTTTCTTCAGACAATTTTTAAATTTCTGTTGTAAAGAGGAGCAATGCATAGTCGAGAAATAATTAATTTTCCGAAAATTTTAGCTATCTTATGTGTAATGCATTATTCTATTTTATAAAGAGATATAATAACATATAAATATTATTTTTTATATTAAAAAATAATTTGCTAAATATGTCAAAAAAGAAAATTTTCTTAATAACTTTTAGCGCATTAATATTTATAATATATTTTATATGATAATTTTTTACGGACAAATAAGTCAAAAATATATTATAAATTAAAAATACAATTACTATATTTTAGTTACTGAAACGCTAGATCATTTTTAAATAAAATCGAAATCGCTAAGCATCTCTGTGCTAAGATTTTCTTACCTTCTCGTGATATATTCCAAAAGCAATTGACATTAATACTACAAAAATATCCAGATAAAGACAAATATGATACGTCGTATTATAAATAATGTGAGATTCTACTGTATAACTAAAGAGGAAATAGTAAATCGACCATAATAACAGCATGTATATGAAACTGAACCACGGTCTTGAATGATCTATGGGAAACTCGATAATTCTTAAACCACACACAAAACTGATTATCAGAAGTGGTGTTAAAACAATTTGAATGTTGTTAGTCATTGCGCACACTGTTGCAAACTGCATTTGTTTTGTCCTAACCAGATGCTTATGCAATTGCATCATATAGTAACGAGATAGTGCATCTTTGTAATTTTCGTTGAGGCACTCATAGATATTGGAATAATCAATCTACTACAACTACCGCGAATTCTCGAAACAGAAATGATAAATATGTCATATTCTTCTCCCTTTAATATAGATATTATTGTTGTATTACTTTCTTACTAATATTTCTGTTTTTATGTATTTTATGTGTGTACTTTAATTATTATATGTGTAAAAATATTATCAAATAAGGACATAGTATAGATTTTATAAACGATATTAATTATATATTAATATTTCTTTTATTACAATGTGTAAAAGTTTTTCTTAATAAGATATGTAGAAAAATGTGCAATTTTATATAAAAAATAATTTTATTGAGAAAAAAATCTAAAAGAAGATATGTATATCTGCATGTAGTTCATGTTCTGCCACATAGTAATTTCTTGCAATATTATTATAAATATACATTTTAAGCTCCAAAATATACAATTTTGTTAAAAAAATTAAGAGAAATTATTTTATATGTTGTACATATCTGTTATACAATCTTAACATTATATTTTTAATTAATGCTTTCTGAAGTTTTTTATACAATATAATTATTACAAAGTATTCATTGTCAATTTTTTAAAATACTTGTTTATTTATGTACGCCTGTATTAATAAAACTACAACGGTCGTAATCGATGAGATGAACTGAAAGATATTAATTTTTTTTTTAAATATCTATTACATATTTAATTATTCGTAATATAGATAATTATATAATTATATAACATTTTATACAACTTACTCCATAAAGAAATTTGTAGCCAAATTGAAAAAGTCCAATTCCGTAGAATCTGACTGGCATTTGTGTTAATTGCAATAGAAACAGTGATATCTATATTAATATAATATACTGTTCAATGTGAAATCATGTTTTATTTTAATAAACTTAAGTAAAAGCTATATTAAGACTTACATTTTCACGAACTTTAACATCATAAGTAGAGTAAGGCATTTTCTTTATTAAATTTCCTGCTGCATTTGCCTGAAATCGTGAAATGCAAAATAGCATTTGAATGTGATTGTTTAAATTTAACCAAAAAAGTTATATGTAATTATTATTTAACAGTTAAAGAATAGTTGAAAAATATTTCCAGATAAATACATTTTAAGGCTGAATGTAAAATTAATACCTTGATGCTGACTGTTTCGCATACATAATTAATGAAGAAGAGTTTCAAAGCGTTATGACAAAGCCAGATTAATATTATAATAGTGTACAGTATTTTATTAGATGTGACATGATCATTGACGAGTATTACGCTAAAAAGTTCACGCAAGTCGAGCGCTAACCAACAAAAATTACATCCCATTTTAAAAGTCATCTGTGCTCCAAATATCGAGTTAATTTCACAAGATATTTTACGCAACTCCGAATGAAGATGTCTGTGTATTAACGTTATATTAAAGTTTACAGCTCAAAATAATTACGATTGATAGAATTTATGCAAAGTGTCTTACATTACAATCCATGCCATCCATTCATTGTTTGAAGTTTGTGAAAATCTATGTTGATGCATGGAAATTTCCCAAATTAGTTTTGTTCCATGTTTGTCATCTCTTGTTAAATCCAAAAGATGTTGGTTTACTTTATCAAACTTTAATCCTATGTATCTATAAATGTAAAAGAAACTAATTGATGTAATGTAACAAGTAACGTGTAAATTTATTATCATATCTTGTGAGTTAACATATCGATATTTTAAAAAATTTTAAAGAAAGTTTATATTTTTTATCCATTATACTATAGTTATATAAACACATATTTATAAACACAATTATACACATAATTATGTTAGAATAATTTTCATATATATAAAAAAATGTACCAACCCAAGAATACTTGCAATAATCAAATCATTGATCATGTTAATATAAGAGCAATAATTTCGTATACAGATACTATATATAGCTATATACATTTTATAGTTAAACTCAGTCTTCAACCAATATGCTACTCCGTAGCTCATTAATATGATCATTAGGAGCCATCCTAGGATGAGGTATATTATTATTTTATGTAACTTGTGGTAATCTGTCGTTGTTCCGATATTCAGCAATGTATTATCGACAATATCGAGCTTCCTCAAGCAATTTCGAAATTTCTGTCACAAAAAGGCAATGCAAGTGAACAAATTAATATTTAGTTTGACAATTCTATGTATGATGATTTTTTATAATTAATAGTTATTTTATAATTTATAGTTTATATCGAATGTAGCTAATAGCGCTAACTATTAACGTAATTTTTTCAGAGAAAAATTGAAGGAAAATGTAAATTTAAATTTTATATATTTTCTTATATATATATATATATATATATACATATATATTCTAACATGCAATATAAATTATTATTAAATATGCAAGAAAAAAATTGATCAATAATTTATATTACATTAATATAATATGTGGAATATCGTATGTGTCTATAGTAATTTGCATTGCTAAACGAAGAAATTATAAAAAATATTCAAAACTTTTTAAGCAACTTTAGATATCAAAATTTTATAGTTTAAATACACATAAATGTTTATTATTATTAATAATAACAAATAATTAACATTTCTTTATAATACATACCTTATCATGATACACTCCAAATACAATTGATAATAATGCTATCAAAATGTCTATTGAAATGCATACAAAATATTCAACATGATAATGTTGATGAGTAAAATAAAATATTATAGATTTAAATAAGAAATAATAAATTGACCAAAGTAGCAGCATATACAAGAGACTAAACCATACTCTTGGATGTCCCATAGGAAATTCGATAATTCTTAAACCACACGCATAACTGATTATCAAAAGCGGTGATAAAACTGTTCGAATGCTTTCAATCATTGCGCACACCGTTGATTCCGAACTACATTTCATTTCCCGACTGAAAGGTTGCGGTGACTTCACCGAATAATCGTGTGTATGATAATGTGTGTACCTTTATAATTCCAATTAGGGCACTTACAATTATTGAAATAATCGATCTGTTGAAGTTTATATTTCACGATAAATTTAAACAGTTTGGATAATGAATGACATCTTGCTTTTATATGGAACATATAAAAATATAATAATATATATTATTAGATATTTATAATGGAAATATAAACACTTACTTCTTGATATACAAGAGACATAACTATATTTTTGTGTGTTCTATAGAAAATTCGATAATTTTTTCTTTTTTTTGTCTTCCTAGTATATGTATTTGTACTATGATACATTATTAAAATGTATAAATTATTGACAATGTATTAATCATTTCTTTAAAATGTTTGTTTATTTATGATCGCTTGTATTAATAAAACTACGACGGTCATAACCGATGAGCTGAACTGAAAGATATTAATCTTCTTTTTAATCTTTTTTTAAAATATTTATATATCTATATATTTTATTGTTGGTAATAAATAATTATGTACATTTTATACAACGTACCCCATAAAGAAATTTATAGCCAAATTGGAAAAGTCCAATTCCGTAGAATCTGACTGGCGCTTGAATTACTTGCAATAAAAGCAGTGATATCTATATTAATATAATAAACTGCTCAATATACACATTTACAATTTTTTATTTTTGCTCAAAATTAAAACATTTATTTATTTAAAAAATTCGGAATAAACTAATATTAAACTAATATTAACTTACATTTTCACGAATTTCCACATCACAAGTAGAATACGGCATTTTCTTCATTAAATTTCCAGTTGCATTTGCCTGAAATCGAAAAATGCAAAATAAAATTTGAATGTGATTCTTTTAATTTAATTAGAAAAATTATATAAAATTATTCTTTAAAGATAATTATTGAAAAAAACTCTAGATTAATACATTTTGAAGTGGTATACAAAATTAATACCTTTGTGCTGACAGTTTCGCATACATAATTAATAAAGAAGAGTTTCAAAACGTTATGACAAAGCCAGATTAGCACCACAATAGCGTATAGTGTTTTATTAGATGTGATATAATTGTTGATGAGTATTACGCCGAAAAGTTCACGCAAGTCGAGCGCTAACCAACAAAAATTACACCCCATTTTAAAAGTCATCTGTGCTCCAAATATCGAGTCAATCTCACAAGATATTTTACGTAGTTCCGAATGAAGATGCCTGTGTAAATGCTATATTAAAGTTTACTGTTCAAAATAACTGCTGATAGAATTTACATAAACTCATTGATAGAGAATTTACATAAACTGTCTTACATTACAGTCCAAGTCATCCATTCATTGTTTGAAAGTTGTGAAGATCTATGTTGGTATACGGAAATTTTTGTTGGTTTTGTTCCACGTTTATTATCTCTTGTTAAATTTAAGAGATGTTGGTTAACTTCATCAAACTTTAATTCTATGTATCTAAAAATGTAAAAGAAAATTATTTAGTGGTATAATGTAACAATGTAAATTTATTATCATATTTTGTGAGTTAATATATCAATAATTTCAAAAAAATTTTAAAGAAAGTTTATATTTTTTATGCATTATAATTTATAATATAGGTTTTATAAATTTGTACATATGATTATATTAGAATAATTTTCGTATACGTAAAATAATGTACCAACCCAAGAATACTTGCAATAATCAAATCGTTGATCATGTTAATATAAGAGCAATAATTTCGCATAAAGATAGCACACATAGAAATTAATGTATTATAATCGTTTTTCGACCCGGTTTTCGACAAATAAGCTGTTCCATAGCTCATTAATATGATCATTAGGAGCCATCCTGAGATGAGACACATAGTTTTTTTATGTAACCTGTGATAATCTGTCGTTGTTCCGATATTCAGCAATGTATTATCGACAATATCGAGCTTCCTCAAGCAATTTCTAAATTTCTGTCGCAAAGAGGTAATGCGGATAGACAAATTAATACTTTGATATTTTATATACGATCTTTTATAATTAGTAATGTAGTTATTTAATGTAGTTTATTTAATATAGGTAAAAGCTTTAGCTAATGTAGCTTTTTCAAAGAAAAATTGTTAGATGTAAATGTAAATTTAATATGTTTTCTTATATTCTATATGCAATAAACTATTATTAAATATGTAAGAAAAATAATTTGATTAATAATTTGTGTCGCACTTATATAATATGTCGAATATTTTATGTTTTTACAAATAATTCACGTTGCTAAAATAAAGAAATATTATTTAAAACTCTTTTGAGTGACATACTAAAATTGTATTCAAACACACAATTAAAAAAGGTTGTTATTAATAAGCACTAATTAACAATTCTTTATGTATCATACATACCTTATCATAATACACTCCGAACAGAATTGACAATAATGTTATCAAAATGTCTAGCGAAATGCCTATGAAGTATTTGGTAATATAATGTATTACTATAGATTTTAATAAGAAATAATAAATTGTCCAAAATAGCAGCATATATAATAGACTAAACCATATTCTTGGGATTCCTTCAGGAAATTCGATAATACTTAAACCAGATGCATAACTGATTATCAAGAGCGGTGTTAAAACTGTTCGAATACTTTTAGTCATTTCGTACACTGTTCCGAACCAAACTGCAGTTTATTTCTCGACTGAGTGATAACTTCATTGAATGATCATAATAATGTGTATATCTTTATAATTTCAATTAGGGCACTTACAATTATTGAAATAATCGATCTGTTGAAGTTTACATTTCATGATAAATTTAAAACAGTTCAGATAATGAATGACATCTTGTTTTTATATGGAAAATGTAAAAACATAATTTTATATATATTCATTACATATATTTATAATGGAAATATAAACAGTGTCCTTAACATACAAGAGACATAATTCAATACATAATGCAATATTCTTGCATGTTTTATAGAAAATTTTTTCATTTTCCTACTGAATGTGGTAGCGGTGACTTCATCGAATGATCATGATAATGTGTATTATATTTATATAGTTATAATTTCAATTAGGGCACTTACAATTATTGAAATAATCGATCTGTTAAAGTTTATATTTCACGATAAATTTGAATAATTCGGATAATGAATGACATTTTATTTTTATATGGAACATGTAAGAACATAATTATATATATAATTATTTGTATATCATTTATATATATAATTATTTAATATATGATGTATATATATTGAACAGTGTTATCAAATAATAAAAGATAATGTCTATTTTAATATTAGTTTTTAACATATAATAATGTATCAAACAGTATATACATATGTATATAAAAAAGAATCGTAAAATATCTTTGCTTTTTAGTTACATTGGTAGTAGTTATTATTCTGTTATACATATATTGACTTTATAAAAAAATAAAATTGATCATGTAGAGAGTTTTATGATAACAAATAGAGAAAGAAAACATATTTGATATAAGAATAAAGTAAAAAGTTTTAATTTTTAATTCTATGATGTGTGTTTCCTAAAGAGATAAAAAAATTAATTCAGTACATTATATAGTCGTATAATAACATATTTAGAAATGTTTGCATTACATACCGATTCTTATGGGTCAATGTCCATTTAATATTTTTTATATATTATATTATATATAATTTTTTTAAACATGTTTTTTTAATTTATTTGTGATTGTAATAATATAACTACAACGGTCATAACAGACGTAATAAACTGTAAATGTAGATGAGAATATTTTTCTTTTTTAAGTATTTATGGATTTAACTATTTGTAATATATAATAATTGTAATTGATAATTAATTACACGTACACTTTGAAGGAATTTGAAACCAAATTGGAAAAGTCCAAGGCCACAAAATCGTAACGGCGATAGAGCCAATTGTAATGACAATTGTGTGATCTATATTATTATAATAAATTACTTAATATGCACATTCTTGTTTTTCTGTTATTGAATTAAAAAAAAAACCAATGTCTATTTTTGTCTATAAAATTTGTATTAATACTTACATTTTCACACATTTCAACGTTGCATGTAGAATACGATATTCCATTTACAAAATTTCTCGTTGCATTTGCCTGAAATTGAAATATCTAAAGTAGAATTTAAATCGCTTTTAATTTAGTAATATAAAACTTAACATTATTTTGTAATAAATTAGTCGTTGAATCTGAATTTTGAATAAATGTGTTTCAAATTTGTATAGAAAATCATACCTTGGCACTGACGTTTTCGCACACGTAATTAATGATGAAAAGTTTCAAAATATTATGAAACAACCATGTTAGACATATACTTGTGAACAATATATTGTCAAAACTTATGATATACTTTTGAAAAAATATCAGATCAAATAAATTACTAAGATTTACAGCCATGAAACCAAAGTAACATCCCATTTTAAAAGTCATTTGTACTCCAAATATCCAGTCTATCTCACGAGATATTTTACATAAATCTAAATGAAGATGTCTGTAATACAATATTAATTCTTGCAATGTAAATATGTTATGATCGACTAAAGTTACGTGTATTTTCTTACGTTATAGTCCACATTATCCATTTATTGCTTGAACTTTTCAAAAATTTGCGTTGATACGGATGCAACATAAGATTTTCCTGTTTTATTTTACGATTGTTATTACTTGCCATATCTTGAAGATGTTCATTGACTTCATCAAACTTTATTCCTATGTATCTATATATGCAGAGAAGATTGAATGAATAATGATGTTATTAACAAGTATATGTGCATACATAATTGTACAAATTCTAAAAACAATTGCAGAAAAGTTCAACGTTTATGTATAATAGTACAATTATATATGTATATGCATATACGTGTGCTTAATTTTGCTAATATAAAATTTATATATATATGTATATAGTACAATACCCACCCAAGAATACTCGTCATAGTTAAATCGCCGATAAGATTGATATGATTGCAATAGTTAATCATAAAGATAAGATAAATAGCTGTTGCAGTATTATATTTAAAATAATGTTCCAAATATACGATGTGTATGAAATTTATTAATATTACTAACGCAAACCATCCTAAAACAAGCCGTACTGTTCTCGTATGTAGCTGCTGATAATTTATCGTTGTTCCTAGTTTTTCTAGTGTGATGTCCACAATAGCAAGTTTTTTCAGAGAGTCTCTAAATTTCTGAAACAGATATAATACATTTTGAATACAAATAAATATTTAGAATCTTAATTTTATTCTCTAGTAGCGTAATCCTGCTTTTCAATAACAAATATATATATACATATGTGTTTATAATATATAAATATTTCTATATATATATTTTATATATTCTTTCAAGGAATAATACTATTAAATGTGTCGCCAAAAGAATTTGTTAACAATTCATGTAACTTAGTGTGCAATGTATTTTATGTTTTAATGGCAATTTTTTTTTTTTTTTAGATAAATGTAAGAAATTTTACTTCTCAATTTTTTTATTTTAGACACTATAATGAAAAGACTATTTAAAAATTATTAGTAGAGTGCATATTGCGCTAATATTTTCTTACCTTATTATAATATATTCCAAACACAATTGATAATAACACTGCGAAATAATTCAGACCTTGGAAAAAATGGAGTGTTTTGGAAAAATGATTCATAAAAAACTCTGTTGAATACCATATGAGAAAATAGTAAAATGACCACGATAATAATATGTACAGGAGGCTGAACCATTGTCTAGGATGACCTGTCGGAAACTCGATAATTCTTAAACCAAATACATAATTGATTATTAGAAGTGGCGAGAGAACTGTCCAAACATTTTTAGTCATAGCGGATATCATCACGTTTGCAAACTATACTATTATTGCCGATTGGATATGGAATAAGATGGTATATTCGTAATTGCTGCACTTATGCATATTAGAATTATCGATCTGTTAAATTTTCTATATCACGAGCTATAAAAAAGTCTGGTGATGAATATGTTGTTTGCTTTTACTCATGAAAACACATTTACAACGAAATTATATATCGATATTGATTCTTTGAAATGCTTATTGCTTTATTCTGATATTTGTACAGTTATTACGTAAAAAAATAATAATAAGATTTCAAATAATAAAAAAGAATTAATTTTAATTAGCATTAATTAAAAATATATATATTGAAGAAATGAAATATAAGTAATATACATATATGCATTATTATTTAAAATTATGATAGAAACTGTACGATAGAAATTTTCAATCAAATTGCTTTTATATAGAAAATAATTATTTGTTTGATTAATTGTTGGAAAATAGTTTGAGAAAACAGAAAATTAACATCAAAGTACCATAAAAATACAATAGAAAGTTTGAATATTTTATTTTGTAATATTTTCTATAAATAATGAATATTATATAATTTTCAGCTAATTATAATAACTTCAAAAATATTATACATATATCGTATATGTATAAAAAAAGTTATGTTACATAACTTAATATTATATATGACTATAAGACATTTATCCATATATGTAGTATGCTCATTATATTAGCCATATTTTCATTATTATAGCGCTTATTTATTTGTATGCGCTTGTATTAGTATAATTAGAACGGTCGCAATCGATGTAAAGAACTAAAAAAAGTAATTACATTTAAAAATATTTACATAGTTAATCTTGCTATTCGTAATAAATAATCATATCATAATTACAAAACGTACCCTTTGGAGGAATTTGAAACCAAATTGAAATAAACCAAGTCCATAGAATCTGAGCGGCGCTTGAGTCAATTGTAATAGAAGTTGTAAAATCTATAATAATAGAAAAGTCATCTTATATACACAATTTAATTGTTTTATTCTTTTCTTTAAATTTAAATTTTTAAACTTAAGTCAAAGTATATTTTAATTAAAAATTTAATTAGAAATTAAATAAAAGTTTAATTAAAAATTTTAATTAAAAATTTATCAACAAATTTTCATTAAGACTTACATTTTCACGAATTTCGACATCAGAAATAGAATATGACGCATTATTTATAACATTTCCTGTTGTATTTGCCTAATATTAAAATATACAAAATATTGTTGAATTTATTTTTTAGTTTCTGATAATCTAATTTTTATTAATTTTATATTAATATAATATATTAAATAATCAAACAATCGTAAAAATTAAAGTTTGTAAAATACATTTTAAATTGCAATATATGAATAAATCAATACCTTGACACTGACTCTTTCACATATATAATTAATGAAGAAAAGTTTTAAAACGTGCATAATAATCCATAAAATGATTAAGACAAGGTATTCCAGTCTTATATATTGCACGTAATTTTTGATAAATATCATGTTGAATACTTCACAGAAGCCTACTGTTATGAAACCGAAATACAATCCCATTTTTAAAGTCATTTGTAGCCCAAACATTGAGTTTATTTCACGAGATATTCTACATAATTCCAAATGAAGATGTCTGCGTAAACATGATGTTAAAACTTATTGAATTAAAAGTATTTTACAATTTATATTATTATTCGCGTCTTACATCACAATCCATATCATGTATTTGTTGTTTGGAATTCCCAGAAATCTGCGTTGACACGACTGTAATACATGATTTTTCCTAACTTGTATTAATCCTTGTTTATTATTCCTCATTATCTTTTGAAGATTTTCATTAATTTGATCAAACTTTAGTCCTATGTACCTGAACATAAATAAAGATTTGATAAATATAATAATATTATTAGATGCATGTATAGATTTATTATATTAGTCTCCTTAAAGTTTCAAAAATGTCAAAATTTTTATGAATAACAATATAATTTAATTTTACGCACCTAACTTTGCTAGAATAATTATGATACATATACATATAAAACAATGTACAAACCCAAGAATACTAATGATAATCAGGTCGTCAATAAAATTAATATGAGCGCAATAATTTAGTACGCATGGCACAGAGATAACTATTACAGTATCAAGATTATATTGATGTCTCAAACATAGAGCCTCATCATAGTTCATTACTATGATTATCACAAACCATCCTAAGATGAGCCATACTGTTTTTTTTCGTAGCTTTTGGTAATTTGTTGTTATTCCGAGTTGTTCTAAAGTATTGTCGACAATAGCGATTCTTTTCATACATTTTTTAAATTTCTGTCGTAAAAAGAATAAAAACAGATAAATAGAATGATCTTAGAGGTTGATTAATTATTACATGTTTAATAATGTCATTATTCTATTTTTTTCAAAAGATGAACATTATTTTCTTATATTTTTTACATTCTTTAAGGAATAATTTTATTAAATATGTGAGAAAAGAAAGCTATTATAATATTTTATCAAGCTGTATCAAGATGTGAATTTTATATTTTATATGTATCTTTATGGCATATTTATTTGTTAAATAAATATCACAAAATACAGCAAATTAAGTTAATAAAAAGTTCATAATTGTTTACTTTAAATAATTTAGATATAATATATATGAAAACATTTTAAGTTTATTTTATTGTTAATAAAAACGATTATGTACCTTATCATAATGCACTATAAAAACAACTAATGTTAACGTTATAAAAATGTTAAACCAAAAGAAAACCAAGTATATAGTGACATAATATGACATATAAGATATTGTATATATCAAGAGTAGGATGTAAATCGACCACAATAGCGGTATGTATAGCAAACTGCACCATAGTTTTGGGTGATCTGCTGGAAATTCGAAAATTTTTAAACCGCACACATAACTGAGTATCAGGAGCAGTGATAAAACTGACCGAAAACTTTTAGTCATTGCGCGCACTGTTTAAATTGCGTATTTTTTGTAACTAAACTAGTTGTACACTTAAGTACCAGTTACACTTAATAATAACGATCATTGACATGAGATAGACTTTTAGCATTGACACTGTATTTCTTTTTCGCAGAAAGAGAAGGAAAAGTGGGTCATCGCCTTTCCTTCTATCTGCGTAGATCGGATGCGCAACTACTTACTGTCAATCAATTTTTCATAAGAGCATAAACACGACATAAACAATAAAACTGTAGATAGATATTTTACTTTTTTCTAAAACGATATTTTTTCTTGACTTTTATTATTATTTTTGTCAAAGTTTTGTATATCTTTTATTTTTTTACACAGCAGAAATATGTGAATGCTGTTCTTGAATTTTTTTTTATTTTTTAATTCAGACGTAGTACAAAGAGGTAGTGTCAAACCTTATCTTAATTATTATTTAATTATTATTTGTTAAAGAAACAAATATTATACATATAACAGATGAATATAAGAGAAATAATCACAAAAAATTCTTATGATGGTAGAAGTCATATTATTGGATAAAATCATCAAAATGAATTTTATACAAATATTATTATATATTTATTATAATTTATATAATTATTTTAATATAATTTTTATTATACTGTTTAAAAAATAATACTAAGAAACAAAATTGAGATAAAAGTAGAGTAGAAGATATTAATATTTAAATTTTTTAATTTTTCTGCAAGGAGATGATCTTCACATACAGAAAATCATATATTAATTCGAAGAATATAGATAATTATGACAAATATACTTTTATCTTAAAGAAGATTAAGAATTACATATATTAAATATTATCTTCCATTATTTTAATAGTTGCTATATATTATATTATGTTTGTCAAAATATTTAATTACTTGTATGTGACTGCACCAATATAACTACAACGGTTGCAATAGATGTTATTAACTGTAAAAAGAGAAATATTTTCTTTTTTAAATATTTGTTATCGATTTTAAAGTATTTGTAATAGATTATTTTATAAGATAAATTGCATCATACCCTTAGAACAAATTTGAAACCAAATTGGAAAAGTTTAAGCCCGTAGAATTTGACTGGAGCTTGAGACATTTGCAATAGAAGCTGCGATATCTATATTAATACAATGCATTATATAATATACATATTTATTATTCCATGTTTAAGCTTAAATTTAAACAAATTTAAGAAATATTTTTATCGGCTCTCAGTATTTAATAAATAAATAAATATGATTTTTTTAAAACGACCAATAGAGCCAAGCACGAAAATTAATTCTAATTTTAAAATTAGAATTAATTTTCGTGCTTGGCTCTATTGGTCGTTTTAAAAAAATCATATTTATTTATTTATTAAATTTAAACGTTTATTTTACTCAAAACTTTTAACACACACACACACACACAAATATATATTAAAACTTACGTTTTCATAAACCTCATCATCATGAATGCAATAGGATATTTCACTTATAATATTTCCCGTTATACTTGCCTAAAGCGCAAAAATGAAAAATAGAGTTGAAGTTGTCTTTGATACAATAATGTTATTGTAACACCATTAAAAAATAAAGGAATTACTTAAATTTATAAATATGTATATGCATTTTGAACTTAAATATAGAATTGGTACCTTAGCGCTGACTCTTTCACACATAAAATTAATTAGGAAAAGTTTGAAAGCGTATATTATAACCCAAAATAGAGATAAGGCAAGAGTATCCAAATTATTAATCATGTTAGTATTGAATAATATTTCATTAAATATTTCGTACAGACACATCGCTATAAAACCAAAATACAGTCCCATTTTGAGAGTCAACTGTACTCCAAATACTGAATTTATTTCGTTAGATATTTTACGTAACTCCAAATGAAGATGTCTGTTAAACGAAATATTAAGAGATATACGATATGTTGCACAGAAGTTACATTTGGTAAATTTACATGAACTCTTACATCACGATCCATGTTATGTATTTACTGCTTAGAGTTTTCAAAAGTCTGCTTTGACACGATAATAAAACATGACTGTTCCAAATCTGTATTATTCCATTTTTATTATCTTTTGCAATCTTCCGAAGATTTTCATTTATTTGATCAAACTTCAATCCTATGTATCTATAATAAAATAAATAAATAAATAAATGAAATAAATAAAATAAATAATTAAAAATAATGAATGTACACAATGATGTTGTTTCTATCGCATACATGTAGATGCATTAAAGGGGGACTTTTAAAAATATTTTGAAAAAGATTGAAATTTTATATATAATATTAGTTTCACTAATTTATGCACACATGATTATTTTATATTTTGGTATATATAAAGAGAAATAGATACACGTACCCAAGAATATTAGTAACAATGAAGTCATCAATCAGATTCATATAAGTGCAATAATTTAATATAAATGGACCATATATGCTTATTAATTTCTTAGAATAATGATGTCTTAACCATAGTACTTCTCCACACATCATTAATATGATTATCGTGAACCATCCTAAAACGAACCATATTGTTCTTGTATATAGCTTCTTATAATCTGTCGTTGTTCCCAGTTGTTTCAAAGTACCGTCAACAATAGCAATTCTTCTTAAACAATTTCTAAATTTCTGTCGCAAGAAGAGATACACAATAGATAAATAAATATAGATTATGTAAGAGTTCAATTTTACAATTTTATAAATAAATATTTTACATCTTATTAGATATTGTTAATATATTGTTATATTGTGTTATATTGTTTTGTTAATTTAAATAATGTAATTATCGTATTTTTAAAAAGATATATGACTTTCTTATATATTTTTAAACTGTTTTAAGAAATAATTTTGTTATATATAAATATATGTAGCAAACAAGAATTTATTTAATAATACGGGCAGTACGAAAACGCAAATGTCTCACGTTTTTAGCATTTCTTTTCGTTAAATAAATATTAATAAATTATATCAAGTCAACTTACTTGGCACATAATAAGTTACTTGAAATATTCCAATCATTTAATTATGTATATACAAAATTATATTATTTATTACTTATAAATCACATGCTAACATCTCTCTTACCTTATTGTAATATACTCCAAATATAATTGTTATTAAAGTTGTAAGAATGTTTAAAAAAAGGCAAATGTAATAAATATACGTATAATAAACTGTAGAAAACTGAATTACTATATATATTAGAAGGAGGAAATAAATCGACCAAAAAAATAATATATACAGCAAACTAAACCACAGTTTTGGAAGGCTTATCGGAAACTCAACAATCCTCAAACCACACACATAACTAATTATCAGAAGCGGTGATAGAATCGCTCGAATATTCTTAGTCATTGTACATCGTTTCGATATGAACTGATGATTGCGCTAGTTGCATAGCATATTAACAGTAATGGATCTTTGTAATTTCAATTAGGTACTAATGAATATTAAAATATCGATTTACTGAAATGTACACGATCTACCTAGTAAAAAAAAAAAAAAGAAATGATGTATCATCATTTATTTTAACAAATAAATGATGTATCATCATTTATTTTAACAAATACATGTATATACGTACATGCTATACAAGTTCTACAAACAATTACAGAAAGGTACAATATTTTATGCGTAACAGTTTATAATTCGGAATATCATTTTAAATATAAAAATGTTTAAATATAATATTTATGTTATTTTTATGATTAATTGCATAATATGATATTATAATCAATTCAGCGATTTAACTATGTTAAGTTTTATTCCTCTTTCTTAAGTGTATATTGTGCATTAATATTCTCTTACCTTATTATAATATACTCCAAACAAATTGATAATAACACTATGCACAGTTGGAAAATGTGTGTTTTCTTGTTAAAAACGGTCCCCGTTAAAATTTTTGTGTTAAATATTTAACACATTCATGTGTTAATTTAACATATTGCTGTTATGTTAATTGGACTCAAATGTTTAATTATTAAAACAACTAAAAAAAAAGTGTAAAAATAACACAATGTATATCTATTTTTAATTTTACACAATAAATATGTTTCGTATTATTAGTGACAAGATTTATCTGTTAAAATTTACAGAAAAAAAATGTTAATTTTACTTTATAATATAAGTGGGGGTGATAAAATGTAAAATTAACAATTTTTTTAGTTAATTTTTACATTAAAACTATGTTAATTTTACACAAAATTTATTTTAAGTTTATTTGAAGTTTGCATTTATTTTATGTTAAAATATTAACACAATATTCGTGTCACCATTTAACATATCCGTATTATGTTAAATTAACACAAAAATTTCTGTGGACCGTTTGGGACAGGTGATATTTGTTAAATTTAACACAAATTTTTCAACTGTGTGGAATAACTCAGATCTTGGAAAATATGATGTATGTTTGAAAAACAATTTATAAAAATCTCAATTGTATATTATATAAAGACATAGTAAAACGATCACGATAACATTACACACACACACACACACACACACGCACGCATGCACACGGAAGAGGCTGAACTATATAGTCTTGGATAAAGTGTCAAAAATTTCAACTTTTAAATTATAAATAAATAATTGATTATCAGAAGAGGCGAGAGTTTAAACGTATTAAGTCATACTCATAACGGATATCATTACGATTGAAAATTATTACTGTTGATCGGAATATGACGATATATTCATAATTGTTACATTTTTTTATATTACAATTATCGATTTATTAAAAATTTGTCTCTATATCGCAAATTATAAAAAAAAATTCTGACGAATATTTTCGTCTAAGCAAGAACATTTATAATAAAATTATCGATAGTGTTTCTTTGAAATATTTATCGCGTTATTTTCTTTTATTTTACATTTGTATGGTTATTGTATGTATAAAAAAATAATAAGATTCTTCAAATAATAATAGAATTAATTTTAATTAACAATATAATTAAAAATGTATATGTTAAAGAACGAAAATAAAATATAGCAATATATACATTTATTATTCAACATAGTGGTAGAAACTGAGTGATAAAAGTTTTAAGTAAAATTGCTTTTATATAGGAAATTATAATTATTTGAAAATAGTTTGAGAAAATAGGAACGAGATATGAATTTACCATAAAAAGACAATGGGAAATTCGAGAGTATTTTATATTGCAATATATTTCCAATAAATGATGAATATTATATAATACTCGCTAAATTACATAACTATCAAAAATGAATGTATGAGAAAAAGTTATGTGATTTAGTATTATATAAGACATTTAAATAGTTTCTGTTAAAGAAATATTATATAATAGAATATAAGAGAAATAATCACAAAAAAATCTTACGATGATAGGAGTCATATTGGATAAAAACATAAAAATAAAGTTTATGCAAATATTATTATATATTTATTATAATTTTTATAATTATTAATTTATATAATTATTATAATATAATTTTTTTATTATATTGTTTCAAAAAAATAAGACAAAGAAACAAAATTGATGTAAAAGTAGAGTATAAGATATTAATATTTTAATTTTCAAATTTTCCTGCAACGAGATAATCTAAATTCGCATAGGAGATCATATTAATTGAAAGTATAAATAATTATGAAAAACATACCTTTATTTTAAAGAAGATTAAGGTTTACATATATCAAATATTATCTTCTATTATTTTCATAGTTGCTATATATTATTGTCAAAATATTTAATTATTTGTGTGTGACTGTACCAATATAACTACAACGGTTGCAGTAGACGTTATAAACTGTAAAAAGAGATAATATTTTTTCTTTAAATATTTGTTATCGATTTTGAAGTATTTGTAATAGATTTTTTATAAGATGATTGCAATATACCCCTAGAAAAAATTTGAAGCCAAATTGGAAAAATTTAAGCCCGTAGAATCTGACTGGAGCTTGAGACATTTGCAATAGAAGCTGCGATATCTATATTAAATAATGCACTATATACAACATATTTATGATTTTATGTTTTAACTTAAATTTAAAAATTTATTTTAATCTAAACTTTTTTTTAGCAAACATATATTAAAACTTACGTTTTCACGAATCTCATCATCATGAATTGAATAGGGTATTTCACTTATAACATTTCCCGTTACACTTGCCTAAAATGCAAAAATAAAAATTATTGTTGAAATTGTTTTTGATACAGCAATGTTATTGTAATGTCATTTAAAAATCAACGAATTACTTAAATAGATGCATTTTGAACATAAGAATATAGAATTGGTACCTTAGTGCTGACTCTTTCACATGTAAAATTAATTAAAAAAAGTTTGAAGGCGTACGTTACAACCCAAAATATACAGATGGCAAGAAAATCCGCTTTATTAGTCATATAAGTATCGATAAATATCACATTGAATATTTCACGCAAACACAGCGCTATAAAACCAAAATACAATCCCATTTTGAGAGTCAATTGTATTCCAAATACTGAATTTATTTCGTTAGATATTTTACGTAACTCCAAATGAAGATGTCTGTTAAACGAAATATTAAGAGATATACGATATGTTGCACAGAATCGTTGCAATTTGTAAAATTTTCATGAACTCTTACATCACTATCCATGTTATGTATTTACTGTTTGGAATTTTCAAAAGTCTGCTTTGACGCGGTAGTAAAACATGACTGTTCCAAATCTCTATTATTCCATTTTTATTATCTCTTGTAATCTTTTGAAGATTTTCGTTGATTTGATTAAACTTCAATTCTAAGTATCTATAAATAAATAAATAAGTAAAAATAATGAATGCACACATTGATATCGTTTTATGTATACATAGAAATGCAATAAAGTGGGATTTTTAAAAATATTTTGATAAAGATTTAAAGTATATAATAATATTATAATAAGTATTACTAATTTATGCACACATGATTGTTTTATATTTTAGTATATACATATATATATAAACAGAGATAGATACACGCGTACCCAAGAATATTAACAACAATAAAGTCATCAATTAGATTCAAATGAGTGCAATAATTTAATATAAAGGGAATATAGATTGTTATTAATTCGTCAGAACCAGATCGATGTCTTAACCATTGTACTTCTCCATACATCGTTAATATGATTATCGTGAACCATCCCAACACGAACCATACTGTTTTTGTATATAGCTTTTTATAATCTGTCGTTGTTCCTAATTGTTTCAAAGTATCGTCAACAATAGCAATTCTTCTTAAACAATTTCTAAATTTCTGTCGCAAGAAGAGATACACAATAGATAAATAAATATAGATTATGTAAGAGTTCAATTTTACAATTTTATAAATAAATATTTTACATCTTATTAGATATTGTTAATATATTGTTATATCGTGCTATATTGTTTTGTTAATTTAAATAATGTAATTATCGTATTTTTAAAAAGATATATGACTTTCTTATATATTTTTATACTGTTTTAAGAAATAATTTTGTTATATATAAATATATGTAGCAAACAAGAATTTATTTAATAATACGGGCAGTACGAAAACGCAAATGTCTCACGTTTTTAGCATTTCCTTTCGTTAAATAAATATTAATAAATTATATCAAGTCAACTTACTTGGCACATAATAAGTTACTTGAAATATTCCAATCATTTAATTATGTATATACAAAATTATATTATTTATTATTTATAAATCACATGCTAACATCTCTCTTACCTTATTGTAATATACTCCAAATATAATTGTTATTAAAGTTGTAAGAATGTTTAAAAAAAGGCAAATGTAATAAATATACGTATAATAAACTGTAGAAAACTGAATTACTATATATATTAGAAGGAGGAAATAAATCGACCAAAAAAATAATATATACAGCAAACTAAACCACAGTTTTGAAAGGCTTATCGGAAACTCAACAATCCTCAAACCACACACGTAACTAATTATCAGAAGCGGTGCTAGAATCGCTCGAATATTCTTAATATTCATTGCACATATCGTTTAGATTACGAACTGATGATTGCGCTAGTTGCATCGCATATTAACAGTAGTGAATCTTTGTAATTTCAATTATAAAGTACTTATGAAGATTAAAATATCGATTTACGAAAGTTTATACACGCTCGATCTACAAAAAAAATGGTATATCATTTTTTTATTAATAAATACATATGTATACGTACATATTATGCAAGTTTTAAAAACAATTGCCAAAAAGTTTAATGTTTTATACGTAATCGAACAATTCGGAATATTATTTTAAATAATACTGCAACAGCTATTTATGTTATTTTTATGAATAGCTGCATAATCTGATATTGCAATCATGCCAACCTTAGCGATTTAACTATGACAAGTTTTATTCCCTCTTTCTCAACTGCATATTGCATTAATATTTTTTTCATAATATATTCCAAACACAATTGACATATAGAATAATTCAGATTTTGGAAAGTATAGTGGATGTTGGAAAAACGATTTATAAAAGACACTGTTATATTATATGAAAAAATAGTCAAATGATCACGATAACATTATGTCAGGAGACTAAATTATAGTCTTGGACGTGTCGAAAACTCCAAATTATTTTTACATAAATAAAAAAATTGATGATCAGAAGCGGCGAAAGTTCAAACGTATTAAGTCATAGCGGGTACCATCACGATTGAAAACTATGTATAAGTATTACTGTTGATCGGATATGGAATACGACGGTATATTCGTAATTGGTGGTTTTCACATATTACAATTATCGATCTGTTGAATTTTCTATATCGCAAGCTATCAGAAAAGTATGACAATGAATATATTTTGTTTATTTTTGTCTAAACAAATACATTTATAATAAAGTTATCGATAATGTTTCTTTGAAATACTTATCGCATTATTCTGACATCTGTATGGTTATTGTATGTTAAAAAATAATAAAATTCCAAATAATAAAATTAATTTTAATTAATAATAATTAAAAATATATATATTAAAGAAGTGAAATATAATATAGCAGCATTATATCATTATTTAACATAATAATAGAAATTGAGTGATAAAAGTTTTAAGTAAAATTGCTTTTATACAGACAACAATTATAATTGTGTGAAAATAGTTTGAGAAAATAGAAACGAGGTACAAAATTACCATAAAAAACATTGTAAAGTTGAAATGATTCATATGCAATAGTTATGTTAGATACTAAATATTATTTAAAACATTTATTTACATATATAGTGTGCTTATTATATTATAGCTGTATTAAAGCACCTACTTATTTATTTGCGCCTGTATTAGTATAATTAAAACAGTAGCAATAGATGTGAAGAACTAAAAAGGTAATTACATTTTTTAAATATATATGTATAATGAATTCTATTATTTGCAATAAGTAGTAATGTCATGATTACTACGTACCCCTCGAAGAAATTTAAAACCAAACTGAAACAGTCCAAGTCCATAGAATCTGAGCGGCGATTGAGTTAATTGTAAAAGAAGTTGTAAAATCTATATAAATAGAAAAATACACAACTTTTATGCACACAACTCATAGTTTTCAGATTTTCTTTAAATTTAAATCTTTAAACTTAATTCAATGTAAATTTGTAAATCTCTCTCAATAAATTCATATTAAAACTTACATTTTCACGAATTTCGACATCAGAAATGGAATATGATACATTATTTATAACATTTCCTAATGTATTTGCCTAACATTAAAATGTACAAAATGCTGTTAAATTTATTTTTGATTTGATAATTTACAATAATTTTAGCATTTAATATAATTAATTAATCTTCGCTGAAGATAAATTTTATAAAAAACATTTTAAATTGCAATGTTTGTGTGAATCGATACCTTGACACTGATTCTTTCACATATATAATTAATGAAGAATAGTTTTAAAATATGTATAATGATCCATAGAAAGAGTAACATAAGATATTCCCCTTCTATTTGCACGTAATTTTTGGTAAATATTGTGTTGAATATTTCATGAAGACCTGCTGCTATAAAACTGAAATACAATCCCATTTTTAAAGTCATTTGTAGCCCAAACATTGTGTTTACTTCACGAGATGTTTTACATAACTCCAAATGAAGATGTCTGCGTAAACGATATTAATTGTATAAAATTATTTATTTATTTATTGTATAAAAAATCTTTGCAATTTATATTAAATTCGCGTCATACATCACAATCCATATTATGTATTTGTTGCTTGCAGTTTCAAAAAGTTTGCACTGTCGCAGCTGTAATAGGGGATTCCTTCCAACTTGTATTATTTCATGTTTATTATTTCTTATTATCTTTTGAAGATTTTCATTGATTTGATCAAATTTCAGCCCTATGTATCTGAACATAAATAAAGCTAATAAATATAATCATATTATTAGATATACATGTAAAATTATGTCGGTGTTTAAATTTCAAAAAGCTTAAATTTTTAGCTTAATTTAAGGTGATAATATAATTTTAATTTATGCATATAGCTTTGTTAAAATAATTAAGATACATATAAAATGTCGTACAAACCTAAGAATACTAATGACAATCAGGTCTTCAACAAAATTAATGTAAATACAATAATTTAATAAGCTAGGAAGATAGATAGCTATTGCAATATTAAAATTATATTGATGTGCTATATGTAGAGCCTTTAAACAGTTTATTATTATGATTATCATAAACCATCCTAAGATAAGCCATACTGTCTTCTTGCGTAGCTTTTGATAATTCGTCGTCACTCCAAGTTGTTCTAAAGTATCATCGACAATGGCTATTCTTTTTATACATTTTCTAAATTTCTATTGAAAGAAAATACACAATAAATAAATAACAATAAATAAAGATTTTTTAAAAGCTTAATAATTTGCAGTTTTATAAATAAACAATTTTATTAAATATAATTTTGTCAATTTAAGTAATATAATTATTATATTTTTGAAAAGATATATTACTCATTTTTTAAAATACTTCTTATATCTTTTTTAAAAATAATTTTGTCCGATATATATATGTAACAAAAAAAAATTTTGTTTAATAATATACGCTGTGTAAAGACACAAAACATCTCACATTTTTTAAAATTGGGCATATAACAAGTTAAATTACTTGAAATATTTCAGTCATTTATATATGATCAAAATTATTAATTATTATATAAGTAAATCACATGTTATCATTCGTCTTACCTTGTTGTAATATACTCCAAACACAACTGTTATTAACGTTATAAAAATGTTAAAAAAAAGACAAATGTAATAGTCATTGCTATATGGAATTACAAGATTAGGAATTACTATACTAATCATAAGGAAAAAATAAACCGACCAAAAAAATAATATATACAGCAGACTGAACAACAATTTTGGGAGGTTTGTCGAAAATACAATAACCCTTAAACCGCACACATAACTAATTATCAGAAGCGGTGCTATAATCGCTTGAATATTTTTCATCATCATACACATCGTTTCGTTTTTGAACTGATGATTGTGCTAGTTATACCGTATGGTAACAGTAGTGGATCTTTGTAATTTCAATTAAAGTACTTATGGATATTAAAATATTGATTCCCTTAAGTTTGTGCGATCAATCTAACAAAGAAAAGAGAAATAATTTACAATATTTATTTACATTTATTAACAAACACATGTGCGTATACACAAGGTCCAAGAATAATTTCAGAAAAGTTTAACGTTTAATGCGTAATAATACAAATTTAGGTATATGTATATGTACAATACATATATATAGATTAACAATATGTGTAGTATATGCTTATTATATTAGCCGTATTTTCATTAAAGCGCTTATTTATTTGTTTGCGCTTGTATTAGTATAACTAAAACAGTGGCAATAGATGTAAAGAACTAAAAAAATTAATTAAATTTTTTAAATATATATATAGTGAATTCTTTATTATTCATAATAACTAATAATATATATTATGATTACTACTTACCCCTTGAAGGAATTTGAAACCAAATTGAAACAGTCCAAGTCCATAGAATCTGAGCGGCGATCGAGTCAATTGTAAAAGAAGTTGTAAAATCTGTATAAATAGACATCTTATGCACACAAATAATGATTTACAGCTTTTCTTTTAATTTAAATCTTTAAACTTAAGTTAATGTAAATTTTAATTAAAACTTTTTCAACAAATTCATATTAAGACTTACATTTTCACGAATTTCGACATCAGAAATAGAATATGATGCGTTATTTATAACATTTCTTGTTGTATTAGCCTAACATTAAAATGTACAAAATACTGTTAAATTTATTTTTGATTTGATAATTTACAATAATTTTAGCATTTAATATAATTAATTAATCTTCGCTGAAGATAAATTTTATAAAAAACATTTTAAATTGCAATGTTTGTGTGAATCGATACCTTGACACTGATTCTTTCACATATATAATTAATGAAGAATAGTTTTAAAATATGTATAATGATCCATAGAAAGAGTATCATAAGAAATTCCTCTTTTATTTGCACGTAATTTTTGGTAAATATTGTGTTGAATATTTCATGAAGACCTGTTGCTATAAAACCGAAATACAATCCCATTTTTAAAGTCATCTGTAGCCCAAACATTGTGTTTACTTCACGAGATGTTTTACATAACTCCAAATGAAGATGTCTGTGTAAACGTGATATTAAAATTTATTGTATAAAAAATCTTTGTAATTTATATTAAATTCATACGTGTCATACATCACAATCCATATTATGTGTTTGTTGTTTGAAGTTCCAAAAAGTCTGCACTGACGCGACTGTAACACGTGATTCCTTCCAACTTGTATTATTTCATGTTTATTATTTCTCACTATCTTTTGGAGATTTTCATTGATTTGATCAAACTTCAGTCCTATGTATCTAAACAAAATAAAATTAATAAATATATAATATTATTAGATGCATGTTAGGTTATTATATATATATATATATATATATATATATATATATATATGCATTATTATATATATATCAGTTTTCTTAATGTTCCAAAAGAACTTAAATTTTATAAATAACAATCTAATTTTATTTTACGCACATAATTTAACTTTGTTAGAATAATTATGATACATATAAAACGATGTACAAACCTAAGAATACTAATGAAAATCAGGTCGTCAACAAAATTGATGTTAATACAAAAGTTTAGTACGCTGGGAAGATAGATAGCCATTGCGATATTAAAATTAAATTCATGTCCTACATATAGAGCCCTTAAACAGTTTATTGTTATGGTTATCATAAACCATATTAATAAGATAAGCCATATTGTTTTCTTATGTGTCTTTTGATAATTTGTTGTCATTTCAAGTTGTTCTAAAGTATTATCGACAATGGCGATTCTTTTTATGCATTTTCTAAATTTCTATTTGCAAAAGAATACGCAATAGATAAATAACTTATAAAGATTATCGGAAAACTTAATTTTATAGTTTCATGGATTAACAATTTTATATCTTATTAAGTATAAACTTTTTAATTTAGGTATTGTAATTATTATATTTTTTAAAAGATGTATTTCTTTAAAAATTTTTTTATATATTTAAAAAAAATAGTTTTGTCAAATATGTATGTAGCAAGAAAGAATTTCTTATTGTTAATAATATTCACTGTACTAAAGTTTAAAATATCTCACGTTTTTTTCATAGCATTTCCTTTCCCTAAATTATGATTATAGTTTTATCTATATTAAAATTATATCTAGTTAACTTAATTGGACACATAACAAGTTAAATTAAATATTCCTTGAAATATTCCATGTAAATATATAACGATAAAAATTATTTATTATTAATAAATCATATATAACATTATATGTTAACATTCCTCTTACCTTACTGTAATACACTCCACACACAATTGTTATTAACATTATAAAGATGTTAAAAAAAAGACAAATGTAATATTCTTTAGTATATCGAATTCCAAGATGAGGAATTACTGTATATATTAGAAGGAAGAAATAAGTCGACCAAAAAAATAATATATACAGCAGGCTGAACCACAATTTTGGAAAACCAGTTGGAAATTCTATAATCCTAAAACCGCACATATAACTAATTATCAGAAGCGGTTCTAGAACTGCTTGAATATTTTTAATCATTTTACATAAGCGGTTCGATTGTGAACTGATGATTGCGCTAGTTGCATCACTTGGTAACAGTAGATCTTTATAATTTTAATTGAGATACACTTATGGATATTAAAATAATCGATTTACTAAAGTTTACACACGCTCGATCTACAAAAAAAATGGTATATCATTTTTTTATTAATATGTATACATATGTATACGTACATATTATGCAAGTTTTAAAAACAATTGCCAAAAAGTTTAATGTTTTATACGTAATCGAACAATTCGGAATATTATTTTAAATAATACTGCAACAGCTATTTATGTTATTTTTATGAATAGCTGCATAATCTGATATTGCAATCATGCCAACCTTAGCGATTTAACTATGACAAGTTTTATTCCCTCTTTCTCAACTGCATATTGCATTAATATTTTTTTCATAATATATTCCAAACACAATTGACATATAGAATAATTCAGATTTTGGAAAGTATAGTGGATGTTGGAAAAACGATTTATAAAAGACACTGTTATATTATATGAAAAAATAGTCAAATGATCACGATAACATTATGTCAGGAGACTAAATTATAGTCTTGGACGTGTCGAAAACTCCAAATTATTTTTACATAAATAAAAAAATTGATGATCAGAAGCGGCGAAAGTTCAAACGTATTAAGTCATAGCGGGTATCATCACGATTGAAAACTATGTATAAGTATTACTGTTCATCGGATATGGAATACGACGGTATATTCGTAATTGGTGGCTTTCACATATTACAATTATCGATCTGTTGAATTTTCTATATCGCAAGCTATCAGAAAAGTATGACAATGAATATATTTTGTTTATTTTTGTCTAAACAAATACATTTATAATAAAGTTATCGATAATGTTTCTTTGAAATACTTATCGCATTATTCTGACATCTGTATGGTTATTGTATGTTAAAAAATAATAAAATTCCAAATAATAAAATTAATTTTAATTAATAATAATTAAAAATATATATATTAAAGAAGTGAAATATAATATAGCAGCATTATATCATTATTTAACATAATAATAGAAATTGAGTGATAAAAGTTTTAAGTAAAATTGCTTTTATACAGACAACAATTATAATTGTGTGAAAATAGTTTGAGAAAATAGAAACGAGGTACAAAATTACCATAAAAAACATTGTAAAGTTGAAATGATTCATATGCAATAGTTATGTTAGATACTAAATATTATTTAAAACATTTATTTACATATATAGTGTGCTTATTATATTATAGCTGTATTAAAGCACCTACTTATTTATTTGCGCCTGTATTAGTATAATTAAAACAGTAGCAATAGATGTGAAGAACTAAAAAGGTAATTACATTTTTTAAATATATATGTATAATGAATTCTATTATTTGCAATAAGTAGTAATGTCATGATTACTACGTACCCCTCGAAGAAATTTAAAACCAAACTGAAACAGTCCAAGTCCATAGAATCTGAGCGGCGATTGAGTTAATTGTAAAAGAAGTTGTAAAATCTATATAAATAGAAAAACACAATACACAACTTTTATGCACACAACTCATAGTTTTCAGATTTTCTTTAAATTTAAATCTTTAAACTTAAATCAATGTAAATTTGTAAATCTCTCTCAATAAATTCATATTAAAACTTACATTTTCACGAATTTCGACATCAGAAATGGAATATGATACATTATTTATAACATTTCCTAATGTATTTGCCTAACATTAAAATGTACAAAATGCTGTTAAATTTATTTTTGATTTGATAATTTACAATAATTTTAGCATTTAATATAATTAATTAATCTTCGCTGAAGATAAATTTTATAAAAAACATTTTAAATTGCAATGTTTGTGTGAATCGATACCTTGACACTGATTCTTTCACATATATAATTAATGAAGAATAGTTTTAAAATATGTATAATGATCCATAGAAAGAGTAACATATTATAATATTAATATTATACATATTATAATATTAAAATATACAAAATACTGTTGAATTTATTTTTTAGTTTCTGATAGTCTAATTTTTATTAATTTTATATTAATATAATATATTAAATAATCAAACAATCGTAAAAATTAAAGTTTGTAAAATACATTTTAAATTGCAATATATGAATAAATCAATACCTTGACACTGACTCTTTCACATATATAATTAATGAAGAAAAGTTTTAAAACGTGCATAATAATCCATAAAATGATTAAGACAAGGTATTCCAGTCTTATATATTGCACGTAATTTTTGATAAATATCATGTTGAATATTTCATGAAGACCTGTTGCTATAAAACCGAAATACAATCCCATTTTTAAAGTCATCTGTAGCCCAAACATTGTGTTTACTTCACGAGATGTTTTACATAACTCCAAATGAAGATGTCTGTGTAAACGTGATATTAAAATTTATTGTATAAAAAATCTTTGTAATTTATATTAAATTCATACGTGTCATACATCACAATCCATATTATGTGTTTGTTGTTTGAAGTTCCAAAAAGTCTGCACTGACGCGACTGTAACACGTGATTCCTTCCAACTTGTATTATTTCATGTTTATTATTTCTCACTATCTTTTGGAGATTTTGATTGATTTGATCAAACTTCAGTCCTATGTATCTAAACAAAATAAAATTAATAAATATATAATATTATTAGATGCATGTTAGGTTATTATATTATATATATATATATATATATATATATGCATTATTATATATATATCAGTTTTCTTAATGTTCCAAAAGAACTTAAATTTTATAAATAACAATCTAATTTTATTTTACGCACATAATTTAACTTTGTTAGAATAATTATGATACATATAAAACGATGTACAAACCTAAGAATACTAATGAAAATCAGGTCGTCAACAAAATTGATGTTAATACAAAAGTTTAGTACGCTGGGAACATAGATAGCCATTGCGATATTAAAATTAAATTCATGTCCTACATATAGAGCCCTTAAACAGTTTATTGTTATGGTTATCATAAACCATATTAATAAGATAAACCATATTGTTTTCTTATGTGTCTTTTGATAATTTGTTGTCATTTCAAGTTGTTCTAAAGTATTATCGACAATGGCGATTCTTTTTATGCATTTTCTAAATTTCTATTTGCAAAAGAATACGCAATAGATAAATAACTTATAAAGATTATCGGAAAACTTAATTTTATAGTTTCATGGATTAACAATTTTATATCTTATTAAGTATAAACTTTTTAATTTAGGTATTGTAATTATTATATTTTTTAAAAGATGTATTTCTTTAAAAATTTTTTTATATATTTAAAAAAAATAGTTTTGTCAAATATGTATGTAGCAAGAAAGAATTTCTTATTGTTAATAATATTCACTGTACTAAAGTTTAAAATATCTCACGTTTTTTTCATAGCATTTCCTTTCCCTAAATTATGATTATAGTTTTATCTATATTAAAATTATATCTAGTTAACTTAATTGGACACATAACAAGTTAAATTAAATATTCCTTGAAATATTCCATGTAAATATATAACGATAAAAATTATTTATTATTAATAAATCATATATAACATTATATGTTAACATTCCTCTTACCTTACTGTAATACACTCCACACACAATTGTTATTAACGTTATAAAGATGTTAAAAAAAAGACAAATGTAATATTCTTTAGTATATCCAATTCCAAGATGAGGAATTACTGTATATATTAGAAGGAAGAAATAAGTCGACCAAAAAAATAATATATACAGCAGGCTGAACCACAATTTTGGAAAACCAGTTGGAAATTCTATAATCCTAAAACCGCACATATAACTAATTATCAGAAGCGGTTCTAGAACTGCTTGAATATTTTTAATCATTTTACATAAGCGGTTCGATTGTGAACTGATGATTGCGCTAGTTGCATCACTTGGTAACAGTAGATCTTTATAATTTTAATTGAGATACACTTATGGATATTAAAATAATCGATTTACTAAAGTTTACACGGTCGATCTAGCAAAAATAGCGGGTCGCTTATTATTTTTACATAGGATAAATATTTTTACAACATTAATACAATTGACATTTTTTAATTATTTAACTCGAGAATTTGTACATACTATTCTCTAAAAATTTATAAAATAATAAATATACACATTATTATAATCATATGCTGATATTTCTTCTTATCGTAAATACTACAAAAACAAATTGTTATGAACGCTGTAAAAATGTTTAGTCCAAAGCAAATGTGAAAAGTAAATGATGAAATAATAAACTATATAAGGCATTATTATATACACATATCAAAAGAAAGAAACAAATCAACCAAAATAGTAATACATATTGCAAACTAAATATATAGTCTAGGAAGGGGGGATCTGCCAAAAACTCAACAAACCTTAAACCATATACATAACTGATTATTACCCATATAACTTTCGATAAACTAAGAGAAAGCTTTTTACTATGGCAAATGCCGTTGCTAAATTTTTTGCCAACGATTACATTGGATTGTCATAATTGTAATCACTATATTTATGAATATTAAAATAATCGATCTGCTGTAACATATATTGCGAGAATGACTTTTGATTAATATATGCATTTTTATTTTAAATACATGTGACAAAATTAAATATCGCTGTCTGCAACTATATTTTAGTCTTATACTTTTTTACTCAGACTAGAACAACACAAGCGCGCGCTTCGCGCGCACCATTCTTCAGTTTTATGTTAAAAAATGATATCTTTTAAAAAATAATATAAAATTTGTTTAAACTCGATTAATATTTTTTCACAGAAATTAGTTGCTAATTAAATTTTAAAATAATAATACGTTAAAAAATTAAAATAGTAATATATTGTAAATAATATGTTATAATATCTTATTCTCGATTAATATTTTTTGACAGAAATCAGCTGATAATTGTCAAAAATATTAATCGAGTTTAAAGTATTATAACATATTATTATTTTAAAAATTAATTAGCAAATTAACGCTTTAATCAACTGATTTCTGTCAAAAAATATTAATAAAACGAAAATTTGCTAATTAAATATATTAGCTTACATATATTTATATTTATATTGTGTTATAATATAAAATAATAAGTTTATTTTGTTTTTAGGTCAATGTGTGCTGTGTACTATAACTCCGCTATTGTACCTACGTATCGGTGAGTGAGAAATTGCTTATTTTATAACATTTTTATAGCTATAGCGGTAATGAAGGTGTAAATATGTGAAAATATTAAAATAATAATATATTTTAAATAATATGTTATAATATCTTATCCACGATTGATATTTTTTGACTGAAATCGACTGATAATTGTCTGATAATCGACTGATAATTGTCAAAAATATTAATCGAATTTAAAATATTATAACATCCTTTTTTAAAAAAGGCATGTTAAGTCGATTCTCGCAAGTATTGTTGCATGTTTTCTGCGATGCTGATTGACTATTTCGATTCGCATTGTGCGTTATATTCGTAGCATCGAGAGGCTGTCATCGCGAGAATTAGTAGTTTATCAGTTTGTTATGAAAATAAAATAAAATAATATGTTTTAAATAATATGTTAGGTATAATATTTTATCCGCGATTAATATTTTTGATAGTTATCAGCTGATTTCTGTCAAAAAATATTAACCGAGTTTAAAGTATTATAACATATTATTTAATACTAATATTATTATTTTATTTAATTTAATTTTAAACAAACTATCAAACTGCTAACCCTCGCGATGATAGTCTCGATGCTACGAATATAACGCACAACGTGAATCTTGGCAGCTAATGAGCATCGCGGAAAAGCGACAACAATAAACTTCGATATATGCAAGTATCGACTTTACATATTTTTTTTAAAAAAGAATACATAATATATAGCGTTAATTTACGAAATAAATTTTAAAATAATAATATACCGCCGAACCGAGCCGAGCTCCGAGCTCGCACGCCATACTTACGCTGGACCCCCACCACCACTACTACGCCTCGGCCATCTTGTCGCAACGTGTGCGCGCCATACTTACGCTGGACCCCCACCACTACGACTCGGCCATCTTGTCGCAACGTGTGACGTGTGCGCGTTGCGCGTCCCGTAACTGGCAGTGCCAGTCCGGCAGTCCGACACTTGACATCAGTACTGCTGTTGCTAGATACATTTTCGATTGTTCGCGATCGACGTTTGCGCGCTCATCGCCGGTCCGCGACAGTACGAGCGTGAATTTAGTGTTTTTAAGTGCTTAATTATCATATAAATCCGATCGCGTCGCGAAATCGTGTACCGACGTGATCGCGATCGCACGAGCGAGTCTATTACATATCGACGATTCTCGACCTAACCTAAGTACGTCGCGGGGAGAGTCGCCGCGCATCATCGTCGTTCGATGAGGCCCTCCGATAAGTGGGCCTAGAAAAAAGCGGCGACGCGAAAACAGAGCATCGGTTCTATTCGCGCGCGAATAAGCACTCGCGATTCTCACGTTTTACCGAAACGCGTCGAATATGTGATATTTAAAATCCGGGCGTCGCCGCGCGTCGCAAACGCAAAAAAGTAAGTGTTTCGAAGCTTCTTCTACGAGGAGAAGGCCCGGGGTTGTATCGGGCAACACTGGGGCAATTGTGAGGTTAAGCAGAATAATTATATAATAATATTTTTTTTAAGAAACATAATTTTTGTTTAAGTATCTCTCTATATATATATGTATATATTTTATTTGTTACAGATAGCATTGCTGATAAGCTGCACGCGAATATAATTTTCGCATCGTTTTTTCTCATTGTGCAATGTACGCGAAATACGCGTCGCGTCGGGAGTGCCGTGTAAAGTTTCGCGTGTCGGGAGTGCCGTGTAAAGTGTCGGGCGATCGTAATTATTCGTGTTTTCGCGAGTGCTACCATGGACCAAGAGAGGAGGAGGAGGCCCAGGGAGGCATCGGGCGACAGCGGGGCAACTGTGAGGTATGCAAAATAAAAACATTTTTTTATAAATTGCATTGAGGTATTCGACCGTTTCCAGACTTTTAAAACATTCTGTACGTACACACATGTATATACATAATTTGAATATTTTGTTTTCAGATCAATGTGCTGTACTACAACTCCTACAACTGCTATTGCACGTATCGGTGAGTGAGAAATTATTTATTTTGATTGAATTGAAAATATTATAACATCTCTTTCTAAAAAGGCATGTTAAGACCATTCTCGCAAGTATTGTTGCATCTTTTCAGCGATGCTTATTGACTGTTTCGATTTGCATTGTGCGTTATAATCGTAGCATCGAGAAGCTGTCATCGCGAGAGTTAGCAGTTTGAGTTTGTTCAAAATAAAATTAAATAAAATAATATGTTTTAAATAATATGTTATTATAATACTTTAAACTCGATTAATATTTTTGACAGTTATCAGCTGATTTCTGTCAGAAAATATTAATCGCGGATAAGGTATTATAATATATTATTTACAACATATTACTATTTTAATATTTTTTACATACCTATTATTATTTTAAAATTTAATTAGCAAATCAGTATCGCGGAAAAGAGGCAACAAAACTTGCGAGAATCGACTTAACATACCTGTTTTAAAAAGGGATTATTGTGTGATATAGATTATTACGTGCTTAAAATATTATTGAATAGCAAACGAGATATGTGATAGCATTCTTTTTGATTTGTGTGTATCAATGAAATTATTATCAATACAATTAGTATCAAATTGGAAGTATAACAATAAAAGTACATATTAATACAAATAATATTTACAACATTCTGCTTTTTATTTGATAGTATCTCTTTAGGAATGTGATTGCAGCGCAAATATTATGATTGTCCCAATATAATTTATACACTGGAAAAAATTGTTTTTTATATATTATTTACATTGTTCTTTAAGATATTATTCTATAACAAATATTTAATTATTGAAATTAATATTATATTTTTTTATAATCGAAATTTTATTTTTGATGAATTTATCTAAACTTGAATCAATTAAAGTGATAATTATATTTATAGGAATTTAACTACCTCATGGGTGAATTTATAACCGAAATAGAAAAGTCTAAGTCCTGAGATTTTTAGTGGTCTCTGTAATATTTGCAACTGAAATTGCATGATCTGTAAATAGTTAATTAAAATGCTAAATTGTGCATAAATATACACATATTTAAATTACTGTATATTTATATAGCTTACATTTTCTTGTGTTTCGACGTCAAAAATAAGATTTGTTAATCTGTTGAGGAATAACTCGGTTCTATTTGCCTAATATTATAATATAATTCTATTATATACAATGTATATGTATGGATTAAAATAAGCTATAGAAAAATTATTATATTTTTTAAATAATAAAATTTTCGAAGTTTTTAGTAACTATATATGTATATATATATATATACATATATATTTTAAAATAAATGACTAAAAATAGAGCACATTTTTTAACATAAATATATACATAAATACATAGTTACGCTATTATTTTATTATAATTGTGGCGATTAAATAATCCCACATATGACGCGTCGCTACAAGACCCGCGGAATATCAACTTTCCCGTGAGTGAAAGTTACGAAAAAGTTTCGAGCGCCTACCGCTACGAGGCGCGCATCAACCTTCCCGTGAGTGAAAGCCACGAAAGCTTTTGTGGCTTTCACTCACGGGAAGGTTGATGCGCGCCTCGTAGCGGTAGGCGCTCGAAACTTTTTCGTAACTTTCACTCACGGGAAAGTTGATATTCCGCGCGTCTTAATTGTAGCGGCGCGTGATATGTGGGATTATTTAATCGCCACAATAATTATTTAATTGCATAGTATTTTGTGTAAATTTGTATATCTTAGTGCAAAGTCCCTCGCAGATATAATTAAAGACAATCATTTTGGCGACATTAATTGTGGCCCATATATAAGTATCAGAAATATTAATCGCTAATTTATACGTATCTTTGACACTTACCGTCATCATTGTTTCATAAAACTCGTAAATAAGCTGGACTGTATAAACTTGAAATATAATAACTTGCATTACCATTTGCAATCCAAATATCGCATTTAATTTATACGATATCGAGCACAGTTCGCGATGAACATGCCTGCAAAATGCATTTGATGAGTGATATTTTTAGATAATCGCGTAAGATGCATGTATAACAAATTGTAATAAATATTTAATTTCATATGTTTGCAAGTTTCAAATTTTATCCGTGCGGTTACCGAATATTCTTTATGAAATTAACTTTTTCGAAGATTCCACAGCATATACATATATATATTTTTCTACTAAATTTTAATTTACAAGAGGCAACTAAACTTTATTCAATTATGTGAATATATTTATTTGTGCTTTGAATATAATAATAGTAAGAAATAATATATTAATAGAAATGTTATTTTTCAAGTATGTAAATAATATACGTATATAAATCTCTACAATTATTATTATCACAGTAGGCAATTTGAAAACTGCTACTGCATTTAGTATTATTTTAATGCTCTCAATTATTCTTACATTAAAAACCATATGATTCGCTTAGATGTTTCGGTGCCGGCCATATGACGCTTCATAAAGGGCGAAGTCGAGGTTGCCCAAGCATGTCTTACTTGTCGTTTCTTTAACTCTGTTAATTTCTGAATATGTTGGTTAACATGTTCAAATTGAGTTCCTACATATCTGCATAGAATGCGAAACACAAACTGTAATTTATAATAATTAATTTACGGACTTTTGCATGATCTGTTTGATTCGTTAATGACAACTCAATGTCAAGTTGACAAATTTGTGTTCTATTAAAAATAATCTTTATTACATTGTAATGTTATGTACAAACCTTAGCAGTATCATATAATTCAAATCATAAATTACATTGATCTGATACGAATGGTTTGGTACTAACGATAGGTATATAGCCATTGCGGTATGAGATCTTGACATGCGTATAAAGAACCATAGAAAACTGATTATATTCATGAGAAAGATCGAAATAATCCATCCAATAATCAGCCATATAATTTGTTTGCGCAATTTCATATAATTCTTTGGCGTTCCAAGCTTCTTCAATGTCTCGTTTACAATATTTAATCTATTCAGACAATCTTTAAATTTCTGAAAGAGATGAGTACATCACAATATATAAATACATATATATTTTAAAAAACAATACATATATAGGGACAAAGATGTAATATTTAGACGTCATATAAAAAGTAAAATCCAAAAATTTAAATGTGAAAAGGCGATTAAAAATATTTGAATATTGATTGGTGTGATATTAAAATATCTTTTAAAAGTTTGCAATTAGATACTAATTAAAATTTGTATTATTTTCAAAGAAATATAAAACTACTATTGGAAGCTTTGTTGAAAAATCGGATTGTAATTAATTATATTTGCTAAAATTTGAATATTTTTTTTGCTCATTTATTTCATATGTGAACGCCACAACATGATATGACGCGAAAAAAATTTTTCCATAAACTTAACAATACTTTATCTTTATATGTTGTTGCAAATTTAAAATGAATGGCATATATTATATGTTATATAATTATATTTATGCTATACGTATCAAAGAAAAATATTTTGTCGTTTTATATCGTGTTCTATGTGTGAATGAATTTTTACATAAATTTGAGGAATTTTTAAAATAGGCTTATAATACAATCACATGATTTTCTCTTTAATTTAGATTACAAGTGTATGTATAAAAATAAAGAAATCATTTTTTTTTTAAATTTAAATGATCACGTCAGATTGACATACTTTATCGTAATAGAAAGTAAGCAGCATGTACAACACTCCGAAAATTACAGTAATATCAACACCCATAGGAAAATTGATTTTGAACGTTTGGCTAATTATCTTCGCTTTGATGACAAGATAAATGTGAAGCAACCACTTTATCAGAATATAAAGGATGCTTAAATATAATTTTTGTTGACTTTGAGAATATTCAAACACTCCGAATCCACATAAAAACAATACAAATGAAAGTGGAGATATTGCTGCTTGAACATTCTTCATGGCGATTTCTTCGCGGCATTTAACTAGGAACTCACTTTATGAAGGAAAATTAGACATCTGTGACATGATAATGTAAAATAATAAAATTTATATCAATTGATATATAATAATTGAAAGCTAACAAGTTTTTAAAAATTAACAATAACTCGCGTTAGCACTTATGTAGATTAAAAGAATCGATCAGCTGCAAATAAAGTTATTTTTCTACAAGTGAAACAGCTGAAATACTTTGAATTGCAGTGAAAGAATCGGAAAAAATAAAATGTGCTGCGCTTGTAGATATTATTTTTTTGTTACACTAAATTTTTTAATACTCCTTCTATTGCTTTGCTAATAATATCATTATTATAATAGATGCAGTGCTTCTCACAAACTGGAAGAAAAATTCTTATATACATATACATATATTATAGATCTTTGACATGTTTATTGATATACTTTGGCTAAAAGAATTGTTTATCTATATTATATTATTAAATTTTATATAATATTTTATTTTGGATAGCTATTTATAAAATTTAATCAGAATTGAATTATGAATTTGCAAAGACTAATCATTGTTATGTTATATTATAATTATTTATAAAAAGGACTACAAACCCATTTTACAAAGTTATAGCCGAAATAGTAAAATCCCAGTCCGGAAATTCTTAATGGCTTTCGTAATAATTGCAACAAAAATTGCATAATCTACAAATAATTTTATAATTAGTAATGCCCTTAATTATATATAAGCATATACATTATTAGAATCGTATTACTTACGTTCTCTTGCGTTTCAATGTCAAAAGCAAGGTTGGTCAATCTATTGAGAAAAAGTTCGGTTCTGCTTGCCTAATATTAATTAAATTTGATTAAATTTGATAAATTAGTTAAATTTTATTTTTTTTTCAGCTTTTAAAATGGTATTGAAGAAGCACAATTTAATTTATTACACTTAACATAAATAACTAAAATATGCTACATATATATTAACATATTTTTTTGTAAATGTCTTATCTTATGTGCAGTTATTTCGATGTATTTCGAATTATAATGAAGTATTGTAGAATTAAAGATGTGTAGGCTTAATTTATACTGATTGTTTGATGTGCGTCACAAATAATTTGTATTAAAATATAAGGAATATAATACCGCGTACATATATGACACCATTTTACAAGTATTTTTATGTATTTTTTTATAAACTTGATACATTTTATAAAATAACCATCGCTCAATGTAAACAATGACTTTAAATCGTGCATCCAAAAGACGTACAGCATAAACTAAATTATGATATAATTTGCATTTTCAGATACCATTTCCTCATTTTTGAAACAACATAATGCTTTTTAATATTTTTTAAATGTTCGTGTTTTGTATAACAATTATTGCAATTGTGGCAATGTTTTGTACAAGCTAAAAGAAAAATTGTTTTTTATATCAAGTTCTATTTGTAAAATTTGATTATTATTATTTGACTATTTAAAAAACTAATGAAATAATATAATATCTACATCAATAATTATAAACTCCGCATAATAAATATCTTATTTTTGATACTAAAGTTATAACTGAATCTAGAAGTTTCTGAGATACTGATAATCGTGTTATAGTTATCTAAATAATTACAGACCCATTGTATGCAGTTATAACCATAAAAATAAAATCCAAGCCCGGAAATTCTAAATGGTCTCCGTAATAATTGTAACAGAAACTGCATAATCTATAAATAATTGTATAATTAGAAACGTTAAATTTTGCACAAACGTATATATAGAATAAAAATTGTCGCTTACATTGTTCTGCGCCTCGACGTCAATGTTAAGATTCGTTAATTTATTGAGAAATAGTTCGACTCTGCTTGCCTAATATTAATTAAAATCGATATTCTGATATACTAAATAAGATTATTTTTTTAAATTAATTTTTTTAGCTTTTGACATGATGCTGAAAAATTCTTTTAGAGCAGCTTTAACTAATAATAACTGATGGTCAACATAAATAGTTAAAGAATTCTTTTAATATAAATATCTATTTAATATAAATATCTATTTATATCAACATATTCTATTGACGTATATGAATAATAAAATATAATTGTAGATATTATACAATTGTTTATATAGTATATATTTTTTGTACAAGAGCGCATACCTTGATATAAATTCCTTCGCAAATGTAATTAAAAGTAATCATTTTTATAATGTTGATGATAGCCCAAGCCAAAGTGGTCAAAATATCCAATGTTATTAGATACTTCGAGTATGTATTTATCATCATAAATGCTTTATAAAGAATGGTAATAAACTGTATAAAAGCTGTAATATAGTCGTTTGCATCACCATTTGAAATCCAAATACAGTGTTTAATTCACGTGATATCGAGCACAGGTCCAAGTGTACATGCCTATAAAATGCATTTAATATACAATCATATATGTATAATATTTTAGTAAATTATATACATATATTATATTATAAATTTGCATTATTATATGCATGACTTTATTCTATTATTGCTGAACGTAGTTTGAATATTGTGTATTATATAGATAATAAATATATTCTTTCTTTTTTAATTAAACTTACATTAAAATCCATATGATTTGCTTAGATGTTTCGGTGCCAGACATATGTCGATGAATAAGAAATAAACTAGAAGTTGCCCAGGTACATTTTACTCGCCGTTTCCTTTCCTTCGACAGTTCTTGAATATGCTGATTTATGTGCCCGAATTGAGATTCGATGTATCTGTATTAAAAATATAATAAAATAATTAATTTATAATAATTAATTTATATAATAAATAATATGTGCATAATTTATTCTTGTGTTTCGTGTTATAGCGAAGAAAGCCTCAGTTTTATTGCAATGTTATGAACACATACCTTAGCAGTATCATATATGTTAGATCATAGAGCATGACTGTGTGATACATATGATTTTGGATGAACATTTGATATATGGATATTACAGTGTAAGACTTGGGAACATGTCTAACTATACATACACTATCAAGTATATTTAAGAAAAAAACTAAGATAATCCATCCTATGATCAGCCATTTAATACGCATGCGTAATTTTATGTAATTGTTTGGCGTCCCAAGTTTCTCCAGAGTATCAATCACAATATTTAACTTGTTTAAGCAACTTTTAAATTTCTAAAAAACATTACGTTATATACAGAAAGAGAATACATATTTCGAAAACTGCACATAAGATAAGACATTTACAATATTTACAATATTACTTGTATCAAATAATAAATATTAAAGTATAAAACAATCTCTAAAATGTTTGTACGTCAAACAGATTTGCACAATATTTAGATATTTACATTTAAATAATTTATTCTATATTTTATATTCTTATTTAGATTTTAAATTTATTTATTTATTATAAATTTAAATATGCACGTTTTATATGGTTTTAGTATGTATTATTTTGTATTGTATTGAAAATGGTGCAAATCTGTTTTCTCATTAACATATACATATACAGTAACGCATTGATATTTGTGATTATATAGCTGTGTTCCGAAATTCATTGCTAGTACTGAAAATTTATTATAATTTATGTCACGATATATTATATAAATATATTATATTATATCAATTTTCAGTAGTGACACTGAATTTCGGCACGCAGTTTTTAATTTGACTTATATCACTTTCAATATGGATACAGATACTATATTTATATAACTCGTTATATATAGCTCAATCACGTGACGTTTTACAATATTTTGTTTTGAATATATATAAGAAGTGTGCAAACATTATCATTTATTTAATACTTGTAAAATTTTAAATTATCATACCTTATTATAAAACAAGTTAAGCAATACATATGCTATTACAAAACTTATATAAATTATCGTTATTATGGGCATGCCAATTTTAAATTTATCATAAAATTTCATCGCTCTAATAATGAAGTATGTGTATGACAGCCATGACAATAAAATGTAAAGAATGGTAAGACATAATCTCGGTTGACCCTCAGGATATTCGAATACTCCGAGTCCACATAAGCACAACACGATAGAAAGAGGACGTATAATTGCTTGAATATTTTGCATGACACTTTCTTATCGGAATTGGCTTGCACACTTACTTTCGTAATGTCTGTTGTAATACTGTAAGATAAAAAAAGTACCCCGACTTTGACATAGTCAAGGAGATGAGACATTATGTATGAATTTAGCAATAAATTGCGCCAGCATTTAAGTAAATTAACAGAATTGATCTCTTATAAAAGCTAATATTTTTCGAATTAAATAGATAAAACAATTAAAAGACACGTGATAAAGATAAAATTCAAATGCGTACAAATGTACGTACTTAAGTTTTTATAGATCATTTTATTTTTTTTTATATCTAGAACAATTTAAAAAAAAGAATAAACTGGAAATAAATAGATAATAATAAAAATTTATTTGAAAGAATGAGAAACGGACGTATATATATTGATATTTTATATTTTTCATCATATACAGAATAAAATTTATATATACCTATATATGTATATATATTTTTTTCATAGTTTATTTTTTATATGTTTGCTTATTTACCATTGCTAGGTGGAATGTCATGATTTGGATTCGGAACGTGCATCTGTATTATAATCACCAAAATAGTCACAACTGATGCATAGAACTGAAAAATATGTTTCATTTTTTTTTATCTGAGAAAGACAACTTTTTAAACTACATAAATTAAAAAAAAAAAGATTTTATATGGAAAGAACACTTATTACTTTAAAAAGCTTTAAAAAGTACAATACTTTTTGTATGTATTTTAATTTATTTATAATTTTATACACACAACTCAGAGCATACCTTATTAATGAAGTTATAACCAAAGTTGAAAAGCCCCATACCAGAAAATTTTAGCTCTCTCTGTTTTATTTGTAGTATAAATTGTAGAATCTAAATTTAAATAAATAATTGAATAAATGTGAGACATATACAAATATATACGAAACACTTAAATGGAAGATTTAAAACATGAAATTTTGCGGGAATAATTTACCTGCTCTTGTAAGTCTTCTTCGGGATTTTTAGAGAATAGTTTGTAAAGAATTGCTATTGTCTCATTTGCCTAAAATTATATTGATACAAAATGGAAATTTACAATCCCGAAAAATTTACACAGTATGATCAAGTAATTTGGATGAAAAATGTTTAACAGCAGCTTTATTGGCTATTATATTTTTACTGTTGCAAAATTTATATCGTTTAGTCTTTATTATGTTAATTATAATTGACAATTATTTCATTTTGTTACCTTATTGCAGATAGTTTGACATATCAGATTTAATGTGAGAAATTCCGCGTTATGTACGATAATCCATATACAGGTAAATAAGTTATCAAGAGTTTGTCCAATTGCAATATCTGTATTCCTATCAATATATGATCTGTGAATATGACGACACACATCCACGAATAACACAAAGTAACATCCCATTTGTAGCGTCATCGATATGCTGAATATTTTGTTCAGCTCGCGTGATATGAGGCATAATTGTAGATGGACATGTCTGAAATCGAATCATAAAAGATTGCTCTAATTAAAATGAATCACGGATATGTATGTACAGGAATGATTAGAAAATTAAAATATTAATTAAAATATTCATTTTAATTAATATTTAATGTATATAATAATTATTTGACAAATTACCTTAAAATCAACACATACTGCTTATATTTCTTGATTTCTATTCTTTGCTCGTCAATTAATTGTAAAGTTAATTTATTCCGCCCTTTTGTACGCTCATCTTCTAACATATCATGAATATGCTCGTTGATCCGTTGAAATCTGGATCCAATGTATCTGAAGTTAATGAAGAACTAAAGCTGGAAAAAATTCGATATCTAGCTATGATCTTAAATCTAAAAAATTAGAATATTTGATATGTGTGTATATGTATGTATATATATTTGTTTTTTATTGTATTAATAAATCGTGTAAATAATCTAAATTAAAAATATTAAATTTGATATAAAACTATATTTTTTTCTATATATCTCTCTAAATATATCTCATATATTTAATATTTTAATATATGAGATATTTTAATATATATTTTAATATCTTTTATGTTTACTTATATACACAAAACATAATGTTATTATTCTTTAAAAAAAATCACATATTTTTTAAATAAATATTATTAAAAGATTAAATTTAAACTTAAACGTCACATATAGTATTAAAAAATCTTTTATTTACATATCAAATTGTCTAAAAAAAATCTAGATCTCAATTTTTTATATTGTAGATATATTTCAAAAATATTTTTGTTACACATTGTCTGTAAAATAACTTTGTGAAGCACGCATATACTGACCTCAGGATAGTTATCCAAATCAAAATATTGAGAGTATTGACATGAATTAAATGATTTGCCACAAATGGAACACAGATACGAGTGAAACTGAAATATTCGTAGTTCAACCACAAACTGTCAGACGCATTTAGGAGAAAAATCAATGCAATCCATCCAATTATTATTCCAATTACCCAATTGTATAGCCGTCGATATTCTTTCGGCGTTCCGAGCATTTCCAATGTATCATCCACGATGGAAAGTTTTCGTAAACATATTTTTAATTCCTTTGACAAAACATCGACTGATTACATAATATATCAGAAAGCTATTGATAATGTGTTATAAATATATTTTTCCCAAAAGGAATTATTAATATTATTAGTCTTTAAAATATAAACTAAGCTCATTTAAAAATATATCAATATAATATAAATATGTAATAAATGCACACATACACATACAAATATGCAATAATATTTCTAAATATTCTATTTGCAAATGAATAATATAATACAAGTATAAGAAAATTCTTAAAAATTTTAATTTTCTTTAAATGTGAAAATTAGTTCTTTTAATTAAAATATATTTAAATATACAAGATTTAAGATTTGACAAATATGAAATAATGAATTTTTACCTTAAAATAAAAGAGACTGACAAGCATCGACACAATTGCGGTGATTATTATTATTATATTGAACCAAGATATGAATAGGTACGCGGTGTAACTAGTGGAAACTAGATAGTAAAAAAGATACGCGTAAAGACTCCACGTGATCAAGAAATATGAATAAGTAAAATATGGCCTGGGTTGTCCAAGAGGATATTCGAAGACGCTCAAGCCGCAGAATGAGCCGACAATCAATAGTGGTGACAGAGCTGCCTGTATTGTTTTCGTCATAGTTTTCGAATCACCTGTCACAAATTTGAATTACATTTTGCTATGCGAGATATGAATACGTTTTGACAATTTTTGCGAAAATCCAAAAGCTCTTATTCTTACACACTTTTTTCGTAGATCTTCTCGGAAACTTTGTGGGTTTTATACTGCGAGAGTAATTGCCATTTAACTAACGAGTATATCGAACGACGCAATAAATAATTGGACAATCTAGATTAGATAGCCATTTCCTTGAGGTATTGTTATCTATACGCATTTAATTTTACAAAGCATAAATTCTTATGATATTGCATCTCTGTAGCAAATAAATTTTAAGTGAATTAAATGAATTGAGTAAAGTATGAACTGCTCTTTTTGTGAGGAGAGTGGAAAGCAAAATTAAAGGTGTTATCTAACTTTTTATAGAGTTCTTGAAAAATAATGAAGATATATTAAAATAATTTTCATATATATTTATGATTTTTAAATAATTTTTATATATTGTATATTATAATATAATAATATATATATATATACCTCATCGTAATTTAAACGCGTAAGAATCTCTATTTTATATTTTATTATATGCAGAATAGAATATATATATATATATTTTTTTTTCTTAAAAGAATATAAATGTGACAGATAATGTTAACTTACCTTTATACTTTACCTTTGTGTTTGCTTAATCCTCAGCACTGCTAGGTGAAATGTTATAATACTAATTAAGCTCACCCATTTGTATTATAATGACTAAAAGACTTGCAACTGACGCATAGAACATGTGCTCTTATTTTACATGAAACACAAAACCAGTCTTATTAAATATATTAAAATATAAACAGAAAATTTTGTATAATGATAAAAAAATAGAACGCAATTAACTAATAAAAAATTATATTAGTATTTATATTAGTATTAATCTGTAAAAAAAAGTTCGTAAGTAAAATATTTTTAATTTTATCCTTTATGTTAATTTATACTTTGACAAAAAATGTGGATTATATATTATATACCTTACAAATGAAATCATAACAAAAAGTTTCATGTCAGAAAACTTATATAAACACATATATCTATCGAAAATATGATTTGAGACGCCATTTGTAACATCATCTGTATACTGAATACTTTGTTCAGATATGAGTCAAATGGAATGCCTATAATAAAAAAGAGATATAAAAATCCCATATAAAAACTGTCGTATAATAAAAAATATAAGCATAGAAAAATTAAATTATCAAAAAATATAGAATAAATATGTGCTCCATCGAATCGTTGGCTTTTGTTGTTGCCTAGGATAGAAACCCTAATGAAGGATGTGACAAAAAGAGGATGCAAGGCTTGTTGGCCGGTCATAATTATCCCTATCGTCATAAACACACACTGACTCTCTGTTCTCACTTGCAGGGCATATCATGATTGCATCAACGAAAATGACAGTGAATCTCCTTATAGATAATTTTAGAATACATTTCTTAGAGCACTCATTTATATAATATTAAAATGAACGATCTATTGAGAAGAAATGTGAAAAGAATTGATTCATCATTAAACCTTGCGTGTAGCGAAACATTAAAATGATGCTGTTAATTTATTTTTCTTATATAAATGTGTTTTCTTATATGATACAATGTTGTAAAAATCAACATTGAATGCATTTATATTTTATTAACTTAAAATTCGATTAAACATATACTCGAATATCAATTAAATATGTATTTTGATAGAGAAACAGTTTTACTTTCTGATTTTATCTTGGACTTTGACATTTCCACAGATATAATTTATATTATAGAATCTTACTAAAAAAAATCATAAGTTGTTTCAAATCAATAATATGTTTTACGCGTTATCTTATTGTTAGCATTACGTATAAAAAATAACATAGTGATGCTAGATATGTAGAAGATGAGATGCCATTTGATTTATTTGTGTTCCAAACAACAGATTTAATTCGCGAGAAATGCGACACAATTCTAAGTGAAGATACTTGTCGATAATATTTTATGTTATTAAAACACGTTATAATTATTCTTACATATTGGAAGAAATGACAAATAATAATTATTATAATTAATTATTGACTTTTTTTAGAAACATAATTTTATCAAGTTTTATTACAAAATTAGCATTAGTGATTTCTTCAAATATGTGTGTTGATTTACATTGTAATCTATAATGTTCGCTTGTAATTGCCACTAAAGTATATCAATGAACGGTAATTAGCGGTTTCTTCCACGTATATATAATACTTCAGTTTGTGCTTATCTGATACTACAGTAGGCATCGCATATATATGCTCATGTTAAATCAATTAATTAAATTTTATCAAATTTTGTACCAATTTATCTGCATTATTAAAAAAGTCACAGATGTAGAATATATAGTAAAATCTTTGATTTACATTTAGAAATTTTTATAAATATATAATTTTTTCATTTGGAAAAGTTGTATTTTAAAATAATACATAAGAAGAAGCTAAATATTAAATTCACGAATATATTAATGCACCATAATTTAGTATATGAATTGTTACTACATAATATGTAAGTTTCTTTTATTTTCAACCATATTGTATCATAAACATTTACACTGAGACTGTATGCGATTATTCGTTTTGATTACATGCGTATACATTTTTCGATATATCTTCGGTATATTCATCTTTTCAAAGTATTATCCTGCAAAGTATCATCAGCTGCAAATTTGTATTATGCATATTTCAAATCTTTAAAACAAAATATTTTGTGTACACATTTTCATTTTCGCACAATGATTGTAATAATGCTATATTTAAATAAAAGTAACAAGAACGTAATAAGAAGAAAATGCAAGATCTGTTAAATGGTCATCATTATTGTACGCTTGAACTACTGACGGTCTGTTCAAACTCATTTATTGAACGCGTTACGATTTCGTCGATTCGAATAAATCTTTATCACAATAATATATATTTCTCTTACAACATTTACTTATATTAAAACTTTATTTAAACATATACATAATTATTTTTAATTGTTTTTTATATTCAAAAAAATTCTTTTAAAAAGAAATAAGTAATTGGAAAATGTGTAAATACTTACATAATACTTACAATTAATTTAAAAGATTTAGAAGCGAATAAATAAATATATTATGTTTTATTATATCTGCATAGACTGAAACATATTTCTGTTTTTCTGCTACAAAATGTAGCAGATATGAAGAATACATCATAATTTATTCATATTTATTTTTATAATCTGTATTACTTAACTTGTGGAATTGATAGGTGGAGTATAGTGATTCAAATTTGGTAGATGCATCTGTATTATAATCACTAAGACGGTCGCCACTGACACGTAAAACTAAAAAAATATCCTTTTATTTTACACGACAAAAATAATTGTTGAACCGTATAAATTAAATTCTTATTTAAAAAGAGAGTTTTAAATAAGAAATAAAATAAGAATGAAAAACATATATACAAACTAAAAAAGTAGCAGTTAAGCAACAAATCCAAATACTACGTTCTTATTTACACACTTGTCTCGTTTGAAAAGTATCAAATTATAATATTTTTTTGTTTTATCTTACGTTAATTTAAAGTTTGCAAAAATGACATACCTTACGAATAAAGTCATAACCAAAGTAGAAAAGTCCCATACCAGACAATTTTAGCTCCCTTTGCTTTATTTGTAGTATAAATTGCAAAATCTGAGTTTAAACAAATAATCAGATAAATATAAAATATATCATATGTGTGACATAGTTTTCATAATCAGATACTATATAAAATTATGTAGTAAAATAATTTACCTGCTCGCCTAAATCTTTGTCAGAATTATCATTGGATAATTTATAAAGAATCGCTATTGCCTTGTTCGCCTGAAATTATATTAATACAAAATTAACAATCGCAATTATCATCAAACAATTTACAGAAAATAAATAAGACTAAGCAATTTGGATGAAAACTGCAACGCGAATTATATTTGTTAATGTTTTTTATTGTTTGCACCGCTTATAATTGTTATCTGATAATTATATTAATTAAAGTTAATTGATAATTATTTAATTTTCCGTTACCTTATCACAAAGCATCTGACAGATATAATTCAATGCGAGAAATCTCATGTTATGTATAATACCAAAAATAAAAATGAAAGAATTATCTATAGCTTGTCCAATTTCAATAGCTGTGTTTCTGTCTATATATGATTTATAAATTTGGCGAGACAAGTCCACGCAAGTGAAGAAATGACACGCAGTTTGTAGTGTCATTTGTACATTAAACACTTTGTTTAGTTCACGTGATATGAGGCATAGCTGTAGATGAACGTGCCTATATAATCAAATCATAAAAAATGCCATAAGTAAAGCAAGTTATGAATATATAAAAAAAAAGAGAAAAGCAAAAAATAACTATGGTCATAAGGCACAATTAAAGCTTTAATTAAAAAAAAATCAGGTTTTGTATAGAATTGAATTATTAAAAAATACTGTCGAGTGAATTTAAAAAGTTTTACATTATAATCCACATATTCTGCTTGCATTCCTTGGCTTCTGTTCTTCGCTGATCAAGTAGGATTAAGTCACTCCTTTTATTGCTATGCTTTGCGTCTTTTTCAAACAGATCACGAATGTATTTATTAATTCGTTGAAATCTGGAACCTGTGTATCTGAATTTAATGAAAAACAAGAACTGGAAGAGAATCCGATGTTTAATTATAATTCTAGACTAAAATCAAGATATTACAATATATATTTTGGTTACAAGCATTGAAAATGATCTAAATTAAATTATATAAAATTTTGTTTCTGTTTTATTTATTATTGATATACTTTTTTATTAACTAGAACAACACAACCATTCTTCGTTTTATGTTTAAAAAAATTATATTAAAAAAAAAATAATATAACAAGTTTGTTTCAACTCGTTTAATATTTTTTCACAGAAATTAGCTGCTTAAAGCGTTAATTTGCTAATTAAATTTTAAAATAATAATATGTTAAAAAATTAAAATAGTAATATATTGTAAATAATATGTTATAATATCTTATTCTTGATTAATATTTTTTGACAGAAATCAGCTGATAACTGTCAAAAATATTAATCGAGTTTAAAGTATTATAATATAACATATTATTTAAAACATATTATATTGTTTTAATTTTTATAACATATTATTTAAAACATATTATATTGTTTTAATTTTTATAACATATTATTATTTTAAAAAGTAATTAACAAATTAACGCTTTAATCAGCTGATTTCTGTTAATAATATTAATAAAGCGAAAATTTGCTAATAAATATTCTAAGTTTACATATTTATATTTATATTGTGTATGTTATAATGCAAAATAATATTATTTTAATATTCTAATATATGTATGTATTTTATTTGTTACAGGTAGCATTGCGATACACAGTCACGCGTCGTGTCGGGAGTGCCGTGTAAAGTGTCGGATAATCGTAATTATTCGTATTTTCGCGAGTGTCGTGAGTGCTACGAAGGAGCAATGACGGTCAAAGAGAGGAGGAGGAGGCCCAGGGAGGCATCGGGCGACAGTGGAGCAACTGTGAGGTATGCGAAATAAAAACATTTTTTCTAAACTGCATTGTTTATGAGATATTCGACACACATATATGTATCTACATAATTTGAATATTTTGTTTACAGATCAATGTGTGCTGTGTACCACTCCGCTATTGTACGTGTATCGGTGAGTGAGAAATTGTTTATTTTATAGCATATATTTTATAGCTTTACAGTATACATACCCTAGCATAATTCCACACATCAAAGCGTTGAAGGTATTAGCGTGCATTAAATGATTTCCTATAAATGGTACACAAATACGAATAATGCTGAAATATTCATAATTCAACCATACACTGTCAGATACATCTATGAAAAGAGCTAGTAAAATCCATCCGATTATTATTCCAATTACCCAATTATGCAGCTGTCGATATTCTTTTGATATTCCAAATATTTCCAATGTGTCATCCACAATGGAAAGTTGTCGCAAACACATTTTCAATTTCTTAAAAAAATAGTATCAACTAGTTACACGATATTAGAGAGGAATTGTTGATGCATTATTAGAATATGTATTTGGGAAGAAATTATCGATGTAATATTATTGTAATTAATATTATTAATTTTTGACCCATATTAATACTTAATATAAATGAATAATAATACAAGAGAGAGCATCGAGAAACTTATCTATTCAAATGTTTTTTAAAAGTATTAAAATTTTATAGCCATAAAAAATTCGAGATTAATTTTTTTGAAACAATATAATTCTAAATTTGTGTGTATAATTTATATATAATTTATATAATTCTAAATTATACATACCTTACAATGAAACAAGGAGACAAATATCATCACAATTACGATGAGATTTGTTATTACACCCAACCAAGTTATATACAAGAATGAAGTATAACTAATGTAAATTAGGTAATAAGAAAGATATGCATAAAGGCTCCATATGATCAATACGAGTAGGCAAGACAGGTATGGTCTGGGTTGTCTAAGAGGATATTCGAAAAAGTTCAAACCATAAAACGAAGAGATGATCAATAATGGTGACAGCGCTATCTGGATCGTCTTCGGCATGTTACTTGAATTATTCATGATAAATTTAAATTATGTTTTGCTAAGCAAAATAGAAACACTTTGCTACATTTCTACAAAAATTTTGAAAATAACACTTTCACTTTTTTTCATAAACCCTTCGCGGAAACCTTGCGCGAATTACATTGCAGGATACGTTGAAATTTCTATTAGACCAGACAATATCGAACGACAGAATAAACAGATAGTTTAGATTAGATCGCCTTTTCCTTCCGGACTTGTTATCTGTACATACCTATATTAATTTTCTACAGAGCAGAAATGACCAAGCAACTATTCTCGTAACATTATGTTTTTATGCTGCACATAAATTCAATATCTCGAATGAGATATAAATTAGTCTTTTAAATTGAATAGATGAAGCGCGAAGATGTATATCAAAGCAATTTAATTTATTTTACAATATTTGAGAGAATAAATATTTAATTTGTGTAATATTATGATATATATGTATAATATGATATAATGACATGTTCTGTACCATATTTATTTTTTGCAAAATATATTATCACATCAAATTAAAAAAAGTTATCTTTATATTATATAAAGATAAATGCAATCAAAATATAATAATACTTTTCTTTATTGCAATTGTAAGAGAAAATTTTTCGTCTTGTATAATTTCTTTTCTTGTTATAAAGTCACTATATTTCTTTTCATAATTCGAGAAAAATGCTTCTCGTAAAATAGAAACTAAGATTATTTTTTAAAATTGATAAATAAATTTTTATTTTATTTCTTATATATAAAACTTATATTTTCTTGAAAAAAGTGTGCATATAGATACAATGTATACAAGAACACAGAAGGTTTTTACAGTTTATTCTTATATATGTTGCATAACTTTTTTATTAATTAACTTTTATCGATTACATAATCATCATATGATAATAAGTTATAGGAAGTTATATGCATTTGTATTATAATCACCAACACGGCTGCCGTGTAGAACTGAAAAGTATGTTTTTCTTTTACATAACAGAAACGAGTTTTTTTCCAATCGCATAAATTGAATAGAAGATCTAAGATATGCAATATAATGATAAAAAATATATATTGCGTTTTTTTAAACATACAAAAGTTAAAATACATTTTTTAACATTACTTAACTATTTTTGTCATCTAAGAAATAATAAACACAATATTTTGTCTTTCATTAAATTTGTCGTATTAATTTATATTTTTATAATATGTAAAACATACCTTACGTATGAAATCGTAACCGAAATAGAAAAGTCCCATACCATAAAATTTTACTTCCCTTTGTTTTATTTGTAGTATAAATTGTAGAATCTGAGAATTTTTAGATAAATAGTCCGATATACTATATAAGATATAAACATATCATATATATACTAGATGCTAGATGATATTATGTGGCAATAATTTACCTGCTCCCGAAAGTCTTTATCCGAATTATCGTTGGACAATTTATAAAGAATTGCTACTGTCTCGTTCGCCTGAAATTATATTCATACAAAATTGTAGCCTGTAAACTGAAAATTTTAGATAAAAAAATAAGATCAAATAATTTAATGAAAATTGCTAATGTCAATATCAATGTTAATGGCTAATTTTCATTACTATCAAATTTTTAAAATCCATTATTGCTATTAATAATTAAATTTATTGTTTTAATGATTAATAATTACTTTAGTGATTCATAATTTTACTTTGTTCTGTTATACCTTATCGCAAATTATTTGACATATGATTTAATGCAAGAAGTTTTGCAGTATATACAACGGCCCAGATAGGTAACTAATCTATCTAGAAAATTTTGAAAAGTATCTACATTATTGACTTTATATGTCATGTAAATCTCGCAACACAATTCCACAAAAAATGTGAAATAAGATGCCATCCGCAATGTCATTTGTATACTGAATACTTCGTTTAATTCGCGTGATATAAAGCATAATTCCAAGTGAACGTGCCAGTAATTAAATCATAAATTGTTATAATCAAATTAAACAACAAATGTGTTTGAACTAAAGATATTTTCAATGTAAAAATATAATTGATTCCTTAATTATAAGATATCATAGTTTTAATTTAAAATTTTAATTAAAATGTTAAATTAAAATGTAAAGTTATATTGTGTATTTTGCAATTTTTACATTGCAATCCACATGTATTGTCTACATTTTTTTTGTTCTTCTGTACTTTGCAGAATACCTAAAATTAATTAATTTCGTCTTCTAGTGCACATTGCGTTATCTTTAAGTAGATCATGAATGTGCTCGTTGATTTGATGAAATCTGGAGCTTATGTACCTGAATTTAATGAAAAATTAAATTAAAAGATTTGTTATCTACAATTTTCAACTAAAATCCAGACATATAATATTTACGTATATAGAATTTTGTTCCTTTTCTCTCTTTTTTTCTTTCTTCGTTAGTTGTTTATTATCTTATATATATATAATATTTATATAGACTAATAATTTTATTGTATTCTTTTAACAGACTAATAATTTTATAAATATTGTACTTTTTAAACTAACAATGCAAATTAACAAAATCTTATTTTAGATTATATGAAAGAGAAATCTCAAAGAGTTAAAAGAAATCTAAAAGATATGACAAAATTAAATATATTTAGGGTTTTAAAAATTTTTTAAATATTTTTATTATATATATATTGTTTATAAAGAAACTTTACAAAGCTATAATATACATATACATATATACTAACCTCAAGATAGCTCCCCAAATTAAACCATTGAGGGCATTTACGTGGAACATATGATTCGTTATAAATGGTAAACAAATATGATTGATGCTGACATACTGATAGTTTATCGATAAACTATCGCATGAATTCATAAAAAGAGTTAATAAAATCCATCTTATTGTCATTCTAATTGTCCATTTATATAGGCGTCGGTATTCCTTTGACGTTCCGAGCATTTCCAGTGTATCATCCAGAAAGTTTACATAAATACATTTTCAATTTCTTAAAGAATAATATAATTTGATCAATTTAAAATATAGAAATCAATATAAATACAGATAATATTTTTTTCTAATTATTTTATCCATGATAATAATACAACTATTGAAACTGATTTATTAAAAACATTACTTGAACATAAATTTGATATTTGTCTGTTTGTTAAAAGATTGAAATTATTACTTTCAATAAAAAGTACTCTAATATGATAAGATTTAAAGCGTAATAATTTGAGTAATATAATTCATAATTGTTACCTTATAACGAAACAAGCTGATGAACATTGACACAGTCGCGCAAAAGATTATTACTACAGTAGTCCAGGTTATGTATAGTCTACTAGTGTAGACTAAGTAATAGAAGAGGTACACATAAAAGCTCCATGTGATTAAAAAATACAGACAAGTAAGGTATAGTCTGGGTTGTCCAAGAGGATATTCGAAAAAGCTCAAGCCGCAGAATGATCCAACGATCAATAGTGGTGACAGCGCTGCTTGAATCGTCTCCGTCATGATTTTCGAAAATCATAAACTTAAATTATATTTTATTATGCGAGATACTTTGTGATGATATCCGCCAAAATTTGAAAAATGTTTTTACTTTCTTTCTGCGTATCCTGCAGGAAACTTTACAAGAATTATACTGCGAAATATGTTGAAACTATTATTCGACCGAAGAATATCGACCGGTAAAATAAACAGATGGATAATCTAAATTTAATGAGACTTTTTCCGCGCAAAATTATAATGTACATACTATTATTATCTACATAGCTATTTTATAAGATAAACGTAAACGGTTATAAATAACAATTCTTGCAACATTTTCTCTCGCTATTCATATCTCTTGCATCACAAATAAGCCGTAATACATTGTTGATATGCTCATAAAATAGGATGCCATTTTGAAAGTTATTTCCATATTCCAAACATCGAATTCAACTCACGAGCCATGCGATATAATTCTAAACGAAGATATTACCTATTATCTTCTAGAAGATATAAGCCTAAATAAATAAACCAGACTATTAATAAATATAAAATACTTAAGTAAACAATCCACTGAATTCTTGAATTTGATTGTTTTATATGGTAGACGCTTAAACCATAATAAAGCCTATAATAAAGCCCATAATAAAGCACGTAAACAATGTAAGATCTGTTGGAGAGTCACCATGCCATCACTGCTGCGTGATTAATGTAACACTGACTGTATGTCCAAACTTATTTATTGGATGTATCGCAATTTGCAATGTGATAATGGATTTTTGCGATATATGACATATATATACATATATATATATATATATATATGTATATATATGTATGTATTCCTTAGCACTTACATATATTAAAATGATCGATTCACTTTGAGCAATGGAAATGATATGCTGCTAAGTTATTTTTTATTTTTTTAAAAGAGAGAGAGAGAGAGAAAGAAAAAAGAGAACAAGGAATATCAAAAATATATAATTATTTTTTAGAGTTTATGGAATGGGATAGATATTCATGTTATATAATATAAAATGTAAAGTATAAAATAATTGTAATATAAATTAATAATACTTTTTTAAATTTATTTATCGCACAATATTATTAATGCAAAGCACAAGAATGAAAACTTTCACTTATTGTCATTTCAAGATATAAAAATATTTTATTATCTTCATATATTTTTGTGAAAAAAAATTGACAATAAACTAATTTTGATATCGTCTTCTGTAAAAGCAAATTGTTCCATACTTAAAGAAGAGGTATTTTCATTTGTATCATAATAATCACATACATTAAAACCGTCGTACAAAGCTGAAAGAAAATGTATTTTAATTAAGTTCTACTGCATTCTGCTTGCAAAAATAACAATTTATTTAAATGTACACCTATATAAATTAGAAATTTAAAAAAACAAAAGAAAGCATTTTGTGATGAAAAGATACTAATACTAATAGAATGTTGTAAAAACAACATTATATCAATTTGTAGAATTATAATTTATGATTTAATTATATGTTTTAATACATGATATAAAAATTAAGTAGTGAAAGAAAATCTGTAAAAAAGTAAACCTTTCGAAGGAAGCCATTGCCAAAGTAGAAGAGACCCATTCCAGTAAACTTTACCGGATGTTGTATTGTTTGCAAAATAAACTGATAAATCTGTAGATAAATAACTGTTATTCTAGTTTTATCTCTCTCTTATTTATTTTATTTATTTTTTTGCTGTTTTTTATTTAATTAATTTTTTTCTTGCTAAAACATTGCTTACCTCCTGATAAACGTCAGCATATTGAATAATATTTGTTAGTTGATGGAATAATTTATCAATCTTTTTAGCCTAAAATTTCGAGTTCAATATTGGAATATACATCTGAATATTAATGTAATATCTATTTTATCGAGATTTGCGTAGTTTTACCTTAATCCTGACACATTCGCAAATATAATTTAATATCCAAATTTTCACTATAAATATCAAAGTCCAGCAGCTTATAATAAACCAGTCATTAAATGAGATTGCCTCCCGATAGTGTATTAGCAATATATTTACAGCAAAACACATAATTGTTATGTTTGCAAAATTAGACGCTATTTCAAAAGTCATTTGCGTTCCGAATATTAAGTTCAACTCGCGAGCAATGCGACATAATTCTAAATGAAGATGCCTATCAAGAAATTTCATTATACAAATAAGCGTAAAAATTGTTTTTATGTATTATAAAAACTTATAAAAAATTAATTTTTCTTGTTTATTATTGATTATTTTAATTTACTTAGAATTTATATTTTATTATAAAATTAACATTAGATCGATAATATACCAAAATATAGCGTGCTTTGATTTACATTAAAATCCACAATATACGCTTGTAATCATTGGGGTAGATGACATATCGATGAAGAGCGACCACAGGCTTTCTCCATGTATATTTCGGCACATGCTTCACCAATAGATATCGCATATGCTCGTTTATTTTGTCAAATCTAGTACTAATATACCTGTGAAATATAATGTTTTATTAGTTTTTGACTATATGAAAAAATTTGCGATATGCATTTAAATAAAAAATCTTTTAATAATTATAATCTAATTTTATAAGTTATCTAGAAAGATTATGTATGTATTATTTAAGTTTTGTGTTGGAAAAATGCTGGAAAGTTTTTTAATGATAAACATATATTTTTGTGAAACAAAATTTTTCAAAAAGAGAAAGAAAGTGTGAGAGAGAGAGAGAGAGAGGGAGGGGGGAGATTTATGTATGTCTAATATATCTAATTGTAAGTATGAATAATAATATATATGCATTAACTTGTAGACATATAGACCGCACATTAACACATATAAATACTAACCATAAGAAAAAGATAAATAATAAATCCGTTAATGTATTAACATAAAAACAATGATTTTGTATATAAGGCATAAATAATGCCCAAGCAACTTGTTTTGTTTTGAACCGACCCAGCGTCTCGTAAAAATTTAAACTAAAACTGAACACAATCCATCCAATTAGTACTCGTTTCGAATATATATGCATCTTTTGATATTCTTTTGGACTGCCCAACTGTTCTAAAGTATCATCTACAGCAGCAAGCCTTTTCACGCATATTCTAAGTTTCTAAAACAATTTGGACCATTTAAACAATATTTTAAAATGTTATCCATAAATGTATCATGTTCTTATCATGCAATTATATATATATATACATTATTATATACAAATATTTAAAAAAAGTATTGCTTGGAAAGTATTGCTTTGAAAGAAGTTTCCAGTGAATTACTCTATTAAAGGCTTGAAAATTATTCAGTATAATTAATATTGATATAAATATATATGTAATTTAATAATTTTAGATAATAAATATGTATACTAATAATGTGCTTCTGTACCTTTTCATAATAAAAATTTGTAATCACGGACACAATTGTGGTAAAGATATTAAACAGGATAAAGATCAAATCAACCTTCCATGGATGTAATGTCAACCGTGTAAATAAAGACATCGTATAATAATAGAGATAAGCATAAGAGAACCAAATGCTCAGAGAATATAAGATACTTAAGCATGTAATCCATGGTATCCTTGATGTTGGTTCTTTTATAGGACAGGAACTCAATCCCAAAATAAAGCACGTAACAAAAAACGGACGCAAGACTTGTTGTATAGTGGTTACCATGATATCATCGAATACTGCAAACTAACATTGACTGTCTATTTTATACTCATTTGTTGGATGCATCGCGATTATAATGAATCGTAACAATAATAATAATGGATCTTCGTAATTATAATATATGTTTTCTGCAGTACTTACGAGTATTAAAACTATCGATTTTTTTTTATGAACTGAGGAATTAATTTATCTTTAAATTTTACATATGTTGCAAAACTTTGTAATAATGTTTTTAATTTATTTTTTGCATATTTTCTTATACGAAGCAAACATTGATAGTCAATACTGATTGTCAAAATTACTCTATGTGATTTTGCTACAATGTGATTTTTGTTTGTTTTATTATAATATAACGTGTGTAAAAGAAGATTAGCAAATATCGAATTGTTTAAGTAATAATGACGCTTTCCTTATATATTAATATATGCATGCAATTAATAAACCACAAAACCATTTTTTCTCATAAAATTATATTAACGCATGCATATAGGCATCGGCAAGAACTTATGCACCGACCTAATACATATATACCAAATTTTGTTATTGAATGTATATTTACTAGGTGCTAAAAAAAATTTTTTTGTCAACCGTGTGTATATATAAATATACAATACAATATATTTTTATACATATATATGATTTTAATGTTTAAAAAACATTTAATAATTTTCATGTACATGATGATTGTGTGTAATAATAGTTACATAATCGGTTTGTAGAGAAAATAAAATATGCTATAAAAGAATTTTAATATTTCATCTTTATAATTTATACTTTATAAAACAGAATAACAGTTCATCTTGATATAATTACATGAAAAAAAATCTTGATATATTTTTGCAAAAACAAACTTGACAATAAACTAATTTTGATATTGTCTTCTGCAAAAGCAAATTGTTCCATTCTTAAAAAAGAGGTATTTTCATTTGTATCATAATAATCACGTACATTAAAACCGTCGTACAAAGCTGAAAGAAAATATATATTAATTAAGTTCTGCCGCATTCTGCTTCAAAATGACAATTTTATTGAAATGTACACCTATATAAATTAGAAATTTGGAAAAACAAAAGAAAGTATTTTGTGATGAAAAGATACTAATACAAGAATGTTGTAAAAACAATATTAGATCAATTTGTAGAATTATAATTTATGATTTAATTATATGTTTTAATACATGATATAAAAATTAAGTAGTGAAAGAAAATGTGTAAAAAAGTAAACCTTTCGAAGGAAGCTATTGCCAAAGTAGAAGAGACCCATTCCAGTAAACTTTAACGGATGTTGTATCGTTTGCAAAATGAACTGATAAATCTGTAGATAAATATATATATACATATATATAACTGTTATTCTAGTTTTATCTTATTTATTTAATTAATATTTTTGCTAAAATATTGCTTACCTCCTGATAAAAGTCAGCATATTGAATAATATTTGTTAGTTGATGGAATAATTTATCAATCTTTTTAGCCTAAAATTTCAGTCAGAATTTAATATTGGAATATACATCTGATTATTAATTTAATATCTATTTTATCGTGATTTGCGTAGATTTACCTTAATCCTGACACATTCGCAAATATAATTTAATAGCCAAATTTTCATTATAAATACCACACCCCAGCTGCTTATAACAAACCAGCTATAAAATGACATTGCCTCTCGATATTGTAGCAATATATTTACACCAAAACACAAGATTGTTATGCTTGTAATATCAGACGTCATTACAAAAGTTATTTGCGTTCCGAATATTAAGTTCAACTCGCGAGCAATGCGACATAGTTCTAAACGAAGATGCCTGTCAAGAAACTTTATTATACAAATAAGCGTAAAACTTGTTTTTATGTATTAAATGCATTATGTATAAAAACTTATAAAAAATTAATTTTTCCTATTTATTGTTGATTATTTTTATTTACTTAGAATTCATATTTCATTATAAAATTAACATCAAATCGATATGATATAGCAATATATAGTATGTTTTGATTTACATTAAGATCCACAATATATGCTTGTAATTATTAGTGTAGATGACACATCGAGGAAGGATGACCACAGGCTTTCTCCATGTATATTTCGGCACATGCTTCACCAATAGATATCGCATATGCTCGTTTACTTTGTCAAATCTAGTACTAATATACCTGTAAAATATAATGTTTTATTAGTTTTTGACTATATGAAAGAATTTTCGATATGCATTTAGATAAAAATCTTTTAATAATTATAATCTAATTTGTAGATCGCACATGAATACATATAAATACTAACCATAAATACTAACCATAAGAAAAAGATAAATAATAAGTCGGTTAGTACATTAATATGAAAACAGTGATTTAGTATATAAGGTATAAATAATGCCCAAGCAACTTGTTTTGTTTTGAACAGACCCAGCGTCTCGTAAAAATTTAAACTAAAACTGGACACAATCCATCCAATTAGTACTCGTTTCGAATATATATGCATCTTTTGATATTCCTTTGGAGTGCCCAACTGTTCTAAAGTATCATCTACAGCAGCAAGCCTTTTCACACATATCCTAAGTTTCTAAAACAATTTGGATTATTTAAGCGATATTTTTAAATGTATCCATAAATATATCATGTTTTTATCATGCAAAACATAATTATATACAACTATTTAAAAAAAGTATTGTTTGGAAAGTATTGCTTTGAAAGAAGTTTCCAGTGAATTACTGTATTAAAGATTTGAAAGTTATCAAGTTTTTAATTAATATTGATATAAATATATATGTAATTTAATAATTTTACATAATATGTATACTAATAATGTGCTTTTGTACCTTTTCATAATAAAAATTCATAATCGCGGATACAATTGTGGTAAAAATATTAAACAGGATAGAGATCCAATCAATCTTGCATGGACGTAATGTCTCCCATTTAAAAAGAGACATCGTGAAATAATAAAGATAAGCATAAGAGAACCAAACGCTCAGAGAATATAAGATACTTAAGCATGTAATCCATGGTATCCTTGATGTTGGTTCTTTTGTAGGACAGGAAGTCAATCCCAAAATAAAGCACGTAACAAAAAAAGGACGCAAGACTTGTTGGATAGTGGTTACCATGATATCATCGAATACTGCAAACTAACATTGACTGTCTGTTTTATACTCATTTGTTGGACGCATTGCGATTATAATGAATCGTAACAATAATGGATCTTCGTAATTGTAATGTGTGTTCTCAGCAGTACTTGTCGGTATTAAAACCATCGATTTTTTTTATAAACTGAGGAATTAATTCATCTTTAAATTTTACATGTTGCAAAACATTGAAATAATGCTCTTAATTTATTTTTTGCGTATTTTTTTATACGAAGCAAATATTATTGATAGTCAATACTGATTGTCAAAATTATACAATGTGATTTTCGTTTTTTTTTATTATAATATGATGTAAAAGAAGATTAGCACATGTCGAATTGTTTAAGTAATAATGACGCTTTCTTCATATATTAATATATGCATGCTGTTTAATAATATAAAGCAATTAGTAAGTAAAGAAATGAGAAATTAATATTTAGGGAACTAATATATTTTATCACTTGAAAATATTAAAATTTGCTTTTTATTTCCTTTTATCTCTAATAAATAGTATATTATCATTATAACACATAAAATACCTAGAATACATACAATTAAAGAAGATTATGAGAAATATGGCAGTATAACTTTTAGTTACTGATATGTATACGCGTATGGCACATACATATCAATGCGAACATCAAAGATCAATATAAATAATATTTATAAATTACGTAATAAATTATTAACATAATAAATTATATTATTGATTTACGGATTAACAAAATATATTACTACAAAAATCTTACAAAATACAAGAATGCCTATGAAACCCTATAGCTCGGCTCCTAGGTATGATAGAGTTTCTTGCGGCATTTTAAAAGAGAGATTTCTCACTTCAAAGCCAATGTGGTGGCATTTATGGTTTCATTCCTGCTTTTTCAAGGGACAGCTACAAAGTCATGAAATTTCTAGGATTTTTTCACGATCTGATTTTGGACCTCACAAGATCAAAACTGTTGGACGAGACCAATAATGCAACCTTATCTACGTTAATAAAGTCGAGGCTTCTCCCGTTAAATTGCACTTTAAATTATTTTAAAATAATTTTTATGTGTATATATAAGTTTCTTGCCAATTTTTCTTTATTATTTGTCTTTTCTCAATTAATACATATCTATCTTTTCTTATTCTTCTACAGACATTTAAATAAATTTTACGAGAAATTTTAGTATAATTATTTAATTTTACAAACAATGATAGTATTAACAACAATAGTAGCGAATATACACTTATGTATTCATAAACTTTAAAGAACCTAGAAACACACATTCTATAAAAAAGTTGCGTACATGTTGTAATGATGCGACAATAGTGACAATCGTGCATTTTAGTGGCCATTCTCTAACGTGCATCATTATTCAATCTGAAATCGTTTATATGTACATCTATCCGCGATCTAAATATATTAGGTCGGTGCAAAAGTTCTTGCCGATGTCTATATGCATGCGTTAATATAATTTTATGAGAAAAAACGGTTTTGGTTGAAAAAAGAAAAAGTGGTTTTGGTTGAAAGATGGAAAAAAGTCGTAAGAAATGAAAAATGGAAATGGAAAATACTTTGATTAATTAATGTTGTATATATTTTTTTATTTTTATAAAGAGAGAGAGAAAAATGGTAAAAAAAATCGGCAAGAACTTATGCACCGACCTAATACATATATACCAAATTTTGTTATTGAATGTATATTTACTAGGTGCTAAAAAAAATTTTTTTTGTCAACCGTGTGTATATATAAATATACAATACAGTATAGTTTTATACATATATATGATTTTAATGTTTAAAAAACATTTAATAATTTTCATGTACATGATGATTGTGTGTAATAATAGTTACATAATCGGTTTGTAGAGAAAATAAAATATGCTATAAAAGAATTTTAATATTTCATCTTTATAATTTATACTTTATAAAACAGAATAACAGTTCATCTTGATATAATTACATGAAAAAAAATCTTGATATATTTTTGCAAAAACAAACTTGACAATAAACTAATTTTGACATTGTCTTCTGCAAAAGCAAATTGTTCCATTCTTAAAAAAGAGGTATTTTCATTTGTATCATAATAATCACGTACATTAAAACCGTCGTACAAAGCTGAAAGAAAATATATATTAATTAAGTTCTGCCGCATTCTGCTTCAAAATGACAATTTTATTGAAATGTACACCTATATAAATTAGAAATTTGAAAAAACAAAAGAAAGTATTTTGTGATGAAAAGATACTAATACAAGAATATTGTAAAAATAATATTAGATCAATTTGTAGAATTATAATTTATGATTTAATTATATGTTTTAATACATGATATAAAAATTAAGTAGTGAAAGAAAATGTGTAAAAAAGTAAACCTTTCGAAGGAAGCTATTGCCAAAGTAGAAGAGACCCATTCCAGTAAACTTTAACGGATGTTGTATCGTTTGCAAAATGAACTGATAAATCTGTAGATAAAAATATATATATATACATATATATAACTGTTATTCTAGTTTTATCTTATTTATTTAATTAATATTTTTGCTAAAATATTGCTTACCTCCTGATAAAAGTCAGCATATTGAATAATATTTGTTAGTTGATGGAATAATTTATCAATCTTTTTAGCCTAAAATTTCAGTCAGAATTTAATATTGGAATATACATCTGATTATTAATTTAATATCTATTTTATCGTGATTTGCGTAGATTTACCTTAATCCTGACACATTCGCAAATATAATTTAATAGCCAAATTTTCATTATAAATACCACACACCAGCTGCTCATAACAAACCAGCTATAAAATGACATTGCCTCTCGATATTGTAGCAATATATTTACACCAAAACACAAGATTGTTATGCTTGTAATATCAGACGTCATTACAAAAGTCATTTGCGTTCCGAATATTAAGTTCAACTCGCGAGCAATGCGACATAGTTCTAAACGAAGATGCCTGTCAAGAAACTTTATTATACAAATAAGCGTAAAACTTGTTTTTATGTATTAAATGCATTATGTATAAAAACTTATAAAAAATTAATTTTTCCTATTTATTGTTGATTATTTTTATTTACTTAGAATTCATATTTCATTATAAAATTAACATCAAATCGATATGATATAGCAATATATAGTATGTTTTGATTTACATTAAGATCCACAATATATGCTTGTAATTATTAGTGTAGATGACACATCGAGGAAGGATGACCACAGGCTTTCTCCATGTATATTTCGGCACATGCTTCACCAATAGATATCGCATATGCTCGTTTACTTTGTCAAATCTAGTACTAATATACCTGTAAAATATAATGTTTTATTAGTTTTTGACTATATGAAAGAATTTTCGATATGCATTTAGATAAAAATCTTTTAATAATTATAATCTAATTTGTAGATCGCACATGAATACATATAAATACTAACCATAAATACTAACCATAAGAAAAAGATAAATAATAAGTCGGTTAGTACATTAATATGAAAACAGTGATTTAGTATATAAGGTATAAATAATGCCCAAGCTCGTTTTGTTTTGAACAGTACCAGCGTTTCGTAAAAATTTAAAATACAACTCAACACAATCCATCCAATTAGTCCTCGTTTCGAATATATATGCATCTTTTGATATTCCTTTGGAGTGCCCAACTGTTCTAAAGTATCATCTACAGCAGCAAGCCTTTTCACGCATATTCTAAGTTTCTAAAACAATTTGGACCATTTAAGCAATATTTTAAAATGTTATCCATAAATGTATCATGTTCTTATCATGCAATTATATATATATACATTATTATATACAAATATTTAAAAAAAGTATTCCTTGGAAAGTATTGCTTTGAAAGAAGTTTCCAGTGAATTACTGTATTAAAGATTTGAAAGTTATCAAGTTTTTAATTAATATTGATATAAATATATATGTAATTTAATAATTTTACATAATAAATATGTATACTAATAATGTGCTTTTGTACCTTTTCATAATAAAAATTCATAATCGCGGATACAATTGTGGTAAAAATATTAAACAGGATAGAGATCCAATCAATCTTGCATGGACGTAATGTCTCCCATTTAAAAAGAGACATCGTGAAATAATAAAGATAAGCATAAGAGAACCAAACGCTCAGAGAATATAAGATACTTAAGCATGTAATCCATGGTATCCTTGATGTTGGTTCTTTTGTAGGACAGGAAGTCAATCCCAAAATAAAGCACGTAACAAAAAAAGGACGCAAGACTTGTTGGATAGTGGTTACCATGATATCATCGAATACTGCAAACTAACATTGACTGTCTGTTTTATACTCATTTGTTGGACGCATTGCGATTATAATGAATCGTAACAATAATGGATCTTCGTAATTGTAATGTGTGTTCTCAGCAGTACTTGTCGGTATTAAAACCATCGATTTTTTTTATAAACTGAGGAATTAATTCATCTTTAAATTTTACATGTTGCAAAACATTGAAATAATGCTCTTAATTTATTTTTTGCGTATTTTTTTATACGAAGCAAATATTATTGATAGTCAATACTGATTGTCAAAATTATACAATGTGATTTTCGTTTTTTTTTTTATTATAATATGATGTAAAAGAAGATTAGCACATGTCGAATTGTTTAAATAATAATGACGCTTTCTTCATATATTAATATATGCATGCTGTTTAATAATATAAAGCAATTAGTAAGTAAAAAAATGAGAAATTAATATTTAGGGAACTAATATATTTTATCACTTGAAAATATTAAAATTTGCTTTTTATTTCCTTTTATCTCTAATAAATAGTATATTATCATTATAACACATTAAATACCTAGAATACATACAATTAAAGAAGATTATGAGAAATATGGCAGTTTAACTTTTAGTTACTGATATGTATACGCGTATGGCACATACATATCAATGCGAACACAAAGATCAATATAAATAATATTTATAAATTACGTAATAAATTATTAACATAATAAATTATATTATTGATTTACGGATTAACAAATATTACTACAAAAATCTTACAAAATACAAGAATGCCTATGAAACCCTATAGCTCGGCTCCTAGGTATGATAGAGTTTCTTGCGGCATTTTAAAAGAGAGATTTCTCACTTCAAAGCCAATGTAGTGGCATTTATGGTTTCTTTCCTGCTTTTTCAAGGGACAGCTACAAAGTCATGAAATTTCTAGGATTTTTTCACGATCTGATTTTGGACCTCACAAGATCAAAACTGTTGGACGAGACCAATAATGCAACCTTATCTACGTTAATAAAGTCGAGGCTTCACCCGTTAAATTGCACTTTAAATTATTTTAAAATAATTTTTATGTGTATATATAAGTTTCTTGCCAATTTTTCTTTATTATTTGTCTTTTCTAATTAATACATATCTATCTTTTCTTATTCTTCTACAGATATTTAAATAAATTTTACGAGAAATTTTAGTATAATTATTTAATTTTACAAACAATGATAGTATTAACAACAATAGTAGCGAATATACACTTATGTATTCATAAACTTTAAAGAACCTAGAAACACACATTCTATAAAAAAGTTGCGTACATTGTAATGATGCGACAATAGTGACAATCGTGCATTTTAGTGGCCATTCTCTAACGTGCATCATTATTCAATCTGAAATCGTTTATATGTACATCTATCCGCGATCTAAATATATTAGGTCGGTGCAAAAGTTCTTGCCGATGTCTATATGCATGCGTTAATATAATTTTATGAGAAAAAACGGTTTTGGTTGAAAAAAGAAAAAGTGGTTTTGGTTGAAAGATGGAAAAAAGTCGTAAGAAATGAAAAATGGAAATGGAAAATACTTTGATTAATTAATGTTGTATATATTTTTTTATTTTTATAAAGAGAGAGAGAAAAATGGTAAAAAAATCGGCAAGAACTTATGCACCGACCTAATACATATATACCAAATTTTGTTATTGAATGTATATTTACTAGGTGCTAAAAAAAATTTTTTTTGTCAACCGTGTGTATATATAAATATACAATACAGTATATTTTTATACATATATATGATTTTAATGTTTAAAAAACATTTAATAATTTTCATGTACATGATGATTGTGTGTAATAATAGTTACATAATCGGTTTGTAGAGAAAATAAAATATGCTATAAAAGAATTTTAATATTTCATCTTTATAATTTATACTTTATAAAACAGAATAACAGTTCATCTTGATATAATTACATGAAAAAAAATCTTGATATATTTTTGCAAAAACAAACTTGACAATAAACTAATTTTGATATTGTCTTCTGCAAAAGCAAATTGTTCCATTCTTAAAAAAGAGGTATTTTCATTTGTATCATAATAATCACGTACATTAAAACCGTCGTACAAAGCTGAAAGAAAACATATATTAATTAAGTTCTGCCGCATTCTGCTTCAAAATGACAATTTTATTGAAATGTACACCTATATAAATTAGAAATTTGAAAAAACAAAAGAAAGTATTTTGTGATGAAAAGATACTAATACAAGAATATTGTAAAAACAATATTAGATCAATTTGTAGAATTATAATTTATGATTTAATTATATGTTTTAATACATGATATAAAAATTAAGTAGTGAAAGAAAATGTGTAAAAAAGTAAACCTTTCGAAGGAAGCTATTGCCAAAGTAGAAGAGACCCATTCCAGTAAACTTTAACGGATGTTGTATCGTTTGCAAAATGAACTGATAAATCTGTAGATAAATATATATATATATACATATATATAACTGTTATTCTAGTTTTATCTTATTTATTTAATTAATATTTTTGCTAAAATATTGCTTACCTCCTGATAAAAGTCAGCATATCGAATAATATTTGTTAGTTGATGGAATAATTTATCAATCTTTTTAGCCTAAAATTTCAGTCAGAATTTAATATTGGAATATACATCTGATTATTAATTTAATATCTATTTTATCGAGATTTGCGTAGTTTTACCTTAATCCTAACACATTCGCAAATATAATTTAATAGCCAAATTTTCACTATTAATATCAAAACCCAGCAGCTTATAATAAACCAGCTATTAAATGACATTGCCTCTCGATATTGTAGCAATATATTTACACCAAAACAGAAGATTGTTATGCTTGCAATATCAGTCGTAATTACAAAAGTCATTTGCGTTCCGAATATTAAGTTCAACTCGCGAGCAATGCGACATAGTTCTAAACGAAGATGCCTGTCAATAAACTTTATTAACGACAAATAAGCGTAAAAATTGTTTTTAATGTTTTATAAAAACTTATAAAAAATTAATTTTTCCTATTTATTGTTGATTATTTTAATTTACTTAGAATTCATATTTCATTATAAAATTAACATCAGATGGATATGATAGCAAAATATAGCGTGTTTTGATTTACATTAAGATCCACAATATATGCTTGTAATCATTAGTGTAGATGACACATCGATGAAGGACGACCGCAGGCTTTCTCCATATATATTTCGGCTCATGCTTCACCAATAGATATCGCATATGCTCGTTTACTTTGTCAAATCTAGTACCAATATACCTGTAAAATATAATGTTTTATTAGTTTTTGACTATATGAAAGAATTTTCGATATGCATTTCGATAAAAAATCTTTTAATAATTATAATCTAATTTGTAGATTGCACATGAATACATATAAATACTAACCATAAGAAAAAAATGAACGATAAGTCCGTTAGTACATTAATACATAAACAATGGTTTTGTATATAAGGTATAAATAATGCCCAAGCAACTCGTTTTGTTTTGAACAGATTCAGCGTATCGTAAAAATTTAAAATACAACTTGACACAATCCATCCCATTAGTACTCGTTTCAAATATATATGCATCTTTTGATATTCCTTTGGAGTGCCTAACTGTTCTAAAGTATCATCTACAGTAGCAAGCCTTTTCACACATATCCTAAGTTTCTAAAACAATTTGGACTATTTAAACGATATTTTGAAATGTATCCATAAATATATCATGTTTTTATCATGCAAAACATAAATTATATATATATATATATATTTAAAAAAAGTATTGCTTGGAAAGTATTGCTTTGAAAGAAGTTTCCAGTGAATTACTCTATTAAAGGCTTGAAAATTATTCAGTATAATTAATATTGATATAAATATATATGTAATTTAATAATTTTACATAATAAATATGTATACTAATAATGTGCTTTTGTACCTTTTCATAATAAAAATTCATAATCGCGGATATAATTGTGGTAAAAATATTAAACAGGGTAGAGATCCATTCAATCTTGCATGGATGTAATGTCTCCCATGTAAAAAGAGACACCGTGTAATAATAGAGATAAGCATAAGAGAACCAAATAATAAGAGAATATAAGATACTTAAGCATGTAATCCATGGTAGCCTTGATGTTGGTTCTTTTGTAGGACAGGAAGTCAATCCCAAAATAAAGCACGTAACAAGAAAAGGACGCAAGACTTGTTGGATAGTGGTTACCATGATATCATCGAATACTGCAAACTAACATTGACTCTGTTTATACTCATTTGTTGGACGCATCGCGATTATAATGAATCGTAACAATAATGGATCTTCGTAATTGCAATGTGTGTTCTCAGCAGTACTTGTCGGTATTAAAACCATCGATTTTTTTTATAAACTGAGGAATTAATTCATCTTTAAATTTTACATGTTGCAAAACATTGAAATAATGCTCTTAATTTATTTTTTGCGTATTTTTTTATACGAAGCAAATATTATTGATAGTCGATACTGATTGTCAAAATTATACAATGTGATTTTCGTTTTTTTTTTTTTATTATAATATGATGTAAAAGAAGATTAGCACATGTCGAATTGTTTAAGTAATAATGACGCTTTCTTCATATATTAATATATGCATGCTGTTTAATAATATAAAGCAATTAGTAAGTAAAGAAATGAGAAATTTGTATTTAGGGAACTAATATATTTTACCTCTTAAATATTAAAATTTGCTTTTTATTTCCTTTTTTTATCTCTAATAAATAGTATATTATCATTATAACACATAAAATACCTAGAATACATACAATTAGAAAAGATTATGAGAGATATGGCAGTATAACTTTTAGTTACTGATATACGCGTATTGCACATACATATCACTGCAAACATCGAAGATCAGTATAAATAATGTTCACAGATTACGTAATAAAATAATAAATAATAAATTTTCAATTAACGGATTAACAAAATATGATCTATAAGACATACTGATATACATGTATATTTACGCCTTTAAATAAGAATTTTTTTAATACTTATAAATCTTATTTTAAATGACTGCTTCTATTATGTATGAAATTTACACACACACACACACACACACACACACACACACACACGCACGCACGCACGCACGCGCGCGCGCGCTCTTTTAAATATGAGTTTTTTCAATATTTATAGATTTTATTTTAAATGACCTATTATATCTATATGAAATTTAATTGTTAATTATAGAATAAACATATATTATTAATTTTATTAAAAAACAATAATTAGAATAAAGGAAATGTTATCCTTAATCTTCTTCTTTCATATAATTTTAAAAAGTTATATTTTAGCTATTAGTAAAATAAAAACCCTTTTTCTTCATTTTTAGCGCTAATTGTTCAGTAAAATGGATCGATTTTGTCATTGTGTATATGTTTAGAAAAAAATTAAATGAGTAGCACTAATGCATTGGTTCCATTATATACTATTCTATCAATTTGATAAATGAGCCGTGTACTGGCTAAATGAAGTTCATAGAAATATGCAACGTCAGTTTGTTTCAGAAACCGCGAAAGTGATGTAATTATGACAATTAACATAGAACAGGCTTTACATCCTTTGCTTTTGACTTTTTCCGTTCTTGGTTTTGGTGTTTACTTTTCAAAGAAAGTTTACTTAAATATTTTTTATGATCTATCAATTTGGATTATTTATATTTGTCTTTATTGTTATCTAGTAATTGAGTTAAAAGTACAAAGAAGGCTCTTTGAAAGCTTTGCTAGAATCAATACACTGATATCTATTTTCGCAATCATCATATTTGTTATCATGAATATTTATAATAACAAGGTATATATATTTTTTTTCAATGCTGAGTTTAATTAATAATAATAATATAATAATTAATAATAATAAAAATAATCGAAATTATATAAATATATACATATATATGTATACCTATATATACTTTATAGCGTAAAAACTATAGAGATTTTACAGTAAAAATTTTTTATGTAATCTTTGTGTACAGTTATGTTTTACATTATAGAAAAAATAAGCACATCCTGAATTATTGTTTAATATATATTATTTAGAGATTTCAAATATTTATAAAAAGGCTTGCTGCTGTAGACAATACGTTGGAAAAATTAGGTACTCCAAAAATATATCGTAAACTACACATGTATGTGAAATGTATATTAATCGGATGGTTGGTGTTAATGAACATAATGAATATAATTCATATGCCACGGTGGATGGGAATAAAAGATCGTCAGAGTTTGATTCCATTCTTTATTTATATCATAAATCATCATTTTCACGTCAATCTGTTAATGGATTTATTACTTGTGACTCTTCTGTGGTTAGTATTATATCTACAAAATGTGGAAGTACATTTTACATTTGTTGTATATTATGAAATGATTGGTGCTGATAGAATAATCTTTTTAGAGACAAATATTTAATATTTTATATTAAAAATAATTAGAAGACGATATTACAAACTAATATATAATTAATTTGTATAAAAACTTAATTAAACACTCACCATACTAAGTATGCGATTAATATTTAGTTAAATTTTTATGTTTATTGATATATTTTGAGATTTTGTAAGTGCTTTTCTAACACAGGTACATTGGTACTAGATTTGATAAAGTAAACGAATATGTGAGATGTTTATTGGTGAAAGAGGAAAATGAATTACGATGTACGTGGAGAAAAACTGTATTGACCATTCAAAGAAATATTATGTGTACTTACTATTACAAACATGTGCTGTGGACATCAATGTAAATCGATTTACTAATTTAATCTAAAGAATCTCTTTAATTTCTGAAGATTTAATAATAAAACTAATTTAAATTTAAAACAGTAAATATAGTGCAGTTAAAAGTTGGTAGAAATTTATATGAATATTACTTAATAATTCTTATTTCTTCATACATACGTGTTTTTCTATGTTCTCTTATTAATAAATTTTATTTCTTAATAGGCATCTTCATTCAGAATTGTGTCAATTATCTCGCGAATTTAACAGAATGTACGGAATACATATGACTATGGAAATGATAAATTATATGATATGTTTGATAAGATATTACAGGTACTTTTACATAAACTCACATACAAAATTATTCTTAGAATACTCGCCATTAGATTGGCTTGACATTCTAATGTGGTTGCTCTCATACGGAACTAGGCTTTTTTGTTTAAATTATGTTTGCGAGAGTGTCAGCTATAAGGTAAATGATAAATTCTTCTATAAATTTTAATAAATATATGTATATATTGATAATTATAAATAAATATATACGAGTATATATAATATATTTATCGATTATTATTATTATTAATAATAAATCATTAATTATTTTCATTAGGCTAATGAAATGCAAAGAATTATTCATCAACTTACAGATTTTCTTCGATATGCTGATGTTCGTGAGGAGGTAAAATAAATTTATATAGCAAAAGGCAAATGTTTTAAATAAATTGTTTAAATAATAATAATTATGTATGTGTAGATTTATCAGTTTACGTTGCAACTTATATTTCATCCACTAAAATTTACTGGATTGGGCTTCTATTTTGGCAATGGCCTTCTGCGAAGAGTTAGTTTCTCTATATATTTATCTCTTTATATACTAATATATTTTGTTGAGTTTAGAAGTTATGATACTATAAATTATCATGTATAAATCATCACAAATTATAGACTTTATATCTTTTTACCACATGTTACATAATATTATTTTTATTTTATTCAATTATTGTATAAAAAATTTACCATAAACTTATATCTTACAAATTGATATTTAGAAATATTGAACTCTCTTTTTTTTCTTTTTGAATTAATTCTATAATTCATTTATAATATTTACTGAAGTTTTTTATCTATGAAATAATTTACCTTATATGTTTTTTTTCCAGTTTATTATGATATTTGTAACATTTGCGATCTTCATAATACAGATGGTCTCGCTATCAGAGATATACGAATACGCAAGAGAAAGGAACCGAACTATATCGAGCTAAATTGTTAAAACAGATAAAAGAATCGTTGGTTATAAAACAAGAATATATATTTATTATTTTAATTTCTTATACAATTTAAATAAAAAGTTAAATTTTAACTATCTTTATGATTAAAAGTTTTATTAATTTTATTACCGCTAATATTGTTTAGAGAAATCGATCGACTTTATACTACTTTGTGTGTATGTTCGACTGTGTGTCGAAAGACATTAAATGAGTAGCACTAATGCATTGGTTCCATTATATACTATTCTATCAATTTGATAAATGAGGCGTGTACTGGCTAAATGAAGTTCATAGAAATATGCAACGTTAGTTTGTTTCAGAAACCGCGAAAGTGATGTAATTATGACAATTAACATAGAACAAGCTTTACATCCTTTGCTTTTGACTTTTTCCGTTCTTGGTTTTGGTGTTTACTTTCCAAAGAAAGTTTACTTAAATATTTTTTATGATCTATTAGTTTGGATTATTTATGTTTGTCTTTATTATTATCTAGTAATCGAGTTAAAAGTAGTAAAAGGGCTTTCTGGAACCTTTACTAGAATCAATACACTGATTTCTATTTTCACAATCATCATATCTGTTATCATGAATATTTATAATAACAAGGTATATATATTTTTTTTTCAATGCTGAGTTTAATTAATAATAATAATTAATAATTAATAATAATAAAAATAATCGAAATTATATAAATATACACATATATATGTATACCTATATATACTTTATAGCGTAAAAACTATAGAGATTTTACAATAAAAATTTTTTATGTAATTTTTGTGTACAGTTATGTTTTACATTATAGAAAAAATAAGCACATCCTGAATTGTTGTTTAATATATTATTTAGAGATTTGAAATATTTATAAAAAGGCTTGCTGCTGTAGACAATACGTTGGAAAAACTAGGTACTCCAAAAATATATCGTAAACTACACATGTATGTGAAATATATATTAATCGGATGGTTGGTGTTCATGAACATAATGAATATAATTGATATGTCATGGTGGATGGGAATAAAAGATCGTCAGAGTTTGATTCCATTCTTTATTTATATCATAAATCATCATTTTCACGTCAATTTGTTAATGGATTTATTACTTGTGACTCTTCTGTGGTTAGTATTATATCTACAAAATGTGGAAGTACATTTTACATTTGTTGTATATTATGAAATGATTGGTGCTGATAGAATAATCTTTTTAGAGACAAATATTTAATATTTTATAGTAAAAATAATTAGAAGACGATATCACAAACTACTATATAATTAATTTGTATAAAAACTTAATTAAACACTCACCATACTAAGTATGCGATTAATATTTAGTTAAATTTTTATGTTTGTTATATTTTGAGATTTTGTAAGTGCTTTTCTAACACAGGTACATTGGTACTAGATTTGATAAAGTAAACGAATATGTGAGATGTCTATTGGTGAAAGAGGAAAATGAATTACGATGTACGTGGAGAAAAACTGTATTGACCATTCAAAGAAATATTATGTGTACTTACTATTACAAACGTGTGCTGTGGACATCAATGTAAATCGATGTACTAATTTAAACAAAAGAATCTTTTTAATTTCTGAATATTTAATAATAAAACTAATTTAAATTTTAAACAGTAAAGATAGTGCAGTTAAAAGTTGGTAGAAATTTATGTGAATATTACTTAATAATTCTTATTTCTTCATACATACGCGTTTTTCTATGTTCTCTTATTAATAAATCTTATTTCTTAATAGGCATCTTCATTCAGAATTGTGTCAATTATCTCGCGAATTTAACAGATTGTACGGAATACATATGACTATGGAAATGATAAATTATATGATATGTTTGATAAGATATTACAGGTACTTTTACATAAACTCATATACAAAATTATTCTTAGAATACTCGCCATTAAATTGGCTTGACATTCTAATGTGGTTGCTCTCATACGGAACTAGGCTTTTTTGTTTAAATTATGTTTGCGAGAGTGTCAGCTATAAGGTAAATGATAAATTCTTCTATAACTTTTAATAAATATATGTATATATTGATAATTATAAATAAATATATACGAGTATATATAATATATTTATCGATTATTATTATTATTAATAATAAATAATTAATTATTTTCTTTAGGCTAATGAAATGCAAAGAATTATTCATCAACTTACAGATTTTCTTCGATATGCTGATGTTCGTGAGGAGGTAAAATAAATTTATATAGCAAAAGGCAAATGTTTTAAATAAATTGTTTAAATAATAATAATTATGTATGTGTAGATTTATCAGTTTACGTTGCAACTTATATTTCATCCACTAAAATTTACTGGATTGGGCTTCTTCTATTTTGGCAATGGCCTTCTGCGAAGAGTTAGTTTCTCTATATATTTATCTCTTTATATACTAATATATTTTGTTGAGTTTAGAAGTTATGATACTATAAATTATCATGTATAAATCATCACAAATTATAGACTTTATATCTTTTTACCACATGTTACATAATATTATTTTTATTTTATTCAATTATTGTATAAAAAATTTACCAAAAATTTATATCTTACAAATTGATATTTAGAAATATTGAACTCTCTTTTTTTTCTTTTTGAATTAATTCTATAATTCATTTATAATATTCACTGAAGTTTTTTATCTATGAAATAATTTACCTTATATGTTTTTTTTTCCAGTTTATTATGATATTTGTAACATTTGCGATCTTCATAATACAGATGGTCTCGCTATCAGAGATATACGAATACGCAAGAGAAAGGAACCGAACTATATCGAGCTAAATTGTTAAAATAGATAAAAGAATCGTTGGTTATAAGACAAGAATATATATTTATTATTTTAATTTCTTATACAATTTAAATAAAAACTTAAATTTTAACTATCTTTATGATTAAAAGTTTTATTAATTTTATTACCGCTAATATTGTTTAGAGAAATCGATCGACTTTATACTACTTTGTGTGTATGTTCGACTGTATCTGTGTCGAAAGACATTAAATGATTAGCGTTAATGCATTGGTTCCATTATGTATTATTATATCGTTTTAATAAATGAGACGTATATTAGCTAAATGAAGTTCGTAGAAATATGCAATGTCAGTTTGTTTCAGAAAACGTGGAAGTGATCTAATTATGGCGATTACTATAGAACAAGCTTTACATCCTTTACTTCTGACATTTTCCGTTCTCGATTTTGGTGTTTACTTTCCAGAGAAAGCTTATTTAAATATTTTTTATGATTTGTCAATGTGGATTGTTTATACTTGTTTTTATTATTATATAATAATCGAATTTGAAGCAGAGAAATGGCTGTTTGATACCTTTAGCATAATCAATACATTGATTTCTATTTTTGTCATTATCATATCTGTTATCATCAATTTTTATTATAACAAGGTGTATATATACATATTCTCAATACTGATAGTAGAGAGTGTGGCACACTTTACACTAAAAATTTTCCATGTATATAGTCTTTATGCACAATAATGTTATATATTACAGAAAAATATATATAAGTATATTTTGAATTGTTGCTTAATGTTATTTAGCGGTTTCAAAAATTTATAAAAATGCTTGCTGCTGTAGATAATACGTTGCAAAAACTAGGCACTCCAAAGATATATGGCAAACTGAACACATATGTAAAACGAATGTTAATTGGATGGTTATTGTTTATAAATATAGTGAACATTAGTGATATGCTACGGTGGATCGTAATGAAAGATCGTTGGAGCTGGATTTTATTCTTTATTTATATTACAAATTATCATTTTCACGTAAACATATTTATGGATTTGTTACTTGTGACTATTTTGAGGTTGGTATCATATCCAATATATGTAAATATATTTATGATGTTTTTGATAATTATAATATTTTGCTTTAGTTAATATATGTATTATGAAATAATTGGTATTGATAATATAAAATTATCGTATTATTATTTAGTATTGATAATATAAAATTATATATTATTATATTATATATATAATATAAAACATAATATAAAATGTTGTGTTATGCATTATTAGACAAACATTTATTATTTTTTGATAAAAATAATTTTATGAGAGAACTATATAATTCACTTAATTTGGAAATTAAACTATATTTTCCCATAGACCATTTCTTTAATTTTTAATATCAAACTATATAATCAAGTTAAATAAGAACTTAATTACATATTTTTATAAAATAATTTATATATTTTGAAATTGTATAAGTATTTTCCTAACACAGGTACATTGGTACCAGATTTGATAAAATAAATGAGCACATAAGATATCTTTTGATAAAAGAGGAATATGGATTGCGATGTACATGGAAAGAAACTGTATTGACCATTCATAGAAATATTATGTGTACTAATTATTACAAACGTGTGCTATGGACATCAATGTAAATCGATACAAAAATTTGATTGAAGAATTCTCTTCGATTTCTGAAAATTTAATAATAAAATAATAAAACTAATTTAGATTTAAGTAAAGCTAGTGCAGTTGAAAGTTTGATAAAAATTTATGCGATGTTACATGCTGGATTTTTTTTATATACAGGGTGTCCCGAAACTACCGCGAGATATTTTAAAGGCAGATTCTCTGGCCAATTTAAAAACGATTTTTCCTCAGCGAAAATGTCGAGGCACCAATAATTTTCGAGTTATAAGCGATTAAAAATAAAGGGTTTCTCGTAAACTAAGCCCTCTAGAAATATAATATTAACAAAACCACATTCTTCAATTAATTTTAAGTAAAGTTTCTTTTAATAGAATTTTAATTATCTTAGTTACAAAGATACATGATGACAAAAATTGGGAACATGTAAAAAATGATGGTCTCCCTCGACATTTTCGCTGAGGAAAAATCGTTTTTAAATTGGCCAGAGAATCTGCCTTTAAAATATCTCGCGGTAGTTTCGGGACACCCTGTATACATATTTATACGTTTTTCTCTTATTTTCCTGTTAATAAATTTTATTTTTTAATAGGCATTTACATTTAGAATTGTGTCAAGTCGCTCGTGAAATAAACGGAATATATGGAGTACAGATGACTATGAATATGATAAATTATGTGATATATTTGATAACATGCTGCAGATTTTTTTACATACAGGCACAAACAAAATTTATATTGTCGCCATTACAATGGCTTGACATTCAAATGTGGTTTCTTTTATATGGAACTAGACTCTTTTGTTTAAATTACGCATATGAGAATGTCAGCGCTAAGGTAAATTTATTTATAAATTATAATAAGTATATATATATATATATATTTACATATTTAAAATTATAATTATACATTTATTGATTATTAGTATTATGAAATTATTGATTACTTTTTTAGGCTAATGAACTGGGAAAAATTATTCATCAATTGACAGATTTTTTTCGATATGCTGATGTTCGTGATGTACAATAAATTTTTATATTAAAGGGAAAATTTTTTAAATAAATTGTTTAGGTAATTAATTATTATTTTGTTTGTGCAGATTTATCAATTTACGTTGCAAATAATACAGCATCCACTCAAATTTACTGGATTGGGTTTTTTCTATTTTGGAAATAATCTTCTACGAAGAGTATAAGTTTTTTAAAAATATATTTATCTTTTTATAAACTTTATATTTTATATGCGGTTATACATTTTATTATACCATAAATTTGCATGCCATATATAAATTTTATATTGTTTTATCACATCTCACATAATATTCTTATTATCATATTCAATTATTTTTTTTCTTTCTAAAAAATCTATAATTCTATAATTAATTTATAATCTATCCTATAAAGTTTTTTGTCTACAAGAGAATTTAATTTGTATGTTTTTTTTTCAGTTTGTTATGATATTAATAGCATATGTGATTATCATGATACAAATGGTTTCAATACCAGAGGCATACGAGTACTTAAAAGAGAGAAATATAACTATAACATCAAGCAGAGATTGATACAATACATGAAATAATTGATTATAAGACAAAATTATATATATATATATATATATATATATATTATTATTATAATAATAATAATATTTCTAAATTTTATTCTGAATGGCTTACATATGAAATTTAACTGTTAATTATAAAATAATATACTATATTATTATTTTCCTCTTTCATATAATTTTAATAAAATGTCAAATATTCTAGCTATCTTTGCGATAAAAACCGCTTACTAATTCTTAGCGCTAATATTGTTCAGCAAAATTAATCGATTTTGTCATTGTGTATGTACATACATGTTCAGAAAAAAAAATGAATTGTTAGCACATTAATGCATTGGTCCAATTATATACTATTCTATTTGTTTGACAAATGAGCCGTGTACTGGCTAAATGAAGTTCGTAGAAATATGCAGTGTCAGTTTGTTTCAGAAACCGTGAACGTGATGTAATTATGGCGATTACTATAGAACAAGCTTTACATCCTTTGCTTCTGACTTTTTCCGTTCTCGGTTTTGGTGTTTACTTTCCAAAGAAAGCTTACTTAAATATTTTTTATGATCTGTCAATTTGGATTATTTATTTTTGTCTTTATTATTACGTAATAATCGAGTTTAATGTACAAGAAATGCTTCTTGAAATCTCTAATACAATCAATATGTTGATTTCCATTTCCGTCGTTATTATATCTGTCATCATGAATATTTATAATAACAAGGTATATATATGTATATACATATTATATATATATATATATATATATATATATATATATTCTTAATACTGAAATTAATTAATAATGGAATAATATGGAAATAGTCAATTTATCATACTTTATATAGTGTAAAAACTATGGCACTAAAAATTTTCCATGTAGTCTTTATGCACACTTATGTTATATATTATAGAAAAAAATAAGCATATGTGAATTGTTATTAATATTATTTAGAGATTTCGAATATTTATAAAAAGACTTGCTGCTGTAGACAATACGTTAGAAAAACTGGGCACTCCAAAGATATATCACAAATTGCACACGTACGTGAAACGGGTGTTAATTGGATGGTTTATGTTTATAAATATAACGAATATGAATGATATAGTGTGGTATAAACATACGATTAAAGATTATTGGTGCTTTATTTTAACTTATTTCTTTAATCATCATACTCATGTCAACATATTTATGGATTTATTTCTTATGACTTTTTTGTGGTTAGTATTATAGATCTACTTTATATATATAAGAGTAAACATTTTATGATATTTTTGATAATCCAAATAATGTAAATGCCTTATAGTTTACATATATATGTGTGTGTGTGTGTGTGTATGATATGAAATAATTGGTATTGATAAAATATAAAATTCTTTAGACAAACACATTTGATATATTTTATTAAAAATAATTTTAAGAAAACTATAAATTTTTGGGGTAATTTGCAAATTAAAACATAATTTTTTATAGACTATTTCTTCAATCTTAATGAAGAAATAATATAGTCAATTTATTTAAAAATATATCTGAACATTAACTATATTAAATAATTTATGTTTTATATATTATCAGATTGTGTAAGTGCTTTTCTATTTTAACACAGGTACATTGGTACCAGATTTGATAAATTAAACGAGCACATGAGATGTCTATTGGTAAAGAAAGAATACGGATTGCGATATACGTGGAGAAAAACTGCATTGACCATTCACAGAAATATCATTTATACTAATCACAAACGTGTATTATGGACATCAATGTAAATCAATACACAAATTTGGTTGGATAGATTTTTAATTTTTGGGGATTTAACAATAAAATTAATTTAGATTTAATAGTAAAACTTGTGCATTTATAAAAGTTGGTAATTTATGGAAATACTACATAGGTTTTTTCCCTAATATATACAGGCGTTTTTCTATATGTGTGTGTGTGTGTGTGTGTGTGTGTGTGTGTGTGTTCTCTTATTAATAAATCTTATTTTTTAATAGGCATCTTCATTTGGAATTATGTAAAATTGCTCGCGAATTAAATAGAATGTACGAAATACAGATGACTATTGAAACGATAAATTACATGATATGTTTCGTAAGATATTATAGGTTTCTTTACATACATGTACAAACGAAATTGCACTTAATATTCTCGCCATTAAAATGGCTTGACATATTAATCTGGTTCCTTTTATATGGAACTAGGCTCTTTTATTTAAATTACGCTTGCGAAAGTGTCAGCGCTAAGGTAAATTATTGTATAAATTTTAATAAATTATATATTATATATATTATATATTAATATATTATATATATTAATAATTATATATGGATATATATGTGTGTGTGTGTGTGTGTGTGTGTGTGTGTGTGTGTGTGTGTGTGTGTGTGTGTGTGTGTGTGTGTGTGTGAAATTATTTATTCTTATAGTTAATAAATTATTGATTATTTTTTTAGGCTAATGAAATGGAAAGAATTATTCATCAATTGACAGATTTTCTTCGATATTCTGATATCCGTGATGAGGTAATATAAATGTTTATTGTAATAGGCAAATGTTTTTTAAATATATATTGTTCAAATAATAATAATTCCATATGTGTGCAGATATATCAGTTTACGTTGCAAATGATACATCATCCACTGAAATTTACAGGATTGGGTTTTTTCTATTTTGGTAATGGGTTTTTGCGAAGAGTTAGTTTCTTTACATATTTATCTTTTTATATACTTCATATTTTATCATGGTGCTTTAAATTATCATGCTACAAATCATAGCTTTTACATCTTTTTAGCATATCTCACATAATATCTTTCTTATTTTACTCAATTATATTTTATATTCAATTTATAATTTATTATATAACGGAAATTTATATCTTACAAAATGATATTCATAAATATTGATTAATTTTTTTTTCTAAAATAATTCTGTAATTATTAAAAAATATCAAGAAACTCAATATTAAATATATATATATATATATATATATATATATATTTAATATTGAGTTTCTTGATATTTCTTATCAAATCTCAATATTAAATATATATATATATATTTAATATTGAGTTTCTTGATATTTCTTAATAATTACAGAATTATTTTAGAAAAAAAAATTAATATGTATATATATATATATATATATACATATATATATAAAATAAACTATAAGAGCCGAACGTGGTGCGTCAATTCCAACGAAAATTAGTTTTTTCATTGGAATTAAATAATTGTGCACGGGGCTAGTTCTATAATTAATTAGTATTTTTTACTATATAAACTATAACTATATTTTTTCTCAAGATGTTTTAATTTACATATTTTTTCCAGTTTATCATGCAAGTTATAACATTTATGATTATCATAATACAAATGGCCTCAATACCAGAGATAAAGCACTTAAGAGACAGGAACCAGACTATATCGAGCACAAATTGATGCAACATATAAAAGAATCGTTGATTAAGAGAAAAATATATATATTTACATATGTATATATAAATATTTAAAATATCTATATGTATATTTCTATTATATAAGTTTTTTTCCAAACTCTCGTTATTAGTTGTTTTTCATATAATATATATGTATCTCTCTTTCTCAACAGTCGAATAAATTTAACCAAAAAGTTAGCATAACAATTATTTAATTTTACAATGTACTAAGGATAATAATGTAAATTTTTATATGTTACAAATATTCCTTTCTTTGTGTTTCTTTCTGTGTTCCAACTCTCTTTTTTGCTCTCTTTTGTCTCCCCCTCTCTCACTCTTTCTCGATGTTACTCCGCATATTTATTTTATTATATATTTTTGATACATGTGAAATATTATATGATATTTGGCAATAAAAAAATGCAACGTATAGGATAATATTAACAAAAACAACAATGAAATTATTTGCTTTTTACGAAGAAACACATGAAATATTTAACAGCTCTGTTTCAATAATCTTTAATATGCAGTATTGTATGTAAGATTTAATGAATTATTTTTCTCTCATTTAGTGGAATGAACCGATCGTTAATATATGCAAGTGCTGTAGATATATTTCTTTATAGAATATATTTAAGATATTCTTTATTCTTTAACAGTATGGTGCATTTATTCCTTTCTTTTGTATGGTCTGGTGAATTTTCTTTCACTGATTGCAATATTTAAAACTCTTATTTTAATTTGTGTTATTTACGGTAATTATATCCGCGATTCTTAATGTATATTATGATAAGGTACAATTAGGTGTAATATTCTTTATTAGTTATATTGTATTTATGATTAGATTTATCACAAATGTTACTAATTATATTATATAAAAAAAAAAAACAATAAGTTGTAATTATGCTTTCGTGATTTATATCAATATATAGTCAATATATTTTTATTTTATCTTACAATTGTTTTATATATCAAATAATTTTTCAATAGCTTATATGTAGCGTCAATGTATTTTGTGCCATAGACGATTCCGAAATAACTGTAGCAGTGTTATTTCGGCTTCGCGAATATCATATATACATTCTTTTCTTCTGGCGAAAATTAAAAAAAAACTGCATTAATAACTGCAAATAAAATTGCGTGATAAATATGAACGTGTGATAATATATGCAGTGAGTAATTAAATATTTAGCTATTATGAATAATCGTAAATTAGGCCATGATGTATAACGACAATATTTTGTTCGTTTTAACTTTCGTAAATTAAAATGTGTCATATAAATTCCGTTCTGTTTAAAATTTGAAACATTTGACTCTTTTGATCTCTCTAAATCTTTGTAAGTTGGAATGCAATTAATTCCAAGTGAACATATCTTTTGATCGCCCAAAAATTTAAATGTAATTGATTCTAACAACTTTACAACTTTTCAAATTGAAATGCAATTTTTATAAGAATAACAGATATATTAAAGATTATATATAGTGTAATTAGTATTTAAGATTACGTTCTAAAAACGGGTACATCATATTAATTTTTCTCTCATTTCTAAAATTTTCTTAATGCTTCAATTAAACAACGTTGGTAATTCAATTGTTACGTATTTTGCTGTACAAAATAACACATTTAATATTGTTCTTCACAATATTCTTTTATATAAAACGGTTTTTATTACTGTGGCCTATATTTTGCACACATATGATAGTATTAACACACATATAATAAAATAACAAATATGTGCGATAATTTTAATATTTCTATATATTATACATATATCTATAATAAAAGCTTTGCTTAAAAGGAAAAGAAAGAGAGACAAAAAAGAGAGAAGAAAAGAAAGAAAAATAATGAGAGAGACAAGTTTTAAAAACAAATATATAATTTAAATATTTTAACAAATTATACTACTTATAAAATTATACTGTATATAAAATTATACTATTTAAAAAATTATTTTGGATATTAAAGAATTTTAATTTAATTTTTTTTTTGTAAATGTTTCTCATAAAAAGATTATAAATTGCTATATTACAGTAGTAAGATTGTATTTTACCACTTAGAGATATTGCAGATATTTATAATGCAATTATTTTTCAAATTTTCAATGTAAAAGATTTATCTCTCTCTTACTTGTTATAGCAAATTGATCATTTTAATATATATAAGTGCTGGATAAACATATGTACGTTACAATTATGTAAATGCTCTCTCATTATGAATCGATGCAATAGCAAAGCATCTAGCAAAATGTTCGAACAGACAGTGTTAGTTTGATCATGTAGTAGTGATGATTAAATATGGTGACAACCACTATTCAACAAGCTTTACGTCCTTTTTTTTCAATGTGTTTTATTATGGGTTTAGGTGTTTATCCTATAAAACAATCAAAATTAAAGAGTCGATGGATCGTATACTTGAGCATTTTATATTCTTTTATAATCTGGCTTACTTACGCTTATTTAATGTTCTATATCTTGAATTTTTTTCCATTAAAAGTAATATTTCCTGCCTCTATTCATGAGATTATTATGGCAATTAACATATTCTCCTTATTTATGTCCGTAATTATGAACTTCTATTATGAAAAGGTACACACACATATAATTATCTTTCCAATATATAAAAATTATATAAAAAATATTAAATTTATGCATTTTATAATATTATATCTTACATTTTATCATAATATATATCTTATATTTTATATTATATTATAATTATATCTAACATGTTTTCGAGAGTAATTGTGATTCTTATTCAATTTTCACAATATGTATACATGTGTAAGGATAATGTGTATGCATGTGTGTAAGGATAATGTATATGTGTGTGTGTGTGTGTGTGTGTGTGTTGTATGCTGTCGTTATTTTGTGTAAATTGAAATTTTTTAAAGATTAAACACACGCATACAATGCTTTTAAAGATTTTAAATGACTTTACGTAATTATTTTTATGCCATAAGAGCATAATAAGTTCACAAATGCATACATTTTGAAATGTCCCTAATATTGTTTCAGAAGTTTCAAATATGTCTAATAAAACTTGCTGCAGTGGATGATACTTTAGAAAAACTCGGCACTCCTAAGACGTATCAAAAGATACATATGTTGACAAAACGAGTGGTAATCGGTTGGATCGTATATAGCCTTGTTATAAATATTTTTGACACAATGTGGTGGTTAAGCGAGAAAGAGACTATTTCTTGGGGATTATATTTAGCTCATATAATAAATTGTTGTCCTCACGTCAATACGTTCCTGGATTTATTATTTATTTTTTACTTATGGTCTGTATAGTATTTACAATGTACATATTATATATTAACTTTATACATTATATACAGTTTTTACAATATGCGCATACATTAAATATATAAAAATAAAAAAAAATATAAGTACATGAGTATAAACTAAATTTTTTTAATGCATATCTAATTATATATTTTATCTTTATAAGTTAATGCTGTTTTTGCAATCTGCTAAATGTAAATATTATCTAATTAAAATGACATTTTTGGCACACACATTTCTAGCAAAAATTAAAAAAGTTACTGATTAATTATTCTATAGCTGTTTCAATACAATTTTTTTTTATAAAAAAGATTACATTTATTAAAAAGGATAACGTTTTCCAAATACATATATATATATATATATATAAAAGTCATAGATTTTGCTATATACAATATTATACAATTTTTGAGAGATTCTTTGCGATTTCTATAGGTACATCGGTACCAGATTTGACAAAATAAACGAGCATATACGATGTTTATTAGTGAAAGAGGAGTATGGATTAAGATGTACATGGAAGAAATCTATAATAGTTTTTCGTCGAAATACTTTATGTATTAATAATTGCAAACAAACGTTATGGATTACAATGTAAAACTGCACACATATATATTTAGCTAAATTATCAAGTCGAAACTTGATAATGCTATTTAAATAAAATTTCGTGTCTGAAAATTATGAAAACAGTAACATTATAAAAATTATTTAAATTTTCCAACTTATATGGATTCTCATGTCTATGTTTTCTCGTAACAAAATCTGTTCTTTGACAGGCAGCTCCATTTAGAATTATGTCGTCTTGCTCGCGAATTAAACTCCATATTTGGAACGCAAATGACTTTGGAGATGGCGGCCTATCTTTTATTTTTAACATATTTATGCTATCATATCTACATAATAATAATGATGGGATGGCTAAAAGAGCTACATGTATACAACTGGTTTAGTCTCAGCTTATGGTTCTTCCTTTTTTTAATAAAGCTAAGCACTGTAAATTATATCTGTGAGAGTGTTACAATTAAGGTAAAGTGACGCGCAATTTTCAATAAAAATATATATTTGATATAATAAAATCTTTTCAATTTTTAGGCTAACGAAATTGACAAAACAATTCATCAATTGACAAATTCTATTCGATATGCAGATTTTTTGAAGGAGGTAAAAAAACTTCTTTATATCAACAAGTAAATGAAGTAAATTGTTTAAAGTAAAGTAACAACTTTTTTTGTACAGATTTATCAATTTACTTTACAAGTAATGCATCATCCATTGAAATTCACTGGAATGAGTCTCTTCTATTTTGGCAATGACTTCCTTCGAAAGGTTTATCTTCGCATTTATATTTTTCTATTCCATTTTATATATTTTTTTATATTATTTACAAGAATTCATGAAATTTCTGTTTTAATTAAAAAAATGTTTTCATTAAAATTGTTTTTATTCTTTTTCATTATCACATAAAGTGTGACTAAAGTCTAGTTACTAACTTATTTTACATTTATTTATTTATATTTTATATTCAATAAAAGTTAATTAAAAGTTAAATTAAAAATTGATTAAAATCTTTTTCAGTTTTTTATGACGATTGCAGAGTTCGTGATCATTATGGCGCAATTGAAAATAATTACATATTAATTGTTATATATTAATTGGTTATATAATTGCGCTTAAAAAGAGCAATATAATTAGCACTTTATCGGACCTAATAATATTATTTATGGATTATGTACTGATGTAATATTAACTAAGCAATAGTGCAAAATTATAACGATTTAATTATTAGGTCGTTTGTACATTATTGACACTAATACTGTCTGGTGACATTGATCTACCAAGAAAGCTGCTGCATTTGACAATTTATTTATAGTAAAAATCGTAATAATATACGTGAGAAAATACGCAAGAATGATAATTATGGCAAATATAAAAAAGGCTATATCCTTTAATTGTTTTTGTTTTCGGTTTATATTTTTTTCTCGGTTCTTCAAAACCTTATTTAAGTATTTTCTATAATATAACACTATGGATCACTTATGGATGCCATTATTATTATATAGTAACAACGTTTAAGGCGGAAATATGTGTGTGTAGTTTCAGTCAATTTATAATATGATTTAGATACAAACTGGGGCATCTTTGTTATTATTATATCTATTATGAGTATATGTCAAAATAAAGTATATACACACATATGTACATCAATTTATGATAGAAAAATCGATAATATAAGTATACGATAAGATCTAATCAATTCTTAAAGTCTTAACAATTAATTTTGAGTTACATGTTTTATACTTTACGCTACATATTATATACACATATACATATTTACATATGTATATGTATATTACATGATGCGTTGAGACATATAAACAGATTAAAATTTATTTATAATAAAGAAACAAGAGAGATTTAATTGTATTTATATATAAATTAATTTTATTATTGTTTTTTGTGTTACAAGTAAACCATGTTTAAAGAAATAATAATACTTATTAATTATTATTAAATTTGCTTTCTTAATGCATTATGTTTTTTGTTTATTCGTATTTTCAGTGTTTCCATATTTTTTTACAAAATGAGAAAAAGAAAGTGAACGCTTCTTTTATTTTTATAATTGATACATAATAATTTTATTATTTGGATAAAAATTAGATTATATATATTGTTTAAACTATATATATGTATATATGTATAGTATATATACATATATGTATGTATATATGTACATTATATAAATAATTAGACAGAATGTGTACATATAACTAAACTATTAATAATTAAAACTATATAAAATAATAATAATTAGTTAGACATATATAATAAAAGTAACTCTACAACAATCTGTACATTCCTTTTATTCTACGAACTCGTGACATATTATATTATCTCTGTTAGGAACTCTTTGATATGTAGGAGAATTCTCCATTTGAATTACAATAATAATAACAGAAAGAATCCATATGAAGAACTAAAAGTAAACATAAAATATTACTATTTGAACTTGTTCTGCTACAGTCAAATTTTTTTATATTACAGTAAGATTTTGTAATCTATGAACATACATATAGTTTTAAAGACTGACCTTCCAAAGAAATTTATGGCCAAAGTAAAATAGACCCATTCCACTGAATTTTAACGGCCGAAGTGATATTTGCAAAACAAACTGGCAAATCTATATTATATACAAAAGCGATTATTAAAATCGATATTATCAAAGAATAGCTTATACAAGTTATTTAAAATTGAAATATTGTTATATAAATCATGTATCTCACCTCTTCACGTGCTTTGGCAAAATAGATAATATTTGTCAATTTATGAATAATGCCCTCTGTTTTCTGCGCCTAAAGAATATAAAATTAATTAATTATAAAGTTTACAATCTTAATAATATTATGTATAGTTTTTAATAATTTCAGATAAACATTTATATATATGAGTTTGTAATTTTCTTTTTCATAAAGAAAACGTATTGGAATATTTTTTTTTATTTTGAAATTAGAAAGTACTAATTTTTTCTTTTTTTTCCTATTCGACTCAATTATTGTTTTAAAATAATTTTTCACCATTATATTCCAGATATAATATCACATTCACATTCTATACCACATCAAATAGGTTTTTTGCTTATCTGTAGGAACAACTTTTCCTTATAATTCACTGAAAATTAGCTTACTTTGGCGCTAACGCTTTCGCAGATATAATTTAATAATATAAGTCTTATTAAATTAATGACACCCGTTATATTGCTGGCGAGTAAACATTTCCACTGAATAGCACCACCATTGAACGTTAAGCATAACATCATTTTATATTGAAAATAAAACAACATAGTAAAAGTGAAAAAGTAGGACATTGTCTGCAAAGTCATTTGTATTTCAAATAAACCATTTACATCGAGTGCTATTCGACAAAGTTGTGAATGCAAATGCCTAAAAACATTATATGTATTATATTAATAAATACACACAATATTGAAATATCGAAATATCAATTGTTTTATTTCTAAGATATAATTATATGCATTATTTGCATATTATGATTAATCAAGCACTAAATGAAACTTTATCGCACAACAGTATGAAATTGATGTTTAAATTACATCACGTAAGGTGTAAAATTTATAAATTTAAGAATGTATTTTAAACAAATTTATTTATTATAGAATAATAAAATTAGTTTTTTTTTTACAAAATGTTATTTTTAACTTTACATCTTAACGTATATCAAATTACATTGCTGTCCATAATATACGATTGTTGTTATTTATACTATAGTGGCGAGTGACGAGAAATGATTTTTTGCACATGCATCTCAGTCTGCATTTTTCAGTCTCTGATAGTTGTCTAATAAGAGTATTTATTTTATCATATCTAGTTCCGATATATCTGTAATATTTAAAAAAACGCCTGCTAATTTTTCTAAGCTTGTTGCGAGATAAGAAACATATATCATTAATTTTTTTTATACAAAATTTCATAATTCGAGAAAAATAATAATATATTAAGAACTTTTATATTTGTATATTGAATTGAAGAATTTAGATATAATGTGTCATGGCATATAAATCAACTGTGTATGTTGTGTGCGTAGTAGTACAATATAACATAAATTAATAAATGACAAAAATTTTAATATATTTTTGATAATTTCTAATCTAAACATTAAAAATGTTTATTAATTTGAGTTATCTAGACTAAGGTAATTAATATAATCATATTAATTTATCAAAATTATATATATATAAGTATATTTATATGTACATACCTTAAAATAAACATAATTATTATATCTGTTAAAATATTGATAAAGAAAGAATAATTTATGATGATAGGAGACAACCATATAAAGCCTTTTACATCATTAAACGTGTCAATTAAGCATACAGAAGCAGTAGTCCATATTGTATTGATTATTATAAACCACGTAATTATTATCCATTTTATCGAGTTTCGCATTCTATGATATTCTTTAGGTGCTCCGAGTTCTTCTAATGTATCATCCACTTGACTGAGTTTATTTATTAATATGCCGAATTTCTGAAAATAATAGCGGTGAGATAATATTAAAATATATGAAGAATTTTTGTAAATAAGATATATATGATTAATATATTCACAAGAACTAGATAATAAAGCAATAATATATAATAAGAGTTTTTTCACAAAATTCTTTAGTAAATTGTTGAATGCAAGATGTATTTATAAAAGATAAAATTTATTATTATTAATTAAGCTTAATTCTTCAATTGCTCTAGAAATTAATGTAATATAAAATAACATTTATTATGGAATAAAAGATTATTCTTTTTCTATATTTATGGAAAAGAAATGAGTTTGTTTGAATTTCTTTGTTATAATTTGAATAAATTTGATCTTTCTTTAGATAAAGAAAGAATACGAATTAATAGACTATATTTTATGTCAATTGCTTCGCTTAGATATTGTATTATTATAACAATAATGTATAATAATGCAACATTTTATAGAGGAAAAATGTACCTTATGTTTGCGAATGGAGATGATTATAGATATTATCGTTTCAAGCAGATTTATTATCAGGTAAAAGTACATCGTAAAGTTTGTCATACGACTCAGGGAAAAAATAAGCACGTAATAGAAAACATAGGCATAGACACTCCACACACTTAATATATATAAGATGCTCAAGCGAACTCTTGGATAATTCAAAGGATACCTGAGAATTCCGAAACCGAAAAGAAAAGCAACGAAATAATAAAAATATAAAGCTTCTTGTATAGTGTCAACCATGATATCGCACAGTTCTAGCAATTTCATATACTAAATTCCGAGTTAAACACATTGCAGTAATGCAATGTGTTGTATTCATAACGATAATAAGATAATTAATTGAATTGCATTAGCATTGAATCATTAATCATAGTAACACAGATGTACGATAAGCTCTAATCGTTTCTCATAGAAAGTATTAGCAATTATTTTTAAATTGTATTTTTTTATACTTCTTACTACATTATTTTATTCATATACATTAGCATATACATGAGCTAAAAATATAAATAACGTTAAAGATATAAACATAAATTATACTCTCAATAATGAAACAAGTTTGTATCTATATAAATTTATTTTATCATTTTTTTATGATACAAATAAATCATTGAAAAAGAATGTGATTATTTATTTATTATTATTAAATTATTATTATTAAATTATTTATTATTATTATACTTTTTGAAACATTATATTTTGTTTGTTCGTATTTTTTTATTTATAAAAATTGTTTATAAACTAAATTTCAAGAATTATACTAATAAGAAAATCTTGAAAAATGCTTACTATTAATTAACAATTTTTAAAAAGATAACTAGATTTTTTTATTAAATTTCTTGTAAACTTTTTTATTTTAGTTTAATAAGTAGCATTATTAATAAGTAGCGTATATGATGTGCGTCAAATTCTTTTATGATTTATAATATTATAATTGTATATTTACTTTTATTGGAATAATAAATATAATAATGGATAATTAATATGATAATAATGATAATATTATTTATAAACAAATTTGTAATTACCATGAAAAAGATAAAAAGCCAGTAAATATATACGATGCAGTGCAAATAAGAAAATCACCATGTAGTAAAAGGTGCAGGCGTAAACACGTTAGTATATAGAAGATGCACAAGCAAAGTCTTGTGTGATCCAAACTGTGCCTAAAAATTCCAAAACCAAGGAAATAAACGTTTAAATACAAAAAATTTAAAGCCTTAGTGTTGATTATTATGGTTGTAAGCTCTCGCAATTCCATATGTTCACTATTTCAAATTAATTTCAAGTTGAAGGTGATATAGCGTGCTAATGTTACATTAATCAGCATGATAAGATGACGCTTGATTAGATTGTTACATTAGCATTGTTAAAATATTGCGCAATAACATGGATGTACATTGTAGATAATCGTTACTCGCACAATGTCATAACAATTATTTTCAGTTCCTATACTTTCTTTGCCATCTTCCTATGTCCGCATATCATACAATCATATAATATGTTATCGTTAATAGAATTTTTAAACAATGCAAGTACAAAACTTTAAAACTACTAAAAACACTTATTAACAATTATAAATAAAATAGTATAAAAGATTTCTAAATCTATAATAAATTTTCGCGTATATAGTTTTTCCAATTATTTATATCACTGTAATTCTTAAATCATGCAACTACACATGAAAAAATAGAAGAGAGAGAAAGAAAGAGAGAGAGAGAGAGAGAGAGAGAGAGAGAGAGAGAGAGAGAGAGAGAGAGAGAGAGAGAGAGAGAGAGAGAGAGAGAGAGAGAGAGAGAGAGAGAGAGAGAGAGAGAGAGAGAGAGAGAGAGAGAGAGAGAGAGAGAGAGAGAGAGAGAGAGAGAGAGAGGAAGAAAAAAAAGACAGAAAAATTAATATAAAAAAAAAACAAATATAAAAAATTTGATTTTTCACGAAAAACGAGAAAACTATAAGTCTTAGAGTATTTTAAATCGGCCTCGAGGCATTTTAAAAGTCTCTTCGAGATCTACAAAATGGGCCTACAATCATTCTTCTAAGACCTAGAGTTTCCTTATTTTTTGGATTCAAAATTTTATATGATGTGATTTTTTGTGAATAATAAGGAAACGATGGGCCCTGAGGAAACAATGCACGTTTCTTATAGCTCTTGTCGAGATCTAAAAAACGAGCCCTCAATCATCCTTGTAGGACTACTAGTTAAAGAGATTCAAAAATTTTTTGCATAAAATAAAAAAATTGTTGGGACTAGAGCAACGATCTCGGAGTCATTTTAAAGTAAAAATCTACAAGAAAAGTTACTTTAATTATTACATTAATACCGTACATTATTCATTTTCTTCATAAACATACATATTATAATATATTCGATGTATGCTATTGATAACTAAATGATGAAATAATAATATTGATGAATAAATAATAATAGTCAATAATTGTCAAACAGCTTTTACCTTCATGACAATTGTCACTATAAATATTTAATATTAAAGTTTTGTGGCAGGTAAACATTATATAGCGGTAATTTTTTAATAAGCAAGGAGAGAAACAAATACGAACGCTTTTATTTTTATAATTAGTACACAATTTTAATATTCAGATAGAAGTCAGAATATATGTATATACATACGTGTATTACATGTAATCATATGTATTTAAAATAGAAATAATTTGTTTAAACAGATATAATATAAAAAATTCTACAACAATATGCATTTATTTTCTATTCTAGAATTCGTAACATGTCACATTATTCCTGCCGGAAATTTTTTGATACATGGAAGAAGTATCCATTTGAATTACAAAAATAATAACAGACAGAATCCAAACAAAGGACTGAAAGTAAATATCAAATATTATTTGAAATTTTTCTGTTATAGATACATTTTTATGTTATTCATAAACACATAAAAAACAACACATTTTGTTTTTACAGATACAAATAAAATTAATGCCTGACCTTACAAAGAAATTTGTAGCCAAAGTAAAATAGACCCATTCCAGTAAATTTTAATTGCCGAAGTGATATTTGCATAACAAACTGATAAATCTGCATTATATAAAATTATATGCATTATATAAAAAAGAGATTATATTATCAAGAAATAGTTTACACAAGTTATTTAAAATCGGAAAAATTGTTAAAATCATTTATCTCACCTCTTCACGTGCGTTCGCGAAACAGATTAGATTTGTCAATTTAAGAATAATGCTCCTAGTTTTCTGCGCCTAAAATTAATCATATTATTCATAATCTTACTAATAATTTTCAATAATTTTAGACACTTATTAAGTTTGTAATTCTCTCTTTTATGAAGAAAATGTATGGTACACAAGCCAGCTTACTTTGACGCTAACGCTTTCGCAAATATAGTTTAATGATATGAGTCTTATTATGTCAAGGGCACACAATATGATGTTGGCAAGTAAACATTTCCAATGAACGGCACCATTACTATACACAAAACATGACATCACGTGGTATTGAAAATAAAACATCGTCGTCAAAGTGACAAAATAGGACATTGTCTGCAGAGTCATTTGCATTTCGAATAAACCATTTATATCGATTGCTATTCGGCAAAGTTGCGAATGCAGATGCCTAAAACATCATATTAAAAAAGCATTACATTAATAAAGACATATATTATTAAAATATCGAAATATAATTATTGATTACTGTTTGAGGCAATTATTATATATTCATTATTAGCATTTTATTGAAATGAATCACTACTTGCAAGCACTACTGAAATAAAATGAGCTTACACCGAAAGTTTTGTTTTATTGTAAAAACATGAAATTAATGTTTAATTTGCATTTAAGGTGCAAACTTTACAAATTTAAGAATATAGAAAAAATTAGTTTTTTTAGAAGTTATTTATTATAGAGACTATTTGAGAAATAAATGCACAATTGTCTCCAAACTTAATACAGAAATGAGATAAATGAAATTATAATAAAAAAAGCTATGTATTTATATATCTTAAATTAACAAAATTATTTTCTTTGTACAAAATGCTATTTCAATTTTTCATCATAGCGTGTACTAAATTACATAGCGGTCCATAATATACATTTGCGATTCTTTGTGCTTTGGATATAGTGACGAGTGATGAGAGATGATTTTTTGCACATACAACTCAGTCCACAGTTCTTTAGTCTCTGACAATTTTCTAATATGGTCATTTATTTCATCATATCTAGTACCGATATATCTGTAATTGAAAATAACACATTCTAATTTTTTAAAGTGTGTTGCAAAGTAAAAAATAAGCACATATACTTATTTCTTTTATACAAACATTTTTTTTAAAGACGTAATAATATATGTAAGAATATATATTTTATATTCATACATTAAATAGACGAATTTAGATTTAATGTGTTGCAGTATATATGTAGATCAATTCTGTGTATTGTGTGCATAGCACATAAAATAAATTTATAAATGTTAAAAATATGCACTTCTAATCTAAACATTAAAAAATGTTATTAATTTGTTTTAAAAATAATTTTAATAAAATCATGTATCATATCATATCATATTTATATGCTAACCTTAAAAGAAGCGTAACTAGTATATCTATTAAAATATTGATAAAGGAAGAATAATTTATGACTATAGAAATAAAAAACGCTTTTGTATCATTAAACATTTCTATGAAGCATAAAGAATACATCATCCATATTATATATATTATTATAAACCACATAATTATTATCCATTTTATCGAGTTCCGCAATCTACAATAATTTCTAGATGTTCCGAGCTTTTCCAGTGTATCCTCCACTTGACTAAGTTTGTTTATTAATACGCTGAATTTCTGAAAATAACAGTAGTAAGAAAACATTATAAAGAATTTCTATAAATAAGATATATGGATATATAACATGCGTATGCAATGACTAGAAAACAATAATATGTAATCAAAGATTCTTAAAATTCTTTATTAAATTATTGAATTCAAGACGCATTTAAAAGAAAAAAAATTATTAATTGATATTAATTGTTCAATTATTCAATAAATCAATCTATTGAAATAACATTTATTTTGAGAATACAAGACTTATTTATGCAAATTAATACGTTTATTTGAATTCACTTCTGTTAATTTTTAAAAATTGGATTTTTACACAGATAAAGATAAGAATAACTTCGAATTAATGGACAATATTTTATGTCATTTGCTCTGTTTAAATCGTATTTATATCAATTTATATCGATAATTTACAACATTATATAGGAAAAGTATATCTTATGTTTGCGTATGGTGATGCTTATAGTTATCGTTGTTATAAGTAGATTTGTTATTGTCATAAAGTAAAACATACAGCCCGTTACACGAATCAGCAAAACAGTAATCACGTAATAGAAAACATAGGCATAAATACTCCATACACTCAATATATATAAGATGCTCAAGCGAACTCTCGGATAATTCAAAGGATATCTGAGAATTCCGAAACCGAAGAGAAAAGCAATTAAATAAAATGAATTTGAAACTTCTTGTTAAGTGTTGACCATGATATATCACACAACTCTCTTGCAGTTTCATATACTAACTATTAGAGAATTAAATATAAAAATGTACTGTGCAAGTATCACATTTATAACGATAACAGGACAACACTTAATTGAATTGCATTAGCATTATTGAATCATTAATCGATAATATAGATATGTATGATAAAGTTGAATCGATTCTCATACAAAATTTTGATTATTTTTGAGTTGCATTTCTTATACTTTTTGCATTCTACATATTATAGATATATTTATATACGTTATATGATAAGCACTAAGACATACATATAAACAGATTAAAATTTATTTTTAATAATAAAACAAATTTGATTTGCATTCATATATAAACTTATTTTATTATTATTTTTTTTTGTATTACAAGTTAATCCTGTTGGAAAGAGTTATAATTACTTTTTTTTTATTCTTAAATTTGCCTTTTAAAGCATTATATTTTTGTTTATGCGTATTTTCGTATTTAAATATTCTTTTCATAATATTCTTTTCATAATATTCTTTTCATGGGAAAAGAAACATATATAAATGCTCTTTCTTATAATTAATATATAATTTTATAATTTAGACACAAGAAAAATTTTATATATAATTCAAATAACACATTCACACACACACACACACACATATTATAATCAATTAAACAGAATGTGATCTGTGTTCTAATATTTAAAAACATCTCTATTTAATGTAAGTTTAATGTTGAGTTATTAATTATATTGATTTAATAGCTATTATTTATACGCATGTAACTAAACTATTAATAATTAAAAATATATATAAAATGATAATAATTAATTGAATATATATAAAATACGTAATTCTATAACCATCTCTTCTATTCTGAGAACTCGTGACATATTATATTATCTCTGTTAGAAGCTTTTCGATATACAGGAAAAGTATCCACTTGAATTATAATAATAATAACAGAAAGAATCCAAATGAAGCACTGAAAGTAAATATAAAATATTATTATTCGAAATTGTCCTGCTATAGTCAAATTTTTATATTACAGTAGTAAAGTTTTGTATATATAATCTACAAACACAGATAGTATTAAAAACTGACCTTACAAAGAAATTTATGGCCAAAATAAAATAGACCCATTCCACTAAATTTTAACGGCTGAAGTGATATTTGCAAAACAAACTGACAAATCTATGTTACATATACAAAAGTAATTATATTATTAAATAATAGTTTATACAAGTTATTAGAATCAGAAGATTGTTATAAATCATGTATCTCACCTCTTCACGTGCTTCAGCAAAACAGATAATATTTGTCAATTTATGAATAATGCCTTCTGTCTTTTGCGCCTAAAAAATATAAAATTAATTATGATGTTTATAATCTTAAATGTAATAAATGTATAATTTTTATTAACATTTATATATGTATATATGAATTTGTAACTTTCTTTTTTAAAGAACGTATTGAAATTCTTTTTATTTTAAAATTAGAAAATACTATTTTCTTTTTCTTTTTTTCTTTGATTCAATTGTTTTAAAATAATTTTTCATCATTATTCTTGACCCAATATTATATTAAATAGTTTTTGTTCCTTATCTGCACGAATTATTTTTTTTTATAATTCATCGAAAATCAGCTTACTTTGGCGCTAACGCTTTCACAGATATAGTTTAATGATATAAGTCTTATTAAATTGATGGCAAGCCACACGTTGCTGGCGAGTAAACATTTCCATTGAACGGCACCACCATTGTACATTAAGCATAACATCATGTGATATTGAAAATAAAACATTGTCGTCAAAGTGACTAAATAGGACATTGTCTGCAAAGTCATTTGCATTTTGAAGAAACTATTTATATTGAGCGCTACTCGACAAAGTTGCGAATGCAGATGCCTAAAAGAACATTAAATTACAATAATTAATACACATATTGTTGAAATATCGAAATACTTAGACGACGTAAAATGCGAAATTTACAAATTTATGACTTTATTGAATAAATTTACTTATTATAGACTATATTTATTATAGAAATTTTAATTTTGATAATAACTCAAAAATAATAAGTAATAATAAGTAATACAAAAGATAAGTAATTCGATAATTATAAAAATGCCCTCAAAATTAATACAGAGATATAATCAATGAAATTATAATACAGAGATATAATCAATGAAATTAAAAAAATAGATATATATATTTCTAAGTCTAGAATTAATAATAGTATCGTTTTTTACAAAAAAATATCTGCAATTTATCTATGTCATCTTAGCGTATATTCAATTACATTGTGGTCCATAATATACGCTTGCGGTTTACTTTGCTACAAATATAATAGCGAGTGACGAGAGATTTTCTCCAAGTGCATCTTAATCCGCATTCTTCAGTTTCTGACAGTTGTTTAATGTAGTAATTTATTTTATCATATCTAGTACCAATATAGCTGAAATTAGAAAAAAGAAATATTGATTCTTCTAAAATTCTAAACTATGTTGGGAATAATAAGCATATATCATTATTTTTTATAAAATTTTATAATTGGATTAATTAATTAATGTACAAGGTGTCTGATTTTAATCGATTTACCCCTAAAAACTTTTTTATTTTTTATTGAACAACAAAATGCTTCGAATAATAAAATTCATTCATGTTTTTTTAAATTAAACTACCATATTTTTTTTTAATAAATCGAGCCCTTGTAATTTTCGGCATAAAAAGTTATAAGGATAAGATGGCCAAAAAATACATAGTTTACGAGATATTTTATACTTAAATTTGACATAATTTTACATAAACTATGACACACACACAAACCTTAAGAGAAACATAACTATTATATCTATTAAAATGTTGATAACATAAGTATAATTTAGAACAATAGGAATAAATAATGATTGTATATGATTCCTCGATTCGTTGTAGCATAAAAAGTTAGTAATTATTATTATACAGATCATTATAAACCACATAATTATAATGCATATTATCAAGTTCTGCATTCTACGATATTCTTTGGGTGTTCCGAGTTCTGCTAGTGTATCGTCCACTTGACTGAGTTTATTTATTAATACATTGAAATTCTGAAAATATAAATGATAATAAAATGTTGAAAATTATGAAAAAATTTTGTAAATAATGTATACAAATAATATATGTGCAATGACTAGATAATAAAGCAATAATGAGAATATTTTTTTCAAAGCTCTTTATTAAATGGTTTGAAATGAGACGCATTTAAAGATATATAATTTCTTAATTAATGTTAATTTTTCAATAAAATAACAATGATAACTTGACACACTGGCAAAGGTTTATTTTACATTTAAATTATTTTACATTTAATTTTTCAGTTGTTCCATAAATAAGTTTTTATTAAAATAATATTTTTTCTCTAAGAATATAAGACTTTATAATTTATGAATATATACATATATATATAGAATAAATTAATTTATTTAAATTTACTTATGTCAAAATTTAAGTAAATTTGATTCCTTTCCAAACAACTAAAGATAAAAATAACTTTACTTTAATAGATAATCATTTACTCCGCTTAGATGCCGTACTATTATTTCAATAAAGCAACATTTTATATATGAAAAATGTACCTTGTGTTTGCAAATAGTGATGATTATAGTTGTTGTTGTCACAAGCAGATTTATTGTTAGGTAAACGTATAACATAAAATATTTTCTATCACTACTCGATATAATAGTAAGCACATAATATAAAATATAAGCATAAATACTCCATATACTCAATATATATAAGATGCTTAAGCGAACTCTCGGATAATTCAAAGGATGCCTGAGAATTCCAAAACCGAAAAGAAAAGCAACGAAGTAAAAATAATTTAAAGCCTCTTGTATAGTGTTAACCATGATATCACACAACTCTCTCGCAATTCCGCATATACTAATTATTTCGAGTTAAACATAGTGGTATACTGTGTAAGTATCACATTCATAATAATAATAACAACAGGATAACTTAATTGAATTGCCTTAGTATAATTGATCTTTAATCGATAACATACACGATAGAATCTAATCGATTCTCGTACAAAGTATTAACAATTCGTTGTAAATTGCATTTTTTTACTTCTGCTGCATGGCTACATATACATATATTTATATGCATTACGTGATGAGCGTTAATGACAACAGAATATTTTAAATAATAAATCATTTTTATATATATATATATATGTATACAATATATATATTTTCTTACTATTTTTGTGTAAATAAATCACATTTTAAAGAAATATTTTTTATTGTTATTAAATTCGTTTTTTGTTTATTTGTACTTTTATTTGTATTTCAAGATAGTTGTTTATAAAATGAACGAAAATTCCATAATTTTATTTTTAAAAAAGTCTTAATAAATGTTTGATATAAATTATAAATATTATTTGGGAAAATAATATTAAGGATATATTTATTAAATTTTATTTAAACTTATTTTTTTTAATTTAATAAATATCATTACTTGTATATGACGCGATCTTTATATGTATCATCAAATAGTTAAACATTTTACATTTTTGAAAAGAGAAGATTCTCATCTTATGTATCTTTCTATTTTTGATAGTGAAGCTAACAAGCAATTTGTGAAAATGTCACAATTAAGCTAAAATATCAATTTTTAATAAAAATGTATATTTGATGTCATAATTGTTTTCAAATTGTAGGCTAGCGAAATTGACAAAGCATATTATTAATTGATAATTTTTATTTCATATACACACGTTTAAAAATTTTTTTAAATATCTTTATAACAACAAGTAATTAAAGTGAATTGGTTAAAGCAATATAAACGATTTCTTGTGTATAAATTTATCAGTTTAATTTGCAAATAATGCTTTGTCCGTTGAAATTCACTATTATTGAATCACTTTTATTGAATATATTGGTTCTCTTCTACTTTTGTAATCAGTTTTATTAATGTTTATTTTTGTATTTAATTTTTTACACCAATTGAGTTGTCTAATTATTCTACGCTTAAAAGTATTAAGGTAAGCTTATCGAAAATTAAATATTTTATAATATATTTTATTTCCAAAAATTTTATATATAAAATGTCAGCTTAAGATATAAAATATCTCGTAAACCGTTAAATTTTTAGCTACTTTACCCTTTTAATTTTTTATGCAGAATATTAAGTACAAGGAATCTATTTACATAAAACACTTGAATTATTGCAACTTTTATTTGAAACATTTTTCTCCAGAAATAATTTTTTTGGAAATAAAAATTTGTAATGCTTTATTTTAAACACGTATAAATATTACATAATTTACATTAGTAATTATACAGAATGTAATCTGTCTAGTATTAAATAATCTTTTATTTAATAAGCATATAATATTCAAATATTATCAATACATATTCATTATGTAGATATAACATCTACTTTTTACGCATAAACTGTTAATAATTACGAATATATAAAATAATATTTATTACTTAGGCATATATAATATAAATAATTCTGTACATCATTTTTCTATTCTAGAATAAGTGACATGTAACATTATCTCTGTCAGAAACAATTTGATGTATAGGAGAAGTATCCATTTGAATTACAATAACAATAACAGAGAAAACCCAAATGAAGAACTGAAAGTAAATATCAAATATTACTATATGAAATTTTCTTGCTAAAGTCAAATTTTTATATTACAATAACATTTTGTTTTTACAAACACAAGTAGTATTAAAGGCTAACCTTACAAAGAAATTTATGGCCAAAGTAAAATAGACCCATTCCGGTGAATTTTAACGGCCGAAGTAATATTTGCAAAACAAATTGGCAAATCTATATTATAAATAAAAGTAATTATCGAAAAATAATTTATATACGTTATTTAGAATTGAAAAAATGCTGTAAATCATGTATTTCACCTCTTCGCGTGCTTTGGCGAAATAAGTAAGATTTGTCAATTTATGAATAATGCTCTCTGTCTTCTACGCCTAGAATAATATAAAATTAATAATGTCTTTCATAATCTTAATTGTATTGTTTTCAATCATTTTAGATATACATGTATACATTTGGATATTCAACTTTCTTTTTTATAAATATAAAATCGCAACATTTTTTTTTCATTGTGAAATTAGAAATTACTAATTTATTTCTCTTTTTATTTCTCTTTGACTCAATTATATTAAAACAGTTTTTCGACAATATATTCTTAATCCAATATCATATCAAATAGTTCTTTTTGGTTGGGACAATTTTTTCTTATATATTACCAAAAATCAACTTACTTTAACGCTAACGCTTTCGCAGATACAATTTAATGATATGAGTCTTATTAAGTCGAAGGCACACGTCACGTTGCCGGTAAGTAAACATTTCCACGGAACAGCACTACTATTGTACAATAAGCATAACATCACGTCATATTGAAAATAAAATATCATTGTCAAAGTGACAAAGTAGGACATTGTCTGCAGAGTCATTTTTATTTCGTATAAATCATTTATATCGAGTGCTATTCAGCAAAGTTGCGAATGCAGATGCCTAAAAAAACATTACATTGTATTAATAAAGACACAAATTGTTGAAACATAAAAATGCAAATCATTGATCTGTTTCTGAGGCAATTATATGCATCGTTTGCATTTTATTGAAATGATTGTAGGACAATAAGCTCAATTTACATCGAAAAATCTATTTTATCGTAAAACATCATGAAATTAATATTTAAGCATCGCGTAAGAGCAAAATTTATATATTTAATAATTTGGTAAATAAATTTATTTATTATAGAATAATAAAATTATCTTCTTTTTTACAAAATGTCATCTTTGTCAATTTTTTTATCAATGCATATATCAAACATTACATTGCGATCCATAATATATGCTTGCGATTCTCTGTGCTTCGGATATAGTGGCGATTGACAAGAAACGATTCTTTGCACTTGTATCTCAATCCAAATTCTTCAGTCTCTGATAGTTGTTTAATAATATCATTTATTTTATCATATCTAGTACCGATATATCTAAAATTAAAAAAAAAAGTGTTCGAAGGAAACGTTAGGTAATTTTTCTAAGTTTATTGCAAGGTAAACAATAAACATATCTTTTTTATATAAAATTTATATAAAATATATAATTTTATATAAAATTTGATAATTAGAGAAATAAAAATGCATTAACATCTTTTGCATTCGTATATTGAATTGAAGAATTTAAATTTAATGTCTCATAACATATAGTTAAACTGTGTGCCCGTGAGTGTAGAATAAAATAAAATAAATTAATAAATGTTTTAAAAATATAATTTTGATATCATTTTTATAATTTCTATTCTAAACATTTAAAAAATTTATTAGTTTAAGTTATTTAGACTCTAGTGATTATTATTAAATAATTTTAAACCTATATTTATATACAAACCTTAAAAGAAACATAACTTTTGTATCTATTAAATAATTGATAACATAAGAGTAACTTAAAACAAAAGGAAAAACAATAGCTTTTATTGTTTCATTAAACACTTCTATAACGCATAAATAACTAGAAAACCAAATTATAAAAATTATTATAAACCACATAATTATTATCCATTTGATAGAGTTTCGCATTCTATGATATTCTTTGGGTATTCCGAGTTCTTCTAGCGTATTGTTCATTTGACTGAGTTTGTTTATTAATATGCCGAATTTCTGAAAATCATAACAGAAAATATTTAAAATTATAAAGAATTTTTATAAATAAGATATATATGTATTACATATTATACGTAGTGACTATAGATAAATAAAGTAATAACCTTATAATAATGTCTTGTTTTTTCAAAATTATTTATACAATTCTTCTTTATTAAGTTTAATTAAATTGTTAAATGCAATAAAGACATTAAAATAATTTAATAAATATATTTAAAATAATTTATTAATTAAGTTTAATTCTTTAAAAATTCTAGAAATTAATATGCATTGAAATAACATTTTTCTAAGAATATAAAACTTTATGTATGAATAAATTTATTTAAATTTATTTCTGTTAAAATTTAAGTAAATTTGATGAATCTCCAAATAACTAAAGTCCAGAATAATTTCAAATTAATAGACAATATTTTATGTCATTTGTTTCGCTTAGGTGTCCTATTATTATTTCAATAACATAACATTTTATATAAGAAAAATGTACCTTGTGTTTGCGAATGGTTACGATTATAGTCATTGTCGTCGCAAGCAGATTTATTGTTATGTTAAAGTAAATCAGAAAGCTCCTTATACGAATCAGCAAGAAGATAAGCATGTAATAAAAGACACAGATGTAAATACTCCACACACTTAATATATATATAAGATGCTCAAGCGAACTCTCGGATAATTTGAAGGATATCTGAGAATTCCGCAACCGAAGATAAAAGCAACAAAATTAAAAAAAATTAAAGCTTCTTGTATAGTATCGACCATGATATCACACTTCTTTCCCGTCTAGTTCCATATACTAACTATTAAAGTTCCAAATTAAACATAGTGGTAGACTGTGTAAGTATTATGTTCATACCTATAAGAGTATAATTTAATTGAATTGCATTAGCATAATTGAATCGTTGATTGGCAACATAGATTATAGACGATAATCTAATCAATACTCTTACAAAATATTATATAATAATTATTTTTAAGAGACATTTTTTATACTTTTTGCTGCATATATTTGTATTTATATAGTATAAATATATTTGTAGATATATTTATATACGTTACATGATGGCGCTAGAACATATTTATTCTTAATATTGTAACAAGTTTTAATTGTATCTATATTTAAATTTCTTTTATTATTTTTTGTGTTAAAAATAAATCATGTTGGACAGAAATAATATTAGTTACTTATTATTATTAAATTTGTTTTTTAATACATTATATTTTTAATTTATTTATATTTTTAATGTTTAAGTAATTTTTTAGTACATGAAAAGATAAACGTAAACTCTCTTTTTTTATAATTATAATACATAATTTTATTATTCAAATAAAAATCAGATTTTATATATAAATCAGATTGTATATATTATTTTATAATCAAACAGAATGTGTTCTGTATTTAATACTAAAAAAACTTTTATTTAGGTAGCATTAAGGTAAACATATAATTTTAAAATGTTGAGTTATTTATTATATGAATATACATATAGTATACATATAGTAGCTATAATTTATACATATAACTAAATTTTTAATATTTAAAAATTATTTATACTTAAAAATTATTAATACTTAAAAGTATATAATAATTAAAATTAATAACAGTTAATTAATATATAATATAAATAATTATACAATATAAATAATTTTATAACTGTACGCACATTCTTTTTCTATTCTAGAACACGCGACAGGTTACATTTTCTTTGTTAGAAACTATTTGATGTATAGAAAATTTATCCATTTGAATTACTAAAGTAATAGTAGAAAGAATCCAAATGAAGAACTGAAATTAAACGTAAATATTACTATTCTAAATTTTCTTGCTAAAATCAAATTTTTATGTTACAAAAAGTTTATTTTTACAAATATGAGATATAATATTATAAGCTAACCTTACAAAGAAATTTGTGACCAAAGTAAAATAGACCCATTCCGCTAAATTTTAATGGCCGCAGTGATATTTGTAAAACAAACTGGCAAATCTATATTATATATATATATATATATATATATAAAAGTGATTATATTATCGAAAAATAGTTTATACGAGTTCTTTAAAATCAAAAGATTGTTGAATCATTTATCTTACTTCTTCTTGTGCATTAGCAAAATAGTTAAGATTTGTCAATTTATGAATAATGCCCTCGGTTTTCTGCGCCTAAAATAATACAAAGTTAATTGTAATTATGATATTGTTCATAATCTCAATAATGATTGCATATAATTATGAATAATTTTATATAGACTCTTATATAAATGAATTGATAACTTTTTTTTTATAAAGAAATATTGGAATTTGTTTTTATTTTTATATTAATATTAATTTTCTTTTCTGTTCTTTTAGATTCAATTATATTGAAACAAATTTTGTACATTATATTTCAAATTCAATATCAATTAATGTTTTTTTCCTTATCAATGTTAATATATATATGTGAGAATTTTCCTTATTCCTTAGTTCAACACAAATCACCTTACTTTAGCGCTAACACTTTCGCAGATATTGTTCAATGATATGACTCTTATTAAGTCAAAGCCACTCCACGTGATGCCACAGAATACAAATTTCCAACTAACATAATGATTGTACATCATGCATAACATTATGTGGTATTGAAAATAAAACGTCGTCGACAAAGTGACAAAGTAACACATTGTCTGCAGAGTCATTTGCATTTTGAATAAACTATTTATATTGAGCGCTACTCGAGAAAGTTGCAAATGCAGATGCCTAGAAGAACATTGTGTGTGTGATTAACAGTAATTCATATACATATTATTGAAATATCGAAATGTAATTATTCTTGTGTTTCTGAAACAACTATATGTATCGTTAGCAATTTATATGTATCGTTAGCAATTTATTAAAATGAATCAAACACAATAAGCATAATTGACACAACGAAAGGTCTATTATTCTATAATAAAACAAAATTAATGTTTAGTAATGTTTAACTTGCATCATGTAAAGTGCGAAATGTACAAATTTATAACTTTATTGAATAAACTTATTATAAAATATATTTATTACAGAAAATTTAAAATTTTTATAAGCAACACAAAAATAATAAGTACAAAAAAAATTAAATAAATATAGAAATTAATATAGAAATATTGTAAATTAAATTATAATACATTGTGTGTGTGTGTGAAAGTAGATATATATTTATACATCTCTAATTAATAAAATTATTGTTTTTTACAAATAATCATCTGCAGTTTATCATCTGTGTTATCTTTAGCGTATATTCAATTACATTGCAATCCATAATATACGTTTGCGATTGACTGTACTACGAATATAATGGCGAGTGACGAGAGACGTGCATCTTAATCCACACTCTTCAGTTTCTGACAGTTGTTTAATATAGTCATTTATTTTATCATATCTAATACCAATATCTCTGCAATTGAGAAAACACATACTGATTCTTCTAAACTTGTTAGCAAGCATATATTATTATTTTTTTACGAAATATTTATATATATACATATACTCGGTCAAAAAAAGCGTTACAGTAGAAAAATAGAAAATAATTGTGAAATTGCAAATATTTATGACGCAGAGATACAATAATTATATATTAATTATAATAATTATGATATATTTTCTCAAATAACACAGACTTCAAGCTTTATTTTCATTTTTAAAACACCTCGCTGTATCATGTAATTATTAGCTACGTTAAAAATATTCGAAGTTTCACATTTTTTTTCTATTTTTCTACTGCACCGCTTTTTTTGACTTAGTGTATGTACAAACCTTAAAAGAAAACCAATCATCATATCTATTAAAACATTGATAAAGTAAGAATAATTTAAAACAATAGGAATAACAATGGCTTTTGTATCATTAAACGATTCTATGTAGCATAAAGAGTTAGAAATCAATGTTATACAAATCATTATAAACCACACAATTATTATTAATTTTATCGAGTTTTTCATTCTATGATATTCTTTGGGTGTTCCTAACTGTTCTAGTGTATCGTCCACTTGACTGAGTTTGTTTATTATAACCCAGAATTTCTGAAAATATAAACGATAAGAAAATGTTAAAAATTATGATAAAATTTTGTAAATAAGCTAATTGAAATAATATGTGTGCAATGATTAGAATAATAATAAAGTAATAATGAGAATATTTTTTTCAAAGCTCTTTATTAAATGGTTGGAAAGAAAATGCATTTAAAGATATATAATTTATTAATTGATTAATTCTTCAGTTGTCCCATAAATAAATATTTTGAAATAACATTTATTCTAAAAATATATAAAACTTTATTTTATGTATGGAATGAATAAGTTTATTTCAATTTATTTATGTTAAAATTTAAATATTTTTAAATTTCTCTTTAAATAATTAAAGAATAATTTTAAATTATTAGACAAAATTTTAGCATTTACTCTGCTTAGATTTTATACTATTATAGCAATAATTCAATATTTTATATAGAAAGAATGTACCTTATTTTCGCGAATGGTAATGATTATAGTTATCGTTGTTATAAGCATATTTATTGTTATGTAAAAGTAAATTAAAAGGTATGGTATATGACTCAGCATAAAGATTAGCACGTAATAAAAGATGCAGGCATAAATACTCCATACACTTAATATATAAAAAATACTCAAGCGAAGATAATCTCTGGGATAATCTAAAGGATATCTGAGAATTCCAAAACCGAAGAGAAAAGTAACTAAGTAAAAAGAATTTAAAGCTTCTTGTATAGTGTCGACCATGATATCACACAACTCTCGTGCAGTTCCATATATTAACTGTCAAAGTCCGAATTAAATATAGTAGTGTACTCTGTAAGTAGCACATTCATGAGGATAATAGGATAACACTTAATTGAATTGCATTAGCATTATTAAATCGTTAATGGATGACACAGTGCGATAAAACTTGATCGATTCTCATACAGCGTATTAACAATTATTTTTTTGTTGTATTTTTTTTCTTTTGGCTACGTAAGTATATTTATGTATGTACATTACATGATGAGCGCTAAGGATATAATTTATAAACAGTATAAAATTCATTTTCAATAATAAAATCACTTTTAATTGTATACATATATATATATATATATACATATATATATATATATATATATCTATCATCATTGTTTTTTGTTTTAAATGTTTTGTTGGAAAAAGTGATCACTTATTAATTATTATTAAATTTGTCAATTTAAAACATTATATTTTGTATTTATTTGTATTTTTAGCATTACACGTAAATTGTTTATATAATAAAATGAACGAAATTATCACAGAATTTTACTAAAATGAAAATCTTAAAAAATGTTTGCTTAAATTTTGAAACCTATTGTATTTAGAAAGGTATATATATTTATCATCGCATTACCATCTCTTATATTATACATATTATTATTTCTAAAATTAAATTAATTGTTATACTATTAATTATTATATTACATTTCTTATTTGAACGTTCTGTAGAAAAAGGAGAAAAAGTATATAAAAAGAAACAAATTATAAAGAAAGATTGACAAGAAACATATACATATAAATTTTACTCTAAATATTTATATTATATTTATATATATTTTTCTTATAATCAACCATTCCTTCATACGCACACACACATACACACATTTGTTGTATCAATCTGTATTTCTTAACGATGTTATTGCAGTTATGTTTTTTTTTCTTAAATGCTATATTCTTTCTGGTACCGTAGCCATCTGTATTATGATGATCACATATGTTATTAATTTCATGATAAACTAAAAGAAAACATGTCAGTTAATTTGTCTTGCTGACAAAAAACTTTATAATAAAGATTAAAAATTAATTAAAAATTATTTTAGAAAGAAAGAAAAAGAGAGAGGCGGGAAAGAGAGAGAGAGAGAGAGAGAGAGAGAGAGAGAGAGAGAGAGAGAGAGAGAGAGAGAGAGAGAGAGAGAGAGAGAGAGAGAGAGAGAAAGAGAGAGAGTAAGAGATTAACATTTCTACATATTAATTTGTAAAATATAAATTTCTGTTACATAATTTTTCAATAAAATAATAAAAATATTATGTAAATAATATAAAAAATATAATTTATAGCATGATAAGTTATGGCAAGTTTATAATTTATAATCTGGTAAAGTATAAAGTGTATAAGAAGATACATATATAGAAAAACTAACTTTTCGCAGAAAAGCATTGCCAAAATAGGAACCAAATCCAGTAAATCTTAATGGATGATGTATCATTTGCAACGTAAACTGGTAAATCTACACACATATAGAATTATTATTTTAACAAGTTATTTAAAACATTTGCCTTTTATTATATACATTTTTTTACCTCATCACGAACATCAGCATATCGAAGAAAATCTGTTAGTTGATGAATAATTTTTTCCATTTCATTAGCCTATATAGTAAAAATCGATAATTTATTAACAATAATAATCAATAAATATATATTAAAATTTATACAAGAATTTACCTTAGCGCTGACACTCTCGCAAGCGTAATTTAAACAAAAGAGCCTAATTCCAAATAAGAGCATCCACAATTGGACATCAAGCCAACCTAATGGCGATAATATAGTAAATTTCGTTTGTGCATATGTGTAAAGCACCTGACAATATCCTATCAAATGTAACATATAACTTATCATTTCCATCGCTATCTGTATTCTGTAGATCTCGTTTAATTCGCGGACGATTTTACACAATTCTAAATGGAGATGCCTATTAAAAAATACAATTTGTTAATAAGAGAACACATAGAAAGTCGCGTATGTATAGAAAAAAAACTATCATGTAGTATTCGCATTAATTTCTATCAAATTTCAAATGCATTATCTTTTTTTTTCTACTGTTAAATCTGAATTAGTTTTATTGTTAACTCGTCAAAAAATGAAAAGAGATCTTTCCGATCAAATTTAAATATTGATTTACATTGATGTCCATAGCACACATTTGTAATAATTAGTACACATGATTCTTTGAATGGTCAATATAGCATTTCTCCACGTACATCGCAATCCATATTCCTCTTTTATTAATAGACATCTCATGTGTTCGTTTATTTTATCAAATCTAGTACCAATGTACCTGTGCGATACATAATAGAAAAGAATTTACACAACCTCAAAATATATTGTATAAAACATAAATTATTTAATATATTTAGATGTTTAGTTAAGTTATTATATAAATTGACTATATTAGTGTTTAATATTAAAAATATAAATTATAGAAATAATTTATAAGAAATTGTGACTTAATGTACAATTATACGCATGAATTATAGCTCTCTTACAAAACTTTTTACTAAATAATATAAATATTAGTCTAATAAAGAATTTTATATATTAACTAAGGCATTAATTATTTTGATTATTAAAAACATCATAAAATACACTTACATATTTTGTGACTATAATACTAACCACAGAAGAATCACAAGTAATAAATCCATAATCATGTTAACGTGAAAATGATGATTTGTAATATAAATAAGGAATGGAATAAAGCGTCGACGATGATCTTTCATTACGTCCCACCACCATGGTATATCACTTATATTCACTATATTTATAAACACTAACCATCCGATTAACATCCGTTTCACATACGTGTGCAGTTTGCAATATATCTTTGGAGTGCCTAATTTTTCCAACGTATTGTCTACAGCAGCAAGCCTTTTTAGAAATATTTGAAATCTCTAAATAATATTAAGTATCAATTCAGAATGTGCTTATTTTTCTATAGTGTAAAACATAACTGTGCACAAAGACTATATGGAAAATTTTTATTGTAAAGTACTATAGTCTTTACTCTATAAAATATTATAATTTGATTATATTATTTGACTATTTCTATTATTAATTAATCTCAGTATTAGAGAATATGTACATATACATATACCTTGTTATGATAAAAATTCATGATAACAGATATGATGATGACAAAAATGGAACTCAATATATTAATTAAATAAAAGATTTCAAAAAACCATTTTTCTGCTTTAAATTCAATTATTAGACAATAATGAAAATAAACATAAATAATCCAAATTGTTAGATTATAAAAAATACTTAAGTTGGCTTTCTTCGGAAAGAAAACACCAAAACCGAGAACAGAAAAAGTCAAGAACAAAGGGTGTAAAGCTTGTTTTATGGTAATCGCCATAATTACATCACGTTCGCGGTTTCTGAAGCAAACTGACATTACATGTTTGTACGAATTCATTTATCCGATCCACGGCCCATTTATCAAAACGAAAGAATGAGAACAGTATATAATTGTACTAATGCATTAGCACTAATCATTTATTTCCTCTTTACATATATACAATGACAAAGTTGATCGATTTCGCTAAACATATTAGCGCTAACATTTCGTAATTTCGTAATTCGATTTTTATCGTAGAGATAGCAAAAATAAATATTTAACTTTTTATTAAAATTGTATAAGAGACGAAGATTAAGCGGAGACATTTTCTTCACTAGGAGCTTTTGTGTTTCTTCATAATTAATAATATAGACATTTCAGAATTACGTATTTTTATCATTTATTATGTTATTACTTATAACATGTTCCATTATTTTTGCCAGTAATTAAAATTCGAGATAGAGGAGAACTATCCATTTGCACCATGAAAATCAAAACAGAAATAATTCCGACGATGAACTGAAAGTAAATATTAAATATAATTATTGCTGTTAAATTTTTACTAGTCAAAGTTCTAAATAAATAAAATTTAATTGCATTATGCCTATATACATATATATAGATGTGAATAATATTAGAAGCTAACCTTCCAAATAAATTTGTAGCCAAAGCAAAACATGTTCATTCCGTTGAATTTTAACGGCCGAAGTGATATTTGCAAAACAAACTGGCAAATCTGCATTGTAAAAGTTACTTAAATAATCTTAATAGAGGCTATTTAAAATCGGAAGATTTTAAACTAGATTTATCTTACATCTTCGCGTAACCGAACAAAATAGACAAGGTTTGCCAATTCATGAATCATGTTCTTGGTCTTCTCCGCCTGAAATAATATAAAGTTAATTTTATAATTTTGACAATTTGTAATTGTCTTTATTTATAACAATAATATAAGTTTGGAGATTATTTGTAACAATAATATAAGTTTGGAGATTATTTATAACAATAATATAAGTTTGGAGATTATTTATAACAATAATATAAGTTTGGAGAATTGTACATAAATTGCAATTTTTATAAACAAAAATTCACAGATTTTTTATAAAAAATATTTTTTTTAATATTTATTTTTTTATTTATTTTTTTTTAATTAAAGCACTTTACTAAAATACACACAAACACACGCACAGGCATATATAATAAATAATTTTTTCTTACAATCTATCTAAAAGCTCACCTTGTTATTAACGTTTTCGCAGATATAATTCAGTGTTATGAATTTTGTTAAATATATGCTGCACCATATATCGGTACGAATTAAAAATATTAGTGTAGTTTCTTCAATATCCCAATAAATTTGTTTGAGGCATAATACTATATAATATTGAAAATAAAATATTCCAGTCAAAAAAACGAAATACGATATCATTTGCAGAGTCATTTGTATTCCGAAAAAGCCATTTATATTGCGTGCTATTCGGCAAAGTTCCAAATGAAGGTGTCTAGAAAAATATTATATTAATATATAAATATATATTAGACACCGAAATATAATCATCTATTTTATTAAAAATCTAATTTGATTCTTTTTAATTGAAGACTACATGAGTAGTGCAATGTCTATGTGTTTAGAATTAAATAAGACCAACAACTTACATTAAAATAATTATATTGTCATAAAAGCTAAGAAAAATTAATTTATACTTACATATTACGTAAATATACAAATTTGCAATTATATAAATAAAATAACAGATTTTTAATAGTTAGAGAGAGAAAGAGAGATACAAAATTGGCTCACAAATTAATGTAGAAAAATATTGTGCAAATAAGATTGCAATACAATCAGATGCAATGTATTTATATATTTTTAACTTAATAAATTTATCATATTCGTTAAAATAAATTCTTCAACTTTGTCATTTATCTTTTCGTCTTAACATATAACAAGTTACATTGCAGTCCATAATACATGCTCGTGATTTTCAGCGCTTCGGACATAGTAATGAGTAATAACAGGTTTTTTCCAAGTGCATCTCAATCCACAATTCTCAGTCTCTGATAGTTGTCCAATATAGCCGTTGATTTTATCGAATCTAGTGCCGATATATCTGTAATTTAAAAAATCAAAGACTTACTAGCCTGAAACGTTTATATTAAAGTCTTTATTTATATCACAAATTAAAAGCGTATTATTACTTCTAGTTTACTGCATTTAGGATATTATTTTCTAAAAATAAAACTTTTAATATAGCATTTTTGCAAATTTTATAAATTTAAAACTTGATAAAGATAAATTATTCAGACTTTTATCAATAATGCTTATAATAAATTTAAGAAAAAATTTACAATAAATTTCACAAACCTTAAAAAAAAGATAAATAATATGTCCATAAGATTATTGACGTAGAAAGGATAATTTAGAACGATTGGGATAATCACGCTTTTTGTGTCCTGAAATCTTATTGTATACTCTAAAAAATCAGATGGCCATGTTATACAAATTATTATAAACCATGAAATCAATATCCATTTTATCGACTTTCGCAATTTACAATATTCCTTAGGTGTTCCAAGCTGTTGCAACGTATCGTCTACGAAATTAAGATTTCTTATACACATAAGGATTTTCTAAAATTGAAAGTAATAAAAAAAAATATATAATACCATTAATATTATAAGTATATAATACTATAAATATATAATACTTATCTGTTTTGGTATGCAAAAAATAAATATCGATGTATATGTATATAATAATAAAATAATAATTTCTAATAAAAATTTCATCGAATGTTATACTAATTTATTTGATATGTACAAACATATACAAAACAAAATTTATTTATTAAATGTAATATTATGATTTTTCTGATAATTTCAATGATTGAAAGTATAACTTGTATTTTAGAAACATATTTTATTTTACATAAAAAATGAATTATTTAATTTATATTTATAATTAAATTGATTTTATCAAATAACTAATAATAAATATAGTTTTAAATTTAAAAAAATTATTTTTCGTGCTATTAGTTTCACTGCATATTACAATTAAAATTAAAAATAAATATTCAAGAAAAGAAAATGTACCTTCTGTTTGCCAATATTGATGATTACAGATATTATAGTCACAAACAAATTTGTCATTATTATAAAAAAGATCAAAAAACCAGTAAATATACGATGCGGTGCAAAGAAATCCACTATATAATAAAATGCGTAGGCATAAATACTCCACACAGTCAGTATATAGAAAATACTCAAACAAGGTCTTGTATGATCCAAATTATGTCTAAAAACTCCAAAACCAAGGAAACAAATAACTAAGTGAAAAGGATTTAAAGTCTTTTCTAAAGTGTCGACCATGATCACAAACTCTCGCACAATTTAATATGTAAACTATTCAAGATGATACAGCGTACTATAATATATATAGCGTAGTATAGCGTTACATTTATCAGCCTGACATTTAGATCGTTAATTAGATCCTTATTATATTAGCATAAAATATTAAACAATAAGATTGACGTGTACATTCTTAAAGTAATTGTTACTCGCACAATACTAGCACAGTCTAACAATAAGTAATTGTTTTCAGTTTCTATACTTTTTATGCCATCGCTATGCACAATACTAGCACAGTCTAACAATAAGTAATTGTTTTCAGTTTCTATACTTTTTATGCCATCGCTATGCTATATACAAAATGTGCGTGTGTGTGTTCGTATATTACAATTATATAATCTATTATTGTTAATAAACGGTAATTTTTGAGCAATTTAATTACAAACAAAATTGTAATTACTAAAAGTGATTACTAGCAATTCTAAATAAAACAATATAAAAAATTTGCAATCTACAAAGAAGTTTGGCAAAGTTTCTTCTTTTAAATTACAACTATTAAACTAATTATACATAAAAACAGAAAAAGAATGGAGAACTTAAGATAAAGAAAGCAAATATATAAAAATTTCTGTGGTAGTTATCGTAATCATATTCTCAGGATCTTTTAAGTTAACTGATATAACAGATCTATATATTCAATTTCTCATTCAGCTGACACATTACTCATTATTCAAGATGATAGAAATATATACATATATTTAAATTAATATATTATCGCACATTATTTAATTCCATCTTGAATATACACGAGCCAATTGGCGATAGTTGACAATGATAATAACAAACAATATTGACGCTATCAATTGTTAAAAGGCTTCTAACTTAATGATATTCGTCATTTCAAAAATTTAATATTAAAATTGCACGTCAGATAAAGATTATGTAGCAGTAAATTCTTAACAAATAAGGAGAAAATAGCAAGCGTCTTTATTTTTATATTCAATATATTTAAATATTTGATAAAATTCGGATTATATATATTATTCGGATTTTATATGTATATATATATATATATATATACACTGGCGGATCCTGGGGGGGGGGGGTTAACCCCCCCCCCTGCAAATTAAAAGAAACAGTTTTGCTGAAATTGTTTAAAAAATATAAATAAAGAAAAACAAACATTAAAGAGCTATCGACGTCAGGATCCGCTAGTGTATATATATAAAAGTCAGGATCCGCTAGTGTATATATATAAAAGTATAAGATACACTATAAATTATACTCATTACGCATTCAAGGAGTTAAGTATAGATTAAGTCAGACATAGGATGAAATGATGAGATAATTTCATTGCACGAAAATAATTAGGTAAAATTCTTTATATCTATATAATATATATGTATATATAATATATATATAATACATATTATATCTATATAATATATATTATATCTATATAATATATATTATATCTATATAATATATATTATATAGATACAAAGACTTTCGCCTAATTATTTTCGTACAACAAAATTATCTCATTATTTCGTCCTATGTCTGACTTAATCTAAACTTAACTCCTTGAATGCGTAATGAGTATAATTTACAGTGTATCTTATACATATACATATTGTATATATTATATAGATATAAAAAATTTCGCTTAATTATTTTTGTGCAACGAAATTATCTCATTATTTTGTCGTATGTCTGACTTAATCTAAACTTAACTCCTTGAATGCGTAATGAGTATAATTTACAGTGTATCTTATACATACATATTGTATATATTATATATATATATATATATATAAAGAATTTCGCCTAATTATTTTCGTTCATGAAATTATCTCATCATTTCATCCTATGTCTGACTTAATCTAAACTTAACTCCTTGAATGCGTAATGAGTATAATTTACAGTATATCTTATATTTTTATATATAATATATATACAAAATATATATATAAAATATATATGTATATATATATAAAAGTATACGATACACTGTAAATTATACTCATTACGCATTCAAGGAATTAAGTTTAGATTAAGTCAGACATACGACGAAATGATGAGATAATTTCGTTGCATGAAAATAATTAGGCGAAATTCTTTATATCTATATAATATACATATATATATATATATATATATAAAAGTATAAGATACACTGGAAATTATACTCATTACACATTCAAGGAGTTAAGTTTAGATTAAGTCAGACATAGGACGAAATGATGAGATAATTTCGTTGCATGAAAATAATTAGGCAAGAAATTCTTTATATTTATATAATATATATATATATATATATATACACTGGCGGATCCTGGGGGGGGGGTGGTAACCCCCCCTTGCATATTAAAAGAAACAGCTTTGCTGAATTTGTTTAAAAAATATAAATAAAGAAAAACAAACATTAAAGAGCTATCGTCGTTGATCCTGGAATAAAAACTAATCATGAAACCAAAAATATTAAATAAAATAATTATGCAAACCTCCCCCTCCCCTTCCCCCATTATCGATGTCAGGATCCGCTAGTGTATATATGTATGTATGTATGTATTACATAATTAATTAAGCAGAATGTGATCTGTTTAATAAAAAGCTTTCATTTATGACTTTATGAGATGCGTATATAATATTATAAAGTATAATGTCAGGGCATTTATTATATGAATATAAAACTATTATTTATACATATAATTAAGCTTTTAATAATTAAAAATATATAAAATAATAATAATTAATAGGGCAGATATAGTATATAAAATTCTACAACAATCTACATCTCATTTCTATTCTAGAATTCGTGACACATCACATTATTCTTGCTAGAAACTTTATGATATGTAGAAGTAGTATGATCCATTTGAATTATAATAATAATAACAGTAAAAACTCCAACGAAGAACTGAAAATAAACATTAAGTATTATTTAAAATTTTCCTACTTAAATCGAATTTTCATATTACAATAATTTTGTTTTCACAAATACAAAGTAAAATATTAAAATCCATACCTTACAAAGAAATTTGTGACCGAAATAAAATAGACCCATTCCACTGAATTTTAGCGGCCGAAGTAATATTTGAAAAACAAATTGGCAAATCTACATTATATAATATATATTATTAATATACATTATATTAAAGTCATTATTATTATGAAAAATAATTTATATAACTTATTTAGAACCGAAAGATGTTATAAATCGTGTGTCTTACCTCTTCGCGTGCTTGGACAAAATAGATAAAATTTGTCAATTTATGAATAATATCCACGGTCTTCTGCGACTGAAATAATATACAATAAAATTAATTATGTTATTCTGAATCTTAATAATATTTGCATTGCAGTTTCCAATAATTTTATTTAGACACTTATATAAATGAGTTTTCAACTTTTTTTGTCTTAAGAAAATATTAAAATATTAATTTTATTTTAAAATTGGAAAGTATTTATTTTTCTTTTATTTTTTCTTGAACACAATTGAATTAAAATAGTTTTTCAACATTATAGTATTTCAGATTTAATATCAAATAATTCTGTTCGCTTACATATGGAAAAAATTGTTTTTTATAATTTACTAAAAGTCAGCTTACTTTAGCGCTAACGCTTTCGCAGATATAGTTTAATGATATAAGTCTTATTAAATCAATAACACACGATACGTTGTTGGTAAGTAAACATTTCCACTGAACGGCACCACCATTGTACATTAAGCATAACATCATGTAATATTGAAAATAAAAAGTTGCCGTCAAAGTGATAAAATAGTACAATGTCTGCAAAGTCATTTGCATTTCGAATAAACTATTTATATCGAATGCTATTCGATAAAGTTGCGAATGCAGATGCCTAAAAAACATTGTATTATATTAATAAATATATTGTTTAAATATAGACATGTAATTTGTTTATGAACAACTATATGTATTGTTAGTATTTTATCGAAGTAAATCAAGCATAATAAGCTCAACTTACATCGAACGATTTCTTTTATCGTAAAACAATAAAGTGTGAAATTTACAAATTTTAATATTTATAGAAATGTATATATGTATTTAATATAGAATTTATTTATTGTAGAAATTTTACTAACAATAAAAGTAAATACAAAAAATGCCCACAAAATTAATATGAAAACGTTATAAATAAAATTATAACGTATTAAAAAAGGAGGGGTATATATTTATACATAGCTTTTTACAAAACATCATCTACAATATTTCTGTGTCTTATTGTTAGCGTATATTGAATTACATTGCGATCCATAATATACGCTTGCAATTCTCTGTGTTACGGATAAAATGGCGAGTAACGAGAAACGATTTTTTCCACATGCATCTGAGTCCACACTCTTCAGTTTCTGACAATTGTCTAATATAGTCATTTATTTTATCATATCTAGTACCGATATATCTGTAATTGAGAAAAAGAGCATTCTAATTTGTCTAAGTTTGATGCAAGATAAAAAATGAGTCTATATTATTATTTATTTATAACATTATTTACCAGAAGTTTTATAATTAAAGAAATAATAATATATTAACAATGTTTTGCATTTATATATATTGAATTAAAGAATATAGATTTAATGTGATATATATAGATAGAATATAAAATAAAGTAATATATAAATGTGTTAAAAATATAAAAAAATTTTAATATAGCATTTTTAATCTAAAAATTCAGAATTTATTTAATTTAATTTGATTTGAGTTATTCTGACTAGAATAATGATTATCAGTGTAAATATATATATATACGAGTATATATAATTTTAATAAAAAATTATATTTATATACAAACCTTAGAAAAGACATAATCATTATATCTATTAAAATATTGATATAATAAGAATAATTTATGACAATAACAATAATAGAAGCCTTTATATCATTAAACGTTTCTATGCCGCATAAAGAATCAGTAGTACATATTATAGAGATTATTATAAACCATATAATTATTATCCATTTTATCGAGTTTCGCATTCTACGATAATCTTTAGAGATCCCGAGCTCTTCTAGTGTATCGTTTACTTGACTGAGTTTGTTTATTAATATTCGAAATTTCTGAAAACAGGTAAGAAAAAAATTTGAAATTAAAAAAGTATTTTTGTAAATAAGATATACGAATAACATGTGCAATGACTAGATAATAAAGCAATAACATGTAATAAGTCTCTTTTCTCAAAATTCTTTATTAAATTGTTGGGTGCAAGAGAAACATTTACAAAAGATAAAATTAATTGAGCTTAATTCTTCAGTTGCTCCAAAAATCAATGTTTCGCGATATAATATTATAACATACTATTATATAATAACATATTATTGTATAATGCAATATTTTATAAGAAAGATGTACCTTATCTTCGCGAATGGTGATGATTATAGTTATCAGTGTCACTAGCAGATTTATTATTACCATAAAGTAAATTAGAAGGTTCTTTACACGACTTAACAGGAAAATAAGCACGTAATAAAAGAAATAGGCATAAATACTCCATACACTCAATATATATAAGATACTTAAGCGAATTCTCGGATAATGCAAAGGGTGCCTGAGAATTCCGAAACCGAAGAGAAAAGCAACTAAATAGAAAGAATTTAAAGCCTCTTGTATAGTATTGACCATGATATCACACTTTCTCGCAGTTCCATATACTAACTGTTAAAGTTGCGAGTTAAATATAGTAGTGTACCATGTAAGTATTGTCTTTTATCACATTCGTGACGATAATAGGACACTAAATTGAATAGCATTAGCGTTATTAAATAGATAGTACTATCCGAAGATATACTATACTATAGGATCTAATCGATCTTCACAACATGTTAGGAATTCTTTTTGAGTTATATTTTTTATACTTCTTGCTATATACATAAGTATATTTATATAATACATTACATTTTATCAGCGCTAAAATAATATAAACAGATTAAATTTTACTTTTAATAATAAAACAGTTTTAATTGTATCTATATATAGATATAGATGCAATTAAAATTATATATATTTATATATAAATATTTATTTTATCATTCTTTCTTGTATTACAAATAAATCATGTTGGAAGGAAATATAATTACTTATTCATTATTATTAAATTTGCTTTTACATAAATAATCAATTTGTAGACAAAAACACAATGTGTTTTTCTGTTAATAGAATTTATTCCTTTTCTTATATCATCATCGATATTAGTTCCCTTAAAAGATTGCATAATTTTGCCGATTTTATATGCCTAAAATAAATCTTAATCGTGTAATTATCGAATTTAATATAAAATCACACAGTAAACATGCAAAATAATCATAAATCAATATATATACGGAGTATTAAAAAATATATATAATCTTAAAAATATATATATAATTTTAAAAATATATATATCCTAAATATATATAATTTATACAATGTCAATATATGTATATAAATTACATAATTTTAAATAGTATATTCAGCTATATTCTGAAAATAATTCAATTTTGAATTTATCATAAAGAGTTTATCTTAAACTTTATTTTAATAAAAAAAATAATTTACCTCTTCTAATCTTTAATATACATAAAGAGATATATATGTATATATATACATATAATTTTAAGTAACTTTATATCCATGTAATAAATTCACAAACATGATAATAATAATTGTATTAATGATTTATATTATAAGGTATAGAATCAAATTACAATATTTTTTTATCTCAAAACCATCATATCATATTAATTGTAAATATTATATTTTTGTACATTAATCATTTAATTACATATAGCACCAGTTTCGCGCGTGTGTATGTAATTTTCGATATAGCTTTCTAATATCTAGCTCTACTAATGCATTTTTACAGTAGCAAGTCTTTTTTTTATGAACATCGAAAATCTTCTGAGTAATAGATGCAATCATTATGACAATAGCAAACAGCACATTGATAATAAAAATTTCCACAAGCCATCGCTGCTTTAAGCGCGGTCACTATGCAATAGAAACAATCATAAACAATTAAAACTATCAAAATAAAGTCCCTTTTATGGTAATCACAATAATCATATCACTCTATAGATTCTTGAAGCAAACTGACATATATCTCTTCGCACATTCGTATTTAGCTGATATATTACGCATTAGTCAATACGATAAAATAATATATAATCGATCTAATTCATTAGGGTTATATATCATTTAATTTCGTAAATATACATATAATGAAGTAGTTGAGTCGCTAGACGATATTAAAGCCAATGACTGGCAAACAACTTTTAATTTTTAGGCAGCCGTCAGTTAATATTTGATTTGATATCTTGACAGTAGAATTGTGATAAATGGACAAAGTAATGTTTTTTAATAAATTGAAAACAATATAGAAAATTTGATGCCTTTATAAATCAATAACGGATTTATTTTTTCAAATAAAATTATTATAAAACTGATTTTTCTTATATTACATGATTAATTAATAACAAATTTAATTTATAAATGTTAAAAAATGTTATTTAAAAGATATATGTATGTATATCATAAATACCAAATAATATAATTAACAATACAATGTGTAACGAATCGCCAGATAGAATTAAATTGTGGTCGAGAGAAGAGAGTGTTCTTTTTATTCAAATAATATAAATTAATGAAATAAATCAATAAATGCATAATTGATGATAATATTAAATAATGTCGATATAATTATCAATAGTAATTGTTTACAACCAACTTTGTAGTAATTAAGAATTATTCATCATAACATGTTCCATTATTTTTGTTAGTAATTAAAATTCGAGATAAAGGAGAATTATCCATTTGCACCATAAAAATCATCACAGAAATAATTGTTACGATAAACTGGAAATAAATATTAAATATAATTATCGCTGTTTAATATTTATTTGTCAAATTTTTAAATTAAAAATTTTTAAATTGCATTGTATCTATATTGAGATGCGAATAATATTAAAGCTAACCTTACGAATAAATTTGTAGCCAAAGTAAAACAGGCCCATACCATTAAAATTTAATGGCCGAAGTGATATTTGTAAAACAAACTGACATATCTGCATTGTAACATAAAAATTATTTAACAAATCTTAATAAAGACTATCATTAAAGTTGGAAGATTTTAATGAGATTTAGCTTACATCTTCGCGTATCTGGACAAAATAGACAAGGTTTGCCAAATTATGGATCATATACTTGGTTTTTTTCATCTGAAATCATATAAAGTTAATTTTACGACACTGACAATTGTATTTTTATTCAAAATAAAAATATAAGTTTGGAAAGTTGTACATTTATATATAAATAAATTTGTAAAAATTTGTATAAAAAAAAACTAGCATTTTTTATTAAAAAAAAACGGAGAAAAAAGTTTTCTTTCTTATTATATATATATTGTAGATAATTTTTTCTTACAATCTAAAAGTCACCCAAAAGCTTACCTTAGAGCTAATACTTTCGCAGATATAATTCATTGCTACGAATTTTGTTAAAAATATACTGCACCATATGTCCTTATGAATCAAAGATATTAGTCTCAGTCCTTCAATGTCCCCATAAATTTGTTTGAAACATAACACCATGTGGTATTGAAAATTAATTATTCCGATTAAAATAAGAAAATAGGATATCATCTGCAAGGTCATTTGGATTCCGAAAATCTCATTTATATTGCGTGCTATTCGGCAAAGCTCCAAATGAAGGTGCCTAGAAAAATTTTAATAAATAAATATATATCGAAGACACCAAATTTAATTATCATTTTTGTTTTGATTAAGGATTATATTATAATGTCTATTCATTTAGACTTAAATATAATCACATATATAATCAGAAGTGTTAATTAATATTATACAGTTACAGCTTACATTAATTATTTTGTCATTATAAGTTGAGAAAAATTTATATTTATACTTACATTACATAATTTAAAAAATTAATTATTTAAATTTGTAAAATAACAGCTTTTTTGGTAAATACATGCTACCAAAAATTGCCACAAAGTAATAAAAAAACTGTGTAAAGAAGATTGTATATATAATACAATAAAATGCAATATATTTATACATCTTTAGATTAATAAAATTACTTTTATAAAATTTTTGCCTTTTATAAAATAAATACCTCAACTCTATTAATATTTTTATCATAACATATATCAATTTACATTGCAGTCCACAGCACATGCTCGCGATTTTTAACGTTTCGTACATAGTAGCGAGTAATAAGAGATTTCTTCCAAGTGCATCTCAATCCACATTCTTCAGTCTCTGATATTTTCTCAATATAGTTGTTAATTTTATCAAATCTAGTGCCAATGTATCTGTAATTTAGAGATACAAGAAAACATTAGAATGATACGCTTTTTAAATACTTTTATTTATGTCGCAGATTAAAAATATGTTATCACTTCTTGTTTACTTCACTTAGGATATTATTTTTAAAACATAATACTTTTTAACATAGCATTTTTATAAATTTATAAATTTAAAAATTGATAAAGATTAATTATTTAAACTTTATAACAATTGCTTATATAATTTAAGAAAAAGTTTAAAACAAATTTTACAAACCTTAACCAAAACATAAATAGTATATCCATAAAAGTATTGGCGTAGAAAGGATAATTTATTACAAATGGGATAATTACGCTCCTTGTCTCCTGAAACCTTACTGTGTATAAGAAAGAATCAAATGCCCATGTTATGCAAACTATCATAAACCATATAATTATTATCCATTTTATCAAATTTCGCATTTTACAATATTCTTTAGGTGTTCCAAGCTGTTCCAACGTATCGTCTATGAGACTGAGATTTTTTATACACTTCCTGATTTTCTAAAAATTACAGTAACAAAAAAAGATATAATACAATGAACATCTTTTTTGGTATACACAAAAATATATATATACATATTGATGTGTTTAATAACAAAGTAATAATTTGCAAAATAATAATTTTATTTAAATATTATATTAATTTATGTGATATAGACAAAATATATACAAACCAAAATTAATTAAATATAATATTATGGTATTTTTAATGATCCAACGATTAAAAGTAAGACTTCTTGCATTTTAGAAACATAAAATTATATTTTACATAAAGAAAAGAATAATGGATTATTTAATTTATATTTAATTAAATTTAACTTTTTCAAAAAATTAACTAAATTTGATTTTATCAAATAACTAATAATAAATATAGTTTTAAATTTGGAGAGATTGTGTGTGTTTCTTGGTATTCGTTTCATTGCACATGTCACATAATTAAAGTTATAATAAAACATTCAGATAGAAAAAATGTACCTTACGTTTACGAATATTAATGATTATAAATATTATGGTTAGAAACAGATTTGTCATTACTGCGAAAAATATCAAAAAACCATTAAATATACGATTCGGTGCTAAGAAAGTCACTGTATAATATAAGACACAGGCGTAAGTACTCCACACAGTTAATATATAGAAGATGTTCAAGCAAAGTCTTCTATGATCTAAACTATGCCTATAAATTGAAAAACCAAGACAACAAGCAATTAAGTGAAAAGGACGTAAAGCTTTTTCTAAAGTGTCGACCATGATCACAAACTCTAGCAATCTCCATATGTTAACTATTAGAGTTGAAGGTGGTAAAGCGTATTAACGTTACATTTATCAGTATGAGATCAAATTTAATTAGATCGTTGCATTAGCATCGTTAAAATATTAAACAATAACACAGATGTACACTCTTGAAATAATCGTTACTCGCACAATGTCTCAGCGATTATTTTCAATTTTTATACTTGTTTTGCCATCTCTCTGTTATGTACAAAATGCATCCATATAATATGTTATCATTAATATACTGTGATTTTTAAGCAATGCAATTACAAACAAAATTATAATTACTGAAAACAAATACTAGCAATTCTAAATAAAATGTATGAAAGTTTTAGAATCTTAAAAAATTTTAGATGAAATTTTATCTATTATTTAAGTTATTGCAGCTTTAAGTCGCGCAATTACACATGAAAAAAAAAAAAAAAAAAACAAGAAAAAGAGAGAAATCAAGATAAAAAGAGCAGATATAAAAATTTTTGTGGTAATCATTATAGTTATTTTCTCCTCATTTTTTAAGAAAATTGATATAACAAATGTATTCGAATTCATTTCGCTAATACATATTTATTCATCAAGATGATAAAATAACATACATTTTTGAATTAGTATATTATTATCATGCATTATTTACTTTTTTCATGAATTTACCTAATAACATATTTGATCAATGGCATTGATGATAATGAACAATATTATAATCATATAATTGTCAAACAGTGTTTAACTTACTGACAACCATTACTTTAAATATTCAACATTAAAATTGTTTAGCAGGCAAAGATAAAGCATATATCAATTAGAGATATAAATAGCGATAAATTAATAAACGGTAATAAATAAACGAAAAAATGAACAATTTATTTTAATAATAATCAATACACAATTTTAATATTTGCATAAATATCGAATTAGATTTATTATACGGATCTTATATATAACATGACAAATTAAACAGAATGTGATTATTCTAATATTGAAAAGTTTCTATATAATGTTAAAATAATGATAAAACATTTATTATATAATAGCAATTATTTATACATATAACTAAACATTTAATAATCAAAATATATAAAATAATAATTATTATTTGGACAGATATAATATATAAAATTTTATAACAATTTGCATCGATTGAATTTCTATTCTAAAACTCGTAACATGTCAGATTATTCCAGCTAGAACCTATTTTATATGTGGGAATTGTATCCATTTGAATTACAATAATAATAACAGTTATAACCCAAATTAAGAACTGAAAATAAACAATTATTCTTATTTAAATTTCCCTGCTAAAGTCTAATTTTTATATTACAATAATTTTATTGTCACAAAATAAAAATAATATTAACAGCTTACCTTATAAAGGAATTTGTGACCAAAGTAAAATAGACCCATTCCAGTAAATTTTATCGGCCGAAGTGATATTTGCAAAACAAACTGGCAAATCTACATTACATGTAAAAGTAATTATATTATTGCGAAATAGTTTATATAAATTATTTACAATGGGAAATTCTTATAAATCATTTATCTTACTTCTTCGCGTGCTTGAACAAAATAAGTAATATTTGTTAATTTATGAACAATACCCTCGGTCTTCTGCGCCTAAAATAATATAAAATTAATCAAGTTATTTATAATCTTAATAATAATTGCTTAATTTTCAATATTTTAATTTGACAATTATAATTTTTTGCAACTCTCTTCTATGAAGAATTAACTCGAATATTTTTTTTAGTTTGAAACTAGTAACTACTTTTCCTTTTAGCTTTTTAATTCAATCATATTAAAACAATTTTTGAACATGATATCTCAGATGCAGTATTATGTAAGTAGTTTTTATTTGCATATACATATATGTATGCGTGTAAGAAAAATTTTTCCTTAAAAAATCTAGCTTATAATTTATAATATTCAACTTACTTTGGCGCTAACGCTTTCGCAGATACAGTTAAATGATATCAATCTTATTAAGTCGAAAGTACACCACATAGTGCAATCAAGTAAAATTGTCCAATAAACAGCATCATCATTATTCAATAAGCATAATATCACGTTGTATTGATAATAAAACATTGACGTCAACGTGAAGAAGTAGGACATTGTCTGCAGAGTTATTTGCATTTCGAATAAACTATTTATATCGCGTGCTATTCGGCAAAGTTGCGAATGTAAATGCCTAAAAACATTGTATTATATTAATAAATATACACATTGTTGAAACATCGAAATATAATCATCGATCTGTTTGTTAGGAAATTATATGCATTTCTTAATATGCATTTGCATTTTATTTTGGTATAAATTTTATTTGGTATAAATAAAGCACAATAATCTTAACTTATACCAAAAAGCTCTATTTTATTGTAAAACAACATGAAATTAATGTTGAACTTGCATTATAAAAGAAGCGCAAAAGTTACAAATTTAAGAATTTATTAAATTTATTTATTTATTATAGAGTTTGCTTATTATAAAGATTTTGATAAATAAATACAAAAAATGCTCTCAAAATTAATGCAAAAATTTGCAAATAAATTTATTAGAAAAATAGTTATATATTTATACATGTTTTTTTTATAAAATGTTATCTTCAATTTTTCATCTTAATGTATATTAAATTACATTACGGTCCATAACATATGCTTTCGATTCTCTGTGCTACGGATAAAACGACGAGTGACTAGACATGTTTTTTTCCCCATGCATCTGAGTCCACACTCTTCAATTTCTGACAATTACACTCAGTATATATAAAATACTCAAACGAACTCTCGGGTAATCCAAAGGATATCTAAGAATTCCGAAACCGAGGAGAAAAGCAACTAAGTAGAAAAGATTTAAAGCCTTTTCTACAGTGTCGACCATGATATTACACAACTCTCTCTTTCAGTTCCATATAATAACTATTAAAGTTCCGAGTTGAACATAGTATACTGTGTAAGTATCACATTTATAACAGTAACAGGACAACAAGATAACGCGTCGCTTGAATTAAATTGAATTAAATTTGCATTATTGAATCATTAATCGATAACATAAATGTACAATAGGATCAATTTTCATTCACAAAGCATTAGCAATTATTTTTCAGTTGTAATTTTTATCTTTTCTGCTACGTATATGTATATATACGTATATAAATTTATATATACGTGTTATATAATGGCTCTATGTATAAACTTTAATTTCAATAATGTCAACATACAGCTTTTAACTTAAAACAGCAGTCAATTGATTTTTGATTTGACATTTTTTTATTTGACAGTAGAATTGTGATAAATGGACAGTCAGTAATAATTTTTAATGAATTAAAAACGATGTAGAAAATTTGATTTTTTAAATCAATAACAGATTTATATTTTCAAATCAAATTATTATAAAATTATTATAAAACTCATTTTTCTTATATTACATGATTAATTAATAAAAATTTAATTTATAAATGTTAAAAAATGTTATTTAGAATTAAAGATATATATTATAAATACCAAATAATATAAATTAATGAAATCAATAAGTATAACACTGCATTATTAATATGATAATATTAAAGTAATGTCAATATAATTATCAACAATTGTTTACAACCAACGTTTTATTAACTTAATAATTAGAAATACATATACGGATATCACACACACACACAAGTAATAAGTTGAAAAAATACTATATAGAACTCTTCAAAATTGCATGTTTTTTCTTAATTGTTCGTAACATGTTGCATTATTTCTGCTAGTTGAAACTTGAGATAGGGGAGAGCTATCCATTTGCACCATAAAAATCATCAGAGAAATAATTGCTACGATGAACTGAAAGTAAAAATTAAATATTAAAAATAATTATCGCTGTTTAATGTTTATTTTTATTATCAATTTTCAAAATTAAAGAAATTTAAACTGCATTTTGTATATATGTATATAGATGATAATAATGTTAAAAGCTACAACCTTACGAATAAATTTGTAGTCAAAGTAAAACAATCCCATTCCGTCAAATTTTAATGGCCTAAGAGATATTTGTAAAACAAACTGGCAAATCTACATTGTAACATGAATATCATTTAAAAATTCTTAATAAGTATTATGTAAAATCGAAAGATTTTAAACTAAAAGATTTATCTCACATCTTCGCGTATATGAACAAAGCAGATTAGGTTTGTCAATTCATGGATCATGTTTTTGGTTTTCTCCGCCTAAAATGATATAATGTAAATTTTACGAGTGTAACTTTATTTATAATTGTATAAGCTTAGAGAGTTACATATTTATATGAATAAATATGCAATTTATATAAATAAAAAATTTCCATTTTTTTATCTTAAAAACTTTAAAAAGTTATTCATTTGCTTACTCTGCTTTTAATTTAACTATTTCACTGAAATATGTAGTTTCAATGTTACTTATTAGAGACATTGAATATTATATTAGGCCAAGCACACACAACACACACAAACAAACACACACACACACACACACACACACACACACACACACACACACATACAAATTGTAAATTTTTTTTTTTATTTTACCTAAAATCTCACCTTAATGCTAACATTTTCGCAGATATAATTCAATGTTATCAATTTTGTTAAATATATGCTGCACCATGTATTGGTATACATCAGAAATACTAATATACTTTCACCGTCATTATGCATAAAACATAACACTGTGTGATATTCGAAATAAAGTAGTCCAGTCAAAAGAACGAAATAGGACATCATCTGTAAAGTTATTTGCATTCTAAAAAAACCATTTATATTGCGAGCTATACGACAAAGTTCCAAATGAAGATGCCTAAAAAAAAACGTTATATTAATAAATAAATATATCTATATATATTATAAGACGCTGAAATATATAATCACCGATCTATTCCTTCTAAGTACTACATGTGTGCAATGTTCATTTCTTTAGAATTAAGTACGATCAGAGATATATTCAGGAACTCTATTTAATATTATATAGACTACAACTTATATTGAAATAATTTTGATATAAAATTAAAATTTAAAAAAAAGTTAAAATTTATATTTACATTACGTAACTTGTGGGAATTTGTAATTATTTAAATTAAACTAACAGATATTTTCAATAGATAGATACAAAATTGCCACAAATTAATGCAGAAAGATTGTATATAGAAGATGCAATACATTTGCATAAACTGCAATATATTTATACATTTTTTTTAGATTAATAAAATTGTCTTTTATATCAAAATAAATCCTTCAACTCTGTCGTTAATATTTTCATCTTAACATATATCAATTTACATTATCGTCCACAACACATGCTCGCGATTTTCAGTATTTCGCACATAGTAGCGAGTTACTAAAGATTTTTTCCAAGTGCATCTCAATCCATATTCTTCACTTTCTGATAGTTGTCCAATATAGCCGTTAATTTTATCAAATCTAGTACCGATGTATCTGAAATAGAGAATGAGTTGAATTAGAGAAATAAGAAACACTAGAATGATATGCTTATTAAATAATTTTATTTATATCACAGATTAAAAATATGTCACTTCTTGTTTACTTCTCGCTTAGGATATTATTTTGAAGAAATATCTTTTTTAACATAGCATTTTTATAAATTTATAAATTTAAAAACTGATAAAGGTAAATTATTCAAGCGTCACACTAATGCTTATACAATTAAAAAATTAACAAACCTTAAAAAAAACATGAACAATATATCCATAAAAGTATTGACGTGGAAAGGATAATTTACAATTATGGGGACAATTATGGCTCTTCTGTCCTGAATCCTTTCTGTGTACCAGAAAGAATCAATTACCCATGTTATGCAAATTATCATAGACCATATAATGAATATCCATTTCATTGAGTTTCGGATTTTACAATATTCCTTGGGTGTTCCAAGTTGTTCCAACGTATCGTCTACGAGACCGAGATTTTTCATACACATAATGATTTTCTAAGAATAAGAATAACAAAAGAATATATAATATTAAACGTTTTTTTTGGAGTACACAAAAATATATATCGAAAAAAAAAAAATATATATATATATATATATATATATAGATTTAATAAAAAATAATAAAAATTTCATCAAATGTTATCCTACTTTTTGTGTGATGTAATGTATAAAATAAATATATATTTTATTAATTAAATATATTATAATATTTTGATTCTTCTGATGATCCTCTACAATGAAGATTAAAACATTTTGTATTTTAGAAACATAAAATTATATTTTACATAAATAAAAGAAATATATTACTTTTAATTCATAACAAATTAAATTTGACTTTAAAAATAAATTTGATTGTATCAAATAACTAATAATAATAAATATAGTGTCAAATTTGCAAAAATCGTGTATTTGTTTTTTATGCACAGAGAGAATTTTCTCTTAGAATTTACCCTGAAAATCATGGTAATCGTGGGACAATACGGTATGGAAAGAATTTTATGAAAATTTCTGTGATTAATATTTATCACGATAAAAATAATAATATCTATTACAATAAAATATAAAATATGTTTGATTAATTTTACTAAACTGCATAGTAAAATTCAAAGTAGGTAAATTCGAAGAGAAAATTCTCTCCGTGTGGTATTTGTTTCGCTGCACATATCACACAATTAAAGTTACAATAAAAAATTCACAAACATGTACCTTATGTTCGCGAGTGTTGATAATTATAGATATTAAGGTTACAAACAAATTTGTCAATACTATGAAAAAGATCACAAAGCCAGTGAAAATACGTTGCGGTTCAAATAAAGTCACCATATAATAAAAGGCACAGGCGTAAATACTCCACACAGTTAGTATATAGAAGATGTTCAAACGAGGTATTGTATAATCCCAGTTATGCTTAAAAATGCCAAAACCAACGAAACAAACAACTAAGTGAAAAGGATTTAAAGCCTCTTCTATAGTATCAATCATGATCGCTCGAATCTCTTGCAATTTCAGATGTTAACTATTAGTTTCTAAGTTGAAAATGGTATAGCGTGCTAATATATTTATCAGTTTAATGAGATGACCCTTGATTAGATCGCTGCATTAGTATAGTTAAAATATTAAACAATAACGTAGATGTACATTGTTGAGATAATAATTATTCGCATACTGTGTTAACAATTTTATATTTTCAATTTCTATATTTTATCTGCCACTTCTCTGTCGTGTACAAAATGTATTTTCATATAATTATGTAATATATATTCATATAGTAATATATATCATATACGAAGTCCTTTCCAAGCTCGACTTGACTCACACAAGAAAACTTAGGAGAGCCAACTTGCTTCGTATGCTTCCGGAGATATATATATATATATATATATAAAACATGATGAAATAAACAAAATATATTCGGTCATTAGATATGTCTTAAAAAAATATTTATTTAAGATGAGCATATAATAATAATGTCGATGTATTTATTATACAAATATAATAGCTATTATTTATACGTATTACTGAACTTTTAGTATTTAAAAATATATAAAATAATAATAATTAGTTGGACAGATATAATATAATGTATAAAATTCTATAACAATCTGCATCTCATTTCTATTCTGTAATAATTAATAACATGTCACATTATACCAATTAGAAACCACTTGACATATAGGAGAAGTATCCATTTGGATTATAATAATAATAACAGAGAGAACCCAAACGAAGAACTGAAAATAAAAATTAATCATTATTATTTGAAATTTTGTTGCTAAAATCAAATTTTTATATTACAATAACATTTTGTTTTTATAAATACAGATAATATCACAAGCTAACCTTACAAAGAAATTTGTGACCAAAGTAAAATAGACCAATTCCAGTAAATTTTATCGGCCGAAGTGATATTTGCAAAACAAACTGGCAAATCTACATTACATGTAAAAGTAATTATATTATTGCGAAATAATTTATATAAATTATTTACAATGGGAAATTCTTATAAATCATTTATCTTACTTCTTCGCGTGCTTGAACAAAATAAGTAATATTTGTTAATTTATGAACAATACCCTCGGTCTTCTGCGCCTAAAATAATATAAAATTAATCAAGTTATTTATAATCTTAATAATAATTGCTTAATTTTCAATATTTTAATTTGACAATTATAATTTTTTGCAACTCTCTTCTATGAAGAATTAACTCGAATATTTTTTTTAGTTTGAAACTAGTAACTACTTTTCCTTTTAGCTTTTTAATTCAATCATATTAAAACAATTTTTGAACATGATATCTCAGATGCAGTATTATGTAAGTAGTTTTTATTTGCATATACATATATGTATGCGTGTAAGAAAAATTTTTCCTTAAAAAATCTAGCTTATAATTTATAATATTCAACTTACTTTGGCGCTAACGCTTTCGCAGATACAGTTAAATGATATCAATCTTATTAAGTCGAAAGTACACCACATAGTGCAATCAAGTAAAATTGTCCAATAAACAGCACCATCATTATTCAATAAGCATAATATCACGTTGTATTGATAATAAAACATTGACGTCAACTTGAAGAAGTAGGACATTGTCTGCAGAGTTATTTGCATTTCGAATAAACTATTTATATCGCGTGCTATTCGGCAAAGTTGCGAATGTAAATGCCTAAAAACATTGTATTATATTAATAAATATACACATTGTTGAAACATCGAAATATAATCATCGATCTGTTTGTTAGGAAATTATATGCATTTCTTAATATGCATTTGCATTTTATTTTGGTATAAATTTTATTTGGTATAAATAAAGCACAATAATCTTAACTTATACCAAAAAGCTCTATTTTATTGTAAAACAACATGAAATTAATGTTGAACTTGCATTATAAAAGAAGCGCAAAAGTTACAAATTTAAGAATTTATTAAATTTATTTATTTATTATAGAGTTTGCTTATTATAAAGATTTTGATAAATAAATACAAAAAATGCTCTCAAAATTAATGCAAAAATTTGCAAATAAATTTATTAGAAAAATAGTTATATATTTATACATGTTTTTTTTATAAAATGTTATCTTCAATTTTTCATCTTAATGTATATTAAATTACATTACGGTCCATAACATATGCTTTCGATTCTCTGTGCTACGGATAAAACGACGAGTGACTAGACATGTTTTTTTCCCCATGCATCTGAGTCCACACTCTTCAATTTCTGACAATTACACTCAGTATATATAAAATACTCAAACGAACTCTCGGGTAATCCAAAGGATATCTGAGAATTCCGAAACCGAGGAGAAAAGCAACTAAGTAGAAAAGATTTAAAGCCTTTTCTACAGTGTCGACCATGATATTACACAACTCTCTCTTTCAATTCCATATAATAACTATTAAAGTTCCGAGTTGAACATAGTATACTGTGTAAGTATCACATTTATAACAGTAACAGGACAACAAGATAACGCGTCGCTTGAATTAAATTGAATTAAATTTGCATTATTGAATCATTAATCGATAACATAAATGTACAATAGGATCAATTCTCATTCACAAAGCATTAGCAATTATTTTTCAGTTGTAATTTTTATCTTTTCTGCTACGTATATGTATATATACATATATAAATTTATATATACGTGTTATATAATGGCTCTATGTATAAACTTTAATTTCAATAATGTCAACATACAGCTTTTAACTTAAAACAGCAGTCAATTGATTTTTGATTTGACATTTTTTTATTTGACAGTAGAATTGTGATAAATGGACAGTCAGTAATAATTTTTAATGAATTAAAAACGATGTAGAAAATTTGATTTTTTAAATCAATAACAGATTTATATTTTCAAATCAAATTATTATAAAATTATTATAAAACTCATTTTTCTTATATTACATGATTAATTAATAAAAATTTAATTTATAAATGTTAAAAAATGTTATTTAGAATTAAAGATATATATTATAAATACCAAATAATATAAATTAATGAAATCAATAAGTATAACACTGCATTATTAATATGATAATATTAAAGTAATGTCAATATAATTATCAACAATTGTTTACAACCAACGTTTTATTAACTTAATAATTAGAAATACATATACGGATATCACACACACACACAAGTAATAAGTTGAAAAAATACTATATAGAACTCTTCAAAATTACATGTTTTTTCTCATTTATTCGTAACATGTTGCATTATTTCTGCTAGTTGAAACTTGAGATAGGGGAGAGCTATCCATTTGCACCATAAAAATCATCAGAGAAATAATTGCTACGATGAACTGAAAGTAAAAATTAAATATTAAAAATAATTATCGCTGTTTAATGTTTATTTTTATTATCAATTTTCAAAATTAAAGAAATTTAAACTGCATTTTGTATATATGTATATAGATGATAATAATGTTAAAAGCTACAACCTTACGAATAAATTTGTAGCCAAAGTGAAACAATCCCATTCCGTCAAATTTTAATGGCCTAAGAGATATTTGTAAAACAAACTGGCAAATCTACATTGTAACATGAATATCATTTAAAAATTCTTAATAAATATTATGTAAAATCGAAAGATTTTAAACTAAAAGATTTATCTCACATCTTCGCGTATATGGACAAAGCAGATTAGGTTTGCCAATTCATGGATCATGTTTTTGGTTTTCTCCGCCTAAAATGATATAATGTAAATTTTACGAGTGTAACTTTATTTATAATTGTATAAGCTTAGAGAGTTACATATTTATATGAATAAATATGCAATTTATATAAATAAAAAATTTCCATTTTTTTATCTTAAAAACTTTAAAAAGTTATTCATTTGCTTACTCTGCTTTTAATTTAACTATTTCACTGAAATATGTAGTTTCAATGTTACTTATTAGAGACATTGAATATTATATTAGGCCAAGCACACACAAACACACACAAACAAACACACACACACACATACACATACAAATTGTAAATTTTTTTTTTTTATTTTACCTAAAATCTCACCTTAATGCTAACATTTTCGCAGATATAATTCAATGTTATCAATTTTGTTAAATATATGCTGCACCATGTATTGGTATGCATCAGAAATACTAATATACTTTTACCGTCATTATGCATAAAACATAACACTGTGTGATATTCGAAATAAAGTACTCCAGTCAAAAGAACGAAATAGGACATCATCTGTAAAGTTATTTGCATTCTAAAAAAACCATTTATATTGCGAGCTATGCGACAAAGTTCCAAATGAAGATGCCTAAAAAAAAACGTTATATTAATAAATAAATATATCTATATATATTATAAGACGCTGAAATATATAATCACCTATCTATTCCTTCTAAGTACTACATGTGTGCAATGTTCATTTCTTTAGAATTAAGTACGATCAGAGATATATTCAGGAACTCTATTTAATATTATATAGACTACAACTTATATTGAAATAATTTTGATATAAAATTAAAATTAAAAAAAAAGTTAAAATTTATATTGACATTACATAACTTGTGGGAATTTGCAATTATTTAAATTAAACTAACAGATATTTTCAATAGATAGATACAAAATTGCCACAAATTAATGCAGAAAGATTGTATATAGAAGATGCAATACATTTGCATAAACTGCAATATATTTATACATTTTTTTTAGATTAATAAAATTGTCTTTTATATCAAAATAAATCTTTCAACTCTGTCGTTAATATTTTCATCTTAACATATATCAATTTACATTATCGTCCACAACACATGCTCGCGATTTTCAGTATTTCGCACATAGTAGCGAGTTGCTAAAGATTTTTTCCAAGTGCATCTCAATCCATATTCTTCACTTTCTGATAGTTGTCCAATATAGCCGTTAATTTTATCAAATCTAGTACCGATGTATCTGAAATAGAGAATGAGTTGAATTAGAGAAATAAGAAACACTAGAATGATATGCTTATTAAATAATTTTATTTATATCACAGATTAAAAATATGTCACTTCTTGTTTACTTCTCGCTTAGGATATTATTTTGAAGAAATATCTTTTTTAACATAGCATTTTTATAAATTTATAAATTTAAAAACTGATAAAGGTAAATTATTCAAGCGTCACACTAATGCTTATACAATTAAAAAATTAACAAACCTTAAAAAAAACATGAACAATATATCCATAAAAGTATTGACGTGGAAAGGATAATTTACAATTATGGGGACAATTATGGCTCTTCTGTCCTGAATCCTTTCTGTGTACCAGAAAGAATCAATTACCCATGTTATGCAAATTATCATAGACCATATAATGAATATCCATTTCATTGAGTTTCGGATTTTACAATATTCCTTGGGTGTTCCAAGTTGTTCCAACGTATCGTCTACGAGACCGAGATTTTTCATACACATAATGATTTTCTAAGAATAAGAATAACAAAAGAATATATAATATTAAACGTCTTTTTTGGAGTACACAAAAATATATATCGAAAAAATATATATATATATATATATATATATATATATATAGATTTAATAAAAAATAATAAAAATTTCATCAAATGTTATCCTACTTTTTGTGTGATGTAATGTATAAAATAAATATATATATTATTAATTAAATATATTATAATATTTTGATTCTTCTGATGATCCCCTACAATAAAGATTAAAACATTTTGTATTTTAGAAACATAAAATTATATTTTACATAAATAAAAGAAATATATTACTTTTAATTCATAACAAATTAAATTTGACTTTAAAAATAAATTTGATTGTATCAAATAACTAATAATAATAAATATAGTGTCAAATTTGCAAAAATCGTGTATTTGTTTTTTATGCACAGAGAGAATTTTCTCTTAGAATTTACCCTGAAAATCATGGTAATCGTGGGACAATACGGTATGGAAAGAATTTTATGAAAATTTCTGTGATTAATATTTATCACGAAAAAATTAAAATATCTATTACAATAAAATATAAAATATGTTTGATTAATTTTACTAAACTGCATAGTAAAATTCAAAGTAGGTAAATTCGAAGAGAAAATTCTCTCCGTGTGGTATTTGTTTCGCTGCACATATCACACAATTAAAGTTACAATAAAAAATTCACAAACATGTACCTTATGTTCGCGAGTGTTGATAATTATAGATATTAAGGTTACAAACAAATTTGTCAATACTATGAAAAAGATCACAAAGCCAGTGAAAATACGTTGCGGTTCAAATAAAGTCACCATATAATAAAAGGCACAGGCGTAAATACTCCACACAGTTAGTATATAGAAGATGTTCAAACGAGGTATTGTATAATCCCAGTTATGCTTAAAAATGCCAAAACCAACGAAACAAACAACTAAGTGAAAAGGAATTAAAGCCTCTTCTATAGTATCAATCATGATCGCTCGAATCTCTTGCAATTTCAGATGTTAACTATTAGTTTCTAAGTTGAAAATGGTATAGCGTGCTAATATATTTATCAGTTTAATGAGATGACCCTTGATTAGATCGCTGCATTAGTATAGTTAAAATATTAAACAATAACGTAGATGTACATTGTTGAGATAATAATTATTCGCATACTGTGTTAACAATTTTATATTTTCAATTTCTATAATTTATCTGCCACTTCTCTGTCATGTACAAAATGTATTTTCATATAATTATGTAATATATATTCATATAGTAATATATATCATATACGAAGTCCTTTCCAAGCTCGACTTGACTCACACAAGAAAACTTAGGAGAGCCAACTTGCTTCGTATGCTTCCGGAGATATATATATATATATATATATATATATATATATATATAAAACATGATGAAATAAACAAAATATATTCGGTCATTAGATATGTATTAAAAAAATATTTATTTAAGATGAGCATATAATAATAATGTCGATGTATTTATTATACAAATATAATAGCTATTATTTATACGTATTACTGAACTTTTAGTATTTAAAAATATATAAAATAATAATAATTAGTTGGACAGATATAATATAATGTATAAAATTCTATAACAATCTGCATCTCATTTCTATTCTGTAATAATTAATAACATGTCACATTATACCAATTAGAAACCACTTGACATATAGGAGAAGTATCCATTTGGATTATAATAATAATAACAGAGAGAACCCAAACGAAGAACTGAAAATAAAAATTAATCATTATTATTTGAAATTTTGTTGCTAAAATCAAATTTTTATATTACAATAACATTTTGTTTTTATAAATACAGATAATATCACAAGCTAACCTTACAAAGAAATTTGTGACCAAAGTAAAATAGACCCATTCCGCTGAATTTTAACGGACGAAGTAATATTTGCAAAACAAACTTGCAAATCTACATTATATATAAAAGTAATTATTTATTAAAAAATATTTTTTTTAACTTATTTAGAATCGGATGAGTGTTATGAATTATTTATTTATCTTATCTTACCTCTTTGCGTGCTTGGATAAAATTTGTCAATTTTTGAATAATACTCGCGGTCTTCTGAGCCTGAAATATACAATAAAATTAATTATGTCATTCTGAATCTTAATAATATTTGCATAGTTTCCAATAACTTTATTTAGATAATATTTATATATAATTTAATAAATTAACTCTCTCTTCTATAAAAAAATTAATGAAATTTTTTTTTAATTTCGAGTCTAGTAACTAATTGTCCTTTTTGCTTTTGACTAAATCATATTAAAACAGTTTTTGAATAAAACGGTTTTGAATATTATATTCCAGATCCAGTATTGTGTTAAGTAATTTTTATTATATATATATACATATATGTGTGTGTAGAAACAATTTTTTTTTAATTTATCGCAAAGCAATTTACTTTGGCGCTAACGCTTTCGCAGATATAGTTGTATGATATGAGTCTTATTATTTCAGAGGTACACCATACGATGCTGGAAAGTAAAACTTTCCATTCCAAGTTACCACTATTGTATGTTAAGCATAATATTATGTGATATTCATAATAAAACATCGTTGTTAAAATGATAAAGTACGACATTGTCTGCAGAGTCATTTGCATAAACCATTTATATCGAGTGCTATTCGATGAAATTGCGAATGCAGATGCCTAAAAAAATATCATCGTATTATATTATATAATAAATACAGGCATTGTGTTGAAATATAATTATTGATCTATTTCTGAGACAATTGCATCGTTTGCATTTTATTGAAATGAATGAAACACAATAAGCTCAATTTACGTCAAAAGATTTTTTTTATCGTAATTATGTGTAACATTATAAAACGTTATAAAATTAATGTTTAACTTACATTTCGTAGGGATTGCAAACTTTACAAATTTAAGAATTAATCTTAAGTAAATTTATTTATTATAACTTATTTATTATAGAGATTTTGATAAATAAATATAAAAAATGCCTTCAAAATTAATACAGAAATAAAAATAAATTTATAATACATTAAAATTATATGTATATTTATACATCTCTTAATTAGTACAATTATCTTTTCTTTTGACAAAATATTATTTTCAATTTTTCTTTAGCATGTATCAAATTACATGCAGTCCATAATAAACGCTTGCGATTCTCTGTGCTACGGATATAGTGGCGAGTAATGCGAAACGATTTTTTGTACATGCATCTCAGTCCACATTCTTTAATCTCTGACAATTGTCTAATATGGTCATTTATTTTATCATATCTAGTACCGATATAACTGTAATTGAAAAAGACGCATCTTAATTTTTCTATACTTATTATAAAAACAAGTATATATATCATTATTTTTTTTCATAAGTTCTATAATTAAAGAGAAATAAGAGTACATTAATTTTTGCATTTATATATATAATTTGCATTTATATATATAAAGAATATAAATTTAAGAATATAGATTTAACGTGACATAGCATATAGATCTGTATGTGTCTTGTGTGTGTAATACATTATAAAATAAAGTAATGAATGTTAAAAATTGAGTTATCCAAACTGAAGTAATAATTATTATTAAATAATTTTAAAATAAAATCATATTTATATACAAACCTTAAAAGAAACATAACCATTATATTTATTAAAATATTCATATTGTAAGAATAATTTGCGATGATAAAAATTCTAAAGGCCTCTATATCATTAATCATTTCCATGATGCATACAGAATTAGTAGCCCATATTATACAGATTAATATAAACCATATAATTATCATCCATTTAATCGAGTTTCGCATTCTACGATATTCTTTGGGTGTTCCGAGCTCTTCTAGTGTATCGTCCACTTGATTGAGTTTGTTTATTAATACGCTGAATTTCTGAAAATTATAGTGATATATAAGAAAATGTTTTATGTTTAAAATTATAAAGAATTTTTTTAAAGATATAATAATTTTTGATAAGATATACAAATAAACACATATGCGCAATAACTAGATAATGAAGGAATAAAATATAATAAGAGTTTTTTTCTAAAATTTTTGAATAAATTGTTATATAGAAGATGCATTTAAAAAAAATCAAATGTATTAATTAAGCTTAATTCTTTAATTGCTCTGAAATGTTTAAATAACATTTATTTTAATAACATTTATTCTAAGAATGTAAGATTTTATTTTATATATAAGATATAAATTTAGTTGAATTTATTTAGATAATATATATGAGTAAATTTGTGATCTTTCAACAGATAATTAACAATAAGAATAGCTTGAAATTGATAAGCAATTTTGTCATTTGTTCCATTAGATATCATACTATTATATGAATAATGCAATATTTTATATAGAGAAAATGTACCTTATGTTCGCGAATGGTGATGATTATAGATATCATCATCACAAGCAGATTTACTATTATTATAAAATAATCATAAATGCTCATTACACAACTCCAAGAAAAGATAAACATGTCATAAAAGATGTAGGCATAAATACTCCATACACTCAATATATATAATATATATGCTTAAGCGAACTCTTGGGTAATCCAAAGGATGCCTGAGAATTCCGAAACCGAAGAGAAAAGCAACTAAATAGAAAGGATTAAGGCCTCTTGTATGGTGTCGACCATAATATTATACAACTTTCTCGCACCACATACTATTAATTTTCGAGTCAGAAATTGTCAGATCATAGAAAATACGATTTCTCTGAAAAGTGTAAACCTCTAAATGGAGAGCAGAATAAAACAGAAGCGAGAAGAATGTAATGTTTGTTTCATGATAATCGTAATAGTTATTATCACACTCTTAAGATTCTTAAAGCACACTGACATATCTCTTCGTACTTATTTAGCTGGCATATTACTCATCAGTCAATACGATGAAATAAAAAAATAATCGATATAATTAATTAGCGTTATATGTTTTTTAATTTCATAAATATACATATAATGACGTTGATCGATACCACTAGACGATATTAACGCTAATAACTGACAGACAGCTTTTAACTTATGTCAATTGTGATAAGTGCAGGAATATTTCTTTCATGAATTGATATTAATATGAAAAATTTGAGGTCTTCATAATCAATAACTGATTCATTTTTTCGAGTAAAATTATTATTAAAAGGATTTTTCTTATATTACATGATTATTCATTAAAAATGTAATTTATAAATGTAAAAAAATGTTATTTAAAAGATATATACATATATATATATATCATAAATACCAAATAATACAAATTAATGCAATAAATTAATAAGTATTACATTGCATTATTAATAATATTAAAGTTATGTCAATATAATTATATACAATAATTGTTTACAATCAATGTTTTATTAACTAAACAATTAGAAATATACAAATATAATATGCTGAAAAGACATTACGTAGAACTTTTCAGAATCATATATTTATTTATTCGAAACATGTGCTATTATTTTTTTTAGTAATTAAAATTCGAGATAGGGGAGAATTATCCATTTGTATCATAAAAATCACCACAGAAATAACTGCTGCAGTGAACTAAAAATAAATATTAAACATAATTGTCACTGTTTAATATTTTTCTTGCTATATTTTGAAATAGCTTTTGAATTACGTTATGCCTACATATATATAGAGATGCGAATAATATTAAAAACAGACCTTAAGAATAAATTTGTAGCCAAAGTAAAACAAGCCTATTCCGTTCAATTTTAATGGCCGAAGTGATATTTGTAAAACGAACTGGCAAATCTACATTGTAACATAAATATTATTTAAAAATTCTTAATATAGACTAAAATCAGAAGATTTGAAACTAGGAAATTCTTACATCTTCACGTATCTGGACAAAATAGACGAGGTTTGTTAATTTATAGATCATGTATTTGGTCTTCTCTGCCTAAAAAATAATATAAAGTTAATTACACGACCTGAACAAGTGAATTTTTATTTATAATAATAATATAAGTTTAGAAAATATTGTACGTTTAGGTGACTAAATGTAATTTTTATTAACAAAAAATTCACAATTTTTTAATTTAAAAAAACTAAAAATTATTGATTTTTTTACTCTGCTTTTAATTTATTAGTATTTCACTAAATTTAGTTAAAAAGTGTTTCACTAAAATACATAGTTTCAACGTTATCTATTAAAGATATTAAATATTATATCTAGTCAAAAAAACATACATATTGTAAATAAGTTTTTTTTTTCACATTCCATCTATAATCATCTAAAAGCTCACCTTGGTACTAATGTTTTCGCAGATATAATTCAATATTATGAATTTTGTTAAGTATATGCTGCACCATACATCGACATGATTTAAAAACATTAGTTTAGTTTTAGTGTCGCTATAAATTTGCATGAGACATAATACTGTGTGATATTGATAATAAAATACCCCAATGAAAAGAACGAAATAGGTTATCATTTGCAGGGTCATTTGTACTTCGAATAAACTATTTATAGTACGAACTATATTGCAAAGTTCCAAATGAAGATGCCTAAAAAAATATTATATTAATAATTATATAACATAACATATCTAACAAGACACCAAAATATAATCACTAATCTATTCCTAAGAACTATATGTATGCAATGTTTATTTATTAAAATTATGATCAGATATATATTCAGAAATTTTATTCAATATTATAAAAATTACAACTTACACTAAAATAATTATTTTGTCATAAAGCTGAGAAAAATTAATATTTATATTTTACTTACGTAAATTTGAAAATTTGCAATTATATAAATTTATGAAAAAACATATTTTTTTTTAGTAAATATAGACAACAAATTAATGCAGAAAAATTATGTAAAAAAGATTATAACACAATAATGTTATATATTTATACATTTTGAAATTAATAAAATTGTCTGTTATGTTAAAATAAATCCTTCATCTCTTTCATTAATTTTTTCATCTTAACATATACCAATTTACATTGTAGTCCACAACATATGCACGCGATTTTCAGCATTTTGGACATAGTAGCGAGTAACCAGAGATTTTTTCCAAGTGCATCTCAATCCACATTCTTCTGTCTCTGACAATTGCCCAATATAGCCGTTGACTTTATCAAATCTAATATCAATGGATCTGTACTTTAGAAAAACAAAAAAACAATAGAATGATATGCTTATTTTATACTTTTATTTATGATGCAGATTAAAAATATGTTTAAAGTAAGCTAATTTCTATCAAAAAATATTAATAAATCTTTTCGTCAATAAAATCGTAATTAGTCTCGATCTTGCGATTATTTCGATTATCACAAGATTCTTGTAGAAAATTCTATTTTTTTGTTCGCACTTTCTATTAAAAATTTAAATACTAAATTTTTATGCATTGCATAATTAATTAATATATAATTTTTTATGCGTTGATTGCAATGCATGCATAAAAATATATGAATTAATTATGCAATGCATGAAAATTCATTATTTAAATCTTTAACAGAGAGAACAAAAAAAAATAGAATTTTCTACAAAAATCTTTCGATCAAAATATCTGCGCTTCCATTAGATTCGCGCTTCTGTACACATCCACACGCTGCACGTCTCGTGCGAGACTGACTGCAAGACTCTGAGCAGCGGTACCGTCAAGCACAACCCATACGTCCGCCACGTTGCGCGTCTCGCGCGAGACTGACGATCTCGAATCTCGAGGCATTGCGATTGCGAGATCGTCAGTCTCGTGCGAGACGCGCAGCGTGACGGAGGTGGGGGCTGTACTTGGCGATACCGCTACTCAGAGTCTTGTGGTCAGTCTCGCGCGAGACGTGCAGCGTGGTGGATACATAGGGTGCTTTCCTATTAGCGACATAAGCTGACACAAGTATCATTCTATCTTTTATTATTCCTGAATGTTGAAAAAAGACAGAATGACGCTTGTGTTGACTTGTGTCGCTAATAGGAAAGCACTCATAATATATATTAGAGGCGCGAATCTAATGAAAGCGCAAATATTTTGATCAAAAGATTCTTGTAGAAAATTTTATTATTTTTGTTCTCTGTTAAAGATTTAATTAATGAATTTTTATGCATTGCATAATTAATTCATATATTTTTATCCATGCATTGCAATCAATGCATAAAAAAATATATATATTAATTAATTATGCAATACATAAAAATTCAATATTTAAATTTAAAACAGAAAGTGCGACCAAAAAGTAGAATTTTCTACAAGAATCTTTTAATAATCGAGATAATCACAACATCGAGACTAATTATGATTTTATTGACGAAAAGATTTATTAATATTTTTTGACAGAAATCAGCTGATAACCAACAATATTAATCCAGTTTAATTATAACATATTATTTAAAACATATTACTATTTTAATATTTTTAACATATTATTATTTTAAAATTTAATTAGCAAATTAACGTTTTATTAATAATTTTTGGCAGAAATCAGCTGATTAAAGCAAACAAACTTTATATAAAAATATCATTCTTTTTTATATAAAATCAGGGAATGGCGCGCGCTTGTGTTGTTCTAGTACAATTAAAAAAATAAAAAATTTTACAAACCTTAAAAAAAACATGAACACTAAATCCGTGAAAGTAGTAATGTAGAAAGGATAATTTATAATGACGGGAATAATTATAGTTCTCATGTCTTGAATCCTTTCTATGTACCATAAAGAATCAGATGCCCATGTTATGCAAATTATCATAAACCATATAATCAATATCCATTTTATCGATTTTCGCATTTTATAATATTCCTTGGGTGTTCCAAGTTGTTCCAACGTATCGTCTACAAGACTGAGATTTTTTATACACATATTTATTTTCTAGAAATAAAAAAATAACAAAAAAAATATAATTCTGTAAACATATTTTTAATACACAAAATATGAAAAAAAAAATATATATATATATATACATATATGATTGTTTAATAATATAGTAATAATTTGTAATAAAAATCTCATCAAAAGTTATATTAATTAAATGTATTATCACGTATACGATATACACATACAAAAGTTATTAATCAAATATAATATTTTGGTTTTTCTAATGATGCAATAATTGAAAATAAAACCTTTTGCATTTTAGAAACATAAAATTTTATTTTACATAAATAAAAAAATAGATTACTTAATTCATATATAATTAAATTTTACTTTAACACACAAATATAATTAAATCTTATCAAATAACTAATAATAAAAATAGTTTCAAATTTAGAATCGTGCTTCGTGATTTTGTTTCGCTGTACATATCATATACAATTAATGCTATAATAAAACATTCAGAAAAAATGTACCTTATGTTCGCGAATGTTGATGATTCCAGATATTATGGTCACAAACAAATTTGTCATTATTATAAAAAAGATCAAAAAACCAGTAAATATACGATGCGGTGCAAAGAAATCCACTATATAATAAAATGCGTAGGCATAAATACTCCACACAGTCAGTATATAGAAAATACTCAAGCAAGGTCTTGTATGATCCAAATTATGTCTAAAAACTCCAAAACCAAGGAAATAAATAACTAAGTGAAAAGGCTTTAAAACCTTTTCTATAGTGTCAACCATGATCGCAAACTCGCACACAATTGCATATATGTTAATTCTATTATTTTTCTAGTTGAGGTGGTATAGCGTGCTAATGATATATTTATCGGGAAGATAAGATGGCACTTGATTAGATCGTTGCATTAGCAACGTTAAAATATTAAACAATAACATAGATATACACACATTCTTGAAATAAATATTACTTGTACAATGTGTTAACAATTATTTTCAGTTTATATATTTTTTTCTTTGCCTTTCTAATATATACAAAATGTATCTATATAATACATTCATATAATATGTTATTGTTAAGATACTGTAATTTTTAAGCTATGCAGTTACAAATAAAATTAAAATTATTAAAAACGATTGTTAGCAATTTTGAATAAAATGGTGTAAAAATTATAACATCCTTGAAAGCAATTTTCGCGAAATTTCTTCTATTATTTAAATTACTATAATTTTTAAATAGTACAATTATATACACATAAAAAGAGGAAGAGTGATGGAAAGAAAGAATGAGAGAAAATAATATATCAAATTTAAAAAAACAGATATGAAAATTTCTATGGTAGTTATCATATTGTTGCGATGGTTTAAATAAATTGATATAGACACATCTATTCTTGACTTTATTTAGTCGACACATTATTTATTTATTAAGATAATAGAATAATATACATAATATATTAATAATATTTTTTTATATTAATAACGTTTTAAATAATATTTTTAAATTATTACTGTGCAATATGTCTTCATTTCTTTTCTATTCAAAATTCAAAGTCGAAGCATGTTACATTATTTCTACTAGAACCTATTTGATTTACAGAAGTATCCATTTGAATTACAATAATAATAACAGAGAGAATCGAAACAAAGAACTGAAAATAAACATTGATTATTATTATTTAAATTGTTTTTTCTAAAGTCTAATTTCTATATTACAATAACATTTTGTTGTTACAAATATTTATAATATTAAAAACTAACCTTACAAAGAAATTTGTAACCAAAATAAAATAGACCCATTCCAGTGAATTTTAACGGCCGAAGTAATATTTGCAAAACAAACTGCCGAATCTATATCATATACAAAAGTAATTATATTATCGAAAAATAGATTATCAGAGTTATTTTAAATGGTAAAAAAATTGTTATGAATTATATATCTTACCTCTTCGCGTGCTTGAACAAAATAGATCAAATTTGTCAATTTATGAATAATACCCTCAGTCTTCTGCGCCTAAAATAATATAAAATTAATCATATTATTCACATAATCTTAATGATAAATAAGAAATAATTTTCTATAATTTTTGTTAGACATTTATAAATAAATTTACAACTCATCTCTCTTTTTCATAAAGGAATTTTTGAAATTTTCTTTTATTTTGAGATAAATAACTAAATTTCCTTTTTGATTAAATCATATTAAAATAGTTTATGGATGTCTTATTCCAGATCCAGTATTGTGTCAAGTATTTTTTTTACTATATATGTGAGAACATTTTATTCTTATAATTTACCGCAAAGCAGCTTACTTTGGCGCTAACGCTTTCGCAGATATAGTTTAATGATATGAGTCTTGTTATGTCAAAGATACACCACATGTAATTAGCAAGTAAAAATTTCCAACTAACGACATAATCATTGTAAATTAAGCATAACATCACGTGGTATTGTAAATAAAACGTCGTCGTGAAAATGATAAAATAGGACATTGTCTGCAGAGTCATTTGCATTTCGAATAAACCATTTATATCAAATGCTATTCGGCAAAGTTGCAAATGTAGATGCCTGAAAAACATTGTATAATATTATTAAATATACACATTGTTAAAATATGGAAATATAATTTCTGATCTGTTTCTAAAGCATTATACATATACATATATGTATATGAATCATCGTTTGCATTTTTTTTGAAAAGAATGAAGCATAATAATTACAATAATTTATGTCGAAAGGTCTATTTTATCATAAAAAGGCATGAAATTAATGTTTAACTTGCATGTAAAAAGTGCAGAATTTACAAATTTAAGAATTTATTAGATTTATTTATTTATTATAAAGATTTTGATTTAATAAGTCAAAATTAATATAGAAAAGTGTAAGTTAAATTATAATTATCATACATTAAAATAAATTATATATTTATACATCTCTAATTAATAGAATTATTATTTTATTTTACAAAATAATATCTTTAATTTTTTATTATTGCGTCAAATTACATTGCTGTCCATAATATACGCTTGCGATTCTCTGTGCTACGGACACTCTGACGAATGACGAAAAACGATTTTTTGCAATTGCATCTTAGTCCACATTCTTTAGTCTCTGACAATTGTCTAATATGGTCATTTATTTTATCATATCTAGTACCGATATATCTGTAATTGAAAAAGACGCCTGCGAATTCTCCTAAAGTTGTTACAAAGTAAAAAACGAGCATGTATTATTGTTTTATGTTTTTTAAACAAAATTCTATAATTAACAGAATAATAATATATTAAAAACTTTTGCATTTGTACATTGAATTAAAGAATATAGATTTTATGTGACATAGCAAATAGATCAACTGTGCATAATGCAATATAAAATAAAGTAATAAATGTTAAAAATGTAAAAAAAAATTTTTATATAGCATTTCTAATCTGAACATTCTGAAAAAGAGAGGTATCTATTTAGACAATTTCGGATTATTCGAATACTAACTCCGAGTTTTCAGAATTTTTATTTTTTATTTATTTAATTTTTGAAAATATATCAAGAATATATGATAGTGCAATAACTTTGTAGTGAAAAACATTTCAAACACAATATATATGATAGATTATGAAAAGGGAAATATTTTCCGATATCCGGGCGGATCGGAAACTGTTCAGTTGATCTCTCCATTATTAATTTGAATTATCCAGAATTGGAGTAATAATTACTATTAAATGATTTTAATCAAATTATATTTATATACAAACCTTAATAGAAACATAAACATTATATTTATTAAAATATTGATATAGAAAGAATAATTCATCACAATAGGAATAATAAAGGCGTTTGTATCATTAAACATTTCCATAGTGCATAAAGAATCCATAGTCAATGATGTACAGATAAATATAAACCACATAATTAGTATCCATTTTATCGAATTTTGCAGTCTATGATATTCTTTGGATGTTCCGAGCTCTTCTAGTGTATCGTCCACTTGATTAAGTTTGTTTATTAATATGGTAAATTTCTGAAAATAATAATGATAAAAAAATATTTAAAATTATAAAAAATTTGTGTAAATAAGATTTACGAATAACTTATGCGCAATGATAAGATAAAGCAATAATATGCAATAATATGTAATAAAAGTTGTTTTTCTAAAAAATCTTTCTCAAATTTTTCGATGCAAAACGTATTTAAAAAATGTAAAATTGATTAATTGAGCTTAATTCTTCAAAACTGCTTCAAAAATTAATATATTGATATAACATTTACCCTAAGAATATATGACTTTATTTTATGTAAAAAATAAGTTTATTTGAATTTATTTATATTAATTTACATGTATAAGTAAATTTGGTTATTCTCTGGATAATCAAAGATAAGAATAATTTGAAATTAATATGATAAAATTGATTGATGAATATTTTATATTATTATTTGCTACGTTTAAATATCATATTGTTATAGCACTAATGCATAATAATGCAACATTTTATATAGAAAAAGTGTACCTTATGTTTGCGAATTGTGATGATTATAGATATCGTCGTCATAAGCAGGCTTATTATTACCGTAAAGTAAATTATAAAGACCGTTTCACGATTCAGAGTAAGGATAAACACATAGTAAAATACGTAGACATAAATACTCCATAAACTCAATATATATAAGATACTTAAGCGAACTCTTGGGTAATCTAAAGGATGTCTAAAAATTCCGAAACCAAAGAAAAAAGCAACTAAATAAAAAGGATTCAAAGCTTCTTGTATGGTGTCGACCATGATATCACACAACTCTTTCACAGTTCCATATACATACTAACTATTAGAGTTTCGAAATTAATATAGTAGTGTAGTGTGTTTAACATTCATAGTAATAATAGGATAACACTTAATTAAAACATCTAATTGCGCTAGCATTATTGAATCATTAATGAATAAGATGTAGATGTAAGATAGGATCTAATCTATTCTCATACAAAATATTAGTAATTATTTGCAATTTTTATTTTTTTTTGCTTAATAAGTATATATATATATATATATATATATTTTTTTTTTCTTGCTTAATAAGTATATCTATATACGTAATATAATGAGCGTTACGGATATACGTAAATAGATTAAATTTTACTTTCAATAAAACAAATTTTAATTGTATTTATATATCAATTTATTTTACCATTATTTCTTTTGTTACAAGTAAATCATGTTGGAAAGGAATATGCTTATTTATTATTATTATTAATAAATTCGTCTTTTTGAAGTATTAAATTTTTTATTTCTTCTTATTTTTAGCATTTCAAGTAAATTATTTACTAAATTTGAAGAATTTTATTAATAAATATTTTAAAATATGCTTGATATTAATTATATTATTTTTAAAAAGATACTTTTGATAAGTTTTTATTATATTTCTTGTAAACTTTTTTTTAGTTTAATATGTAGTATTACTCGTCTTCGATGTGATCGATGTGGTGATCCTTTTATGAATCATTATATTATAATGGCGTGTTCATTTGTATTAGAATAACCACATATGTCGTAACTGTGGCAAAAAACTGAAACAAACACATAATATAATGTTTTTTATCTTTCTTTATAAATTTTACAATTATACACTGAAAAAAACTATTGAATTCAAATAAATATTTAATTTAATAGTTCTCTTTACACATTTTCTGTTTTGAAAAGATTTCTTACATCAAATAAATATTTTTTTACGGCAAATCAATATTGTTAATTTCAAATAAATGATGTATAAAAGAATATTGAAATAAATATTTATTTGAATAATTAAATTTTTTTTTCAATGTATTAAATAACAATTTTATATTTTTGTAATGAGTAATTAAATTAAAAATAGTAATTTAAAATGAATTGTATAATTTCAATTAATTGCATATAAGGTAAATATACATACCTTGCCAGTAAGAGTATTATCAATTGAAAAGAAACCAGAAGCGGTAAACTTTAAGGAATTAAGCACTATTTGTTGTGTAAATTGAGTAATCTGTAAAATAATGACATTTGCGCATATTTATTTTATTTTCTATTAAATTATATGTATATATAAACAAACTTTTTATAGAGACAAAAAATGCAATGTTTTTATTTTTTAATAATTAATTGTAAATCATTAATTTTTAAACAATTAACCTGTATAAACTATATGTTAACATGTTCTATTCACTATGGGGAAAAAATCAAATTTGATTAACATATTTTATCATCAATAACACATTAACAAGACTTACTTCTTCTCTCATATCATCATCGAGATTGCATCCTTCAAAAGATTGCATAATTTCGCCGGTTTTATATGCCTGAAATAAATCTTAATCATATAAAATAGATAAATTTAATATAAAAGCATAAATTAATTATACAGTAAATATGCAAAGCGTATCATATATCAATGTATATAGGGTATTAAAAAATATATCCTAAATGTATACATATATGTATATATATATGTATATAATATATAATGTATATATATAATTTACATAATGTCAGTATATATTATTTATATTAATTTTAAATGGTATATATATAATATATTCAACTGTATTCTGGAATATTTTTTACCTCATTTGATACACTCGTACAAAGAGCGTTCACAAATATAATTTTGAGTGAATAAATTCCTGCCCAAGCTATCATGGCAACAATTTTTTCACTATGAACTGTCACGTGCAACTGGTCGGTAAATGCACCATACATACAATAAACACAAGCAGTTACTACCGTAAAATGTACCGCCATTTCGAGTAAAAGTTGCGCACAATAAGTATAATTAATTTGTCGTGCTATTTTCGTGATTTCTAAGTGTAAATGTCTTTGAGATAAAAAAAAATATGAATTTATTAGTAATTATTGAAATCTAAGATCCCCTTTAGACAATTTTTAATTTGTGACAGAATTTGGAACATACTACTTTACGTTATCATATATTTTGGCATAGTCTATACATATCTCATGTATACATTTTAATTTTTTAAATATATTTGGTATACATGTAATTCTGTGACAAATTATATATTGTATAAAGTGATCTTCATTATTAATACCATGCAATTATAAATTACGTTAATATACTAGATACATAATGTGAAAGAATTTTATTTTTAATAATAATATACACTAATTATATAAGATTTTATTGAAATTGTTTAAATATTTTACTGACTATTGTACAATAAGAAATGAGAATGAATACTATTAATTTTACCTCAATGTCTGTATAAGATGCAGTACCTTCTCTTTTTTATTTTCATAATTTATTCTGACGATTGCAATAGGTGTATTTTCACGTAAATCATGGATCTTAAAAGTATTTGATTTATTTGCACGAAGTACTACATTGTTAATCAGAATATTTGTATTCTGAAACTTTAGTTGAAGGCACCTGTTGATGCGATTTTACGTCATTGTTTTGATACATATATAATCAATGATGTATTTAATTATTTCAATAATGTATTAAAATGTATTTAACAAATAAGTTAGAAATTAACGAAAACAATTCTAATTGAACAAAATTGTCACACGTTATTTCATCACCAATTTTAAAAATATATTGTTTAGAAAACATAATATTATACTTGCCTGACAAATGAGGCAAAAGTGACATCCACTACGGAATTTGCCAGAATCGGAATGCAGAAGCATAAATCGGAATAAAGAATGCCTATATATCCCATAGAAGCAGTATCTTGATACATCCATACTATATGCATAACGTTCAATAATAACATGCTTATTACCCAAAGAACCATAATATAGAGAATATTGCGGTGCGTTCTTTGGTAATTCCTTTTTATGCCCAATGCTTCTATAGTATTGTCAATGATACTAAACTTCTTAATTATATTATTCATATTCTTGAAACATCGAAACTAAATTAGTAAGTTTGTTCAAAGGTAATCATTCGAAAAAAAAAGATTAAAGGAAAAGATCTACATAGAGTTAAAAATTTTGGATCTTTAATGTGAAAGAGAAAAAATTCTCATATATATATATATAAAGAATAATTATTATAAAATATAGTAAATAGAGTAATAAAAAATATTAAAGAAAAAAGAATTATTTTTCTGTAATTTTTGTAAAACATTTGTTCGCTATTTGTGTTGATTTTACACGAAATATCGTTACACATAATGTATAGACATACCTCTGATTTGCGCCAGAATAAAATTATAACGAAGATGGCAACTAAGATATTGATCGCTAAAACGCAATAGAATAAAACAAACTGGTTAGCGAACGTTTGAAAGATAATAATTGACTTATAAAGCAGCAAGAAGTATGCAATTATCATCGAGATGACATAGAAGGCACTTAGTAAAAATCGTGGGCGATTCACAGGTATTTCAAATATTCCCATGCAAAATAAGCAGTTAAGCCATATGATAGGCATCAATGCCTGTCTTAAACTTTTCACGTCTGATGTCATTTTGAATTCGGCTTCTATAAATCTAAATAGATTAATTAATATAATTTACAAGTGTTTGTATTATTATATTATTAATGCATTATAAGTAAACTTACGTTATATAAGCTTTTTTCTTATTTTACGTGCAATTCGAAACAATTTCTTTCGTTAAAACAATAAACCACATACACAATCTCGAGTTTCGAAGAAACTAATTATAGATTAGACGTCAGAAAATCGTCTTCCTTTACCTACAAATGCGATCAAATTGTTTTAAGGAATGAAAAAAAGGTGTTATACGTGTTCGCGATGCCTGCAATGACTAAATTTCTCACTTGGATGAGTCCTACGTGTTAGCATTAATGAACTCTATACCTGATGAGCAACTAACAACTGATAAACGATCTCGCGTGCTATTACGATACGTCCAGACAACCTGCGTAGGTCATGCAATTTCACTTATTACACGTGTCTCATGCGAGTAATGTACATCGTACAACGCTTTCGATTACTTGTTCGGTTAATGATAGCTTGCCTTTCGACCTTTGTCGTGCTACTAAGAAATTATAAGAGTTTAACTATTAACAGCAATAAATAATGCAGTCGAGGGTCACTTCTTTCTTCGCAATTTATTATAATACAACTGCTCCAGATAAAACCTTATGCTTGTCTTTTGGCCTCAATCTTGATTGAATAAACTTCAAATTCAATCAATATTACTTTTCAGTTCAATATTATTTTACACTATATACTACGTAGAACTTTCATTGATTAAATGCGCGTAAAAATATGAATTAATAAAATGATAATGAAAAACAATACGAATTACTATGTCCAAATATTAATTGATATAATCTTTACCTCCTTTTTCCAATAAAATAATTGCTCTTTTTTAATATATTAGTATAATATATTAATATAAAAATATATTATTTTTAATATATTAAATACAAAATTAAATATATAAAATACATAAAAATATTATATGTATGGCAAATCTAAATATTTATATCTTTAAACAATTCAGTTTTATATTACGTTTAATAAATGTAGAAAATTATTTATTTATTTTTTTTTTGAAATGTGTTTTAATGTAAATATTCTATAAGAAAATATAGCAGTGTATTCGCATTACACAGATAAACATAATATGTTTGTCTTTTATCGTAGATGTTATGATATGATCTGACATTAGAGCGCATTAAGACTTTTATTTTAATTGAGAGTTATGTTCAAATGCCACGCGTTTTTATGTGATACGATGATATATGACGATACGTTATTATTGTATACGTATCAGAAAAATTACTTTCTTATATTGTCATTTCTATATTTAACATTCTGATTAATCAACATTACGATATTAAATGCGGGTATAAATTCATTATGCTTTATTTATATTATTACAAATTCTTAATATATATATATTTATTATAAAAATATGTTTTTTATTTAGAAATCATCGTCAGTACCAATTTTTGAAGCGCTCCACCGCGTGTTTCCATTGGCTAAACGCATACTGATAAGATGATCGTGATTCTTCGTTTGGTTTGAATATCCTATCTACTTGACGTAACATCGACACTTCTTCTCTGCTCTTCCACAATCCTGAAATTAAACGATACATTAAAAATTATCAATTATTACACATAATTATTTAACAAACGCATATATTGATTGCAATATAATGATCTATTATAATCCCATAACATCAGAAATGAATAATCTCTTATCTTAAATCTATAAACAATTTGTTTCATTTTATCTTATAAAATCAAGTGAGATAAAGAATATGGAAAAATAATATAAAGATATTTGCGGAAATTACTTGATTTTCTATCCAAAATTATCTTTGTCTACTTATAAGCAATATTTACATGAGATATGGTATAACATTTTTAAATGGATAAAAACGTCTTGAAATTATCAGATGTATATGAGAAATATAAATAATTCGTAATGTTAAATAATAAAATTGCATGATTTTTACCACATTGTAAACCAGCTAGGAATGCTACTCCTAAAATGGACATCTCGATAGATACCGGACGTTCCACTTCCAATCCCGTCAAATCAGCCAACGATTGCATAATAAAATCATTTTTGGAAACTCCACCGTCGACTCTAAAACAACATATTTGCGTCAAATTGATACTTTTTTTCATTAATATTTGAAGCATTATTGAAGTTTGATTATTGCGTAATAAGTATCAGAAATCGATTACACAGAGGAATTAATATTTCTTTTTCTTTTATATAATATTATTATCAGCTTTGCATTATGATTAATGACTACAAAGATGGTAAACTTTGAATTGTTAAGTATATATGGCAATGTTATTATATATTTTTTACTTTATTATTTGATATATGAAGGAAGTCTCCTTGCACAAACATTCGTGAAGTAGTTGTATTCTAAAAACGAGACTCTCTAATAAAGATCGAACGATATGCTCTTTCTTCGTGGTGGGTTTTACTCCTAAGAAACCGGTTGCGGCTGTATAATCATTTATAGGCGCCTGAAATAATAAATGACGCACATATGTTATACATATGTATATTTGTATGTTACTTCCTTAAAGAGTATTCTACTGCAAGAATATTCAAAATTTAATGTGTTTTTCTTCTTACAAATCTTACGGAAAAAAAATAGAAATATCTCTTAAGTGAAAATAATATTCTTTAAATGTCGATTAAAAAGAAATGTTTTAATTAAATTTGTATTTTATAAATATTTCTCATTAAAAAGCCAGTATATTTTTTACTTTATTATATATATATATATATATGTATGTATATATAATAAAAAATTAGAAAGAGTAAAAATAAAAATGAAATAATTTTTTCGATTTAATTACAAATGTCTTTTTTGCGTAAAAAAATTATTTTATCATCTTGATATAAAAAAAAATGATTTGTTGTAATAAATCTGGCGTACCTGTAATCCACTGAATGCCGGGACGAAATATACTCCATCAGCATCATTGACTGAATTCGCCATATCAGCAGTTTCCATAGCATCGTTTACAATTCCTGCGGCAATCATATGAAATCGGAATATAATAAAGTAGAATTAAAAATTCTTTTTAAAATCTCTCTTTTTATCTTATATTTACATAGGTATATACAGAATCGATATGCATGTAAATTAGATTACATTACTAATAATAGAATATTATTATTAATACTGATTGTGAGTAATAGAATATATTATTATAATTGAAGATGTAGTGAGAGAAAGATATAATGTTTAAAATTTGTTTTACTCTCTCTCTTTCTCTTTTCTGAAATAAATTTATAAATTTAATATATATATATATATAAAATTAAGATTATCAATTTTTTATAAAATAATTTAAAAGCTGAGGAATCACCTATTGACTTAGCCCATTCGATTAGTATACCGGTGTCGCTTGAAGATCCTTCTGCAAGATATATCAGTTCTTTTCCGATTCGCCATCCGACAACTGGATAAAGGCCTATAAATAATTTTTTCACAATATATATCTCTGTTTAATATATATTCTCTTTCAAGTTTATCATACATTATTTACTCGATACGTTATATTCTACGATATAAATGGTATATTAAACAGGAAATCCGCATTAAATGAGTAATTAATTCGCAAAATTACCAGCAATTGATGCGTGTGGTTCCCGTCCTGTATTAACATTCACAAAAGTACCTGTCCCCATGGTGACTTTGAGATCACTGGGCTTAAAGCATCCTGAACCAAATAAGGATGCTGCTTGGTCGGCCATCTAATTTTAGCGGGTTATTATTAGAAATTCATTAACTTAAGAAAAAATCAGCTCTTATAAGACCTCGTATATAATACAATAATAAATAATATACATAAATATTGAGTGGTTAATTATAACGGTTGTATAATTAATAATCAAATTATTTTGTTTATGTCAAAATACTTTTTGTAACTTTATCACTTACTGAGCAGTAAATGGGAATTTCAGCTCCGAACATGCTTTCGGGTATAACTCCAAAATCTCCCGCTGTATCTATTACTTTCGGAAAAATATTGCGTGGTAATTTTAAAACTTTTAATACCAAATTGGCCCATTCCATTGTAAATGGATCGAATATACCAGTGGCTGAGGCACATGAAACATCCATTACATGCTTTCCTGCAATGAATGAAAAACGGATGGCAATTAACCAACACAATATAGCGAATGATTATCACTATACGCATTGTAATAAAATGCCAACAGATATACAATAAAGGAATATTATGCTCACATTTAGCATTGTTATGGCTATTTTAAAATAGATATAAAAGTATTATAACTAATAAGATATATTTAAATAAAAATACGAATATTTAATTAAAAATATATTTGTGTTCTTTAACATTGTGAAATTTTATTTTATATTAAAAATATAATTGTTTCACCTGTTAATTTGTATAGAAGCCAACAATCTACGCCTCCGAAGGCCGCTTCTCCGTTAGATGCTGCTTCTCGAAGGCCTGGTATATTCTCGAGAACCCATACTAATTTCAAGTTAACCTGCAAACAAGATCGAGATTAAATTCCTGAGGGAATACTAGCTGAGAGAACAATAATTGATAAAAAGTTAGAAAGATTTATAAAGCGAAACTGTATTTTAACGATGATTTAGTTTTAACGAAAAAAGAAGGCTTTAAGAGATTATTGAAACAATGTTAAAACATACATTAATGATATATATATAATTGGTATAAAACATAAAATAAAATAAAGTAAAATATTTCAACCTGTATATTCATAAACTTCAAGACGCTACCGGCCAGAAAGCGTTTGTTTCTCGTAAGAGTGTACAAAATATGCGAGGCTACTCGCAATCCTTTCATCGTCATCGACTGATTCCATTCATCGACCAGATCGGCCGCTCGTTGATCCTTCCATGTTATAAAACTGAAATGACAATATCACACGATCGTGAAACTTTATTCTAACCGAATTACTTTTGTTATCTTTGTTGCTCTCACTTGTGATAGTGCCTTCCAGTCTTCAAATCCCAGGTAATAAAGCTGGCTCGTTGCGACGAGATTCCAAAGCAAACAATGGACTTCAGATCGATCTTGCTGTCTGCAATCATAAACGGGACAAATTGATCCAATCACGAACCCGAGGTAAATTACAACATAAAACACGCGAACGACAAACTGAACATAAAAAAAGATGTCAATCGATTTCATAAGCGGCAAGATCCCTGAAATTAAAGGTGCTTCTTCTTTTCTTAAATATCTACTTTTAAAACTTCTTTTTGTGAGCAAAGATAACAAATTAAAGATGAGCTGGATAGATATTTGTACTTTTGTACGTGATATCTGTAAACCGTATCTATTTTTGTTTATAGGAAAAAAAAGAGCATTCCGCGTCAATCTGATGTATAGAGAAAAAAATGTGAAAAACATGTATCGTTTAAATCAGATTCTTGATAAAGACTTTATCAGCGGCCTGAAAAAACGATTTAATCAGCAAAAAAATGTGAATAACAAGCATATAAATGAATCAGGTGTTGCAAACAGAATGTATGATTTCTTACTTTAGATGTATCCGATTGCTGTCATCTCGGTTTACGATGAATATTTCTAGAACAGATTGAAATACAGAAATGAGGTTTTGGCACACATTCAATGGGTAGTCAAAGATTCAATTCAAGTCGACGTTGATCTTTCGATGTGGAAAAATTAATCAAATTTTTTATCAATAATTCTATTTATTAGAATAAAATCGATTAGAGGCAGTACAAATTAAAATTAAACTAGCACATTAGCAGTATATCATTTTCTTTAATCTTGTCAATTATTCATCAAAATGATTAACGAATTAAGATCCAGCGCGACTCCAATCGAAACTTCAAATGTCTACTGAAAATGCGTGAAACCAAGATTTTCTGCGTTTATCCATTCTAGATTGTAGATCTTGTGGAGAAGATTCGCACTTGCTTTGCACAAACAACTGTGACATTTATCTTTAACTTTAGTGTGCATATTTGTCTGTCTTATCATTTTAATTTTTATTGCATAAAATCGCATTAAATATAGATATTGCAAGACAAACACATGTGCATATATTTAAAAATCGTATGAACTTTACCTATCATTATAAAAATGATTAAGAAACAATTTAGTATTTGATATTTTACGAGTACAATTAGAAAAACATTTTAGTTGCTTACCCCTCAATGTATCCTTGATTACTTTTACTATAATCTGCCATAGGTGATCCGGATCTATCTCTACAAATCCAGGCTGAGGATAAATCAGTTCTATCTAAATTTAAAAAAATAAAGTACATTATTATCTTTATTCGTATTTCATACTTTCTTTATAGTCACTAACATACATTATTTTAATAATGTTGGAATTGCAATTAATTGGAATAAATTTTTTCCATGCACGATTTATATTCCGTTGAACGGTGGAAAAATAAAACATAATTGATTTTTAGATAAGTTTTTAAATAGAGTTTGTACATAAAATAAAAATTATTGTACTTTGAAACACATCATACGTTCGGAATTAAAATCAGTTCTTACATAATTTATATACGTAATATTTATGTAACTCAGGAATTTATACTCTATCTCTATAATATACACAAAAGTTAATGTTTAATTTTTGGATTATAAAATATATTGTTATATTATAAAATGGTGAAAAATTTCGTTCAAGGAAACAAAGAACCGAAAACAAAAGTTTTTTTTTTATAACACATTATGAATATAAAAAGGGCGTATTATTGCCTTGAATGAAAATCACTTGGATATTGATATCTTTGTATTGATAACGATAACAAATATATACAGAGAAGTGAGCGCAGAAAAGAATATTTTCTGTCATTAAATTTAAATTAAATTCTGTAATAAAAGAATTTGTGGCTAAATAATTTAACAAGATTTTTTTTCAATAATATACACATATACATATACATAAATCGAAACACACATAAGTAGCTCGGTTAAACTCATTCTCTCTCTCTCTATTTAATGTTCTCCTATACATTAATGAAAACTTTTTTTTTATTTGATCTGATTTGATTTGATGAGAGAAAAATTTAATTTGATTTACTGGAAAATATAAAAAATCTGGTTCAATGCTAGTGATAAGAAGACATTAATTGAAGATATTAATGCAATTAGTTTTAATGAAAATATATCTATTTTTTCTTTAATATCCTTATAAATAATAAATATAATTTACTAAAATTGAAGCAATATTAGTATATAATAATATTAAATCAATTAATATTTTTGACACAAGCAGAATATATTTTTATCGGAGTATATATTTTTTTTATTTCTAAATAATAGAGGATATGAACCCAGTGAGAAATGATGGTCGAATCGATGTCGATTCGACGTCCATTCAACCAATAATTTCTCGCAGGAAATGTATATACATGTATTTTTGCATTTCAAATTAAATAATTACGATTCAATATTCTAGAGAAGCTCAGTACGCGCGCAAAATAGAAAGTAATACATTGCCATTGGCGATGACCTTTGCATCGTCATGGTTAAATCAATGTTTAGTGCTTATAAGCATATATGACAGTCTGCCGCGAAGTGTTCTAGTAACTTATTTCTGGGTTTATTAATCCGCGAGCTGGGAAACACCTTTACATTAACTCGACTATTTTGACTTTAATGTGTTCTATAGCTGATCTATAGCTATCTGATATCTGCTGTTCTTTTCCATTTATTGTTGGAACGCCAGTTAATTTTTCCTACGCTTTGAGATAAATTATAATCAGCTCATTGTAGAAAAAAAGATAGCCTCTTTCATAAATGTATACTTGACCCAAGATGTTACTACATTTTTTAATAAGACAGATAAGCAAGATCATATTTATTCTATTTTTTTCTTGACAGGAAATACACATGCAAATTATGATATTCATATGCATTATATTCTGTTATTATTATTTATGTTGACTAGGTATTATTGTTTATTATATTCTATATTTATGCTATGACATCACTACAAAAAATTCTTTGCAAAAGACATTATTTGTTTCGTAATCTCTCGTTTAAAAAAGAAAGGTACGCATTTCTTAGGTAAATTTTTCATTAACATATTTATGCATAAGTATTATAAGAGTGTTAAATATCAAAGAATATTGTAGCATTACAAATAAGATACAAGTCCAAGGACTCTGATCCCACTCTTTGTATGTGTATAGGTTTCACAGTAAACTATAATCACAGCCTTTTGATGAACCTACAATCTTTGATTTATATAACTTTGATTTATAAAACTATTGTTATGCATGATGTAAAACAAGGACAATAATTAAATTTTTCTTGTGCATCTCGAATGAGAATAATGTAAGATAATTTAAGATGAGTTAAATAATCTTCACTATACGTTTACGAAGGAAAATTAATTGTAAGTGACAAGTTATATAAAATGACTAATAAAACTATGTCATTATAGCAAAATACAGTAAACGTTTTTGTCTCTAGATAATTTTTACATTTTTCTCTATTTATGTCTGACTTAAGATTGGTTCTTCCAAGTAAAGAAAGAAAATAATTAATTCCTTCTGAGTTATCAAAATTAAATAACTTACTTTGCGATATTTCTACTAACTAAAACATTACTTATTTATTTATACTTAATTATTTTTCTACATCGGATATCAGAGTCTACTTGGTCGATATCAGCTGTTGAAAGTCAGATAAGTCGTGGATATCAAGTTATTTCTCGATAATATTCTATATGAAGAAACATCTTTACGGCTTCTCTATCATTCAATAATAATGCTTGACATTGATATGTATAATATTGAGTATGTCAATTTAGTATTTGCTCCGACTTATCTATCTTTTCGTAATATCATTAGAATTTTCGCTCGCGCGTATATTATTTTTTAAAGTATATATCGCAGTAAATTAATTTTTAAGTATATTATACATCGCAGAAAATAATATTTTATAATATTACAATTTGTTCAATAATAATTTCTTAATTTTTTTCTTGTAGTATCTCAATCTTCGACGAGATTTAAAAATTTCTATACATTAGTGTAATCAATTTTAATTCAATTTTAATTCAATTATACTGAATATTTGAATCTCCTGTTTGCTCGCAGATTTCAATTGACATAATCGGTCTTTAGAGAACATAGAAAATTGCGACGAACCTTTTCCGCCGAGGAAGCTACCGTGATTGCTTTCTCGTCCAGAATGTGGAAGCGAACCGTCGTGGTGCCGACGTCGAGCGCCGCGACGTACCTCATAGTACTACTTCCTCTTCTTCGACGAATTTGAAAATTTCAGCGCCAATTCGCGCATACACTCTCACTTGAATTCGTTATAAAATCCGGTCGCGAAATACCTTAGTAAGATCGCGGCGCGTCTGGCGTCGACTGGTGTCGATGAGTACCAGCTGTGCACTTTCTACCTCATGTTACAGACAACAAGCAAAAAAAAACAGAAGAAAAAGAAACTTGAATTCTCGATGGCAAAAAAGTAACGCAACTATAGAACCGGCGATCGACGTTGAAGCACGCTCGCTTATTGTTGTAACATGACTGCCCTTGGCAGCATGATGTATCACGCATGCTCTAACGAGAGGTTTTATCAAGACTTTGCTGCACGTCACATAATGAAACGATGAACTCCCAACCACAACTTCGTCGGCAACGAGTGGGGCAGTTTATCGGAGCGTATGCCGCATCGGTTGGGCCTACGTCTTGCCGATTATGGCTGAAACACACTGTTAAAAGATCATCCTGAAAGATTCATTTGCGTTGATCAACGATTTCTTCCACCTCGTGCGGTCTTCTAATCATTAAAAGCCGCAACTACTGCGGTAGCTATCGCGATTGCGATCGATATTACTTGAAATTATTCTACAAGAGCATTAGAAACGCTTTTATATGCCACTGTATGTGGAAGCTTTATTTTCCAATGATACAAAAACTAGTAATCTTATCTAATCATTAACCTACATTTTTTATTCAGTGTGTTAACATCTAATTATAACTCATTATAAAACTTTCAAAAGATACTAACTTTTTCTTAAAATTAGTTAAAGCTTTACTGAAATAACAAAATCTTACTTTAAAATTAAGTTGTATATATTTAAGATGAAATGCTTTTTTATATAAAATTTTTGTTAATAATACAAATATTTAAAATTGAATATTCTAAAGTAGTGTGCTCTCAAGAGGAGAAGAAGAATTTCAAGAGAAGAAAACATTTTAGAGAACATTTTATGCAATGGCAGTTATTTATATTCTTCACTGCAACTGTAAAAGAAATTAATTGAAAAATTTTAATTTTAAATCTTGTCGCGTGACATTTGTCATTCGCATGACCGCATGAGAGATATGATGCGACAGATGTCAACGCGCATATAGGTGCTATCTGCAATTAACGTAATATTTTTAGAATGTTTAATGTTTAATGTTATTGTGCACAAGGTTAAAGATTCTGTTCTCATGTGCCTGTACATTATCTTTAAATTTATCATTTTATTTAATTAGTCAGATAGTGCTATCATTTGGATATGGCAAGAGACAATAAATAATAATGTAAAGTCACATGATTTGATATATATTATTCAATAAACATAAATCATAAATTATAAAATCTTCAAAAATTCAAATTTTGCATGTATATAGTACTCTATTAAAATTATACAAATAGCAAACGTATGTTTAAAAATAAATCATTTCCAAATTATAAAGAAATTTATTATAAATAAAAGTTATTATAAGTTAGTCTTACAAGTTAGTATTAAATAAAAGTTATTTGCAATATTTATCAAGAAAAACCATTTTTAAAATGAGATTGTAAAAAAGAATAACTCGTTAAATAAATGATTTTTGTAAAAGAAGATTGTAAATATGGTACAAGATTCTTTTACAAAAACAAATATTTATTTAACATGTTATTGCTTATTACGTTACTGAAGATCAGATCGCCTCTGTTGGTAGCAACCCAATTGACAAAGAGCAATGTACAATAATCATAACTTAGGCGTATGTGCTTTTAATACATTTCGCCATTGTCTTTATAAAATTTCCTACATTGTGAAATTAATTATTTAAAAATTGTAATTTTATTAGATTTTTTCTCTTTCTTTTTATCAATAGTTTACTCTTAAAAAAGACGCGTCAAATTAATGTATCAAAATTTTTTCGAAATCTCGTATAAAGCCGTCACTTTGTTGCTTTAATGGATCGTTAATATTGAGAATCAAAAAATTGTTAAACTTATTAATTTTTTTAAATTTCCCTAAAAACCAAATTTAAGTTTATATATATATATTTCTCCTAAAAATAATTTTAATTCTAATTTTAACTTCTTTGACATAAATTTTTTAATTTCCATTTGTGTACTTATTCAATTTTGCTAAATATGTGAATTATATAATATCACCTATAAAAATACATTGTTAAATTAGAAAGTACATTAAAAATATTTTGATTTATGAGAACTTATGGCGAGGAAGAATTTCTATCTCGATACAATATCTAGAAATCCAAAAGTGTTTTCGTAATCTTCATATTTCCTGTAATATATTTTTGACTTGCTCAAGAAATATTTATTACTTTAATTATTATCGCATGTTAAAAATCGCATGTCGTTTTTCTATTATTTCTCATTATTTTATTTGCAATTTATAATATTTACTTAAATTTTGAAAAAAAAGAAACAAAATAGCCATGTTTTTGGAAACAATTTTTACATTAAATACAATATATATTACACAATAACTTTTAAATCAATTTACATTTTATAAAGTTTTAATTATATTCTTCCTTCCTCTTAGATTTTAGAGGCTTTATGATATGAGAATTTTTATCCTTATTATCAGATTGCATAACATGTAAATATTTTTCTTGATTGTCGTAATGTGTCTTGCTACAATATACATCGTCAAATATGAAAAACACAGTCATAAATATCGACACGCCAGCAAAGATAATTGACATAATCAGCTCTAATATAATCTATAACAAAAATTATAAGTTAATTAAATAAATTTAAAATGTACATAAGCATAGATAAATAATGGAGAGAAATATTTAAAAAATTTAAAAAAACAAAAGATAGCTATTGTATTTGATATTTTTAATATTCTCAATATTAAATAATTATGAAATACTTACTTCAATAATCGTTCTCAAGATCGCTATTACATGATGCCTTGCAGAAATCCATTTCCAAATCATAAAGGGCAATAACACAAAGAGCAATAATAAATCGAGTACATGTATGGCAATCACAGAAACGATTTTGCTTACATCAAGCATGCTCTGTATCTTTTTATGCATGCTAATTATAACATTATAAGACAAACATTATATAAGATAAAACACGAATTAATTATTATTGAATTAATTACTTTAACTATAAATAAACTTTTACTATTTAAATACATTAACGAATATTTGTAATTACATTCGTGTTTGACATAAGTATAAAAAAATGTATTACATTAAAAGATAACAAAATGAAGAGACTCACGTGATTTTATTGATGTTTCTTAATTATACATTTTTTAAATACATTTATCTCCACTTCGTATTTTTATGTTTAATATGTGTGTTTGCTCCTTGAATTTATACAATCTTAAATTTTGCACAAAATACTGCGATCTTGAATATTAACCTATACTGTGACAAATAATGATCGAGAAATTGAATGTGATTACTTTTAAAAATAATTTACAACATTTTGTCTTTAAAATTGCATGATTGCATTTCATCAGCTTTTTAAATTTGGAGACCAAATAAATATTATCAAGTAAAAATTATAACACGTACGATTTACTGTCCATTTATTACACAACTGTCAAAAAATATATAAGTTTATTAACAATGGCTGAATGTCTAAAATAAATGAACTAATTTCACACAACATATAAGTATGTCAAAACTTCATTATCTAAGATTAATATTAATTTCTATAATACTTTTTGGTATCGCGTGGAAAGAACGAAATTATAGCTTCAACATGTTTAAATGCGAAATATTAATTGTAAAGTTTGTTTTTTAAGAAATATGTATGTGTAATCTTATTATTTTAACAATGTGTAGTTGAAGCCTCTATTTAAGTACAGTTGATGATATATAGGTTTAACAATACATGAAGCTAGATCTAAATTTTTAAACAAAATTAATGTGTAGATTTCGTATATATTTCGTATAATAAAAATATTTTAAAGACACACTCGCGTTATCTAGGAAATCTAGTGCACGTCTAACTTAACTTCTATAAGATAAAGAACGTTAATTTTTACGTACGACTTGGTAAGATTAATAGAACACTGGTCAATGATGTCGCTGCCGATATCGATGAATCGCGTGCCGATGATTTCTGTGCGCTGCGTTTCTCGCGTGCTTCAGTCTTTCTCTGGCGGCTACTTGCTGTCTGTAGACAAATAGAGGCCTGAAGACCTTCGCGTCCTGGGCTTCCATATCCTCTGCTTCACTGACGATTTTTTCTTCGATTTTGTTCTCAGATCCTGTGCGAACGGATCTTTTTTCTCTGATGTTTTCGTATCGTGACCCCAGTGTAATAGGTTGACGACCTGAGCTTGCCAATGGCAGTCTTTCGATAAACCCATTAGTCTCCACGTTGTTCTTCGGTATCCCGTAGGCCTCCACCTGAAAAAATACAACGTTTGTTAGAGATGACATTTAACGTATTTTCGAAATTTCATATACATATGTATATAATATAACAATTTTATTCTACAATTTTTCATGTAAAATATAGATAGATTTTTAGGCCAATTTGAATTAATGACTTACTGTAATAATATAAAAATAATTACTGAAATTATATTAATTGGGATATTTTTAGTTATTATTGTTATTATATATATTATACATATATTAAAATTAATATAATTAATATAATTCTTAAATATATTAGATATTCTGTTGTTTTTAAGATAACATCCTAAGAAATAATATCAAGGAAATCTCGATAATTCAAATTACGCGTATTCAGAAATATATGTGTTACATTGATCAATCAAAAATAATATTTACCAATCGGTCATTTCTTGAAACGCCATCGACCTGATCTTCTCCAAGATGCACTCTTTCGATAACACCATTATTTTCTAAGCGTTTTTTCGGCAAACCGTATGCGCGAATACCCGGTTTCTCCTCCTCGTCGGATTCCAAATGAATTCTTCGCACCTTACCGTTTAATCCAGCTTGATTGCGGATCTGCACGTGCTTAATGCGCTTGCTATTATCCGGGGATTTGTGTAATTGCGGGCAATCAGGTTCGTCGATTGCTCGAATTGTGATATCTGATATAACATTTGTGCTCTGTCCTACTCGAGCCGTGCTCACACTCAGTAAGACAGTTAGCAAAAATAACTGAAAAATAGATTAATAATAAAAATAAACATTTATACATTTTCAATTATGATTAGCTTTAATTATTTATAAAGATGTTTGACAGACAGTCTTTAAATATAGAATAGGACATTATTTCTACAAAAACGAATTTTAATGCTTAGAAGAAAAAGAATAAATAAAAAATATATTCATGTCTTAATAAATTATGGTATTATATATTAAGTTATATAAAGTGATTATTATGTTTTTAGATTCTTCTGTGTAGACATATGATATCATTTCTGCTATGTGACAAAACATATGAACATTATCTTCTGTGGTCTGCCTTGATAGTCTTAATCATGCTTTATTAAAAACACGGAAGATTACACTTCAATGCCATTTACTTAATTGGTATAAAATCTCGTGTCCGCGATCTCACGGAAAACCTTTTAACGAGATTCAATGATAACTTGTTTGTGCTCAATGTTTCAGCGTTTATTTATAATAATGAAAAGCATAAAATGACATTTTATCTACGTTTATGATTTCTACTTTTAACGAGAATTGGTGAAGTATTCAACGTTTTCAATATTATTCTCTTTATAGTTTAAAAAATTATTAATGAAATTATAGAGTTTAAAAACCTTAAAATCTTTATGTATAAAAAAAGGCAGAAAATTCAAGTCAAGATTTAATAAAAAATATAGACACATAATTAAATGAAAAAAACAATTAAAATTAAAAGCAAGATTTTGAAAGAATTAATCATATCATTTATTATATTATCACCACAAAATTGACATGATTAGTTTGCTACATTTTTGACAGAGAAAAAAGTTAACAGTTATACTTATATCATAGATTAATTTTATCTCTTAACATAATATAATTTATATTAAATTAAACTCATTCTAAAGTAAGTATAAAGAATTGAATAAATATTCTACTAATGATAACAACTTTTGACATGACATACATAAATTATAAAACGTTTCGAACATCCAATCCAAATTTTAAAAAATAATGAAAAATAGAACCTAATATAAGACAATTAATTATGTAGTGCATACATATATTATTTTATTTTTTATTCTTACCGTCAATATCAATCTCATCGTGTAGCTATCTTCTCTTCCTGTCGTGGAGAGATATCCTGGCTTGCTCACTTCCTAGCTTCTGCTCGGACTCTTCAGCGACGTTTGAGGGAAAAGATCGACCGCACATCGGTTATATATGTAAAGCCGCCTGTATTCTCGAAGAACGCGTGTAATTAAGCTACTCTCACATGAAAGACTGCGATGCAGATATGCAGATTCATTGTAGAGCGAGAGCGCAGTCTCTTTCTTGGTAAAGACTGCAATGAGTCATTTTTGTAAACGAACCACATGAATGGGTTAAGAGACTCGAAAAATCACAATGCTCCTTTTACTGTTCTGAACACGTGTGAAAGCCCTTGATAAGAAAAGAGACATCGGAGGAAACAGACTTTCGGCAGCTTCTCGTTCTGGGAAAGGTCTGAAAATGTTGTGGTCAATTCATAGAAATTATATTAATAAAGATTAATGACATAAAATGTTTTGAATTGATTTGTGATAAATAAGAAATTAAATATGAAAATGAATTATATATGAGAACATATAAAATATAATAATATCGTAATTATACATTATTATAAATAATTATTCCAGGAGCAAATTTAATTAATTATTTTGCGTTGATTCAAAGGTACCGAAACTCTGATTTTAACATAAACGGAGAATAATTAATATTTCCGTTCTTGCTAATTGGCAGTGAATTGTATAGGTGTTAAACGTCTATTTACTGATCGCTAAACATTCACACGTGTCGCACATGTAAGCGGCTTTCCCGTTCTTCTAATGTCGGTGATTTGATGACAGTATTTCTCAGTGTTTGGAAATAATTCTGTCATATGTAGATATGGAAGCTATACTCTAGCAAGATGTAAAAAATAATAGAACAATTATATTTTTTCGGTTTTTTTCTCTTTTTAACAAATTATGCTGCACACAAAATTTTGTTTTATAAATTTTTATTAAAAATTTATTTTAATTGAATCTCGAATCTCGAAGGTTTCGGAACATCATGAAAAGTTAGACAACCGCTGTTTTATATCGTATGAATGAATAGATGGAAGAACGAATGACTGTTCCCTTCAAGGACATTAACGATGACACGTTTACTACGGATTGCAATAATTTCTGTCATCGTATTCCCAGTAAGAGCGTTAATGATCGTTCACCGAACGATTCGTTTAACGAGAGCGATTTGTTTGATTGAAGTCAGACGCGATTTTATTGTCGTCTAACGTCAGAAACTTGCTTATTGTATTGTGTATGTACAAGATCTCTCTGTTAATATATACAAACACGTGTTTAATGTTAAACGAATCATTATTAATATGGAGAAATGGATAGTATTTAGATAATTTTAGCTCTCTCTCTCAATTATTTGCGAATAGAAAATTATTATAATTAATTACATTAATTAGAGTGCAGTGAGTATTATTGCAGTGAATACAGATGTAATAATAATAGTTCATTATCACTAATAATCATGAAATAATATTTTACTTCCGTACCGAATTAGCGCTATAACAATTACTGTTATTTTTAAAAGATGCTATTTAACAATTTGATATTTTTGTTTATAAATTTCTCAGAATATTGATCTATTACACGCTGCTCAATTATCTTTACTGTTAATAATAAGATTAAGATACGCATATATATTGCCTCTTATGTAGTGCTACTTTTGAAAGTAGCACCAGATACCGGTTTTGTTTATCCGTTTCTTAAAAACAGTTAAAAGACGTTGACTTGCATATATACGAGTTTACAAATTAGAATATACACATACAAATGTGCGCTTCATATATGCGAGATAATATGATCTTTATCACGAAATACTATCCAATAAATGTTAAATTAAGTCAAAAGTTTAGCGGTAAATTTGTAACCATTTAACATATAAATACACTGTTTAATCTATAAAATTGATACATAATGTGAAGAAACGTGTATTCATCAATAGATTGGGAAATAAAATTCTTTGAGAAGATTGTCAATTTCAACTCTGACTATATGACGCATAAGCTGAGGTGCAAATCAATGAAGCCGATAATTATATACGATTGCTCATTTATATGCTGCAGCAATCATTGCAGAAATATTTCGAAGAAAGAACGAAATGAAATAGCGAAATATAAAAATATACTGTTAAAACATAATTTTTAAAATATTTTTCATATTGCAATTTATGCATTTAATTATTATTTGTTCTTTAAAAGAGAACATATAAAAAACAGATTAATCGAAGTTTATTGTTACCTCTCTTCGTGATATCAATTAGATATCTCGGTACATTGTGCACTATTTTGTACCGATTAAAATCTAATTGAGAAAAAATCGTGTAATTACATAGTAATTTAACAGTTTAAGAGTTTCTATTGAAGTTAATAGCATATGAGGAGTTTATCTCGATTCTACTTCAATATCACTATTATTAAAAAGCAAAGAAAATACATTTTTGATTTACAACAATGTTGACTGACGTTCGCCAAAATTGCATATATTGATAGTCTTTTTCAATTTCGAGCGAGCAGCGATGTCGGCTCGTGATATATTGCTTTCACCGAAGGACATCAAGGAATGATGTGAATGAAGCTGGTGTATTATTTCATGAAAACTGAAAAATAATAACAAATAATTAAAAGAACTGAATGAATGAAATACATGAATGAATTGTGCGCACGTAATAGCACGCGTTATATAATTTAATTAAAATATAATATAATATTATTCCACTACAAATATTAATAAAAATCATTCATCAGCTGAAATAGCAAGTATCTTTTATTCTTATCGTATTAAATTTTTTTTACATACTTGAGGAAATCGATTTAAAAACGAAAACTAACATAAACGATATGTATCTAGTAACTTCTAGCTATAGATAGAGCTTAATTTACGTAGCTTAGCTTGATATCTGCTATAAATATCGTAAGAAAATATGTATAATAATAAACATACAATAAACATAATAACGAGAATAACGAGAATATTTATTGCCATTAATAATAATCGTTTGAATATCGAGATCTGTAATTATAGTTGCGTCTCGGATAAGAATCGTAGGAATTATATCTTCGATAAGCCGATCTTCTATAAAATTTCTGCTGCGCCTCCTGTCGATATCTAAAGAGCGGTCTAAAAACAATATCTGCAGCGACATCCATGTCATCTAAATCTTTAGGATAATTAGTATCTGCATCCGAGGTCCAAAAGAGTGGTGTTGCAATGTCAATATGAGGCACTGCGACTGGCAACGGATTTTCATTTATGTGTTTATTGTAGTGGGTCTTTATTGTAGTCGGCGGTGAAGATAATTGCCCCTAAAAATTTGAGAAAATATCTTTTAATTTTTCCTCAAATTTTTATTTTTCCATTTTTAAACACAAATAATGTAACCCAATTAATACCTATAACTAATCTTGCAAATTATAATTAATTAGATAATAATAGTTATCTTTTATTAAAATTCTGAAATGTTATCTGTGAAGTATCGCGCATATCTTGACAACATAATTTTAAATTTTATGCAACGTTATATTTTCTAATTTAATATTTTCTAATCTATTAATATAAATGTTAATATAAAATATATAATGCTATTTATTTATTTGAATATTATTTAGAACTATTTTAGAAAAATAATTCGGTAGAAAAATCGTCACACACGCAGAGTTATCATATTTTGATAGTTTATCTGTTCACTTCGAAATCTTACATTTAAAAAAAAATTGAAAAACGCTCTATATAAAGATTATTTTCTTGAAAATAGTGAAAATCGATTTACCTTCGACAGGGAAGAAGTGAGTTGCCAATTATTGGAATTCACGCTCCACGAGTTTCTATCAATGTAATCTCGAACGCTCCGTTGAATTTCGTCGCGTTTGTTCTCCACTTGATTCTTCAAGGCATCATCTCTTGATAATGTTGTCGCAATCGGCACGTCGATTCTATCATCAGAGATCTTTGCGGGATCAAGAAACGCTATGATCGGCACCGATATCGCCGGCGATAAATGTTCCGGAAGCGTTATTTCCTGAGTCGGGTTTGGTATGAGATATGGAATTTCTTGCGGTGCTTTATCGATAGGAAACAACGGTTTCCGAGTAGTCTTAGAAAACTCGGTTAACGCTTCATAGAAATCATGTTGCGATGCATAGAATGGCTTATTTTCATCTTTCTGGAAGATTATATATGTTTAATAATGCGTTTAATAATCGCAAGCGCTTTGATGACTTATTCATAAATCTCATAAAATACAACAACAAATTTGCTAACATCGAATCAAAATGATTATATACGTATAGTGCAAAAGAAAAATAAATTGCATGTTTCTTTTTATACATATATAAAACATAATGCAAGGGATTTCAAAAATTATCATCTTTTATACTGTTAAGCAAGCTACAATAAACAAATTCTTTGCTTATTTGGAATTTAATACATGCGTCATATTTTTTCAAAATAACCAATCAATTATGAAAAGAAAATGTTAATTATTAATTTTTTTTTTTTAAGACTAAAAGAGGAAGAGAAATTCTAAAAATTAAAATTAAATTAAAACCAAATAATAAATAATCAATAATAAATAAATAAATAAATTGGCGCATTTAAATATCAATTCTTTCATATTTTATACATTCTTTCGTATCTTACCGATGAGTTTTCATATTCATCTTCATCATTCTCGGTAAAGGATTGGTTATCTGTAAATGCCAAGCCATCCACATCTGTTCCCGCATTTACAGTCTCTGTTATATTTTTTTTCACATCCTCTAAATGCATCATGGGAACGACGAGAACCTGCTCGCGTTGCGACACCACCTTAAAAAAAAAACAAAAAAAAAAAAGAGAGATAATATGACAACTTATTTTCTAGCAACAATAGAGTAAAATCGATTTATGTACTAAATTTATCTTGTTCTCTTTCTCTTTCTTTCTAAACAAGAATCATCTCTACACCGAAAACAATTTGACGCAGTAATAACAATTAATATTGCGCATAATTATGTAATTTCTTCCGATAGCTTATTGACATTTCCAAACTGCTGTTACATAAATGATTAATCATACTTTAAATTAGTCTGTCATCGTTAATGAAAACTAACAATCCTAATCATCCTCATGATTAACGAACTAATTGCTAATAGCAGTATTCAGTTGCATTCTTAGACATCGTCTTCCTCGTTGAAAAGATACATTAAAATATTGGATTAATGTGTATTAATATTATAATTAATCACATATTTTTTAATTGCATTTTCTGAAAAGGATATCGTATAGAATGTTTTTGTACGAACCTTAGTGGGTTCAGTGGCGGGCAAAACAAAGACCTTTTTTTTTACTACCAAGCCTTGCAAGGATCCATTGCCGACCGCGTCTTGCACAGCATCCTGGACCACTGGATCTTGCACAATAGCAGCCAGCGTATCGTTTGTATTTTGAGGTTCCGTAGGCAATAGATTCGCCACGTCTTCATATTCCACAGGTTTCGCGTTCGATGTTCCAAGAAACAATAGGAGGATAATGGAAAACATGACATCTTTTTTTCCCATCTAGAAAAATGCGATAAATTTATTAGAAATATGCTATTTTGATCTTGATTTTCTATATCACTTGGGTGTAATTAAAAAAACAAGCCTTCTTGTTATTAAAATTCAAGTACATTTTACTTTCTTTTAATTTATTAATATAATACAAATTTAATTATTAATAATTATCGAGATATTTATAATATATAAGATGTTATATATATATTTAAAATATTAATGTGTCAAATATCTCTCTTTTTTATGATATGTCATTAAGATTAATTATATGTGTGTGTATGTCTCATGATATTATATGTATATACATGTTAATTTAAATATATCTTTTTAAATTGAAAAGAACGACACTAAAAAATTTCTTCAAAATTCATTAAATTATACTTCTCATGTTTCTTGTGATTTTATGACTCATCTGTCTGAAATAGAAAACTTTGTATTGATTGTTCCTAACGTAAAGTATAACATATATATACATATTCTATGCACATTTATACATGTTGTGTTAATTATCACGTGAAAATTGGGTTTTTCAAACGCCACGATTGATGTAAGAACGTACCAGCGAATCGTTTTTCATCGCGATGACGAAGCTCTGCGACGTTTCTCTTGCTGCTTCGATGAGATTGTCTCGCCAAGGATTTTCCAGCTCTGTCAAGGTATAACGGACCGTACTGGCTTTATACGACGTGCTGAAATAATTATCGTCACCCCGCTAATAAACGTGAGTATCAACCTTGCGGTAAACTAATACCTTCGTAGGATGCTGTATCATAAAGGAGATCATTAATCGTCGATCATGGGGTGAATAATTTCGCCAACGAGTTGTAAACTTGTATCTTTTACATATATTTTCTTTTTGTATAAAGTGACTATTATTTTTTATTTTAATTGATGTACTTGTGAGCACAATAATCCCTTATAGTTTGACAGTTACGTCAACGGAGAAAAGAAACTGGACATTTATTTTATTTATTTTTCATACAAGTATTAATTTCTTATATATATTTTCGTAAGTTTTTTTTCTTTCGAAACAGAAAATATACAAAATACTACGAGAATGTATATTGCGATACTTCGGAAACTGCCGACCGAACGAATATTTTACTTATCGTTAGCGCTTTCTTAACGATATGTCTTCGAGACTCGGTGATGTTTAGCGAGCGGTTTAGCAACGAGTCCTGGATAACGAGGTATAAAAGACTCGTTTCAGCTTCCTGAATCTCTAGTCTGCGACGAGAAATTATACTATTCAGAAAAAAATCGTGCACGGAGAATGGAACGCCTCAGCATCATCCTCTTCTCCCTCGCAATTTTGGCGGAATCAACATCCGTTGGCTCGTCAACGACGACTGAAGCTTCGAGGGGCAGTGGATGCGACGCGAGAAACGTCATCGAAAAACCTCATGCAGATTTACTGAAGTCAAAAGGCGTAAAGAACGATCCTGAGTGCTCCTTGGTGAACCAGAACCCCGTAAAAGATACGGTCCAAATTGGAGAACAGTTTGCGGCGGGTCTACATTTGAATAAAATATCAGATGCATCCACAATCCCATCCATCAGCTTCTCCAACAACTGTACGAAGGATGTACAGTATACAAAAGGCATTGAGAACCGAAAAGACGATGCGTCTACGTCGAATCACAAAGACGAATCGGATGTAGATCCGTCGTCTCACAATATACCACTAGATTCTCCTGATTTAATATCGGCTCGCCTGGCTCGCCAGGTCGAAGAGAGCGATACGGATTACTTTAATCCCTCATCGGTCGAAAATATCAGTGCCGAGCCCGATGTCGAGAGCGAAAATATTGGTTCGTCGCAAGAGAGTTCGGATCTCGAGGGTGATCTTGGCGTGGCCGAAGATAGATATCGATTTCAATATCCTTATTGGTATCGAGGACAGTTTGCAAATCAAAGGTATCGGGCGAATGACAGGAGAGAGCCCTATCGCAACTACTTGAGGTATCCTGTATTTCCAGGAAAATAAATTTGAGATTTGATTTTCTTTCTTCTGTCCTTTCTTGCTCTTCAAAGAAGAATTAGATTTGCATAGTCAATTTCATGGTGGACAATGTTTTAAAAAATAGTGTAATGGAAAGAAAAAAATCCTTTTAGAAGAATAATATTGTGTCACAATAGATGTAAGCAGATAATTCTTTAATTCTTGTACTGTAATTAGCACTCCGATTGTAATGTTCATTGATGATTAAAAAGATGGTCTCTGAAGTAATTCTGTAACAATATTTAATAAGTTATGTTTTATCTCGTTTTATATATAATTAGAAAAAAATATCTTCTCCAAAATATTTGTACTAATAATTTCTTTAAAAAGGGTCATTTTCTAAAAAAAAAAAATGGATTATAAGAATATACTTAATAAAATTAAATAATAAATTGTCAATTTTTGTTCATTCTGCACAGATATTTTTGCATATTGTATCAATAACAAATTTATTCTTTTTTCTAACAATAAGATATAAACATTATTTGTAGCGCATGTGAAACTAATATCTCGCAAATAATATCAATATATGTAAAAATAAATTTATCAATTGTCTTAAACTAACAGATATGAATAACGAATAAAAATACACTGTACAGATAACATCAATATCTGAAAATGTAATATTATAAGTCTTATAAAAACAAATAAATCTGACATAGAACAATCTCTCGATATTCGAAAGATACATGAATAAAAAATAAACCAATTTATAAACAACGTGTTTTGTATTTCTATAAAATTTTATACACGTATTTTCGCTTAATTACACATGTAACATTTCATCAAAGAAATCGTATCACAATCGTATAACATTCTCATATATATACATTCAAGTAAATTATAAATTCAATTGCATTCTGCAACTTTGGTAAGTAGCCTTTTCAATATTATTTTTAACTAGTAATCGACTTATATAAATAAAATTAAAAGAAAATGCAACTTATCAACTATTTAGAAGATTCAGTTATAATCTGACTTAAAGTAACTTATAAAAGAGATCATATGTGATCGTAAAACAGCTAAATGCTTCCCTGGTTTTTCCAGTCGCCTTTGTAGTTCCGACATCGTTTAAAAAAAGGCCTCGTTGAGTCAGCGCATCCGTTAATTCGTACCGTTAATGTCCGACAAAACAACAAGGTCCACAACCTTTTAGCGTAATTACTAAGAAGTCCCTCATGTCGTTTAAAAGTTCGTCCGCTTTTTTTAAAAGCTTCTTTCTCTCATTGGCGGCCTCGTGTTTTTTTCTCCTCTTTTCGTATTTTTTTTTTTTTGTTTTTTAACTAAATTCCGCCGGCAAGAGAACAGCTTTGTTTGTGCCAGCCTTTCAAATTTTCATGCTTCCGCTTCGTCATTAAACTTAAGTTCTTTTTTTTCGTGAACATATATAAGAGTATCCGCAAACGACAAGCTTTATTTCGTAAAGTTACATAAAACTGTGAGCTGCGTACGTGAATTTTACGATAGAAAAACATGTCATATATTGTCGTCATAATAGCTTATCGAACAGGCAATTTAATCAAGTCATTTCAATCGCCAAGACAATTTTCATTTTTCTTTTATCCTATCCATCTTCTTTTATCTTTGTTTATCAAATATTAATTTAATTATTCATTATTCATGATTTCTTGTCATACAGGCTCTCGATTCTTTTTCAATCTTTTAGGATTTTAAAGATCTTTAGAGCTGTTAAGACTTTGTACATCAAAGTCTCTAAATATCTCGAATGTATATTACCTTCCCGATAATACCAAAATGAGATAATAGTCGTCGTGCCGAATCCATCACAAATCGATTCTTCCTTACTCAGTTTATATTCGCCTCCCTCGTCGAATCGCATTTCTGGCACGTTGTCGATACGCGACCTGCTGACGATAGACGAAGAGAGGACGAAGAACATTGGTACCAGCTGCAGTCTCGAGGTCATTATCAGTATCTGTTTTCTCAATGCTGCGTTTTTCGACATCCAAAGAGTTTTTGGTGTTTTCATCCGCAACCTTAGAATCGTCATTTAATGAATATATCGGTTCTTCATCTATGGCAGCCTGAGTTTCATCGAAGTCCTCAATAAAGATTGGTACCGCAAACAGCGAAGAACCATACATGGTTGCAATTCTAAGGGGCGAAGCATAAGAGCAGGCGACAAACAGTAGAGCGAAGACAATGATTTTGGCAGGCATCTGAAAAAAAATGAAAGATCGTATCTCTTTATATCTGGAAATTTATAAGCTTCAAAGATTTGCAATTTATAAGTTTCAAAGATTTGCGAATAATTAATAGCTCATTGAAGAATTAAATTAACTTTGCAATTCGATAAAATAAAATTTATTAGATATTTAGATAAAAAATTGTTCAACATAAATAGGAAATATATTTCAAATAAACATATTTGACAAAATAGAACGAATGTTTTTAATAATTCTCTTCAATATTAAATAAGTAATCTCAGAATTAGAATCAAAATTAGAGAGCTTATTTCTTAAACATATTTCAATTATGCATATATAATTAATTTTATTCAAAATTTATTCTTCTTTAGTCTCTAGAAAGAAAATACTTTTTTCAAACATTCTATAAATTACACGAAAAGATTTATTGGGCTTGTAATATAAAAATTATAACAAAAAGTAACATATATATATATCACGCGATGGATGATTTTAATTTATGTAAAACATAAAAAATCAACTCACCATTTTACGTCTGGAAATCTCGGATTATCACCGACTCTTCGCAAGGAAATAACGATAGCTTCTGCAAGCTGATTACTCGAAGAAGGAGAAACGAGTCTCAACTCAAGTGTCTCCTAAGAGTAGAGTACAATAGGCGCGGCAGGATAGCTCTCTCGTGACTTTATGACCGAGATCGAGTATTATTCGGTATTTATACGAAACAATGACGTCAAACCAGAGCACGCTAATCATACAATGACGTTCTACGACGGGTGATAAATGACCTGGTAAACCAGGTGGACATGATTACACGTCGAGATCTATCCTGGGCGTACTACGTTGCTTCTTGTTTTGTTGCCGATTTCGCAGGTGTTAACTTGACTACAAGGGAACGATATTATATATCTCCTGGGTGGTCTGTTTACGCGAAAAATATTGATAATTTGGCACATCGCACACGGATTTGGGATTTCCAAAAATGCATTAAAAAATATACATCAATGTGATAAAGCGACAGAATTTAAGAAATTTTGCTTTCGATCGCAAACTGCGCATTCCGTAAGATAAATCTAATTTTCTCTTCATCAGCTTCTTGTGTGTTGTGCTGATATATATTTCCTATATATACATATATAATTCGTAGAATTATTTAAATCATAATGTATCACATTTATAAATTTATTCCGTCCTACTTTTTTATATTTTTATTACAATTATAATTTAAAGTGTACTCTGTTGATTTTATCAAAAATAAAATTTATCAAGTTAATAAAATAAAATAAAATTTCCATTTTAAAATAAATTGAACTTCATCTTTGTTAACCAGTATTTTTCATCTCATAATAAATAGTAACGGGGGAAAAAAAACCCCAGAAAAATACTGTTAAAGCACTTAAAATAATTAAAATATAAAAAAAAACTGCTTCTATATATTGCTAAAATAAACATTTTGATATTAAATTAATTGATTATATTCTATTATATTTATTGTTATTTATCGATTATTGTTAATTTTAATCGAAAAATAACAAGAATAAATTTTATAATTTATTTTATATAATATTATAGAAGATATTCTTTCAAAAAATAAATTAATATTTCGTTGTGCAAGATGCAATGTTGTTAGATCTTCACGTGATGTATGACATAAGAGAGAACTGTCGTAGAATGTTCTGCGATGTTACACATTGTTACATCATTGCACATGTGAAAATTTAATTTTACTCTCATCAATATAGTGCATAATAAATCATCATTTAAACTAAGAAAAAACATTCAACTTGTTAATAATACGATGAAAAATGCAATTTGTTCCGTTGACGTAATAATAATGTAATAAAGAATTTTTTAGCAATTTATTTTTATTCGTCATATTTTGCATTTGTTATCCAATTCTTACTTTTTATGATTTCAGAAAATTCTTTTCTTTATGTTTCTTATTTTATAGTATAAGATTTTGTATTACTAAAATAAATTATTATCTGAAAATTTTCATACCTTATTTTATTTTCAATTTGCAAGATCGTCAAAGACTGGAAGAGGATGAAAATCGTGGGAGCCCTTGAATTTTATAATCTAGGACTCGAGAATTCACGCGGAAACAAATACACGTACATCGTGTTGTTTTTGTGTAGCAAACAATCTGATTTATTTTTCTATCAAGCATTGCCACTGTATTAAAACAGATTCCCGCGTCTTCTTTTTTTAAAACGCGACAAGGCACAAAACGGAGAGTTATTGCAGGAGAACGATTATATCATTCGTTCTTTCGATTTTAGATGGTGGACTCGGCCTCCTCGTGCACAGATTCGTCGCCTTCGGTAGTTTCGCTTTTTGATCTGAAAGAAATCACCAGATAAGGATCTCTCCGGACTTTGATTGGACGGAAAAGGCTTAAGTACGAGAGATGACAGATGATAAGAATCGAAATAGTTCCGCTAATAACTTTAATATACGGAATACGGTTTTACGGTTCGTATCGCTGATGTATGAACATATTATAAACATTCTCCGGGGTTTATTCGTTTTTTACGAGGTAGGACGGGATTAAGGTCACACGAATCAAACCGTTTATTTCGAAAAATTGGTATATAACTTGACAAAATTCTGCAAAAATTAAGATGTGACGATTTTAGAATGAATTGTATTTAATATGGTATTTACACAATTTTCGAAATAAACGATTTAATCTCGACTCTACAATGAAGAACGATATCAACAACAGATGTACTATTATCAGCAACTTGTATATTCTCGAAAATGAGATTCGTGATTGATCTAAAATATTATTTAAAAGATTTAATTAATTATACTGATACTAGTACAGCCATTATTGTTATGACATGACGATAATCGGAAGCATAATAATCTAATTAAAAAGTAATATGCATACCAGGAGTCGCCAATCTTTGATGCAAAGAAAAAGCGCGTACATTATATTTGTGAATAAAATATATGGACACAAAATATAAGGTTCAAAAAATATTTTAATATTTACTAAACAAGCAATTAACATTTTTTTTAAGATACTCCTGGTAAACATCGGATTTTCTTATTAATCGTCGAATAATTAAATAAAGAAAAGTACAAATTAAAAAATTCCTCTTCTCGATTTAACAAATAATCAATAATTCATCGCACTATTAATCTTAATGAAATAAACTACTTCTTTCTATGTGGAACCAAGTATATAAAAATTATAAAAGTATCAGGTTAAAATGTCTTTTCACGTGATTGTCTGGGATCCACTACATAGTTACATCGATCGGTTTGTAAAAAACATCTGTATTACCTGAATCCATAGTACATGAATCCGAACTGTCCACAGAGAGAAAACATATTTGTTTTGCGAAAATAAATTTACGATAAAAAATGCACAGTAAATTGTAAGGATTACGTATGTCCGACTCGTAATCAAAAATTAGGGTACGAAATCTACATAATATGAAAGATTCTATTTTCAGTTCTTCCGGCTGCGTAAAATATCTGCCAAGTGCAAGTCTCTACGATGAAGAGTCTCGTAAGAGACGATCGTTTCGATCCGATACACATGTATGCTCGTGAGATCATCGATCTTGTCGCTCTGTTACTTCCGTATAAATAATATTTTATTGCATGCAGGTCTTTCGTAATATCAGTTCAGTACCTATCCGTGCAAAAATTGTCGTTTCTCGTGGCAAAGCAGCGGAACAATGATGGAGAGAGCGATTTTGTCATTCACGAAAAGATTATTCCATCGTGTCGATTAATTATATGTATGAATAAATTTTAAAAATCGAAATCATGTCCGATAATTAGGATAAATATGCTCACTAGCGATGACATAGCTGTGGCGAAGTTAGAGATTACGGAGGACTTTATATTATGTATTACAGAAAAAGAAATAAATTTAGTAAAGTTGTTAGTGCGATTAGTAAAGTTTCGGATAAAATTTTCATGAAATGTTTCGCCGATAATGATTTGACCGATTTTGACAATCTTTCTCTCTCCGTCGTGTTGCGTATTTCGCTCCTCTCTCTATTATTTTTCTTTTTTTCTTTCTTTATCCAGTTCTTCTCTCTCTCACGCTTCCAATTTCCATTTTTTTTTTCTTCTTCCTTTACTGTGCGCATCCAATTTTCTATACATTAAAATACCATTCGACGCTACAGTCCTACAACGATACACCGTAAATGTAATTAACTACGAGTTGCAGGATGCAGAATGGGCTAGAGAGGAATGTTATCCTCGCCGACGCTATACGATTATTCGACGATTGTTACTTAGATCTTCGAAAAGTATTTGCAATACACATAATAATTATAGAGATACATAAATATATGGTTTATATTCTTATAGGTAATATATATTTTTCTGAATATATTTCAGAATTTTTTTTCTTTTTGCTGACTCTCTTCTATCTATTCTTGCACTTTGAGAGTTAAAAAAATTTTTTAAAAAGACAACCATTCGTTTCACAAGATACCTAATTCTTCATTGACGGCCGATTAATCGAATAAGCGTCCAGCTCTTTCTACTCTCACGTACTTTTGTCTCAATCTTTTGAAGCACGCTCACATACAATTATCTATTTTTCTTTCTTTATCTTGAGGTAAATTCGTGTCTTTCCGCATCGACGATGGATGATCGTCAACCATGTGTAACTGTAAAAAGGCCCCGTCGTATATATAAACGTAGACTAAAAAGACATCACGTGATCTACAAAGTGTATGTTCTAACTGATGCGCTTCTAAGAGAGAGAATTCAAGGACTGTTAATTTTCCCTGTCTTACCATTCTTACATCTGCCTAAAATGCGTACACTCGACTTCTTATCATTATTTATTTAATCCGGCTGCCAAGCGCATCGATCGATCGACTCGTAACCGATATCGTCATATATGATCACGTATATTGCTTTAAATTGAGGAGATGAGTTTCAAGTCCAACATTCTTTTCGCGCAGGATCGAGCGCGCTTGATTAATCGTTTTCTCAACATAGACTTCCACTCGAGATACATAAGCTCGGAATCATTGCTCGCGCATTTCATGTATTAATGTACCCTGAAGTACCCGATCGCTCGGCAATCCGGAGATTATGATAAATTGATTAATTCGAAATGGGCTCTCTTTCTTGATACACATCGCAAGAATATTTGTACACCTAATTTTGTAAGATAAAATATAGCGAGAGAGAAATTGTAGTCTCCAATAAGACCCGCATTTTTATTAAAATTGTTCCACGTCGGAATATGCTAATTTTTTTCGATTAAAAAGGAAGCTATATAAATTCTTGATTATAAAAAAAAAAAAAAAAATTATATACAACTTATAAAAATTGTGTATGGAAAATTGAAAAAAAAAAAAAAAAATAAGAGATATCTATTACTTAAAATATAGTGACAGCACCGAAAAACTATACCATTTCGAATGAATCACACAATCTGATAGATATATTTACTAGATAATTATCTACTTATATATTGTCAGATATATATTAAGAACGGTTCGCTTCTCCACGGTGACTATGCTCTTCCAAAAAGGGGAGAGATCCGCTACCGTTACATTATTTTTAACCGATCGCTGTGGTTTCACTTTCTTCCCCTTGTTTATACGAGTAGGCACTTAGCTATGTTTCTGTGTTTTTTTTGCTTGTATGTATATAACGTTATGTCTATTGTACACACGAGTAATATAAAAGAATGTGTCGCCGGATCTGCTCTTTTCGTGTCTTGCCCGATGCTGATTGCGAAGCTCAGTCAGACGCTTTCAGAGGCTAATAATATAAATTGTAATAAATCATGTGTATGTATAAAAAAAATTATTATTTCTAAAATAACTGGCAAGAAGATAATGGTACCTTTTTGTAAAAATGACATGAAATTAATAAAATTATATTATAATAAAGGTAGAAGATAGGAATATATACTATTGTACGTGTGTGAATGTGTGTCTATGTGTGTGAAAATATTTTGTACCCCGGAGAAATCAATTTCCAATAATAATGTGCGAAAGTTGCGCTCACAATGTTCTCAATTAATGCTTCACGAGTTGCACGATCAACATCGGCTCCCATCCTACTTCGCACTCCTATTTCGTATTCATTCCCTTCATGCACGCATTAAATTTATACACGCACACACATACACATACATACACACACACAGGCACGCACTTCGGAGCGCGCATCGGTTTTGGAACTTTTAATTAGCACCGTGTCTTCGTGACCTGTGAACCTACGTGAGCGTAATATGTCTCACTTCCGGAAGCTTCGCGCGATCGTCAACAACAGGGGAGATGAGTGTCTATGATCGTAACGTCTTCGCTCTTTCTCGGGCGTAAAACGATGATAAATAAATTGCGAATTGCAATATCTCTCGATTGATACGCGATAACGATTAATCGCGAAATTAGTTTCGCGCCGAATCCTGCTTGATGATAGATAGAGAGAGAGAAAGAGATTGCAGTTTTTACATATACTTATATAAATAATATCTCGATAAAAATTAGATAACAATATATAGTATATTAATATAGGTGCATAAAGTTAAAACGTGTTGTTGACAATAAAGAGAATACTGCATATCCCCTCGAGTTCCTCGTAGAGTACTTTTTTTGTTTCAATTTTTTTTTTTTCGCCGCGTACCATTCCATAATCACGCGAAGAGCACGTCAATATATATTTATATATACGCAAATCCGACGTGTTTAAAACCTCGTTGGGAGATCGTGTTCCAACGGCAGTAACGTACAAAAGTAGAAAATACGCTTTGGCGAACGCGCGTTTTTTTCAGATATATATATTACCGCGACGTATGACCGACTGCACACGCTTCCCTCATTACGCTTCATCTTTGGATGGAACACGATCTGACAAGTCTTTCTCTCAAGATGATCTATATAAAAGCTCGACTTAAGAAATACGCGGGCTTAAACTCTCATTATTTCACCGTTTCGTTTACTTCGTCCACCTTCCGTCTTCCTAGAAGTCATTAGACATACTCAGTCTTTATCCAACGCCCAATGTACAGTTTGTAACATATATATGTTATTGGGCGATGAACTGAAATACACATTTTCTAAGATTTTTTTTTCTTTTTTTTTTTTTTTTTCTTAAAACTTCCCCCGTTTCTCTAACGATTAATGTAACTTCATTATTCGAACTTTCGGAACTTAATATACGAATATTGAAGTAGAATGCAATGTGTAAAAATGGCTCGATTTAAAGAAGAATCAAAGGCGAGAATCTATAATGCAGAAGTAACTAATATCTCTTGGAAATAACAATTTGTGTTATATACAGAATATATTTTCGCGTCTGTTCTTTTGATGCTACCAATGATTTATCGTTCTTATAATTTCGTAATTTCTGACATCTATACTTTGTGAATCAAGTAATACTAAAAATAAATAATAATCGTTCATGATAATGAAAAGATTTTTGATAAACTCAATTTTTTCATATGACTAATGTATCTAAAAAAATCTAGAAAATCCAATTTTATTTAAAAATAAGAAAAATTTAAAGCTAATATATCCATATATCAGGAATGTCTTGTTGCAGAGTAAAGTAATCGTTTCTATAATTCTATAATATTGCTGTGCAAAATAATAGGATTCGTACAAATAGCAAGCTTTAACACGAGTTTTTCAGTAGCTGCATCAAATTTACATCTCAAATGACAATTTACAAAATGCAACTATAAAATCTGTTGTAACAAAAAAAAAAGGGAAAATAAAAAGATCGAAAATAAGAAAGAAAATATATCTTACTCATAGCCCATAAAAAATCAAGTGAGATTACTACAAGTAAAAAAAACATCTTTGAAACACTAGTTTGTAAAGTGTCAATATATAATATGTATAATTCCTTTTATGAGTGTTTTTGATGTGAAACACAATAGAATCTACTTCAATTGATAAGTAATTAAAAAGACATTCATCTATAGAAACTAGAATAAAACTGTTTAACAATTTCTCTCTAAACCTAGTGTACTTCTATTTAATCTCTATTAAAGAAATTAAAAGGCATATTTCCAAAATCAATTAAACTCATATTTTTTAATATGGAGATTACGAGCTTATTATTATGAGCTTCCACGAACTTTGTAATTCGTAAACTCCATAATTTGAAAATATAAATCTAAGACAAATTGGAAATTTCGCCAGACAATTTGGAAATTTCAGTTCATTTTGATACCCTGAAATATATATTATTAATAGTAAGCCTAGTTCGCATACTTAAAAATGATTCATTAAAAATCACAGAAATGTAATCTGCGCCTTTCTTGCTTATCGATTGTTATGTTAATTGAATTACAAGAAAAATATCGGGTACTAGTATAGAAATGTACATTCACGAATTATTTACGGAAAATGACGAAGTCAAAGTCATTCACCTTCCAGAAGATGTAGTCTTCCAAATTAAAATTGACTATATTGATAATTAATTCATATAACTTTATATGTATAACCATGATTCGTACTAAGCGTGACTATGTAATACTATACCAGCTTATCATCACCGCTATAATGTGTGAATAAAGACTGAATGACTGCTCAGAATCGCGAATCTAATCATATAATGATATAGTAGTTTATTATGTAACTAGAGCAAATCTGAGTAAATATTTTTATCGAAGAGAATTATGAAAAAAAGCACGAAGAAAGCTAATATAACTATATTCCATATTCTCTCATTATAATGTTTCCGTAAACGCGTACATCAAACAAGCTACTCGCTTTTCGATAGTAACAGTTTAAGGGGAAGTAAAAAATTGTGAAAAGAACATATGATACGCGCCCTAACGTTCTAGGTACTTGTCGAGAGTAAATCACAATATAAAAATACAAATCGAAAGTCCTTTTCCTTTTCCTGCCTTCGTCGATTTCCGATTCTGCAATTATTATTCTGCTCGAACATACAAGCAGCGTGCTCTTGGTTACTTCTTAGCGCTGTTCTTTTTCTCTTAACGTTTTCTTTTCTCGCTTATTGTTTCGATATGTGGAAACAATATTATGTTTGCGATATCGCTGGCAATGCACGATTATACTACGGGTCGTACAGTACGCTCTTTTTCGATTTCTCAGAGATGTTTTAGTCAAGATTAAGTTATGAAAAACCTTGCATTATAGAATCGCGTGTTAAAAAGTAACCTTCCTTCGATTATCTAGATCATTCAAATGTTGCTGAAAATTCGCGTGTACGTACGTACGTACAATACCATTAAATGCGATACGATAGATCTAACTACGCATGTACAAATAATAATACAGCGCTACGATACCCCCACCGATTCCAATGCCTAAGCCTATTGTAAGGGGCGTAAATAATGACCTCTTGAGCTTCTGCCATTCTTCCGTTTCCTTCTGTCGGCGTTTCATCTCGCGCACTTGCGCCGCCAGTCGCTCGTTCTTTTCCCGATTGCGCCGACGTAGTTCCCCTTTCCTGTTCCAAGAGAAAACTTATGAGTATCATAATAAATTAAATATTTAAATAGTTTGTGTTTGTTATCAAGAGATGTTACTCACGCGTCTGAATTGGACGGAGGACTGTTTGTCTGGAAAGAGTTATCAGTATCGCTGGGAGAGATTTCATCGCATATCGTGGTATCGTCTAGGCTTTGTTCACTTGTACAATTTGTAAAGGACATAGATGTATCTGTGGACAATTCTGCGTAATTCGGTGGTTCACTCGGTAGCGGCTTATCGGGTGGTGCACTTGATTCATCTGTACGTGACATAAAAGGTCATTTTTTAATTAATGTGAAAAGAATACTTTATGCGATAAAAAGAAAACGGAAGATAAAAGTACCACTCGATGCATCCGGGCTAGTATCTGCCATTATACTACGCGTCAAAGATTCTCCTCTCGGAGGGGGCAGAGGGGGAGGTTCATCATCTTTTTCTAATGAGTTGTTTTTATTATTCATCTCTTCATAATAATTCTTTAATATCTCGTTGTTCTCAGTATTCTGTAATATAAAATAATAAATTAATAAAATTCCGTGAAAATGTTGGTGATTAAATCTGATTACAATGGCTCAATGATATCAAATTAATTTTGTTTAAACATTCTCTTGTTTAAAAAGTTATTTAATGAAATCATATATATGTTTTGTAAAAAATAAAGATATAGATGCAAATATATAAATCTTTCCCGAGCTGAAGAAAAATATCAAAGAATCGAGATTAGCTCCTAGGACCTCCTATGAATTACCTACCGAATTGCCAAGTGGCGATTGTTTTGCTCCTTCAATGATGGCAGCGTACGAGAAACGCAGTTGTTCCGGCGTTTGTATCAGACCCATACGTGACCGTCTCATTTCTAGTAATACCTCCCGCACATTCACAGCGTTTAAACCGTTTTTCTCGATCTGCAATCAAATAATTAGCAGTTAATAATTGTTAAAACGGTTTCTTCCAGAACAGAAAACGCTGGCTCCATTCAACATACCAATACTAAGCACGTATCAACCAAGCATAATGTTCCCGATCTTCCTATTCCTGCGGAACAATGGACAATGGGTGGACCAACATTTTGATCTAATGCTCCTGATTGCCTAACGTCTGCCAAGAAACGTAAAAAGGCCGTTGGAGATTGTGGTACTCCAAAGTCTGGCCAAGTGGTATAATGAAAATGTAAGATTTCTCTACTATCGTTAGTTTCCAAGTCCGTTAAACTGTAAATAAGTTAGAAACATTGAAAACGTTGTAATAATGCTTGGAGAAAAATTAAGAATGATTGTCAATTATAAAACAAAGTTTGATGAGAATGATATAATTTATGTTATACATGCGTAATTATTTACCGTAATGTCCTAGTAGTATAATCTGAAGATTCTATCTTGCTGACATAGTCCACCTGTAAACTGACGTCTTCAAATATCATAGTAGGTTCGTGTGAGTCATCCAGAGGCCAATATTGATGGCATTTGACTTGATTCTTTTCGATTATCTTATTTAACATCAATACAGCTGTAGTATTTTGCTCCCATACCATCAACCAAAAGTGGCCAGCAGTATTCGGCAAAGGTCCTTGTGTCAGGATATATTGCCTATGAGCACGATCCACCTAAACACAAATTATAATACAAATATAATACATTTACATTGCAACATTTGTTGGCCACTTATATCATACAAATTATTTTTTATATAATTTAATATTTACCTGTATGTGATTGGCGTGAATATAGTCGCATACACCTCTTTTAAGAATAATTCTAGTGTGATCGTACGGTGCCACATCCCTGTAGCGATTCAAGTTTTTGTTCTGTGGTTTTTTTGATTCATTGCATGTATACTCATAATTTCCACATTCATTACGTATATGCTGGAAAATGTTAAAAGTCGTGATTAATGATAAATTCAGTAAAGCATATAAAGAAGCAATCTTTTACTGTCTTACACAAGTAAATCTATAAAAATGTTTCAAAATCATATAATGAATTCATATATTATATATTATAGATAGATTTCTACATGTTTCCGAAAGTTCAAAATTTGCTTTTAATCTGAATTTTCAATGTACATTCAACATACATCCAAATAAATTAATTTAGAAAACACAATCATATATGTAGATTATATAAATATGAGATTGCTCCAAAATATATAATACAATAAAACTCTGATTTATAATACAATATAATACAAATCGAGACTAACTTAGAAACTCAGTAAATAAAAATACACATTGGCTTATAATTTTTACAAATAAGATCAAATAACTAATTAACATATAAATCATATCATCAGATACATTGTATTAAAATAAACAAAGTAAAAAAAACTTCCCACTTTTAATATAACATACTTTCTACATATATTTTTACACATGTAATATTAATGTATATATTAATGTAATATAAATAAAAAAATTTTAATTACAGTATTATATTTTAATATATATTAAAATAAAATATATATTAATATATATTAAAATATAATACTGTAAAATATATATACACGAATATTAATATATTATATATATGAAATACGATAAAATCTTGATAAAAAGTAGCACTTCAGATAGAGATAAAAATTACATCATGTGAGATAAAATTCATTGAGATTAGGAGACAACATCACGGTAAAAGATATTAAGAAAGATATAGCAACTTTTAATAATTGTAGCATTCGAGTGTATCGTACATAATCGAGTTTCTCACGCTTCGGAGAAATTGCGTGTGATCGCTAAATATACTGAAACCATATATTTCCGAGCTGGAAACTTTGACCTTGAAGAGCACAATCATGCCATCGTATATACATAAACCGAGCAAAGGCGTACAATTGTCAATCTCCCGTTTGACAGATGCCACAAGTGACGTGTGTGAATGTGTATATGTCACTTTCTTTGCAACGAATTCTAATAAAAAACCCCATCTGTCAAGATTAATCTCAATCTTATGCGAATCGCAAATAGCAGAATAATATCGACGCAATAACGCGGAAGTCATTACATATAGCTACAGTTCGGCGAATTCGCGTGTCGGCATCGAATCGCACACTCTCTATTGTCTATCGATACATTCCACGAGATATTGATTACAAAATACACAAGAACGAGTTGAAAAAAAATTAAATACATATTCCCGCTACGAGATCACGTGTCGATCTGTCAAATTAAACGTCAAATCGAACGATAAAAAATACGTGGAATATATTTTTGCGCGAGTATGTGAATATTCTCTCCTGGCTCTACGATTTTTCTTCCGCGAAACGTTACCTATTCATATGCAACCTAGCGGTTCTCGAACCGGCAAATGTTCTCACGCAGTAATGGAGCGAATCTGACTTGTATAGAACGTCTTAGGAGTATTTTATGGGACAATTGGAGGAAAAGGTGATCTTGGAAAAACGATGAAGGCGAGACACGAGGGAGTCCGAGAGAGCGAGAGTGATAGGGAGAGAGAGAGAGAGAGAGAGAGGGAGAGAGAGAGAGAGAGAGAGAGAGAGAGGGCGAGAGGGGGAGAGAGAGAGAGAGAGAGAGAGGGGGAGAGAGAGAGAGAGAGAGGGCGAGAGGGGGAGAGAGAGAGAGAGAGAGAGAATGATAAAGAGAAGCCGGCACGACGTGTCAAACGTTAAAATCGTCGGAAATGGCAGCGGAAGAGCCGTCGTCGAGCGGAAGAGCGAGCCATTCCTCTCTCTCTCTCTCTCTCTCTCTCTCTCTTTCCCTCCACTTCCTTCCTTCCTTCCTTTATTCACCCTCGTTCCTTCTCTCACCTGATAGAGGATCGGCCAAGCTCCCTTGGAGTTGATCTCGTGATACTCGGTCTCGACGTTGCTGATGGTCTGCTCTCGCGTTTGCTCGCTGCTGGTCATCCTGGCGGCTCTCGCTGACTCCCGGATCTCCTGGATCCTCCTAACGGAACGTGGAAATAGAAGCACGCACGCAGTCACGAAGAGGCTGGGCCGCGCGCGTTGGACACACACATATACACACACACAAACACACAAACACGCGCTCGCACTCTTTCGATTCCGCTATTCCGCCGCTCGATTTAACGTCATGTGCGGACTGTCTCGTCGGCGAGTAGCAAGTTCCGCGTTGTCGAAGCGCGACGACGACAAAGAAATCGTGAAACGCAAACGGCGGTTCTGCAGAGGACTCGCAGACTTGCGTACGTAACCTATTATTGGTCCACCGCGACACGCGCGACTGCGCCTGCGCAGACTCGACGACGACGGCTGAGCTCGCAGTTCTCAAGCCTGCCAACTTAAGGGCTTTTGAGGCGATTGCTATTGGACGGCTGCTAGTTCCATTCTGGTGGCGCGGTTATTCCAAGTTTGAAAAGAGCGAATTTATATTTCTTTTGATGAAATATATTATATATTATTGTGAAATATATAGATGCTTCATATAATGACATATATATATATTATAAAAATTCCAGTCAAGTTTTTATGATACTGAAAAGTTATATTGTCAAATAAAAATATATAATTAATTAAATTGATTAATTTACTATTATGCGAGTATATTTTTACTTGGACTTTTACTTGACTTCATTTTCATTTTATGAAAGTTTTGGAATGTTTTATTAAGAACAATTTCTAAAATATAATTATTAGAAAAATATATTACATAATACAAAAAGTACAATTATGCGAAGTAGTTGCATTTCTTGAGAGAAATGTATCTATAATAATATTAAATTAATAATTAACATATATATAAATGTCACATGTTTACAGTATATTTATAATAGTTTTTTTTAATCAATGAAATACTGTTCAACAACAACTATTGGCGAGATTATAATATATTTGAAAAAAAATACTGTGAGAATGAAATAAATTATTATATATATATATTTAAGAAATAATATATATTATATTAAAAATATATACATAATAATATAAACATTTAATCAGCAAATGCACCGCGCAAATGAAAAATGCGAATCAATTTGTATAAATTTTAATTTTTCTTTTGAATTTTTGAGGGCTTTTTTTCATCTTCCTCATGATTTATATTTGTATTTTTATTGGTATCTGTACTTTTTCTTTTATTTAAAGCAGATCCTTTTAGTAGCCAAGAAGCCATAAAAGATTTTTGATTATCTTTTTTTTCTTCTCTATAGAAAATAAATGAATAATTTGTTTAATCTTGTCATACAATATTAAAAATTAATTAGAAATAGAGTTAAAAAAATGTATAGATTTTCTTAATGTATAGTTCTATAAATCATTAAAGATTTATCTTTAATTTTACAGATTTTTACTTACTGTGGTTTCATCTCTTTTCTACAATCAGCAGTTTTATGGAGTACATTATTAACAATCGTGGATACTGGATGCCAGCTCAAAGTTTGTTCTTGTAATATCATGTCATTTAACCTTTCAATAACCTCATCTGTCGATAAATCTTTATTTAACCATACCTAATAAAAGAAAATAGATTTTGATTAAATATATAAAAAATTTAGAAAGAATATACAGTATCCATATACTAAATTCATATCTTTCTGCAATGATATATAATGATATTATATAAACACTTACTTGACATTCTTCCTCGTTGCTCAGACATACTGGCATGCGATGATGCAGCCAAGACAAAATCTTATTACTCTCTCTTGTAATAATTGTGCAGCTATGTATAATTTTCCCCTGTAATAATAATACAGTCGATTACAAATATCTTAAATATTAATTATTTCTGATATAATAAAATAGAAAAAAAGCTTGTATACCTCTTCAGTTTTAAATGTTCCAAATATTCCAGCCAGTTTCAATACTTTGAAACCTTTCCATCCATCTATCTCAGAAAATTCATTATTCCATGTTGTGGGAACGTCCACTTTTATATCTTTATCTTGAGTTGCATATATATAATACGGTTGCTTTGGAGACTTGTTACTTGTACCAGCTTTCCACTCATAGAAACCCTCACAGACCACAATGCATCGTTGTTGATTTCGTAGCGATGGAGAATATAGTTTTGAGGTTTGTATGCTTTCCAGACGACCATTGTGAGTGGATAACTTATCTAATCGTTTTTTGTAATCTCCCTGAAAAAAAAGTTAAAATCTTACATGAGTTATTACATATATTAATAAAAGATTAATATATCTTATAATAATCAATTTCAATCGGTTACAAGATGCTAAATAACAAACTGGCATATAGAACAACTATCATTTTAACACTAAAAAGCTCTAATATTTTTACTTACTTTATGCCAAGGTGGAATCATTCCCCATATCATGGCGCACAAGACTCTTTCTTTTTCTTCGTCAAAATGTGAACCAGATACCACACAGGGCAAAACATCTTGTGGTCCCATATTATATGATGGAGTATATTCTAATTCAGTTTTAGCCCATGTCAGTTTCTGTTGTTTACCATTGGCATCTTTATATTCACACGCACAACACAAAGTGTCTGGATCCAATGAACTGTAAATTATAATGTTTTATAAGATATTTATATAAATTATAAAGATCACACACATAATTAAATGTATCACATATAATAATTGTAGTAATTATATAATAATAAATGGCAAAATTTTATTTACCAACAAGCTCAATCACACATAATTAAATATATCATATTTTGCAATAATTATAATAATTAATGATAAACTAATGACAAAAAATAAATTACTTACCAACAAGCTCGACCACACATTATTGTTTATAATTTTTTTGCACACTACTGTGCATTCCACGATCCACGATCTTCGAGTTTGTCTCTAGATTCAAATATTGTTCTAAGGTTGGTATTAGCAAAGTTGCAACAATTTCTATCTAGTGATGAACGCAAATATGAAGTTGGTAGCATTGCTGAGAATGAGAAAAAGCGCGAGAAAATTCACGAAGCGTACGCGCGAGTTTGTTGGTGAGTGATTTTGTCATTATTTTATCATTAATTACGATCATTATTGCGTGATACGCTTAATTGACCAACAAATAAGTACAAATTATATTGTTACAAACCGAATGTTCCGACTTTTTCTTCTTTAATTGATATGTATACTGTGTTTTCTGTGTCAATTTATTTGTCCACTCGTTATGGACTCTCATCCACTCGTTAACCGTTAACCTTCGATTTATTTTGTTTCATTGTTTAAACAGAATACTTTGGATGAGGTATATTTTTTAATTATTACACACATATATGTGTATATGTATGTGTGCGCGCGTGTGTGCGTGTGTGCATATGCGTACATACATATATATACATGTATGAAAAATAAATATTTTTCCTACTCATTAGCATGTGAAATTATCGTTCACGCACGAATAAGCAACATAGAAATTTTCAAATAAAAAGTATATTGAATATATATTCTGTTATTATAATTATAAGAAAATATAATTGTTGGTATATATATAATTATCTATAATATAATAATTCAGAATATTTAAGACAAATATATATCGATTTATCACCTAATTTTAGCAGTCTGCATCCTTCTAATAATCTTTTTAAATTGAATTAAAATTATTAACTACAAAATCAATTTTTCAAAATATTGCTTAAGATTGTGATATTATATTTTGATAATTAATATGTCCAATAAAAAATATCAAATCATAATCAAGAAATTATAATAAATTATATTAAACTTGATAGTTTATTTTATTATATATAATTTCTGTTTATTTGTAATCTTTTAAAAATATAGAAATTAAAAAAACGATAATAATATAGCTCGATTAAAAAAGATTTACATATCACATAAAATTTATATATCTTTTTTATTATGATTTATGACTTTAATAATTTTTTTACGACACAGATTAGAAAATATACATGTAAGCAAAGTATTAAAAAAAATTAAAAATTTATAAAAATTAAATTTTTTGCTCTAGTTTTTCATTCATGAAAAAAATGTGTTTAGCATAATTCTTGAGTTCAGAATAAATATATAAACGCATTAGAATTTTGTGTAAAAATATCGTAATAACAATCCAAAGCCCACACAAGCTCGAGCTCAACGACACTTAACACAAGTGTTAATTTTTGCAGTGTAGTTCACGCGAGGCAAACCTACGTGTGCACAGCTGGATAATAATGAGGTGTCCAACGTCTCGTCTCGAGAGCAGCAATGACAATATTATGCCAGTGTCAGCGTTAAAAATGGATCACACACGCTACAGTCATTAGTCGAAATGGGACTTCATCACAGCCGGCCGATTGCGATTCTTCTACATATATTCCATTCAGATGATTTCAAAAGACCGGAATTTTCTCAGGTATTTATATATATTTCTCTTTCTTCTTTTGTGTGTGTGTGTGTGTGTGTGTGTGAGGAATTCTCGATATCGAAAGAGCGAAGGTTGAAGACTGGTATATAGATTACAAAAACGCAGATCTCCTTCCACTTCAGAAAAAGATCTAATTTTCTTCTTAATTATACAGATAAATTATGTAATTTTTTGATAATTTTAAGAATCGTTTATTTTATAAAATATACAAAAGCTAATTCGAGAAGCTCGTCAATAATTTATGAGGATTTTAAAATACGATTAATTTGTATGTAAAAAGAATAAACTAAAAATTCAAATTTAATTCTTTTTTGTTTCATACCAGAATTTATATCTTATAGAGACAAAATTTAATAACATATATTCAAATATTTCTTCATACAGTTTGCATACATTTCATATAAATTCTGACAAATTTAACGGGATTACGGGATATAAATCGATAAAATTGATTGCTCTTGTAAAGAAAGTTTCACTGAATGCAAACTTTTTGTCGATCTACAACAAGAAACTCTAATTCTGCGTTTGAAATGCGTCAAAGGGACCAGTCTTTAACCCTCGAATAGTGATCATTTGCGTGGGGCAAGGGACAAAATATTCCTTTTATGCGCGCCTATACTCGTTTGGGTGTGCTTTTTCCCTTCTATCTCTTGGGATGCCTTTTCCGAGCTCGTTGAACCGGAGTTACTAATTCACTACTCTAATGAGCCGCGCGAAGAACATCCTCGTTGGCGACCTCGCGACGAGTTGCGAAACATATATGATGTTGGAAAAACCGCGAATATATGGTATACTTTTCGACGAACTTGTGACACTTTATTACTCATTTAATGCAATGATGAAATAAAGAGAAGAAAAATGATTGCAACAATTCATGGTAGAATCAATCAAGTTGATTCACAATTACTATGCTAATAATGCTAAATAAAAAGTTCAATTTACATGTTCAACGCGCATAAATGTTCTCCAAGCGCTTTAAATGAGAAATATTATTTTATTTGTTTAAACTTTAAACAATTAATTTATAATAATAATATATATACAATATTCTTAAATGAAACGTTAATAATTATCATAATTTTGATGGATGCATCATTTTTTATCGAGAAGATAATAAAATATATACCATCTATTTTTTTATTTGTACAATAATCAAGAATAAAATATTATTTGAATCGTCATACATTATAATAAATAATGAAGTCGAGTTTAAGTCAATCAAAGAATCATAAATGAAAAGAAAAGTATATATTAAACATATGTTATATAATAAAATATTTTAGCATTATCGTTAAAATTAGGTACTATATAAAAAAGAAAACTGCAGTAGTCTAGAATAAAGAGTCGAACAACAGCAGAGCAAAAAATGTTTGTAAAGGAACAAGATAGAATGAAGGAGCACCGCTCAAGGTAGACAGGAATCAGTGGGTAGAACCCCTTCTTCTTGCCCCTTTTATTACTTTCCATAAGTTCTTCCATCAGGCCTGAATCGCCCAGCGATGGTGAAAGTAACAACAGTGGTGCTCAGTTCTGAAAAAATTTTCATTAACATTCCATTGGGATTAATAATAAATATTATTAATAATAATATCACACACTAAAGACATTTAAGCTTATAATGGTCCTATATAAATTGTGTAAAAATAAGCTTTTAAATTATTATTGATCAAATTTTAATAATTAAAAATTGTTAACTGTCTTCAAACTAGCATTCAAATTCTATTTGCATATTTGCATATTTGACGAAAAAGGACTATATGAATAGTACACATATTAAAAAAATTATTTTTTAAAGAACCTTTGAACATTAAGATTCGATTTAAAAAACGTAGACAAATGCAAAAAAAATTATTTTATTATTATATTCTTTCAAGCTAAAAAAAAATTATTTAAAAAAGCACTTTTTCTTCTAAATTCTTTTTCATTTGAGCAATCTCATAACTATAAATACGCATTTATATTTAGAGAGTCAATATAACTGTTGGAGAATGATTTTGCTCATCTTCGCATTTTTGTGATAAGTGTTTATTCGAGAAATACAAACGGATCCGGAACGTCCGGCTATCCTTGCCGGTCGAATGATTATCCTTGGCCAGAGATCAGATGGTCGTTCTCACCTGCCGGCACGAGTCCCCTCGTCTAACACACACCTGGTGTTCCCGACTTCGGTTCGAACGTACTTTGGTGGGGCCTCTTCGGCCTCGCCTCGATGCATTATATACGTGGGCCTTCAGTTGACATCGCGACGTCGACGGAATCGTGTTGCGTATATGTGCATTTAACCGTGTTACTGGTCAAACGTTTGGAGAACGTTTCTATTATTATTATTATAGTGGTACGGATGTGTTCGCAAAGATATTTGTGTCTAAGCAAAACGTGTCCCGGTGTGAAAATAGTGAAGGAACGTAATCTGGGAGATTGAAACTGCATCAGCCTGAGATCTAATTTCAGTTTCACGTGCTACCAATTCTGTTTTAGTGCACATGTATGTCGACGATTAGTTTATTCTTTAATAGATTGCATGTAGGAATTTAATTTAGTTTTTTGATGGTCTCCCCCTTATTTGTAATTTGGAAGCTTTTATTCTTTGAAATTTATTTATAAAACATATTCTAGACTTGTCAAAAAAATTTATTATTTATTAAAAATTATCTATATATGTATGAAATGAGATTTATATGAAAATGTTTCTACAAATGGCTGTGTTTTATTGGATTAACAACTTGTTATTTGATCTAATGCAACTTTTTATATATTATTAAAGTGTTTTCGTAAGAATGTTATTTTACTTTGACAATATCGTTTTATATCTTCGCAAGCTAAATATTTCGGGACAGAGACACATATTTCAAAAACAGTGATAAAATGACGAAAATAAGTGTCTACATATATTTATGTTATTATGATGATTATAATACATTACTCTTTCCACTATTTGTCAATACTGATTTTGATATATTTACATACATATGAAAGACGCCAAAACGAATATATTTATGAAGCAAATTATATTAACAATTGCTGCATATTTATTTTAATTTTGAAAAAAGTGCAATTTTAATTAAAAACATTTTAATTAATTTTGATTCGCTCTTTTGATACGTGAAGTTCAAACTTCTTCATATGATAATGTTCGAATTTTGTTCGATAATTAATGTAACATATTGTACATTATATGACACTTTTATTCGTCACGTAAACATGATTACGTGCCATACAAAAAAATGCGCGATTACGACATATCGGTTCCCGTTAATAGACATATCCGCCTAAAAGCGATTTTGCAATATAAATGAATAAAATTTGAATCGATTATGTTTGACATTGCCATCTCAAATTAACCTTGAACCAGAATCCACAGATTTAATGAAACGTATAATAAAGTAGATAATAATTTGTCGTAACACGACAGTGTTTTTGCTAAGTAAATCACTGATAATCGATAAACATAAGAGAGATCACGAGATTCGTGTAATTTTTGTTTTATGAGAAAATCTTTCTATTTCCAATATTAAAATTTTAATGATAAACAAAATTTTCCATAATTAATTGAAAAGAAATATATTTATGTTAGAAAAAAGTATTCTTCAATCTTTTGCATTATAGGTACACATTATTATTTATGAATTCTACTTATATAAAAAATATATTATTTTAAATAATAAGAATTAGAGAGAGAGATATTTTATCATAAATATAAAAGATATAATATACATTTAAATAAATGTTTATATTATTGCAGAATATATCATTACAGTGATAATAATATATCGGTTTGCTGCAAATCTAAAATCTTAAATTTTTACAATTTTTATATCACAGAATAACAAAAAAAAGTATAGAGAAAAAAAGAACTTAAAATATAATCACTTCCTAGTAATATACAATGACGTAGACTAAAAGACAAACGCATAATATGCCGTTTCATCATCATTACATATATAAATAATTAACAGAAACTTGATATATAATTATTTTAATATAAATACAAAATAATTGTGAGCAATACTTTTATCCAAGTTTTAAGCAGTTATAGTCGGGATAATTCCATTTTTATGCACAATAATTATATTTTTATTTTCACATTTCTTCAAAGTAGTTTATGATGCTTAAACAACACATTATTTTTTAAATAAACGTAATGGCAACTGCTTTATCAACATTTTGACTTGTTTTGATAATCGGCATTAAAAAAAATTATATATATATATATCATATATAAAATAAATAATTTACGAATAATTTTTCTACTCTATATATTGTAAGATTTTAATATATGCAATATTAATTGCATATATGCAGTATATATAATATGCACAGAACATATCTTTACGAATTATTTGATCTAGTTTTACGGATTTCACGGTGAAATAGGAAAGCCGTGTGCTACTATTTGGGTTAATAGAGACGCTTATGTTCTACATTTGAATTATATAAAATATTCGTCAGCTTGCTCGCACATTAATTACGCGCATAAGTGACCAGAGTGAATGCGAAAAGTATGATTGCTTAATGAATACCTAATGAAAATCGAGCGTGATAGAATGCGACTGCTACTTTCTCGCGGTCGCTAATTGCAACCATAATTACTAACAATTTAATGTGGATTAACGCGTATTCACGCAACGTACGCAATTTCACTTGCATTTAAAAATATAACAGGATTTGTTGCCCTATATCTGTTGATTACAATTCCTATGAAATTTTATGTTCCTTCTATTTTTATGATACAATAACATTATTTTTTTAATGTCGCAGAAAACGACATATATACGGATTTAATTTCTTAATTATAAGCATCACACACACAATTTATATAGATTTATATCTAAAGAGATATAAAAAATTACATATCATGAATTACTTTGCGTTTGTTCCATCATACTGATTTATAATCCTATCGTCTGATACAATAACATTGACATTTCAAATGGTTTCCAATTAATATTATCGCGATAGAATATGCTCCCGCACTGCATATTATTCACATAAAACGTTTCAACAAATAAAATTTCGTTGCATGTTAATGTAAATTACGAATTATGCTCGAAACAATTATTTCAGGATCACATACTTGTCATAATATTGACGCACATGTTATCAAATTATAAAAAAAGAAAATATAAAAGAAGAATATGAATATATAATATAAAGTTAGATTTATATTTAATCAGATTTATATATCAGTAACAATAATGCAAAGAAAAAGATATATGTACATAAATAAAAATAATTTAAATTATATTTTACTTTAAGTATTAATAATTTAAAAATATTTTTATTATTAATATAATGTAATATTTAAAATATTCTAATTATTATTTTAGAATAAAAATTTTGGACTTTTTTTATTTTCGTAAAATTGTAAAAATACATTGCAACAAATAATTAAAGACCCTGCACTAATTAAATGGAAAATGGCCATTTTCCAATAAATTAGTGCGGGGTCCTTTTATTTTTTAAATTAAATATAATATTTGTATATTCTTCTTTTTCAAAACTAAGATGCTTTATTTTACCACATAATAATCATTAATATCCGTGAGAAAAATTTAATTGCATTGTTAATCTTTTATTTTCAAAAATGGAGCTAAGTTGTATGTTGAACAGATGTCACATGAGATGTACGTGATATAACAATTGACATTGAAGACATAATAGTCACGATTACGTCTTCAAAACACGTGTTTTCCAAAAAAATGACACTGAAATAATGCCTTATCATTTTAATGAATATTGTTTTTATGACAATTATTTATTACTCTTTTCACTCATGTACATGAAGGAGAGACGCCCTTTATGCTATATCTAATCATTTAAACTTTTCTTATATAATTGTTCTGTGAATCTCGCGTCACAGGAAACTGTTACGTTTGCAATAATTATCTATTATCGCTGTAATTACGTTAGTAGTCTACATATCTAGTTTACACATAGTGATCGTATTTACGATGCTTGAAATGTCAAATATTTTTAAAGTCTTGTGCGTTGAATAAACTATTAATTTATGATTCTATTTTATGTTTCATGATAAGAATATAATGTTGGAAAATTATCAAAGAAGAAATAAACTTTTCCACTTTTTAATAGATTTATATGTAATTACAGATAAATAGATAATTATAATTAAAGTAACTAAAAACTCTTCATAATATTAAATAAATTTTATCACATTTTTTATGAAAAAAATGTTATATACTCATTATACTATAATTTTTTATATAAACACTTTCGTATCTTATATGCGTGCTTTATTTGATTATAAGTCGCATTTTCTTCTAATTTCAAGTTAAATGCATCTCTGTTATATAATTTCGCGAACTTGCTTTTGCTTGCTCTTACTCTAAGGTAAATTTTGTTTTGGCACTCGAATTTATGGTACCGCGTAATACAGAAATAGAACTTTAAGGTATATTTGAAGTCGGGACGAACAATCGCTAGTAAATAAATGAATTCTTACAAACGTCACTTATTTTTAAAATACAGTTAAAAATAATCATATCGTGAATTTTCGCGCACACAATTCACTCTTTGCAAAAACAATGAAATGAAATTTGTATGTATATTAAATGTAAAAACTCTCTATATTTCACTCATTTTATGAAAGTTTATGCTCACTTACGCACATTTTAATGTAATTTCAAAATTATTTAAAAAAAATGTAATTTAAGATTATTTAAACAGTCTGTAACATTTATATGTTTATTTAATTATAACTGCTTATTTCTCGAATCATCTTTGCTATAATCTTTCAGACATGTCATCGTGATAGTCATATTTTGAGTTATATCTTTGCATGCAGTAGCCAATCGACAGGTGACACCCGACATGCAGCAGCAAGCGATTACGTCAAGATTCTCTTTCTTTTTCCTTCTTTTTCCTGATCATCAAACGTGACCTCGTCATCGTACTTATCGAAGTTCCATGAGCATGGCTTTACTTTCACAGCGTGCAAGCAAGATCTCAAATAAATGCGCAATTACGCAACATATGCAAGGCAATAAAGCCGCATGGCGGAGATTAGCTCTCATACGATCGCTATTAATAACCGTGCAAATACTGTCATCGTCATGATTTTTTGTATCATCAACAGAAAATCTTCACATTGGTAGTGTAGATCGATAATACCGATAATAATCTAATAGTGTGAGAGGTTCTTTAGATTTCTGCACAGTGACCTACCTACGACAGACTGGTGTTCGAGTTACACAGCTGGAAATAAGTCATTTCTCTATTAGGTCCCCTTAGGCGACGCTCACATCAGCCTCTTTTATATCATTCAAGCTTTAATCTATTTCTTTCCGTTCTGCTTCTCCGCACTTAGCATGCTGAAATACTTGCAAGCTCTTTCTGCAAAATGCAAAAATATCTTTGTTAGATTTTTATGTATACATAAATTATTAATGTTATTGTCTACATAAATTTGATATACATATAATGAATAATAATATTAATTAAATTTTCGAGTTTTCAGATGAAATAAAAATGTGTCTATATATATTTAATAACATTTAACAGATTTTTTGTAGTCTTAAATTACATTTCGTCATGGAATTTTATGTGAATAGATATCAGAAGTATATGAAAAAACTCAAAAAGGGACATATCACGTCTCTTATTTGCTTCTATTCATAACATCTTTATATTAAACTTTAATAGTAGGAACAATTAACCATGCAGGAAAAAAATTATTTTTTTGTTTTTTTTATTGTGTAACAATGATTGTTATAAAACCCGGCTTTCAATAATTCCTATCCTTTTCAATATTCTCGCGGAAGTGAAATTCTGAATACCTTCATCGAGCATCATCGACATTGTGTTTGGTTGAGGACAATCGCTTTGCATTTAAGTGCAGGGAAACGAGCTGAATACATTAAAACAGACTTAGACTTTCAGCTATGAACGTAATCGAATGTTGACGAGTTGTATTCTAAAGTGTGACGCCATAAAGCCGGAGAAGTCTTACGTCGCGCATCTTTACTTTCCTTCTCACATAAATCAATAGGCAGGAAAAGTTTTAGGACTTACTCTTTCCCGATCTAAAGGGGAGAAACGCAGATTTATCAAAGTGTATATTATATAATATGAAAATCAGTTATTACGTGAAATATTCTTCTTGACAGAAACAAAAACATTGGCTCCGATTTATTTTATAATTCAAGTGATATCATCAGGTTCTCTTTATTGATGTCTCGAAATAAATAAAAAAATAATATTATGTCTTCTTTTAAAAATCGTAAAAAATGAGTATAAAATAATTACTAAAATGTTTTCTTTTCAATCGATATTTTTTATCGACAATATTAAGGACATTTTTTTATAATTTTGTTAAAGTCGGATTTTTAAATTCAAGTAGCAGCTCTCAGAAATGCATTAATCACGCATGATGTGGTATCACTCGCGCTAATAGCTTGGGAAATTATACGGCTAAGTTGGAATCAAAGTTTCATCAGCACTTAAGCGTCTCGCGAGACCGAAGGAACCGTAATGTCGAGAGTCGAGACCGCCTTAACGTAATTCGCGTCGGAGTTTCTACGAAGAAATATTGTTCTGTTCTTTTTTTTTTTTTTGGAGAACGACGGAGTGGCTTGGGAAGATGAAACAATCTCCGTAAAATTAAGATTCTCTGTTCGAAGTGTAACGCCTTGGGGATATTATTATTTGCAAAACGTTCGCAAATTTTGCACAGATTATTTCTCACTTTATTTCATACGCTTTGTCTTTGCGGCTCTGTTCTATTTTTTCTATTAAATTATATATGCAATGTGTTGCATTTTTGTTCTCATTTTGATGGTATGTCGATCGTTATGTAACTTATTGATTCCACCTTCAAAGAGAGAAAGAAGAGAGAATTTTATTTGGCTATACATTTATATCGAGAAAAGCGATTGAGATATTTTCAGAGCACAGTTCAGTCATGGTTCAGATGATTGATCTGTTCAAATAAACGATGCCGATCAAAGCTATCCTCACGCGAATAATCTTTCTCAATTTTCCAGACATTTATGGAGTGACGGATGCGAGGCGCACGTGTGCGAGCACGTGGACACTGACACCGGGGAAATCGCCGATCTATCGCCTATCGCGAGACGTCTGATCATCCGTGTTTTATGCATCAAAGCATCCCTCGAACGTGACTTACGACGCATTGGATAGGATTAGGAGAAAATTCCCTGTCGAAATTGCCTGCAGATTGTCGAGCCGTGAGTCATCGACCACATCCTATGTGGAGGATGTACTGACAATGAAGTCAGGTACGCTTCCTTGGAGGAAGTGAAAGAACACAAGAAACATACGAATCCAAATGACATTCTGATAAGCGTCATATAGATCATCCGACACAAAAACATTCAGGTATAAATACAACGTTGCATATATGTAAATGCATAAAAAGATACATTTAGCATTTATTTATTTAAATTGATTTCTTTATGAAAGAACGAGAGAGAGATCTCACATTTTGCCAAGATTAAAAATTTAGAGATAGTGACAATAAGTTGTTCATAAATTTATAAAAACGATATATCTTATATATATCGTTTTATTTCGACTTTATTACCTATTTACACAAATTAGTTTAATAATAATTAAATAATTGAAAAAGTAGTTGAAAGATAACGTAATATTTTCACATTATAATATAGCGTCTATTATAAAAATCATTCCTTTCCATCTGAAAGCTACGAGGCTTGATTACCAGTTGCAATTCAATTACCGCGTAATTACGGCGCTAATTTGCGATGCTTAGTTATGGTCTCGTTACATGTGGTCATGCCATTTGTGTTCACCTCAGCAGATCCGCCGGAAGTGAAGGAAGACAGGAGGGTGACATACGAAGTGGACATCCTATGAGCTGCGCGCGCATCCCTTAGGGATAAGTCGCGCGGCGCGAACGCGATGCAACCCGACGAGGAGATTCAGTACGCGCCGAGAAGCCGGCCGGTGAGCTTTTATGACAACTATAAGGTACGGTTTCATCCACGTGGTTCTGTTTATGTCTTGTTTTGTTACATTGCATTACTATGAAGTTTCGCGCGACGATGCGACGTGACTGGCATTAGTCATCGATTCAATGATATTTTCGTGTGTTCAATGATATTTTCAAAGAATTCTGTATAAATATTATTCTGTAAAATACAAAATACCTTTGCTATCTTATTCTCATTAGAAAAAAAATACATTAAAGTTTATAGTCTACGAAATTAATTGCTGAAGTATTTAATTAATAAATTTAATTAAGAGTGAAAAGATTAACGTATATAAATAAGATGAAATAGTTCATTTCGTTATAAATACTTTGCATTGCTGGAAATAATAATCGAAATGTCGCTAAAAGAATAACGTTTCACATCAGCATAATTAAACACTTGATTGTATTGATATTAATTTCTCCACATGCATTATATACGTTAAATTATCATAAATTTGCATTCTCATATTGGCGTTTATATTAAATTTCTATTTTTTAAATACAGTATATTCCATGTTTCACAAATATAAAAATGATTTCTAGAGAAAACAATAATATTTTATTCATGCAAATTTAAAAATCACACAAAATTATAATCATTTTTTATTCAAAGAATCACTTATTAACATTAAAAATTGCAGTTTTTATATACCGTATTTTTCGAATACCTAAATCTAATTATGTCTTTCTTTAAAATGGCCAGAGACATTTGACAAAATTAACCCGACCCTTTTTTTTCGATGCCGCAGGTCGTGCCGGTGATGCCGCCTTACGTCACTTCCGCCATGAGCGTGGGCAATCTGAATCAGGTCCGAGACGGAAATGGCACGTCCGCCGTGTCTCAGAGCAACAACAACGACAGCATTAACAGCAATATTAACAACAATAATAACAACAACAGGGTCAGTAGTGCCGTCAGCGCGGGCAACGTATCGAAGATTAACACTGCCAAGGTCACCGGTGAGTTGAATGCACTTTCCGCGATATGCTTTCTATGCTTTATGTGCACGATTGTCTACTTTTTAATTACGCGAGATTCAACGCGCGACAAAAATGAAATAAGATAGTTCTTGCGCTCGTAAATAACTTGCTTTCGGCTCTTTTTTCACTTACATTTTAAACAGAAGCAATTAATTAAAAAATTTTAAACATGATTATACATATTTAATTTATATAATAATTATTTATATAATAATCATTATCAAACTCTAATAATTTTGTTCCTGAATGATTGTCGAGATGTATTTGTCTTTTAAATCTAAAAAATTAAATATAATTACAAGGAAAAATGTAAGTGATTTTGAATAATTCGAGTTAAATTATCCGCACTATATTTGCCTATCTACACCGTACATTCGTGTCAGGTTGACCTGTTTGTTCTACCTCAGGTATTTTGAGCACCACGAAACCTTATCGGCCTGAATTCAATATGCCGCGGTGACTGCTTTTCATAGAATTAATGTTCACGTGTGCCAAAATCGCGTGTGCAATTAAGAAAATTGCATATTTCGAAACAAACAACAGATGTGCAACAGTTGCAGTAGCGCGCTTTGAAAGTTTTCTTTAATAACAATATTTTAATAAAAAAATTTTTTCTAAAGAAAATTCTTCTTTTATATAATATACATATATAAAATATCTCATAATTATTTTTAAAAGTAGAAAAAATATGTATATACGCATAAATATTGAGATTTAAAAATTGCACATATTATGCTCGACTATATCTTAAACTTCCTGCCATAGCTATATCTTAAAAGGAAAAATAAAAGAAACATAAATAATAAGATACGAGAGTAGTATATATTACATTATCATGTGTGATCAAGCCGAACGTTGTTTCGATGACTTGAAGTATTCAAACAATATTACATAATAAAGTAAATTATGTTTAATATCAAATCACTTGCATAGTAAAGAAAGATAAATGAAAAATATCGTGATGCATGCTAGAACTATGACTAAACGGTCATAAATGTATTATCTTTATACTTCTACGAAAACGAACTTTCTTATCGAAAATGAGGTATTTCGGGTATTCCTAAAAGATTTGATAAAGTTATATATCAAATAAACAGAACAAATAAAATACACATAAAAAATACAATAGGCCAATCTTTTTTTAATAGAATTTGTGACACGTAATTAGATAATAATTGTGATAACTTTAAATATCCCAGCTTTGCATTAAAATTTTGTAAAAGTTTTATGACTATATATATATATATATATATATATATATGTATATACATATATTTATGTAGAATTTGTATCTTATGACTGTATATATTATTTGTAAAAACAGATTTATCTACTCTTGCAAAATATTATTTTTCTTATAGTCAGATGTGATTCCAAAATTTTTAATTTTGATAAAAAAATAAGATGCAGGATACACTAGGATCCATATATTCTCGATCTTTTTTTATCGATAAAAGAAGATCGAGAATATGGGCCCTAGTGTTTTTATCCTGCATCTTATTTTTGTAACAGAAACTATATGCTTAAAACCGCTTTTATCGATAAAAGAAGATCGAGAATGGGCCAAGATATTTTACTGATGGGTATTTTTATAGGTGCAGTGTCCACCGGAAATATCGGACGAATCTCCCGCGGCGATAAAGAGAAAGAGCTTGGTCGAGCACCATCGATGGCCAACTGCTTGTCAACGACGGTTCCTGTCAACCTGGCAGCTTCTCAAATAGCCGGTCGACACACACCTACAAGAAATTCTCTAAGGCACAGCAGGATGATCGTGATGCATCGGACCGGTCATCGTGAGTAGATTTGATCTTTCTGTATTTTTTCTTTTTATATACCTTTCGAATAGTTTTCGAAGAGAACTCTGCTCAACTCTATTCCAAGTAATTTACATATACTTTACATATACTTTTGACGAACGGATGCATCTAATCGATCGATTTTACGATTTTCAATTAGCAGAAAACGATAATTTCTGATATTATTGCGAGAAGGTAATGAATACTCTAAGCAAGTTTCGAGATATGATATGTTCAAGAACACAGGCACTTGGCGAAGTATCATATAGTGAGCAATGGTAATGGCATTTCCTCCGTTCCACTCGGTCGATGAAATCTTGCGTACGTGTTTATTCGTTTTTTGCAATCGATTCAATCGATTTCTCTCGAGAGCGAGATTGCGCGCTCTCTTGGGAATCTTATTTCTCGGCCGCGGAATGCGACCCATCAGGTATCTCGATTTTCTCGATTTTCTTTGACGATCCCGTCGTTTCGCGCGACACATTATTATTCCGTCCTTACGCTAATGAGTGTCGCTCTTAGTGCACCGTGCCGGTCTACAGGATCGAGGTTGCTTTGCCAAGGTAGACAGGAAGATTATAATTAGCGCTACATTGTAGACGCAGGAAAGCGCGGTGGTTCTTTATCACCGCGGTAATTAGATAGCGTGAAATGAAATACTCGGCAAATGGCAGCTAATGAAAGACGTCGGAGGTGACGAAAGTGCGACGTGTATAATGATGGAAGCTTTTAAAGAGAAAGAACGTGAAAATTAAAATAACACGTTTATGTCACAATATATATGAAAAAGGCGTCTAAAGAATATTAAAATTTTGATAGTATGTGTGATTTTTTCATATTAAAATATGTATTATCAAATAGATTTTAATGACGGTTCATTTCTGTCAGTCGATAGACGACAGAGATAAATTATCGTATTAATTAGATATTAGATATTTGTTTTTACTTAAGATGTATTTAAAATAATTATGATTTTATATTTAAAATCAGAAAAAAACTATACAAGACTATGAAGTTATTACATTAAAATAAAAAATAGATATATATTTAAAAAAACACACACAAACACGCAACATAAATTTTATAGGACACATTAGATTGTATTCTAATAGTACGTTAATTTGTCTATACCTAGGAAAGAAATTCTTCATTTTTTTTCTTCTTAAGAGAATCATTCTCGTGTAAATATTTCACTAAGTTTTAAACGTTTTTTGCTTCGCTGGTCATCATACGTACTTCAAAGTGGATGCACATGGCTCTCCGCAGGTAGCGGAAGTACCGGGCCGGAAATACATTGTGATTTTTTTTGGCATGTGTTCGAAATACACAGTCTCAGCTTGGCGCACAAATGGCAAGAAAATTTATCATATTTTCTTAATTGCCTCGTATTTCACCGCAATTAACTCCGTTCGCCATTGTAATTATATCATAATACTTGTAAAATTGTCACACTGCTTGATTTTAGTGGCTTTTAAAAGTATTTTCTATTTACTCATCACATATATATACATATGATTTTAACAAGCAAAATTTTCTTGTCGAAAGAAAGTATACTGAGCGGAATTATATAAATTCCGTTATTTAAGAAATCTGAAAGAGATATAAACTACATTAATATTCAAATGATAATAATTTAAATACTAATTAAGAAAAAACAATGACGTATTAAGTTAACAAAATGAGCATCGTTTTATCCGTGCCTTTGCGAGGAAACACAAACGACACGTGTGAGCGGCGAAGGGTCGAAATTGATGAAACGTACACGTACCGTAATTCCGTTCTGCTTTGTACAAGGGCCGGGCACGCATTTACCATTTAGCCCTAACTCTATTTCGAGACTGACGGAACAGACTTACTAAATGGGACTGCTATTCTTACGCCCAATTTTCAGCACCCTTACACACGGTTAATCTGCGTTTGGCTTTCATCTAAGAACGTCGGACGGTCAAACGATCACGCTACTCTTTTCGTCTTTGCACCGAAAACAGTTAAAAATTTTAATCGATCCCTCTCTATCCTTTTCCTTACACTGAAAAAAAATTTATTAACTTGACTAAACCTTTCAACTAAATATTATTTTGTTAATTGAACATATAGAAATATTTAAATTAAATATAACATATTAAATCTAACAAAACGTATATTTGACTTAAATACTAATATATGTTCAATTAACAAAATAATAATTATTAGTTGAAAGGTCAAGTTAACAATCTTTTTTTGTGTAGATTCATAAAAATTATTTTTGATAATTTTGTGTAGATTCATAAAAATTATTTATGATAATTTAGACTTATAATTATTTATATATATGTATATAGGCTAATACTTTATATAATACTTTATATAAATCAATTTTTTATCGATAAAGTGTCAAAAACGAAAAATAACTACTAAGTATCACTGATTGTTACTAATTAATGAGAGGCAAATCGGAGGCGCAAATCCAATTGATTGTCGGCGCAATGCAAAATTATCCAATTATCCCGTACCGTAGTTTCTTCTTACGCAAGCCACGTAATTGGCATTATCTATGCAACAGAGCCAGCGGATAATGAAAACGTACCATCCAAGTATATGTTTCCATGTATGCGTGTACGTGGGCCGTAATATTTTGCGGCGAATTTGCCGGCTGTAACGACGGACTACGTTGCTCATTGTTATCTTCTATAATGTATGCATTTACGTTCGCATCCATACATAAACGAGGTCATTCACGTCTATGTGCGCAACGTATCTGATGCAAATGAAGAAAAATTACGGATAATTTCGTCAAATTCGCACGACGAATGCATGCATTATGCGTTAAATATATCACAAATAATTATATCTTTAAATCTACAAGTTTAACTGTGACTCAGATGATTCTAATCTTTGGCTTTTTATAATGAACAACTTTCATAATGAGTGATACATCATTTTGACGATTAAATTCATAATTTTTATTTATTGTTACTACACAGAGAGAATTTTCTCTTAGAACTTATCCTGAAAATCTTGGCAATCGTGGGACAATATGGTATGGAAAAAATTTTATGAGAATTTCTCTGATTAATATTTATCGCAATAAAAAATAATAAAATATAAAATATGTTTAATTAATTTTACTCTATTACGCAGTTTAATAAAATTAAACATGTTTTATATTTTATTGTAATAGATTTATTATTTTTATTGTGATAAATATTAATCAGAGAAATTCTCATAAAATTCTTTCCATACCATATTGTCCATCGATTACCATAATTTTCAGGGTAATTTCTAAGAGAAAATTCTCTCAGTGTATATATCAGATGTCGTCTGATCGTTGAGCATTTTTATAACGACATTGTATTATATTTGATTAAAGGTAATAATAAATTAAAGGTAATAGATGCATAGCTTGTTTCGTCGGCTATTTTATCGCTATTTAACCTCTCAATACGGCCTTTCTCCTCTTATATTCGCACCGGTATATTCTTGCATTGTGCAATATAAATACGACATACATATGGCGAGGCAGTACACAATGCGAACGATGCGTATATTCATGTTCTGTATTCTTGCATCGTGCGAACCACTCCTCAAAAGAGCAGCAATATCTGTCACTTAACTGTAGTGTCCATTTTATCCGTTATGAAAGCGATACGAGAAAAAATCATGAGAAAATCCTTTCTTGGGTGTAACATAGTAGAAATTTATTTCTTCTTATTTTTGTGAAAATGTTGGGTATTTATAATAATATCATAATAATGGGTTTCTACACATTTCGGATATTTAAAAGGCATCTAAATGACGTTCTATTTTTTTCAAACATTATTTATATGTCTTACATTTACGTTTATATATATGAATCGCCCGAAGAAATCAATCGTACACTCGTAATATATCTTTTAACTGCTCTAAATAAAAAAATTATTTGCATAATTCTCTCTGTCATGTTATGAATGTATGATATTACTGACCCTTGTTGAATGGAATGTGTAATGGTGTATATAATTAATTAAAGATACCTATAATTATATGTGATTTATCAATAGTGAATGGTTTATTGCTATTACAACAAATGGCTATTAATGTCAATATGATTGATAAATGATAATTATAGATAATCACACTGTGAAAAAAAATTATTTGTTTTTTCGAAAGCATTAACATTTTTATTATTAAAAAATTTTTTTAGTCATAGTTCACATTTTGAGGGTTAATGTTTAGTTAAGTTCATGTAGCATGTTTAAAGTTCAAAAGAATGTGTGGTTTCTTTTTATAAAAAGAAGAGAGTAAAAATTTATTATTGTACGTTACCTCAAAGTATAATTATGCATGGGAACTGTTTATGTCCAACTCTTATTCTCGTTGACTTACGGCCCATCTATCTACAAACCATTTATGTTCCGCGTTGTGCACCTTGCCTTCTATTCGCTAGCTAGAGTTATAGCATGTATATCTGCGGTACAGTTAGAACTCCTGAGAGATGCAATTCCCTCATGCGGCAAGTATGTGCATTGCATTTGCGCAAGTGAAAATAGTTTTTTCACCTCCAATTGAGAAAGTATCGCACCTTTCACGGTTTGACGTTTGATGATAATCGAGATATTGAAATTCCATACGGGTATCGCTTGAAGAATTTCTTTTCTACAAGCACATAACGTAAGATGCATCCACAATCAGTTCCTGAAGAGTTAATCGTATAAGAGCGAGAGTATGACGAACTTTGAGTTACATTAATGTGGTATTGTTTACTTTGATTTGACAGTCCTTGATTTAATATTGATAAGCATTAGTGTGTGTAATCTTTATAAAACTTTGTAGAATCTAGATTTCTCGCATATTCTTTTATATATATTGAAAAAACCTGGAAAGATTGTCTACGCAACAATACCTTTTTTCTCAATGGCGAATATACATCACACAATATATATCTCGCAACAAAAGAGACCACAGAGTTCCGTCTGTAGTCGATTCTGAATCGCTCTGTCTGATCCTATTTTGTTCCATTTTCCCGGAAATGTTTAACTTTCAATGGAAATTTAAATAAGGTAACAAAATGTAGGTTAAAGAATCGTTGACCAAGGACTGACAAGAACGGCACAGTTAATATATTGGCAACCTTTTGTCAGAAAAAATTCAGATAGAAAATGGACTAATAAGAGCCAGATGCAGAATTAGGTGCAACGAATTTATTTTAACGTTTTCTTTATTTGATTTTAACGTTTTGGTCCTTTTCCTTTGGACCACCTTCAGCAGATCAACTGACAAACAAAAGAATTCAGGTGTCTTGATCCTTATTCTCGCCTCACGTCTTCGATAAGTTCTTAAAGTGATCGAAGACGAAATAAAGAAGAAAAGAGCGAAAAATGCGTATCATGATTTTACTTTTAAAGCAGCATATTTTTTTATCAATTGATCTGTTGAAGATGGTCCAAAGAGAAAGGACTGACATATTTAAATCAAATAAAGAAGATTTTAAAACAGTTTGTTGCGCCTAATTTCTACGTCTGGCTCTTATTATCCTATTTCCTATTTGAATTTTTGTATTTATATATCAAAGCCTTTTCGTTCTATTATATAAAATAATTCTATTGTGCAATATACAGAATAGATTTTCTTAAAATCAATGTATGCCTAAAAAATGCAGATATATATAAAGAAATAAATAAAAAAAAATATATACATATATAACAACACAATTTGTTTTAAGGATATAATTTTAAAATTCAGAAAATTTGAATTAATGCGACAGAAAGAAGAAAGAAAAAAATTAATATATGATACATTTACATTGAATTTTTAATCGCGCATATTTTAACTACCAACTAATTTCGGATATTCTTTATTCCAACGAAATGCAATGATATGCATATGTATATGTCGTTGCAAAATATTGTGGTGTAGTCGATTACTTGCATTTCTATTTAATGGGAAATAGTTGTCACGAATCTCGTGTAGATAAGTTTCCTAGCGGTTCGATATGGCAAGGACGATACGTTCAATCATCCAGTTAGATTACCTTATATGGAGGGACGGTGACGAGGCCGTCTTGTATTGCAGGAAACTCTCCTTTCTATCAGACCTACACAGGTTTCTCGATACAGCAGGTTATCGACCGTTTACGCCACAGAGGAAATGTGTGTCACGACGAAGGATGAATATAGTTCATGTCTGCTTTGCAATGTCGAATTATCTAATAGATGACCGATCGCCTCGGGACTTGACTTACTTTGAAATCTAGGAGATCTGTGAGATCGAATCGTTCACAGCGGATGTAACGAGTGCATTACGAAAACATCGATTTTTCCCCTCCTCGTGAAATAATCCCACGATGACTAAGACAGAATGTTAATTGCGATGGAAAATAAAGACGGCGATATGTTCTTTGTATTCCAATTGTGTTCGAATTTATATATTACATTTATTTGCAAAGTGCAGGTAGTAGCTTAGCTCTTTTGTTTTGCCGGAAAGATATATTTTCGAAATAAACTTCTAATTTGTATACAATACGTAAGCTGATTGTTTTATAAATATTATTTGAGATATAATTATTTTCATAAACACATATACACATACAAGTGCAAATTCTGCGTAAATTGGTATCGCATTATTAACTGCAGTTGTAAAACACGATCTTGTATAATCTCTCTAATCTTCTACACTGAGAGAATTTTCTCTTAGAATTTACCCTGAAAATCATGGTAATCGTAGGACAAATTTATTAATTTTACTAAACTGCATAGTGAAATTAATCAAACATATTTTATATTTTATTGAAATAGATATTATTATTTTTATTGTGATAAATATTAATCAAAAAAATTCTCATAAAATTCTTTCCTTACCATATTATCTCACGATTACCATGATTTTCAGGGTAAATTCTAAGAGAAAATTCTCTCTGTGTGTATAATCACTATAAAAATAATATGTAGTCATACACAAGAGTTAAAAAGCAGGTTTACTTTTAGATCGAGAGAAGTTTTTGCCTCCTTTGATCTATCATCGACAATTAGCCCGATGTCTGGCGGCTCTGCTGACTCTCCTCGGCATCGTGGTGACTTCCCTGTCGTTATGGTTCCTGCTTTGGGCACCGCATCTTCCCATCGTGGACAATCCCTACTGGAGCGGCATGCCTGTAAGTAATCACAATTTTACACGATGATTAGACATGCATTTTTCATGACGAAAGAACGATATAGAATAGCAATTCTCTTTACTTCTCTCTAACAAGCTAACTATTTGTTAGAAGAAATACATTAACGCGCGATCACACAACTATACTTATACGTATATGACAAAGTGAAATAATTATATATTTTAAACAAAATTGCCATTTTTGAACTGATATATAATTTTATATATTAGAACGATTATTTTTATTGAAATGAATAATCATTTACTGGCGATTCCATCAATTTTGATAGTTTTTGATACATTTTTTACATTTTGCTTCCTCATAGAGGAAGCTTTGTTTTACATAATGTTAACAATATTTGAAAATTTTTAATCTTTAACTTTTAACTTAATTAAAGGTAAGTATGCAATAAAAATCTGTTCTGTGTGTAACAAAAATTTTACTAACAATATTTCTCAATTTTATGTGATAATATATAATCTTTTATATATTATTTATTTATATGTGCATATTATATACATATATACATATGTAGAAGAGAATATATATTTATTACTAACATGTAAGTATATATATAACACTTTATAAATAGTCATATTTTTTTCGCAGTACTTTCTTCGTACTTGCGTTTTATATATACATATATATGTATTGCAATTTAATATTTATAATTTCGGAATATCTTCAGCTTGTGATGTCTGGCAGTTTCGGAATCTGTCTCCTATGTTGTTTCAAGAAGGAATATCCGGAGATGACTCCCGGATTTTGTCTTTCTGTCATAAAGGTATGTAAGAATTCTCTATGATTCACTGTAGATTTCTGTAAAAAACACCAAACGTCTTATTGCATTTTTAATGATAATTTTTACTTAATATAGTTTAAAATACAATATACTTTATTAAAATATATAATATAATTATTATATTATTTTTATAATATTATATTGTGTATTAAAAATATATAATCTTGTATTAGTTACAAGAATCTTAATTTTGAAAAGAATAACAATTTAATTTAAATTTTAACACTTTAAATTTTATTTTGATTTATTAGTAACTTATCATTTTTTTACCACTATTTATGTATAATTAAACTGTTATATAATTATCGAATATGTAATATAAAATCTCGCTCGCATACACACACACTCTCTCTTTTTACGTTTTATCGTACCTATGTACGTCCTGTTTTGATACGTCGAACAGGTTGTTAGCGTGTTTTTGGCGATTCTGGCGACTGTTGCGTGCGTGAGCGCATGCATATTCTCCGCGATGCACTTGTCGCGTCTCATGAGACTGGAATGCACTCCGGCACGAGTACTAAACGCCACGTGTGTATGCAGGCCACGCGGCGAGCCGCCTGATTCACTCGAAGGTGCAGTCAGGTATGTCATGTAAAATTGGGGAAAATTTTCAGATATTGATGAATTAACATTTTTTAAAGCATCCAAAAATTTATGTAAAGTTATAATACGTATGTGATAAATTCGCGAGTTGTTTTTGGAGACAATACTGTCTCTCTCTCTCTCTCTCGCAGAACCTCTTTAACCTTCTCTTTAATCTTTAAAGAGATTTTTATTTATTTCAACATCAGAAATCTGAATAATTAAATTTCAAATTTAATTTTTGAAATACAAAACATTTTTAAAAACACTAAGTTAAGTCTTTCCGTTTGAAGTTAACTCTGAAGAGCGAGAAGAGCTTCATATTCAAACATGCTTTCTTGAAAAACGATATAACAGCCAAATCGCGTCGTGTATTAACGCAACAAGTTTAGTATTGCGATGACATGTATGCGATATTTTTTTTTATATCTCACCAGATATATGGACCTTAATTGTCCCGAGGTAGAAGGTATCCTGCCGATTCTCCTTATCTTCTCGTGTACTTGCAACGGATTAGGCGTCTTAGTAGCAGGATGTTATAGTTATCTCCATTGGAGCACGCGATACAAGAGGCCAAAGTATATACAGGTCAGGACCAACAACATTTCCATGAACAATACGCTCAGCAATAGACCGATCTACAAACCAAAGCTGGAAGAGCGATGACGCTTACAGATGTTATAATGACCGAAATTCTTCCATTTTGTTGTGATCCGTCAACATCTTCCTTATAATCATGAGATTAATCGACAACGTTATATATATTATGAACGATTATAAATAAATTCTGTTTAATTCGTTAACGAAACCATCTCGATAAATAAAACGACAGAAACAATTGTTCTGATGCACAAACGAGAAGTAGGAACATATTTTCTACAAAGATATGAATAGAGAAATTTCAATCGACGAACTAGAATTTTTTTCGTTACTTTACACTGGCTAACAAGCTGGTAATTTTACAGAAAGTGACATAATAAATATACAAAAATGATTTTTATAATTGAGAATTTAAGATTTAAAAAAGTGTAAGTGCATATAGGTATATACATTATTAATTATTAATGACATAATAATGATAATTATAATGATATTATTGAAATACGATATAATAATGGATCACTATACGATGACCCGGAAAAACAATTTCGGACTCATTAATTAGCGCTTGTTTTTTATTACGTGGAGGCTCAGTATTTCTTTAAACTTTATGTGAGTATTTATGTGTGCGTGCATCTGATAGTGCGTTTGTCTTCCAATGTGAAAGAAATTTGAAGGAAGACTACATACTGACTTTTATCTATTATATTAAGACTAAGGCTTATAAATAAAACAAGTACCTCAAACTTTGAAATAATATAATATCACGATATTTATACGGTTATCTTTTACACTTTACATATATTAGATGTATTTAGTAAAATAATATGAAATTAAAAACTATATGTATTTATGCAAAATAAATCTGTGGCGAGTAATATTGATGCAAAATTATATACACAATGTGTGTTAGTCTTACTACAAGATCTAATTCTAGAATTGCTCAAAATATTGAAATAAAAAATCGATGACATTTAAAAATTTGTTGCTTGTCAAAAATACAATGTGGAAGAAAAAAAATGAAAAATGTATGCAACAAGTTATATTTGTTTTTAATATAAATCTTTTTGTACTACGTATAAATATAATGTGTTCCAATTTCTAATTTGCAACTCCGCTTTCCTTTATAAAAGTATTACTGGATTCTTATGCACGCTGCAATTTTTAAATAAATAGTTTCACTGAAAACAACCTTTTTTAGAAACTTATTAATATCAGTTATACATTAATAATCTATTTCTGTGTTTCGATATATGCGATTTTGAAATCAAGTATAATATGACAATAATAATAATTTTTTATAGATTAATCATTATTATATAATATTATATACTTATCTCTTTTCTTATATTATTATTATATTTATATTGTTATTAAACATATAAACCTCTATTCTTGTGTGTGGTTAATGAAATATTAACTGTATTTTATCTCTATGAAATATTAATATTAACCGTATATTCATTTACAGTGATAGTACGTTTTTTATTATCGTATTGGGATTCGAGGCAAATGAAACTATATGAAAAATATATAAACAGCATAAAAAAAGAATTTTAATTTTGAAATACACACGTTTACGGATAAATAGTAAACTAAATTTTTAAATATTTTGTTTAGATATATCTTTTAGTACTATTGTAATATATAATTTGATCGTAATCCAGAATATTCAAATAAAAAATTCATAGTTTTAATGCAAAATCTGTTTGTAACATAATGGAAAAATATTAGAGAAAGGAAGGAAATATAAATGCTTTTAATAATTTTTTTATTTACATTTTCATCACTAAAATTTGAGTACTAATACAATATTATTTGTACTAATATAATGTTTTAACTAATATCTCTCTACAACTTGCAATTATAATACTTTTTACATGTCAAAACTTTTTGAAATTAAAATACGTATGAAAACAAATTTCTAGTAAAAATGTTATAGATATATTAAAAAGTATTTCTAATTAATTAAACTAATCTTGAGCTTGATGCAGGAAGTTGAAAACCGAGTATGACATCTTAAGCAACTGTAAATAATTATTTAACATTATTTACAATGTCTGTGATATGTAGTTTTCTATTGTATTAATTAATGATACTAACAGCCACAAACGATTCAAGATTTAATGTCATTATGTACATGCTAGTAAATTCGATGGGGACTGTTGAGCGTCTCATAATGAGTATAAGATCTTTCTTGCAGCTATTGCTAATAAGTGTCGGCCATTCCACTTTGTTATAAATGTTATTCGCCAATTGAAGACTCTATAAATAAAGATGTTTTGTAGCAATAAGATATTTTGTATATTATAAAAATGAAATATCAATATTTATCTTAGTTTTTAAAATTATCTATATCTTTTTTGTTATATCTCAAATTTATTTTAGATGAATTATATACTTTTATCTTGACTTCGTTCCCGAACCAACAATAGATGAAAATTTGCGACAATATAGCACCCGTGTAAACCATCAATGAAATAATGATTACAAAGTTCGATGTCGTTGCTAGTCGGAATAAATTCGAGCACATCACCAACATGCTCACGCCGAACTGTAGAGCAATTATTTTCGAAAACATTTTATTCACCGTGGTCGCGTATCTATGATTGAGTAAAGAATTCTTAATCCATTTCTCTGGAAATATTCTCAAACATTATTAACAAATTAATAAATTCGCGTTATTTAAGACAGATGTAAAATATATCACTTTTTTGTGTTCTTTCTTGTTATTTCATTAAAAAAAATTACTTCAAATTTGTGTCAAGAATCCAAAGATGAAAACAATAATCGTTCTTATTATTTTTTTATATTTGCTTAGCGAACGTGATTAGCGATTATTATAAAGACGCAACTTTATTTTGTATGTAGTTCAAATTTTTTAGAGTATAATAAAATTACTTAAAAAACTAACTTAAAAATTTGATTATGATGACGAACACAGTCACGCAAAATGCGTTGACTGTGTGTGAGTTTTGTTAATCGATATTCCAAAATTTCAAGCTGGCAGCAGATATATAATAAGAGTCCGCAAAATACACTCTCGCAAGCGACGTTTACTATACCCGAGGTTGCCATGCCTATCAATTGGTGAACATACACAAGAAAGTATATAACAGGGTATGAATAATCAAATGGAACCCATGCTTTGTAGGTCAAATTTCTTTTCTTGAAAACTGTCAATAAAGACGACGACACTACCGATATAATCGCCATCAGGACGATAATTAAATATCGCAATGTACTGTTTCTATAAAATAATAATAAAGATTATTTTAATTCATTTTTTATAAGATTTAATCATAGTATTTTTTTCTGTCTCTCTTCTCTCTCTTTTGATATTTATTATATTATTTATATTTAGAGAATACTGTTCATTATTATTTATAATATATTATTATACTTTAAAAATAATTTATGTTTTTTTTTTCATGAATATAAAAAAGAGTTTTTGTCATAGAAAATGATATAATTATGTTTGGAGAAATTAAATTGTATACATGTGAGACTATTGTATAAATATAATGTGTGTATTATTTGTATAAAATTATTATATGAAAGTACATATAAGCATATAAATGTAAATATATATTCTAAAATATTGTTCTATAATATTTAAGAATTAAGAGCATTCTATTGTGCTACTTAGAAAATTAATTACTATAAAAATGATTAATGCATATTTATTTAATATCACATAATTTAACGCAACTTGATATAATGATACTTACTCTACCATTTTCTCAAATTTTTGTTGAATTACAGCTTCGCGTGTTTCACATATTGCAAAAGGTTTCTCGGTAAGAACGTTGATCATAACCATAACTTTTTTTCGATCTACCCATATATAAACTTGTTTATAGGCTGCGACGAGTACGGTCAACATCATGTATAAAGAATCGGTAAATTCGTCGGAATTTTCAACATTGAATACGATGTTCATAAATTGCGATATCGAAAATATACATAATGCAGTGAAGAGAAACATGGCGTAAGTTTTATATATTATATGTTTAAATAATGATGTCCATGAAGAAGGTTGCCAGCACCCAGCAAACGCACAGATTAGCAATGTAAATTTCAGCACGCGCATTTGAGCCTTTCTAATGTGCAATTTTGTCTATCAATAGCTATTAATATTTATTAATTACATTAATTTTTATTTTACGATTAAAAAATAACTTTTAAAAAATTAAGATTTATATGTTGAATATAAAATTAATTTAGTGAAAAAAATTTTTATTAAGAAAATATTATTTTTGAATATATTATATTATCTTTTATTTATTCATGCATTCCATATAATAAATAATTATATAAAACACATATCCATCTAAAAATTAGTTGTGTTTAATTTGTGTTTATTTTCTTAATATCAAACTTTTCAGTGTATATATAATATACATTGCGCTTACAAAACTTCTAACCCACTTACACCATAAATTATACATGTTTGTATTTAGTTTTTTGTTAAGAAACTAATTTAATTTAATAATTTTTATAAAACATTTGTTTAAACCCTTTGCCATACCTTAAACAACGATGGATATAGATAACAGATGATGGATAAGTTAATATTGGAGAAGAAAAGAACACTGAAAATATGTCTATAGCCTCGAAATATAACTTTCTGCGATAATAACACTGCTCGTGCATCTTATTATCTAGTCTATCTCTATTTTATCTATCTTATTGTAATATGTGATATATCTGTAAAAATGTCTCTTTGTGTGTAATAATATTTTCATGAACCGCGAAGCGAAATTGTTTCGAGATGTCTTATTAGAAAAATTGTATAATGTACCGTTATTTTCATGAGAAGAACGCGACAGAAGAAAATTATAGATAAAGAAAGAAATTTCTTGAAATAGATCTGCAAGTAAAAGAACTTTTTTGATATAATTCTTTGATTCTCATTGCATTTGTGTGTATATGTGTGCATATGTGTACGTCAAGACATCTATTATTGTTTCTTAGATTTTGTCAGATACTTTTTTAATACAATATTAAATAACGAATCATTAGATGTAATTTACTTCGATAATATCTTAATAGCCCATGTATTCGCTCTTGGATATTTATATTTTTATGATTGTACTATTCATATGTACATTCATATATACATCGGAGTATGGCAAGATATTACATCCATTCCTTTGTTTCAATTCTTACTCTGATTCTCATCAAACATAAGCAGGGTAAAGAAATATTTCTCTAACTCTTAATATAGATGTATTTTACAAACGTCACACGTACGAATCGTATGTGTAATGCAAATTAAAATTTTCTTATCTATGTATAATATTTAATTATATGTATATATCTGTGCCTTCTCTATAATAATTATTGTTATACAATAGCTGTCCAAAATACTCAAATAAAAAGTTAATAATTTTAACACAAAGCATGTTTATCACGCAATAGAAAAATAGAAAAAATAATTGGAAAATTTAAGATGTAAAAATAATATAACTTTGTTAAACTTTATATTATGAACGTTTGTGTTCAACGACTCGTATTTGCTTTGACGTTATTATTTAGAACTTGTTCTTACGCACTGCAATTTTTAAATGATTAAACTGTGGTAATAAAAAATCTCTCAAAAGTTTTATAGATTTTCTAAAAATTATTTAGTCATTAAAAAATAAGAGAGAGAGAGAGAGAGAGAGAGAGAGAGAGAGAGAGAGAGAGAGAGAGAGAGAGAGAGAGAGAGAGAGAGAGAGAGAGAGAGAGAGAGAGAGAGAGAGAGAGAGAGAGAGAGAGAGAGAGAGAGAGAGAGATTAATATATATATTTCTGCATTTTTTAGGTAACATTGTCGAACGTGATATTATAACAAATTAAACGTGAACAATAACAACTTCTGTTATTAATCACATTATTATTCTTGCGTTTGATGCAGCAAATTGAAAATCGAGTATGACATCTTAAGCAACTGTAAAAAAATTATGAATATGTCTAGAATTATTTTAAATATTTATAGTAATCGCACAGACATAGGAAATTAGTATTATCTTTAGTAATACTGACAGCTACAAATGAATCCAGATTCATCGTGATTACATAAGCACTGCTAAATTGAATGGGAATCATCGCACGCTTCATAATTAACAAGAGAGCTTTTTTGTTGCTATTGCTAAGTGTCACCCATTCCATATCATAAATATTATTCACCAATTGAAGACTCTACAAACAAAAATATAACATAATATATTAATGTTATTTGCAGGAAATGTCATATTCTTCCTAGTAATTTTATCTATTTTTTATTATTTTGTCTAATAAGTTAATTTGTTTTTATAATATTTAGCATTTATAGATCAGTTTAAATAAGATGTATATACTTTTAACTTGACTTCGTTTCCAAACCAGCAATATATGAAAATTTGCATTAATATAGCACTTGTATACATTATCAGTGGAATGAAGCTCATGTAGTCTGCTGCCATAGCTATTCGATACATATTTGAGCATACTACCAACATGCTTACCGCGAACTGGATGGCGATTATTTTCTCAAATGTGTTGTTTATCGTATATGCATATCTGCGATTGAAAGATACTTAATCGATATCTCCGCAAATAAATTCTAATCGCAAATCATTTAATTTATTCGTGTGTATTTTATGCATTATCAGATTTAATAAAGCTAATAAATTTAATTTGTGTTATTTAATACAAATATAAAATATTTAATATATTTAAAATATTTAATATTAAAGAAACAGTTAGAGTGATAACAATAATTTCCGGTGATAATGAAAAATAAATCAAATTAAAGAATCTTTTATATTAAAATTTAACACAATTTAAAATTTAATTCAAAAGAAATGAAGACAACATTTGTGTGTGTGTATATATATATATATATACATATAATTTTTTTTAAATTAAATTTTAATTGTTTTAAATATTGTCTTAATTTCTTTCTAATTAAATTTTGTGTTAAAACATTCCAATTGACTCATTTTTCGTTTATATTATCGAAAATTATTGCTATCTTTTCAAATGTTGTAAAAGACTAATTAATTTAAGACTCTCTCTCTCTCTTATTATTAAACATTAATTGATTCAAAAATCCATAAGTAAAATAAAAACGAACATTTATTTGCGATATCTTATACTTTTTATTTATTTATTTTAAGCGTTTCAATTATTTTTTTTTGCTATACTTCAAAAACAAATTATTACTGCGTAGTCCAAATATTTTTGTAACAATTTTAACAAAATAATTCAAGAAACTAACTCGAAAATAAGATTGTGATGACGAACACAGTCGCTTAAAACGTTTTGACCGTGCATAAGTTTTGTCAATCGATACTCCAAAATTTCAAACTGACAGCAAATATGTAGCAAAAATCCGCAAATTAAACTCTCACAAGCGACATTGACTATACCCGATGTTGACATAGCTATCATTTGATGAATGTATACAAGGAAGTACATAGCAGGGGATGAATAGTCGAATGGCAACCAAGCCTTATACGTCAGATTCCTTTTTATTAAATCTGTAGAGACAGACGTCGAAATTATCGATAAGATCGACATTGAAACCATGATTAAATACCGCCGTGTGTTTTCCCTAAAATGACGATAAAGACTTGTGTTATGGCCACGCTTTTTATAAAATTCACTCGTTATTACATTTTCGTATTTTTCTATGTAAAAAAATATTGAGCCTTTTATTTATAAATGTAAAAATATTCTTTATTATTTTTAATTTAAATTAAATTTTATTAGATATAATTAGTTATTTCTATAAAATTATCACATAATACATCATGTAAATGAACTAATGCATTGTTATGAAATATTGATGAATACAAGATAAAACATTTTGCTTTTTAGAAAATTTATTAACAATGCATTTATGCGTAATCTTAAAATATACTTAAGATGTACTTACTTTGACATTTTTTCAAATTTTTGTTGAATTGTTACTTCGTGTGTTTCATATGGTGCAAAAGGTTTCTCGGTAAGAGCACTTATTATCATTATGATATTCTTGCGATCTATCCACATATAAGCTTGTTTGTAGCCCGCTACGAGTACTGTCAACATCATATATAAGGTATCGACAAATTCATCAGAATTACCAACGTTTAATACAATATCCACGAATTGGGACATCAGAAATGCGTATAATGAGGAGATCAGAAACGTTGCGTAAGCTTTATAAATTATATGTTTAAACGATGATGTCCATGAAAGCGGCTGCCAGCATCCAGCGAATGCGCAGATTAGAAGTGTATATTTCAGCACATGCATTTGAACTTTTCTAATATAATTTTACTTATATCAATTGCTATTAATATATTTATTAATTGTATTATTTTTAGTATATTCAAAATATCTTTCCTTTTAAGATAGAAATTATATATACTAAATATAATAAAAATCTAGCGAAATATTTTAAAAAATCTTAATAAAAGAGAATTCTAGTTTAGAATTAGAATTCTCTTTTACTATTTTTATGCATAATAAAATATTTTTATCACATCAGTTTCAAATATATTTTACGTATTTTACAAATATATTTCACAAAATATTGATTCAAATTTAAATGATTAATTTTCTACAATTTCATATTTTTTAATGTTAAATTTAATATACACATACGTTGCACTTACAAATTTTTTCTAAATCACTTGCGTGAACTTTTTTTTTATATTTACAATTAGTTATGAAGTTATCTTGTCAAAGCTAATTTAAACTGTATAATTTTTAAAAGCATTATTTGTCTTCAAGTCTTTTGTCGTTCCTCAAATGATGATAGATAAGTTAATATTGGAAGAGAAAAATTTACTGGAAATGTCTATAGTCTCATGATATGACTTTCTGATAATGATTTCACATTCCTATATGTGTATCTATTTCCGTTTCTTCTGTCTTACTATTACTAAACTTACTCGCATATACAACTTGCAAAACTACCTTCCGTAATAATATTTTCACGAATTGAGACATGAACGTATTTCGAGATATCTGTCTTATTAGAAAATTACATAATGTACTGTTATTTTCATGAAGACAGTGAGACAGAAAAAAATTATATAGAAAAATAATTTTCTTGAAATAAATCATTTATTGAATGAAGAATACTTTGATACAGCTTCCTTGTATATGTCGTATCAAAATATTGTATCTACCATATTGTTCGTAATTTCGTCGGATATTTATTCTTTTAATGTCAAATAACGAAACATTAGCTATAGTTTACTTCGATGAAATTTTAATATCGGTAGCTCATACATTTACTTAGGCATATTTGTTATCATATTGCATATGGACTAACGCATGCACACACATGTCAGAATATGTCAAGATATTATAACTAAAATTTTTTTGTGTAATAATATTAATTTTTCTTAATTCTTATTTTTTTTCTTATTGATTATAAACAGGTAAGGTAAATTTTAGCTTTTATAATATAATGTAAAACAAATTAATTTTTTCTTGTCGATATTCGTGTATTTCAAAAGTTATTTATTCTTATTCTCTTTTCACTTACTCTTATTTTCATCTTGCGCTTGCTCTGGATGAGTTGCCGGAAGATTTTGGAGAACAATTTTTGGAAGGAAAATAGATCCATATTGATTCATTAATAAAAAACAAGTCCGACCTTTTTGTAAATGAGAAATAGAGAGAATTATTAAGAGAATTATATATAAATTGTAATTATGCAATTCTCTACTTACTTTTATCATAGGTATATACACTTGTGTTATATCAAATCTTCATGCTGTAGTTTTTATTAATTTCCTAATCGGGATGCGATTGTGATGTACACAATCAAGAATCACTTACTGGTGATCTTGAAGAACGGATGTGGAAGCAAACGTGCAACAGTAATCCTAAGATGAAGCAATCAAGCAGTTGAAAGGAAGATAAATATGGAATCTTTCATCTGGTGAGTGATATAAAATATATGTACTTGATATAAGAAAAATTTTGCAATGACGTTCATTGCGCAATATTATGTTGTGATTTCTCCATATCTAATGTTTTATGCATATTTGCATATTTGTTTAAGTTGGTGATTCCTGCTCAAATATTCTTTTTAAAAATAAAATAATAGAAATAATACAATATTATGTGAAAATATTAAATTTTGTACCTTAAAGAGTGTTAGATATGTTGAAAATGTTACGCATAAGTTTATATTGAATAAAAATTTTAAGCACTACATTAAATTAATTATATACGATATATTTTTGTAATATAATACTATTAATAAATAGATATTAAGCTATACATATTGATCAATATTAGCATCACCTTTGATGTGTTAATTATATAAATAACAGATTAAATATAAATAACAATTTCTAATTTTGTATTACATATTGCTGTTTCTGTGATTTTATTAGTACATTAAAAAGCGAATATGATGTCTTGAGCACCTAAATAATTATATAATCAATGAGCAAATTAAATATTTATTATGTGAAAAAGATTTTCTTATACGAACCATCACGAATGATTCAAGATTCATTGACAAAATATTTGCGCTGGTAAATTCGATTGGTATTGTCGCACGATTCATGATTATTAAAAGACTCTTCCTTACGTTGTTGTTAAGTATTGTCCATTCTATATTATAAATATTATCCGACAATTGCAGGCTCTATAAATAAAATCCTCTATATGTATATTATATGTTAAAATAGAAAGGAAGAAGAAAAAGGGGGGATATGTGTTCTCTTTTCAAAGAGAGATTTTTCTTTCGCGATAATTTTTATTGTGTAATTCTTTCCCTATAAACTGCGATTATTTGCTACAAAATTAAAATTAATTCAAGTTACCTTCAGCTTGACTTCATTGCCAAACCAACAGTAATAAAAAATTGGTGCCAGTGTGCAAGCGATAAACATGACATTTTGTATATAAGAAACGGTACTGGACGATGTCAAAGCCATATGAATCAAATTGTAGCACATTACCACCGTGATCATTATAAACTCGCTAGGAACTATCCTGGCAAACTTTTCATTCACCAAATATGAATATCTAAAATTAAACAGACATTTTTAATCGAATATCTATTGATTTTCTAAGCCATTTAATCGATATAATAAATTGTAATAGATGTAATATTTTTTTTTTTAAATAGAAGGATGAAAAAATATATTACTTTTTATTTGGAAAATATTTTAGTAGGTTCTCTCTGTGATTTTTAAAGGAGATTAAAAAAGAAATACAAGGATATCATATTCGGTGTTTTTAACACAGAAAATAAAGTAGCATAATTTAAAATTTTTGAAAAGTATCTAAAGAAACTAAGAAAAAATTTATTTGATTTCAATGTCATATATAAATGTTGAATAACTTTAAGAAAATCTAACTTTGAAAAGTAAAAATATTTTTGCTTCTTTTTTTCTCTCATTAAAAAATAACAATTTTTTAATAAAAAATTGTATTAAATTAAGGAGAAAGTCCAATAAGATATATATCTCAGAGATATATGTATATAGCGTTATAGATTTAAAAGGACTTACTCAAATATGCGTATATGATGACGTACGCAATCGCGCAAGGTTTCTTGAGCATTCACAATGTTTGACAAGCGATGCTCTAAAATCTCGAGCTGGCAGCAAATGTATAATAATAATCCGCAAATAAAACTGTCACACGAGGGATGAACGAGACCGATAAATATTAAAGTCATTATCTGATGAAAGTATGCGAGATAAAATAGCGCGGAGATCGAATAGTCAAACGGTATCCATGCTTTGTACAGTAACGTTCCATTCTTGAAATCCGTGAATAATGAAAGCAAAATCATGTATAAACTGGTTATGAGGACGAGGACTAAATAATATAATGAATTATTCCTATAAAACCAAGACTACGATGTTTATTTGTTTGGAAAACTATTATTGGAGAGATATTGAACTTCTTTAAAAAAAAAAAAATGTGAATTACATTGCTTACATTAAACACATGCAATTATGTAATTGTATATGTTTTAATTATACATAGTTTTTTTTACTGGATAATAATAAAATGCTAAGCGCGATACTTACGTTATTCTCTTGTTAAATTTCTCTAGAATTATATTTTCGTGTAGATCCAATGGTTTGAACGGAGTTTCGGCAAAGGCATTAACTATCGTTTCAATACTCTCATGACTTTTTCGTATAACAATTGTCTTGTAACATGCCAGAAGCGAAATTATGACATTGAACAGGGCGTCGCCGAATGTATCAGAGTCGTCAGCGTACAAGATTATCTCCATAACTTGGGTAATTGCAAATGTGTATAGTGTTAGAATTACTGATAATGTGTAAGCATTATACATTATGTTTTTAAACGGCGACGTCCACGATGTTGGTCGCCAGCATCCTGCGACCGCTAAAATCGTGAGCGAAAATTTCAACACAGACATTTCGCTTTTTCTCCCAACATCCATTTGCCCAACATCAATAACTGTGTCGATTGATATATTAACTTATTTACTATAAATTTTGATTATTATTACATGATAACGTGTATCGATGATAGATCAATGGATGAAAATGTGTATGATGATTATGAGACACTTTTATAACTATAAGTCATATTTATAATAGTTGTAAACAATATTCTTAATTGTTTATCTTTATATATATATATATATATATATATATATATAATTGGCATTTATATAGCTTATATTACCTTCATATATTCATTAATTGAATATAGAATTAATCATATACAAAGCTAGATATTTATTAATAATAGTGAGAAGAATGAAAAAAATATCAAAGTGCATTCTATATTGTTACACACGCACAATGCTATTATAATATGCATTTGAAATATTCCACTCTTTTTTTATACATTAAACTTACGAAAATGTTCCGATCAAATTTGTTTGAGTAGTCTGTTGAATACTTGGAAAGATTTGGCTAAATGTTCGCTGCGACAAATCGAATGACGAGACGAGGGAACAATCTTTTAATGTCTATAGTCTCCCGGCTTGATATTAATAATATTATTCGTTCGATTTCCGCCTCTTCGTATAAAGTATCTTTGTTATTATCGCAATAACAGACTTGCAATGACATGTCTCTCGTGAAATAATATTCTGAATGAATCGGGAAATTACATTTTTTCGATATAATATCTTTATTACAAAATTGTATAATATGCCGTTATTTTCGCGAAGAAGAAAAAAGAAGAGAAGTTTGATATACATTCAAGTATACAGAAAATAAATTTTTGAAATGATCATTAATAAATCAGTAGTCTCGAACTATTTCCAAGATACTTTGATCCAATTCTGTTTTGTTGTACGTTCATTATAAAATATCTTATTCATTCGCAATGTTTCGTAGCTACTCTACGAATATATGAAAAAATGTAATCCTCAAATATTAACGAATCAGCTGTAGTGTACATTTGTGTAAAATCTTAATACAAAGTCCATAGACTCGGTTATAGGCTGTTGTCATTATTTTCTTGTGTCATACTATTATATGATATTGGGATTTTATTAAGATGCACTTATTGATTCTTGGATCTACCACTCGTTGTATATAGAGAATAAAGGAAAGGTATTTTTACTTGCATTATTCACATATATGAATTTTACAAATTAAATTATGAATATTAATTTCCAGTTTTTCATTAATCCCGCGTTTATTAAATTGAAGATCGAGTGAGACATCTTAAGTATCTGTAAAAATTGTGCAGATGGGATGTAAAGTACATCCAATATTCAATTATACATTTATTACACAAGATAGCTAGTAATTATGTAACGAATAAAGGTTTTTACTATTATGAAGGAGTTGAGATTCATCGAGATATGGACGTATGGCAAATTCGATGTGTATTGAATGATGAAGAACGATTTATAATTATTAGAACATCCTTTTTCGTTGCTAAGTGTTGCTAAATGTCGATTCTATAAATTAATAAAAACATAATCAATTTATATATTATTAATCAAATTATTATATTTTATATGTGTATCTATGTGCGCTATGGGAGCAATATATTAATCTGTTTTTAAAGAAAAAAAATTCTTATGTGACGCTGTGCAATAATATTACTAATATTATATTTATATTTATTAATTATATTCATATTATAATTAATAAATATAATTAACTAACTTTCTTATTAAAGACAAATTCTTATTACCGATAAATGTCAGTAATGTCATTTACACTTTCTTTCTATCATCTTATCAAACTTCTATCGAATAATTTTTTTGTTTTTATCCAACGATGCAAAAGAGTTCTTAGTAAGAATTTCGATTATCATTGCAACAGTCTCTTACGACTTAGCCTCATATTAATAGCTTTGTAATACGCCATGAGCATGATCGGTAGCATATATAAAGTTTCAAAATTTTGTCTAAATTACTGACGTTATCAATATAAATGTAAGAAATTGCATTTCACAATAGCTCACACAATTTCCTTTTGTATAAATCTCATGTAATAATAGTAATCTTAATTAGTATATTAGTATAATAATTTGTAAATCTTACAAATCACACATTATTGAAATATCTACAAATTGCATGATAATAATTTTAAAAATTATTTTATTATATACACAATTGTTTACTAAAACTTTCTTTATATAAAATAAAATAGTTAACATATTTTATTAAAAATTATTTATGATTTTAAATATTACACAAAATATATAAAAAAAATATTACAATAATAAATCGTTATTATTATTTTATTGCAATAGTATTGCTAAGTTTTAAAATACAAAAATATTTTGTAATATAACTTTATTGAGTTTTACGAAATTTCGTTACAAAAATTTTCAAATTAGCTCTCGTTTAGTAAATTTAAAGGTATTTATAAATTCAAAAGATATAATTTTTTCACGTTATAGATAGATAGATCACGGATTTATGATAGAATTGCTATCTCTTGATTTGAGAGAGAAACATTTTTTCATAAAATTTACTGCAAGATAATTATATTATTATCGCAATAATATACAACGATACGAAATTTCTTGCGACATATCTACATAAATCGAATTGTATTGTGAAATGCAATTTTTATTACAAAATTACCTAATGTTCTATTTGCAATGGCGGTAATACAATAAGAAATACATTTGTAGAAATGAGCAAAAGTCTTTCAATTGATACATATTATCGATATATTTTTATTTGTGTAAACTGTTTTCAAAATTTTAGAAGCTTTCTTATTGCACACTATCGTACAATTATAAAATATTTTATTTATTATTGTGTGTTTATATACTTATATATAGTGACGTATAGAGAAACGATATTTTTGAGGGGATCTTGTATTACTCTATATTTGTTACCCTATACAGAGTCTATGACTTGATAAGATATCATTGAACACTTCGTTTTATATTGACTTTTCTATTGTCGATTTTTCTATAGCTCTTCCAAGAAATATAAACGGAAAGGGGGAATTATGTTAACCCTTATATAAGGGCTATTCAAGTAATCTACTAACACATATATTGAAATACCGGAAAAAAGGATCGCATTTGACATATGTCTTTCTATAGATTTACGCAATCAAACAAGTATACATATATAGTTTTCATATGAATCGTCATACTCGATACTCAGATCAACTTTTTATATATGTATTAAAATAAAAATATATTTTATCTTGTTCTATTATTTTATTTTTTCAAACTATTATTTATAAATAAATGTTGAATTATTATGCAAATTGTACTTTTTGCAGATATTGCTTTTGTTAATAAATTATTATGTTTCTCATTAATGATATTATAACATATCATAAAATATTGGTATAAAAGCTCGGTAGATGTTAAAACTGTCAATATTTATTGCACTAATTTATTGCACTAATTTACAGATAACTTATTTACCAAAATATTAACTGCATCCAGGACTGCATAAGGACTGGCTTACGTGTATATTATTCTTCTTCTTGTACTTGTATTAATAAATTATAAACAGAGTATGATGTTTTAAGCAACTAGAATAATAAAACATGATAAAGACAAGTGACATACTTCGTTAGCTAAGTCAACTACAAACACACGTAATATAATATGATAAAATTTTATACTAACCGCTACAAAAGAATCTAAATTCAAGCTAATAATATGTGCAGTAATAAACTCGATAGGTATTAGCGCCCGTTGCATAATTATTGTAAGATCTTTCTTAATGCTATTTTTTAACACTGGCCATTCCGTTTGAAAAATAATATCCGCTAGTTCCACGCTCTATAAATTAATATGCAATTTTTTCCTTTTGTTGTGAGCATTGTAATTTGTGTAAAATATTATTAAATATTTTTATTATATCAATAAACCTTATGTTAAAATGTTTAATTAAATTTTCTTGTATGTTTTTTACACAAATGATTTTAAAATAATCAACATTAGATATGTACCTTACATTTGACTTGGTTTCCGAACCAGCAGTAAATAAATATTTGTGTCAGCATGCAACATGTATATATAATTAATGCAATGTTATCTGCGCTCATTGACGATTTGCTCAATTGAAATAAATTGGAGCATATTATCAATGTACTCGTTATAAACTGGAATCCAATTATTTGCGAGAATCTTGTGTTTACTAAATGCGCAAATCTATAGAATTTTTATTTTAATACTAGAATAGTTGAATCGAAAAACAAGCATAAAACATTAAAATATATCATAAAAATAAAATAATGAACGTTTTCTTCTCAACAATTATTATTAGAAAATAACTAACTCAAATATACTGTTGTGATGATGTATACAGTAACCCAAAATATTTTGGTTCCTTTCGAGTTTTTTTAAGCGATACTCCAAGATCTCGAGTTGGCAGCACACATGCATTAAGAGACCGCATATAAGAGTATCACAAGCTACATTTATAGTAGCGCAATAAAATGTGCTTAAAAACTGATGAGCGTATGTGATACAAAATGCCATGTAAGACGAATAATCATATGGTACCCATTCTCTGTATGTTAATCTTCTATGCCTAAAATCGGCGAGCAATGACGTCAAGCCAGAACATGACCATGATGACTCAATCAGGATCGTATAACGTAAGGTGTTTATTCTAAAAAAAATAATTGAAAATATATTTATATAAAGATATACAATATTTTTGCCAATCTCTCCAGATAAACTTTAATATATAACATATTTTTTATATATATATCTCTTTTCTATATTATAAGTTCTTCTGTGTTTTCTATATTTTTAATGTCTGATTAGTAGAACTACTAATTAAATATTTTCGATTATATAATTATATTTAATTTATTTAATTTTATAAATTGAATAGTGTATGTTTTTATATAAAACAAAAAAAAATTTTGCTAGCGACACATTTGCATCTTAAATCTCAATAAATATAATTAAATTTTGAAGTTAAGGTATACATATAAAATAACTAAAATGTTCTTTTAAAAATGTAATGCATAAATAAAAATATTTGAATATTATATTTAATCAAGATCAGACCGTATTAGTTTATCAAATTTCCGACAAATTTCCAGCTCCCCTGAATCCAGTGGTTTAAATGGCTCTTCATTAAATTTGTTGATTAATGTTGCGACATTCGTATAATTAATCCACATAATCACCAACTTATATCCCGAAACGGATACATTTAACATCATGTACAGATTGTTAGTAAAGTCGTCGGGATTATCAACGTTCAGAACAATGTCCATAAATTGTAAAAACATAAAAGTATATAAAATGATAATTATAAATAATCTGTAGAGATCGTAAATAACACGCTTAAACAATGATGTCCACGATAGCGGTCGAAAGCATCCCATGAACGTAACAATAGAAAATGTCAAATTTAGAACATGCATTTTTAATTATTGTAATTAAAAAAATACATACAATTGTATTTTTTATGTAGCATGTTAATTTTGATACTATTGTTTAAATAAATTTGAAAATCTTCAAACAAATATTGGCTGTTCTCGAGATTACTTTAGTTTGATAGAACCTTTACCGTACAAAAAGTATGTGAGATCAAATAATATTATTTCACAAGAGAGAGGATGGACTTAGGATAATCTAGAGACTTTTATGACAATCGACGATTCTCCGATAAGAAAGATTTTTCATCGCCGATATTTCCTCCTCTTTTTCTCTTACATATTTAATATCTCTATCTATACGATACTTACAATAATTGTCTCCAAACCAATTCTTACGTGAATTAGCGTAATTTTATTATGTAAATTTTATTACATACCAGAGCTAATATACTACACTCAAATCAAGAACAATAATAAGAAACAGCAAAGAGAGAAAATAATAAAATGTTCACAGGTTTATCAATATAAGAAGTGAATTTTCATAATAGCTTAATGTATGTCATTTTTTTTTATACATTGACGACAAAATATTTTATTTATTACTATCATGATTTAGAAATAGACACATTCAGTATTGATGTTTACGTCGCACAAGCAAGGGAAAGAATCGCATCAAAAACGTATATACTTATAAAATTACTGTCAAGATAGAAGAATAGATAGATAGAAGAATATATAATAGAGTTGAAAGACATAATAATTTCTAACTCTCTTGTTGAGACATTTCGTTAGAAGCATGTGTACAATAACTCAATTAAAATATATGACATTTTTTACAACATTTTCTTAATTGTTTCGCTTTTAAAAGTATTAAAGCGAAATGCTTTTTCACGAATATGCTTTATGAAATATTGTATTCTTTGCATCGAAGAAATTGTCAGAATGGCAATATTGGCAATTGAACACCAATATTGAACTTAATATGTATATAAAAATACCTCTATAATATAAACAAATGTTAAAAAATATACATACATATATCTTATAAATATTATATACATATATATTAATAGATACCTATTTTTTAAACACATTAAAATTAATATCAACAACTTTTGTGATTATTATTATTAAAATATTACAGTTCGTTTGTAATTATGCACGTTATTAAATAAGAAACGTGTTTATTTTACTTATGTCTCTATTATTACTCTTCTTCTTATGGTTGTACCAATAAGTTATAAGCAGAATACGATATTTTAAGCAACTGAAATGATAAAAATATTTTCGACCATTATAAATATCTCACTCATTTATGTATAAATAAGCCGATAGTAATGTATTTATATAAGCACATTTATATAAAATTTATTCACTGTACATTTAAGTTAAATTTATTTACTAAAACAGTTTTTTAAATTAATTATTTAAATGTATAATTAGGTAAAAAAAAATGAACAGTAGAGTTTTATTAATCTTAAAATTTCATCGTAAAATTAAGAGAAATATTATTCTATACTAACCCCTACGAAAGATTCCAAATTCAAGGTAATGATATGTATGGTAGATATTTCGATGGGTATTGTTGAACGTTTCATTATTAACAATAGATCCTTTTTAACATTATTATTTAAGATTGGCCAATCTATTTGAAAAATTTTATCCGCGAATTGAATACTCTGTAGACAAAAATATAAAAACATTTTATTTATAGTATCTAGCAATTTTTATTTTATTATAGACATACCTTTACTTTGACTTTGTTTCCAAACCAGCAATAGATAAATATCTGCGTCAACATACAAGATGTGTACATAATTAATGGAATATGATCAGCGTTCAAAGGCGACTTGGTCAATTGATACAAATTAGAGCAAATTACCATCATGCTTGCCGTAAACTGAAATCCGATTATACGTGTAAACGTTTTATTCACCAATTGCGCAAATCTGTAATCCATTTAGAATGCCATGACGCTTTTTATCAAGCCATTAAAATTTGTGCTATAATTGATAGGTAAATTTTATTGTTATTTGTTGCAGTTTTTCAAATTATAAACAAAATTATAAAATATGTAACTGATTAACGAAAAAATGATTTAAAATTTTTTTAATTTAAAGCATTAATAAAGTGCTAGTAAAATCATATATAATAAGCAATAATGATAGAAGTCGATAATTTATATTATAAAAAATTTTATATATGTTGTGTTTTGACATTACATTATATAAAACCTTATACAATATGTATATCTTTTCCTTCAATTACGATTAGAAAAAAATATGTAAGATGAAAAAAATATGTAAGATGAAGATATATATCATAATATTATTTAATAATTCATATATGATAATGCTAACTGATAAATAATTTTTTGGGTTTTAATGTAATAACTAACTCATAAATCCAGTCGTGATGGCGTACGCAATAGCCCAGAGTAATTTGATTTCTCACGAGTTTCTGCAAGCGATATTCTAAGATTGCGATCTGGCAGCACACATGCATTAAAAAACCGCATATAAGAGTATCGCAAGCGACGTTTACGGTAGCAGTGTGGAAAGTACTGGACATTTGCTGGGCATATGTAAAACAAAACGTCAAGAAAGACGAATAATTATACGGCACCCATTCTCTGTATGTCAACTTCCTATGTTTAAAATCAGTGAATAATGATGTCAAAGCGATGAACGAGCATGTCATTTCGATCAAGAATATGTAACGTAACGTATTATTTCTAGAAAGTTGAAAAGAGATTATTATATCAGTGTTATAATATAGTTTTAACAGGAACTTTGATAAATCATTTAAAATAATTTTTTTGCTTATAAAATAGATAATATGTACTATTAATTATTATATATGTACTATTACTATTAACACACTAATGCCAATTAAACTTTATTTTATTATAAACTAGAGAAGACATAATTTATATATTTGTTATTTAAAATATTTATTTGCAATTCCTCTCATATCTCAGATTTTGATTGGTATAAGACAAATCTTCAAAAGAGAACTGTAACATTAATAATATTTTTAAAGATACAATTACAATTGAGACAAAATATAAAAATATATTAAACAAGAGTTTAAACATTATTTTTTATATATATAATTATGATAAAATATAATAAAATATATTTACCGTATTATTCTATCAAATTGCTGTCGAATTTCCATTTCACCTAAATCCAAGGATTTGAACGGTTCTTCCGTAAGATAATTAATTAAAGTTGAAACTTTGTCATAATTGAACCACATAATCAATATTTTATAGCATGCAGCAGACGATGTTAACAGCATATTCAAAGTGTCAGTAAAGTCATCAGCATTATCAACATTTAAAACAATGTCCAAAAATTGTAACAGTGAGAAAAAGAATATCATGCTAATTACGTATAATCTGTAGATATTGTAAACTGTTCGTTTAAACAAAGATGTCCACAATTGCGGTCGAAAACATCCAGCGACCATAACAATTGTACATGTCAATTTCATAACTTGCATTTTCAATTCTAATTTAATTAAGAGATATACACACAATCGCGTATCTCCGACTGCGAAACGTATGCTGTAAATTCTAGTAATATTTGTATAATTTTGTGATAATCTTTAAAACATACACAATATTATATTGATAAACAATATTATATTTATCGTTTTTAAGATAAAATTTTAAGTCGACAGAATTTTTATTGCACGGAAAGTGAGATCAGACAGCATAATCTCAAAAGAGGGTGCACTTAAGACTGTCTGTAGACTAGTGATGCTATTTTTCAACTAAAGGTAGTTCTTTCGTCAGTAATACTTTTTCTTTTTTCTTTTGCATATTTAATATCTATCTATCTTCAATATCTATAGTAATTTTCTCTGACGTGTGTGTGTGTGTTCAATTAGCTGAAATATCCATTTCGATATGTAACTTTTGTGTAGTATTTTCATAACATATCCTCATATAAAGAATTAAATAATACAGTAAAGAGGAAAAAAGATAAATTCAACTCAGAAGGGAATACTTAAAATCATAAAGTATGAGATTATTCAAATTATCTCCATAATATATGTCATTTTATCACATATCGACCATATGACGAAATATATAATTTATTGTTATTTGTTATTTTTATCTTTATCTCTTTATTTTTACCTAAAAGTCGATAGTCTGTCCTTCGACAGTCATCGTCCGTTTTTATGCAAAATAAAGAGATGAAGAAAAGTCGTATGACAGATAAGCATTTAGAAGTCATGTAGAATAATTCGAACGGACTCTTTCTTATGATCTACGATTTAAAAAAAAGAAAATAAAGAAAAAAGAATAATAAAGAGAAAAAGTGAAGAAGACTTAATAATGCCCGATTTTTTATGATGTTTTGTGTTTCGCAGGTACAGTGATTCAATTACACTTTTATTTTTTAATCTATTACATTTCTCCCTTAGGCATTCTACATTTAAAAGTACACAGATAAAATTATCGAAAAAAGAATGTGAGTACTATTTCGTATATTTTTATTCTGACATACTTTTGTGCATGAAATAAAAAATAAATATGCACAGCTCTTAATATTATATTACTTTTATATTTGATCGTGCAATATAGAAGTTTGTGTGATAATATTTTTTTAATATTTATTAAAACAATGATAGTGCATGTCTATACGTGTGTTAATTATTAATATATTTAATATTAATATGTTAAGATTATTCATATTTAACTAAAAACTATTATTATACTAAAAACAATTTTTACATTATTGTTCTTGTCACTGGCGGATCCTGGGGGGGGGGGTTAAACCCCCCCCCCCCAGCAAATTAAAAGAAACAGTTTTGCTGAATTTGTTTAAAAAATATAAATAAAGAAAAACAAACATTAAAGAGCTATCGACGTCAGGATCCGCTAGTGTATATATATAAGTATAAGATACACTGTAAATTATACTCATTACGCATTCAAGGAGTTAAGTATAGATTAAGTCAGACATACGACGAAATGATGAGATAATTTCATTGCACGAAAATAATTAGGTGAAATTCTTTATATCTATATAATATATATATAATATATATTATATCTCTATATAATATATATATATAATATATATTATATAGATACAAAGAATTTCGCCTAATTATTTTCGTACAACAAAATTATCTCATCATTTCGTCCTATGTCTGACTTAATCTATACTTAACTCCTTGAATGCGTAATGAGTATAATTTCCAGTGTATCTTATACATACATATTGTATATATTATATAGATATAAAGAATTTCGCCTAATTATTTTCGTCCAACGAAATTACCTCATTATTTCGTCGTATGTTTGACTTAATCTAAACTTAACTCCTTGAATGCGTAATGAGTATAATTTACAGTGTATCTTATACATACATATTGTATATATTATATATATATATATATATATATATATATATATAAAGAATTTCGCCTAATTATTTTCGTGCATGAAATTATCTCATCATTTCATCCTATGTCTGACTTAATCTACACTTAACTCCTTGAATGCGTAATGAGTATAATTTACAGTGTATCTTATACTTTTATATATATATATATATATTTTATATATATATATTATATATATATATATATATATAAAAGTATAAGATACACTGTAAATTATACTCATTATGCATTCAAGGAGTTAAGTTTAGATTAAGTCAGACATAGGATGAAATAATGAGATAATTTCGTTGCATGAAAATAATTAGGCGAAATTCTTTATATCTATATAATATATACAATATGTATGTATAAGATACACTGGAAATTATACTCATTACGCATTCAAGGAGTTAAGTTTAGATTAAGTCAGACATACGACGAAATGATGAGATAATTTCGTTGCATGAAAATAATAATTGGGCGAGAAATTCTTTGTATCTATATAATATATATATATATATATATATATATATATATACACTGGCGAATCCTGGGGGGGGGGGGTAACCCCCCCTTGTAAATTAAAAGAAACAGTTTTGCTGAATTTGTTTAAAAAATATAAATAAAGAAATACAAACATTAAAGAGCTATCGACGTCGTTGATCCTGGAATAAAAGCTAATCATGAAACCAAAAATATTAAATAAAATAATTTGGAACCCCCCCCCCCCTATTATCGACGTCAGGATCCGCTATAGTGGTTCTTGTATATGTACTAATAAATTATAAGCAAAGTACGACGTTTTAAACAACTGCAAAAATAATCGTAAATATATCAAAAATCACATGTAAAATCTTTGGAAGTCCATAATCAAAATTTTTAAGTTATTGTGTATTGCACTTTATGATTTTTGATCGTAATAAATATTGCTCATTATAATGTATTGTGACACAAAATTATTTCAGATGGCAGTTTTAATTTTATTTAATACAAGCTCTGAATTTTTCTATTTTTCTTATTTCTCAAGAAAAACATTAATGAAAATATGACAAAGGAAAATAAATAGACAATAAAATTGTTAAACGTTCAAAATAAGATTCATAAATTGCATAAATGTTAAAGCTATACAAGAAACTTATTATCAATAACGTCTAAATAATTATACAGCATGCTTAATCAGCGATGTTCACGAGAACGGTCGTCAGCATCCAGTGAGAAAGATTGTAAAATTTTTATCACGCTTATTTTTAGAGTCCTTAAAGAGCCTCGCAATAAATGAAGGTTTCTCTTAGCGAAATATTCAGTTTTAATCTGAATACAGACAGTCGTAGTCAACTATGTAACGCGTAAAACGCTGTAAAATTCTGTATGTTCTGTATGTTCTTCGAATATTCTTTTGATATCGATAAACAGGATAAAACTGTCATCATTAATCAAGAGTGAGTTGACATGAAAATCTATAGCTCGTGCAACGCTGAATTATTTTCGATTGCATTATTTTTATCATAACTTTTAGCAAACTTGGAGCGATGTTTTCTGCAAACTAACATCTTCGTAAGTCCTATCTATATTATAATATAGGTTGTAAAATAGAATTTAAGAATAAAAATTTAAACATATGAAATTTTGATACATCTCGTCGTATGTTCATTAAAAAATATTTTATTATTGTCGCTGTCTGTGACTTTACTTCGATCTGACATTATATGATTTTTTCTTTCCAAAAATCTGTATGTATTTTTAATGTATGTATTTTAATTGAATATAAACTCGGAAAGATATCTTTAATTTACAATTACAATTATAATTGATAATTTTTACGACGTATATCGCATATAAATAATATTTGCCACGAATAGAAAGTAATTAAAATATAATTGGATAGTTTGTTCTATCATTTATAATCCTTCTTATTTTACAGCATATAATATTTTCTGTATAAAATATTTGAAAAATGTAGTATATTATACTATATTATTCTTGTAATTCTGTACACTTTTATAACAAACTATTTTTTTAAGTACATTAATACTAATTTTAATTTGCCAGTTATTTATAGGTACTATTTATATATTTAGCATATATTGCAATTTTCTTTATGTTGATTTTATACCCGTTGCAACAATGTGTATGCAGAATACGATGTTCTAAGTAACTGCAACAAGTAAGTACGCTTAAAATTGTTTTAAAAAACATTTTTTATAGTCATAAAATCAAATAATTAATTTTCTCTGTAATATAATACAATGCAGTGACTTAAAATCTTTTTATATTTAATTAATTTATTATTATTGTTAAATGCAAATGTATGTTAAGTGTGTGCGAGTCTAATATAAAATTAAGAAAAAAAAAGAAAAATAACGAGAGATGTTTTATCAACTAAAAATCAAAGATTTCATAAATTTTCAATACTAACCCCTACGAACGATTCTAGATTCATGGAGAAGAGATAGGCGCTGGTGAACTCGATGGGTATCGTTGCTCGATTCATAATCATTACAAGAGTTTTTTTGAAGCTATTGTTCAGTTTTGGCCAATTTATTTCAAAAATACGATCGGTTAATTGAAGACTCTACAAATATATTAAGAAAACGGTAAGACAATCCTGCGTATATATATATATATATATATATATATATATATATATATATATATTATATTGTCATAATTAATTAATCCTTCAAAGAATTATTAAAATATTCTTTTGTAAAATATTAATTATATTTACTCTTTTGTAAAATATTAATTATATTTACTCTTTTGTAAAATATTAATTATATTTACTTTTGTAAAATATTAATTATATACATATGTATATACCTTTAATTTGACTTCATTTCCAAACCAACAGTAGATGAAAATTTCTATCAGCATGCAAACTGTATATAATACTAGTGGAAGATATTCTGCGCTCAGGGTTGTCTGGGCCAGTTGATACAAATTAGAGCATACCACTAGCGTGCTGGTTATGAATTGAACAGCGATTATCTTTGCAAATCTATCGTTCACGACGGAGGCGAAGCTGCAATTCAATAAATAAGCTGCATTTTATAACCAATAATGAGAAACTGTTCATATATTCCATATCGAAAAATAATTTTTACTATTTTTGTTCGAAATATATATTTATCCAATGTGTTAAGCTCTCTATATATTTATTTCCGGTAGTTTATGATTTTCTCAATACACTACTAATAAAAAATATTTATTTTCAAGGAAGTTAATCCCAATAATTAATACGTTATAATTACAGAAAATAATGTACATTAGAAAATTAAATTAAAAATAATCTTCGAAACGTAATAATTAATATGAGATAATTTTAAAGATTGAAAGGATTATAAATTTAGAAACAGCTCCCATGAATTAGCATAATCTTTGCTCATGATAAAGAACAAACTGCTTACGAAACTAACTCAAATATAAGGTCGTGGTGACGTACGCAATCGCGCAAGGTTTCTCGAGTATGTGACTTGTTGTTCAGCCGGTATTCCAATATTTCGATCTGACAGCAAACGTGCAGCAGGAGCCCGCAGATGAAACAATCGCAGGCGAGGTTGACCAGGGCGCTCGTTGCCATGCTTGTCAATTGATGAGCATACGTGAGGTAGAATAACACGGGGGACGAGTAATTGAACGGCAACCATGCCTTGTACGTAAGGTTCCCTTTTCTGAAGTTCGTGAATAGGGAAGTCAGAGCTATACACACGCACGTCGACCCGACCAGGACGAAGCAGTATAACGTGTTGTTCCTGTAGAAATAAATTTCGAAATTTGTTCGAAAACTTTTAATCCTTCTTTCGTTTGCTCTAAAAACGTAATCGTCATTTATTTTGACAGTTGACACAATTCACTGACAAATTGTTACTTTTCCCGACAGATTCTTTCGAGACTTTTACTATATTAGCTACATTATAAAATAAGTTTTCTAATAATTTTATATAAAAGATGTAATATTATATAAATAATATTTACTGTATCATTTTGTCGAAATTTTGGCGAATCTTTATTTCGCCGGTTACAATCGGTTTAAACGGTTTGTCGGTAAGAGTATTAATAATGTTCGATACATTTTTACGGTTCATCAACATACTGGATATCTTAAAGGACGCGACGCACACAGTCATCATTATGTATAGAACGCTAGTGAATTCCTCGGGATTATCGACGTTTAGAATAATGTCCATGAATTGGGAAACTGCGAACGTATATAATAGAAGAATCAGAGTCATCGTATAAATGTTGTAGAGTATGTACTTGTACAAAGATGTCCATGACGCTGGTCGCCAGCATCCGGCGATCGTCAAAAATGCGAGCGTGAGCTTTAACAAATCCGTTTTAGCTTTATCTTCGGCTTTATCGTGCCGAATAACGTCAAGTTTCTTCTGAATATTAGAATCATTGGAAATTAACATTTGTCTAAAGTAACTGTTACCCATTCTAGGTACAAAGGAAGAAAATATTTTTATAGAGAAGATGATTTTTTTATTCACATCAGTGATGTCGTTTAAAAACTACGAAGAAAACGAAAATTTGCTATGACTTATGAGAGATTTAAAATCATCCACACATAAATTTAAGAGTTTTGTAGAAAATAATATAAACAAATTTTGATCGCGTGATGAATAATGACGAACAATATTTTCCACAAGACTGGCCACCTTAGGATTTCTATAGACTATCTATAGACGACATTTTCCGTCCATATGGTTCCCTATCCGATTATTATGTAATTATCGTAATATAGAAATTAGTAATATTACATTTACTGAAAGGACATTTTTCTTTCAGATTGAATCGTCGGTGGAAATTTTTATCAAATACAAATTTTATGCGATGATAACATATAATAAAACAATATTGTGTTCTCGATGCGAAAAAATAAAATTTATATACATAGAGATATATGATAGAGGATGGCTGCATTCCTGTTTAGCTTATAAACCACCGTCGATCATTTGTCTCCACGCAATCTTGAAGGTAATTTATCATATCTGCTAAAAATTATTTTATTCCAGTGTTACTGATATTGCGCTTCTTGTGCTGCTGCGCAAGTCGCAATCTATTCTGCTTCTACATATATCGATTTCCACATTTATTTCCACATTTTTTAAGAGAAAATACGTACAAATATAGGTAATGCATTTATATATATAAAATGCATGTCTAATAATTCTTTTTTTAAAGAAATATATTTACATTTTGGCAATCGTTATGATAAAAATTATTGTATTTCCTGATTTGGTTATATCTGCAGAATTGTATTTTATTCACAAATTATTCGAATTTGCAGTTTCTTTAGAAATGTATTTTTTAATATGTTGCATCGATATCTTATTGAATATAAATAAAATCTAGCTACATTTGTGATCAACGCATATTTAATCGCAGCGATGATACTTCGATTTTTAAGCAATCAAAGATAGCGTTTGATAAAAAAATGTAAGTAGAAGATATAATACAAAAAATACAGATTAATAATATTTTTTTATTTGTAATATATAATATGCAATCGCGCAAGAGACTACAAATCCACTATCGTAGGTTTTTAGGCTTGCGTTTAATATTTTTTTCACACGCACTGCGTGTTCACATTTTAAATTCTATTAGTATTTATTTCCCTCTTTTTCTCTTTTTAAGGATATAATTTTTTTCTACATATGTTGAAGTATATTATATGCCGAATACGATGTCTTAAGCAACTGGAAAAGATGTTAATTTTTAAATAATGCTATTGAACACAATTTATTTTATAGTCATAATAGTAATTTATTTCTGACCTTTACAAAAGAGTCTAGATTTACTGTAAGAATATGTGCACTAGAAAATTCAATGGGTATTAAAGAGCGATTCATAATTATTATAAGATTCTCTTTTACTTTCTTGTCTGCATTTATCCAGTTCATTCCGAAAATCTCATCAGATAATTGAATGCTCTGTAATAAAAGTTATTAGACAAGCATATAAATCGATGCATAATACAGTGTAATTTTTTTATTTTATAGCTATAAAAAATAATGTTTTATTACGCGTATAATATGAATATATATATATATATATATATATATAATATTATATAATTTAAAATTTTTATCATTAATCTTTAACATTCTAGAATTTTGCTATTATTTGCTAGAATTTGCTATTACACTCATAAATATTTTGACAAAAAAATGTTATGCATATTATGCTTGTTTACGCGATTATGCATTCAATAAATACCTTTAGTTTTACTTCGTTTCCGTACCAACAATAAATAAGAATTTGTAAACCCATGCAGAATGCGTACTGTATCAGTGGAATATATTTCGCGCTTAACGTCGTTTTTGCCAGTAGATACAAACTGGCGCAAACTACTAGCATGCTCACAGTGAACTGAACGCCAATTATAAACTTGAATTTTTCGTTTATCATGTATGCAAATCTACGAAAAATATTATTAATTTTTTTAAATATTATTAGTTAATCTTTTAAATTAATATTACAAAACTTTAAGATATGAGTAATAAGATTAAATTAAATAATCTTGATTAATAATTACTATCTCGAAACCAAGTATATAAAAAATCAAAGTATGTAATTTAACTGTAAAAAAATATTGTTTAGCGAGTTTATTATTATTTCAGAAATATTAATCTGTTGCCATATATGGTGATTTTTGTGTTTTAATTTTATAATAATCTTAATCAATTCTGAGATTTTGTATATATTTTTTAGAAATACATATTATATTAAATAGCAAAGTAATGTGATTTGAAAAAAATTCTTTAAATATTTTTGAACATTATTATATTTTAGATCAATTAAAAAAATATTTAAAAAATATAAATGTGCGCGTAAAATATATTATAGAAAAACTGACTTATAGATATGGTCGTGTTGATGTACACATTCACCCAAATTGACTTGATTGCGCAAGCATTTCTTTAACCGACACTCCAAGATCTCGATCTGGCAATAAACATGCAGCAGCAAACCACAGACCAGACAGTCGCAGGCAACATTCACGATGGATGCAGCCGTCAGACTTATTAATTGGCGAAAGTAAATAACATAATACATTATATTGGATGAATACTCATACGGTATCCATTCCCTGTATGCTAAATCTCCTCTCCGGAAGTCCGTGCATAAGGACGATAGATTCATGCATCCGCACGTTATCTCGATTAAGAAAGTATACCATATAGCATTGGTCCTGCAAAATAACTATGGGGGCTGGACTAATTCGCGATGACACTTTATATTTTCCTCCTTTAATTAAAGAAAGAAGAAGTATACATTTTCTATTCAGATGGTAAAATAAGAAATATTTTATCCATTTATTTTTCTTTTATTAAAAATATGATATTTCGTATTTTTTTGCCAATTTTAAAAACATTATATTAAATGTAATTATGAAATTGATACAGTCATGGAACACAATATAAAATTGAAATGTATAAATACTTATTTCTTTGATAAAACGGTAACACGTATAAATATACATATAGCACTTACTGCAACATGCAAATATTTCAGTTACTTACCGTATGATGTTGTCGAATTTCTGTCGAATTTCGATCTCATCCGGTCCCAGTGGCCTAAATGGTTTCTCGATTAACGCATGGATTAATATCTCGATGTTTTTGCGATTCATTAACAGACTGAACATCTTGCAGCAAGCGATGACTGTAGGCAGCATTGTGTAAAGGCTATCGGAAAATTCGTCCGGACTGTCGACATTCAGGATGATATCCATGAGTTGCGGCACCATGAAGGTGAGCAATAGTAAACTTATGAAAATTGTGTATGCGTTGTACACTGTTTGTTTGCACAGCGAGAACCAGGAAACTGGCGGCCAACATCCCGCCACTGTAAGAACTTTCAGTGGAAATTGCATGACTCGCATTTCTTGAAATTTCTTATTCGATTCTTTTCGTATTAAACTTTAAATGGCTATAATATATTTTATATTACATTATCGTATTGTATATCTACAATTCTCATATGCTGTGTAATATAGGATTATTAAAAAATTCTACAAGAGAAAAGAACAATATATAAAATTAAAATCTTGTAAATCTACACAAAATTATTGCTTTAAAAAATCACATTATAATAGATACAGTTTTTAACGTTATATAAAAATATTGCACTTTGTGCACAATTCATACTTAATTTTTATTTCAATTCTAATAAACGAGATTTCAAATAAATGAGATAATTTAATTTTTATATATTATATACAATAAATATAAGTAATCCCTTTTTTGAAATTCTAACAAATAAAATCACTCTCGTGCACGCAAATATCTTATTCACATGAAAAATATGAAGTACACCTTGTTTTATTGTTGATTCTACATACCTATATTTTTCAAAACAATTTTACGAAATTCCGAAAAATTTTACAATGTCTATAGACATGTAATGTGACTTTCTTTACTCAATTGTCCGTTTAGCTTCACTATTTCTTCGTATTTGATAGATGTATAATTATAGTAATACCAAACTCTCTTGCAATATAATGCATCGATAATATAATACTTGTATACAATAATGCTACGTGTTTCCTATCTTTTGCAAACTTTATGTGACACACAATGATATGACTGCGACGTTATATTAAAATGAACTAAAAAAGAAATAATGCAGAGAAAAAAAAGAACCCTTATGGAGAACCAAAGTTTTTTTGATAAACTATGCATTACGATCGCCATAAAATTTTGATGCAAATGATGTATCTTACTTAGGAAATACGGAATTTGTTATTGTCGCCAGCTCCGCCTTACGTTCGACTATCATTGTCAACTCTTTACCTTATATCGCAATTCCAATAGAATACGAGCGATTTCAAGAATTCATTAAATATACATATATAGGTAGAAAGTGAATGCATATAGTACATTAAGAATATATATCCAATTCAGTCGCTATTCCAGATAGCAAAGTATATTGTGCAGTTGTGCACATACATTTAAAAAAAATGCATTTTATTATCTTTAGAAAATCGCATTCAAATTTATATACAATGATTTTTATTAATACCATTAAAGTAAATTAAAAGCTTTAGATTATCTATTTATAATGTATTGTGCTCATTATAATGTATTGTGACACAAAATTATTTCAGATGGCAGTTTTAATTTTATTTAATACAAACTCTGAATCTTTCTATTTTTCTTATTTCTAAAAAAAAAACATTAAATAAAAACAAAGGAAAATAAAATTTTATTGTCTAAAATAAATAGACAATAAAATTGTTTAACGTTCAAAACAAGATCCATAAATTTCGTAAATGTAAAACTGTACAAGAAACTTATTATCAATAACGTGTAAATAATTATACAACATGCTTAATCAGTCATGCTTAATCAAAACACACACAATCGTAGTCAACTATGTAACGCGTAAATCTCTGTAAAATTCTGTATATATTCTGCATGTTCTTCGAATATTCTTTTGATATCAATAAACAGGATAAAACTGTCATCATTAATCAAGAGTGAGTTGACATGAAAATCTATAGCTCGTGCAACGCTGAATTATTTTCGATTGCATTATTTTTATCATAACTTTTAGCAAACTTGGAGCGATGTTTTCCGCGAACTAACATCTTCGTAAGTCCTTTTTATATTATATAACATAGGTTGTAAAACAGAATTATATAAAGAATGAAAATTCAAACGTATGAAATTTTGATACATCTCATCGTACGCGTACATTCATTAGAAAATATTTTATTACTGTCTGTGACTTTATTTCTAACATTATATTATATGATTATTATATATGATTATTAGGTATATATAATATTTTTCCTTCCAAAAATTTGTATATATTTTAATGTATGTATTTTAATTGAATATAAACTCGGAAAGATATTTTTAATTTATAATTTAAAATTATAATTTATAGTTTCTATGATGTATATCGCATATAAATAATATTTGCTACAGATAAGTATAATTGGTAATTGGATAATCTCTCTCTCTCTCTCTTTTCTATCTGCAAAATTATATTTTATTCACAAATTATCTTAATTTGCAATTTCTTCGGAATTTTTATTTTTTATTTTTATTTTGTATTTTTTAATATGTTGCACCGATATCTTATTGAATATAAATAAAATAGCTATTTAATCAACGCATATTTAATTACAGTCACTTCGATTTTTAAGCAATCGAAGATAGCGTTATGAAAAAAATGTAAGTAAAAGATATAATACGAAAGAGACAGATTAATATTTTTTATTTGTAATAAATGATATACAATCGCGCAAGACTACAAATTCACCATTATAGATTTTTTAAGCTTACGATTAATATTTTTTGACACTCACTACGTTTACATTTTAAATACTACTAGTCTTTATTTCCCTTTTTTTATCTTCCTTTAAGGATATAATTTTTTTTCTACATACATTGAAGTATACTATATGCTGAATACGAAGTCTTAAGCAACTGGAAAAAATGTCAATTTTTAAATAATGCTATTGAACATAATTTATTATACATATAGTCATAAAAGTAATTTATTTCTGACCTTTACAAAAGAGTCTAGATTTACTGTAAAAATATGTGCACTAGAAAATTCAATGGGTATCAGAGAGCGATTCATCATCATTATAAGATTCTCTTTCACTTTCTTGTCTACTTTTATCCAGTTCATTCGGAAAATCTCATCAGCTAATTGGATGCTCTGTAATGAAAGTTATTAGACAAGCATAAATCAGTGCATAATACAGTGTAATTTTTTAAATTATTGCTATAAAAAATAATGTTTTATTATTACGTATAGTATTATAATATTATATAATATTATATATAACATTTAAAAAATTATTAAAAATTTTTATCATTAATTTCTAATCTTTAATTTTCTAGAGTTTTGCTATTTCACGCATAAATTTCTTGACAAAATTCAATGCTAATTATTCTTATTTAATTATGCATTTAATAAATACCTTTAGTTTTATTTCGTTCCCGTACCAACAATAAACAAGAATTTGTAAACCCATGCAGAATGTATATTGTATCAGTTGAATATATTCCGCGTTTAAAGTCGTTTTCGCCAGTTGATACAGATTGGAGCACACCACTAGCATGCTCACTGTAAACTGAACACTAATTATAAACCTGAACTTTTCGTTTATCATGTGTGCAAATCTAAGAAAAATATTATTAATTTTTTAAAAAATATTATTAGTTAATTTCTTAAATTAATATTACAAAACTTTAAGATATGAGTAATAAGTGATTAAATTAAATAACGCTGTCTTGATTAATAATTACTATCTCGAAACTAAGTATATAATAAATCAATTAAAGTATGTAATTTAACTGTAAAAAATATTGTTTAGCGAGTTTATTATTATTTCAGAAATATTAATCTGTTGCCATATGATGAGTTTTGTGTTTTAATTTTATAATAATCTTAATCAATTCTGAGATTCTAAATATTTTTTTTAGAAATACGTATTATATTAAATAGCAATGTAATAATTTGAAAAAAATTCTTTAAATATTTTTGAACATTATTATATTTTAGATCAATTAAATAAATATTTAATTGTGAGCGTAAAATATATTATAGAAAAACTAACTTATAGATTTGGTCGTGTTGACGTACACATTCATCCACATTGCCTTGATCGCGCAAGCATTTTTTTAACCGACACTCTAAAATCTCGAACTGGCAATAAATATGCAGCAGCAACCCACAGATCAGACAGTCGCAGGCAACATTTACGGTGGCTGCAGCCATCAGGCATATTAATTGACGAAAGTAAATAACATAGTACATTATATTGGACGAATACTCATACGGTATCCATTCCCTGTATGTTAAATTTCCTCTCCGGAAATCCATAAACAAGGACGTTAGAATCTGATTTCCGCACGTTATCTCGACTATGGTAATATACCACATAGTATTGGTCCTGTAAAATGACTCTGGACTAATTCGCGATGATAGTTTGCATGCTATTTTCCTCTTTTAATTAAAGAAAGAAGAAATATACTTTTTCAATTCAAATGCCAAAAAAATTTTTACCTATTTATTTTTCTTTTGTTAAAATTATCTTTTTTTTTTTGCCATATTGTCAATTTTAAATATATTATATTATTGTAAGTGTAATTGTAATTATGAAATTGATGCCGTCATGGAACATAATAAAAAAATTAAATGTATAGATATTTCTTTGATAAAACAGTGACACGTGTAAATACATAGCATTTACGGCAACACGCAAATATTTTAGTTACTTACTGTATGATGTTGTCGAATTTCTGTCGAATCTCGATCTCATCCGATTCCAGTGGCCTAAATGGTTTCTCAATTAACGCATCTGTTAACATCTCGATGTTTTTGCGATTCATTAACAGACTGAACATCTTGCAGCAAGCCATAAACATAGCCAGCATTATGTAAAAGATCTCGGTGAATTCGTCTGGATTGTCGACATCCAGGATGATATCCATGAATTGCGGCAGCATAAAGGTGAGCAATAATAAACTTATGAAAATTGTGTATGCGTTGTACACTGTTTGTTTGCACAGCGAAGACCAGGAAACTGGCGGCCAACATCCCGCCACCGTAAGAATTTTCAGTGGAAATTGCATGACTCGCATTTCTTGAAATTTCTTATTCGATTCCTTTTGTATTAAAAATTTTAAATGGTTATAATATTTTGTATTACATTATCAAATTGCATTTCTATAATTCATATGCTGTATAATATAGGATTATTAAAAAAGTCTACAAGAGAAAAAAAAAACAATATATATAAAATTAAAATTTTGTAAATCTACACAAAATTATTGCTTAAAAAAATCACACCATAAAAGATGCAGTTTTCAACGTTATGTAAAAATATTGCACTCTGTGCGCAATTTATACTTTACTTTTATTTCAATTCTATAATAAACGAGATTTCAAATAAATGAGATAATTTAATTTTTATATATTGTATACAATAATATAAGTAATCCCTTTTTTGAAATTTTAACAAATAAAATCACTCTCGGGCACGCAAATATCTTATTTGTATAAAAAATATCAAGTACACCTTGTTTTATTGTCGATCTTACATACCTATACTTTTTAATACAATTTTACGAAATTCCGAAGAATCTGACAATGTCTATAGGCATATAATGTGACTTTCTTTACTCAATTGTCCGTTTAACTTCACTATTTCTTCGTATTTGATAGATGTATAGTTATAATAATACCGAACTCTCTTGCAAAATATTGCGATTAATAATATAATACTTGTATACAATAATATGCTACGTGTTTTCTTTTTTTTTTTTGTGGACTTTATTTGGCACACAACGATATGAATGCAACGTTATATTGAAACGAAATAAAAAAAAATAATGCAGAAAGAAATAAAGAACGTCTATAGATAATCAAAGTTTTGATAGACTATGCATTACACCCGCCATATAATATTGATACAAATGATGTATATTTACTTAGGAAATACGGAATTTGTTATTGTCGCTAGCTCATGTTCGACTATCATTGTCAATTAGGTCTCTTATATCGCAATTCCAATAGATTACTAGTAATTTCAAGAATTCATTAAATATACATATATAGATAGAGAACAAATGCATAGTACATTAAGAATATATTTCCTGTGATACATGTTCAGTCGCTATTCCAAATAGCAAAGTACTAGATTGTGTTAGCAAAGTATATCGTACATGTATTTAAAAATAATGTATTTTTATTATCTTTAGAAAATCGCATTCAAAATTTTATATAATGATTTCTATTAATGCCATTAAAATAAATTAAAAACTTTAGATTATCTATTTAATTATTATTTATAATTCCTATATATGTAATTATGTTTTAAATAATCTTATCCGTTCTTTGATTTGCATAAAATACTCGTTTGAAATAAAACTCACTATTATATAATTATATTTTTATACAGACAATTACATTATATAAACTATATTGTGGTAATTATTTCAAAAACAAATATTGTGAATATATTGACTTCTCTCGCATGGCTATTTAGGTAAGACTTCCTTAATTCATTATCACAATCAAAGTATTCACGGAAGGTCCTAATTATAGATCGCGAACTATACCTAATAGAAAAAAGAAAATGTTTTAATTAATTAATTATTATTATTATTTATTGATATGCTAACGTTTTGTGATAAAATAAAATGTTATGTGATAAGATAAAATTTAAGTAATTAATATTAATTAACGATACGCAATTTAATTGGAAAACGTGACTGATCTTACCACTATTCTCCGCTTAAATTATTATGTTGTTCGCATTTGTTGTAGTATGTTATAGGCTGAATATGATGTCTTAAGTAACTACAATACAAAAATGCAAACATTTTTACAAATATCTTATTTTCAGAGTACTCTTTTTCTCTTTTTCTCTCCCTCTTTCTCTTTTATAAACTACTGATTGATATTATAGCTATTATTGGCATAACAAAAAAATAAAATATTTTAAAAATTGATTTTTAAAATATATATAAATTAATTATACAGGGTGTTACAAAAGCATCGGATTTGCTTAGCACCATGCGATAGAGAATGAAAATCTAAGAAGATTTTTCCTCAACGAAAATGTCGAGGGAGGTCATCATTTTTTGCAAGTTCCCAATTTTTGCCATCATATATCTTAGTAACTAAGCCTTAAATTAAAATTCTATTAAATTAAACTCGACCTGAAATTAACTCAAGAATGCAGTTTTGTTAATATTTTCATTCCATAAAGTTTATTTTGCGAAAAGCCCTTCATTTTCAATCACTTATAACTCGAAAATTATTGATGCTTCGACATTTTCATTAAGGAAAAATCTTCTTAGATTTTCATTCTCTATCGCATGGTGCTAAGCAAATCCGATGCTTTTGTAACACCCTGTATATAAAATAATAGTTTAATGTATATAATATATTTTTAAAAAAATATACTTAAAAAAAACGATTTTATATGTTAAACATTAATTGTTCTATGTAAAATTTTTCTAAAAACTATTATGGTTGTTACAATAATTTGAGATACTAACATTTACGAAAGAGTCGAGATTCAACGTGAGGATATATGCACTAGAAAATTCAATGGGTACCAGCGAGCGATTCATAATAATTAATAAACTCTTTTTTCCACTTTGATCCAGTGCCAGCCATTCCGTTTTAAAAACATTAGCGGCTAGTTCAACGCTCTATAAAAAAATGACACGTGCATAAATTAAAATATTACATACAATTTTCTGTAGAAAAAAAATTATAGCAGATCTCTCTTCTTATTTCAATTACATTCGAATTTGTTGAGTATATATTAAAAGTTTTATTCAATATTTTTGTACATATCTTATGTTATACGTCACATTTAAACTTTCAGAAATATGCGCATAAGTCATACCTTTAATTTAACTTCGTTTCCATACCAACAATAAATAAGAATCTGCGCCAACATGGAGCATGTGTACAATATCAATGGAAAAGCTTGCACACTCGTCATCGTCATTTTCGCCAATTGATATAAATTGGAACAAACCACTAGCGTGCTCACTATAAACTGAATGCCAATAATTATTTTGAAGTTTTCATTTACCATAAACGCGAATCTGCAGAAGAAAAAAATCTCGAAGGAAAACATGTTTATCTAACGAAATTTGGGTAAATTTTTATTATGAAAATATAATTAATGTAACACGTTCGCGACACAATATTATTATTGAAACGAACAATCACATAAGTCTTATTCTTCGTATAATATATCTTTCATTTATTAATTTGCGAGATTGTGATTAAGAAAACTAACTTAAATATACCGTCGTGCTGACGTAGACATTCACGTAAATTGTTTCGGCCAAGGGTGAACTTTCTCAGCCGACACTCGAGTATCTCGATCTGACAACACACGTGCAACAGCAGACCGCAGATCAAAGTGTCGCAGGCTACGTTCACCATAGAACCAAATAGCGTACTTATTAACTGACGAGTGTATATTATGCGGAATATCACGGACGAGTTGTAGGGAATCCACTCTCTATACGTTAGAATACCCTTTCGAAAATTCGTGAATACTGACGTCAGCGTGATGCAGAAATACGTCGTCTCGATCAGGATCGTGTAGCATAAACTGTTGATTCTATATAAAATGATCGTTTTGTTATGAACATTTTTCTCGACGCTATCGTGTTCTCTGATTCGTAATTTAATCTTATTCTCAGAGAGAATTTCTTTCAAATAATTTGCAAAAAATAATTTGTTATATATACTTACTGTATCGTCTTGTCAAATCTGTGTCGAATTTCTATTTCGTCTGCTTCCAGCGGGATAAACGGTTTCTGAATAAGGATATTGGTTAACATCCCAATATTCTTGCGATTTATCAAGAGACCGATCAATTTACAACATGAAATGACTAGGGCAAGCATGACGTAGAAAGTATCCGCAAAATCGTCGGTATTATCGACGTTCAGGATAATATCCATAAGTTGAGACAACACAAAGGTGAATAATATCAATAATATTAAAAGTGTATATGAGTTATACATAGTGCGTTTGCACAATGATGATGTCCAAGAATTTGGCGGCCAGCATCCGACAACCATAAGAATTTTTAGCGTGAATTCAAGAACCTGCATCTTCTGAATTCTTAATTACATCCTTGTTCAAATAAAACGCTGATAATATATTGAACCGTTTTATTTATTATAATTTAAATAATATATTTAATATCACAAATATTAATTTAAATATTTTTTCTTTTTTTCTTAATCAATAATATTATGAAAAAGGACTAGCAAGAGTTAGTAAGTTAAGTTATCATTGCAAAATATTAATTGCTTTATAATTAATTTAATCATATGTTTAATTAATTTCAAATCAAATACGATTTTCAATGCACAGATAAATGTACACAAAATATATTATATAAATTATAAAAATTATCTAACATATGTATAAAATAGAATAGATAAATAAGAGATTTTATGTGTTATAAGCAATATTGAGTCACAATTATGTTATGAGTACCAGAATTTAAAAACTTCGTATTTTATTATATGTGAAATATATGAGACACTGTCCCCTGTTGCTCTCCTATCAATAGCACCGTAAATCGATTTCACGAAAGTCCAACCAACCTCAGAATGTCTATAGCCACATGTCACGACTATCTAACACATTGATGACAATGAACACAATGTTGTTCGTCTAGCTTCCCCTTTGCGTTCGGCAGCTATATAATTATTATCGAACTCTCAACGTTATTTCCCCACTCTTTCATGCTACAGCGTACGAGACTGTCTTCAAATGCAAATTTTATGCGACAACAATGTAATATTATGATACAGTCAAATATAACGGGAAAAATGTAGAAAACTAAAGTCGTGGAACGATCACAAGTTACGTTTTATTTCTATAAAATGGAAATGCAAATAATCTATCAATTTACTAATAAATATTTAGCATAGCACTAATTTTTATCTAGCTATAAGCTTTGTCGTTCGTCTTTATATTCTAGTTAATTCCATATCCGATATTGATGCATTGTATTTTGCATATCATTGGAATATATGTTTTCAGAGCTTTACATTTTTCAGAAAATGTAAGAAGGTAAGAATTCATTTAATATCTAATTTTATTTTAGACATATCACAATAATATATTGTGATATAGTATATATCACAATAATATAAATCAGAAAATTAAAAGTTGAAGCAGAGATATTTTTTATAATTGACATGATGTTATTTGAAAATAATTTAAAAATTGTAATAATTTAAATAATTTAAAAATGTCTCACACAGAACAAAGTTTTAATTAAATTAATTTCATTGAATTTTTTATCTATAGTAAATTTTTTTTCATGTCTAATATTAACCGTGATTAATTCCTTTAACAATTTAATATGTAATTGCACAATTGCAAAAGGATGAAATTGCTGTTTTGTCCACAAATGCGTATGATATGTACACTTTCACAAATATTAATAATTATTTTATCAGTAAATCTAGTTGTTAGCAAAAAAAAAAATACACATTGAAAAATATTGTATTAATTCTCTATTTTATTTTACTTGCAATTTCTACACTTGTTTTAATAAATTATAAACCGAGTATGATGTTTTAAGTAACTGTAACAAAAATATATGCGTATGTTATATTTTATCTCATAATCCTAAAAATTTTGTCCAGTTTCTTATTTCTCAATATTAAATAAAATATATATTTTATCCCCCAAAAAATAAAAATATATTTAAAACTACATTAAAAATAAATTATAAATTAATTTTTTTTACTAACCCCGACGAAAGAATCGATATTCATGGAAAGCACATAAGCGCTGGTAAACTCTATTGGTATTATTGCGCGATTCATAATTATTAACAGACTTTCTTTTAGATCTTTGTTCAGTGTAAGCCAATTCATTCCAAAAATATTGTCCATTAATTGAGTGCTCTATTTTTAAAATGGTAAAAAATTTTATTATAAAATCATTTAATTTTTTTAATCAATTTTTTTATAACATCGTTTATTATATTAATCTGCATAAATCTGCGATTTGGAAGCAAACGTATGAAATAATGCAGATTACGCGCACCTTTAACTTTACTTCGTTTCCATACCAACAATAAATAAAAATTTGTGTCAACATGCAAGACATATACAGCAGTAAAGGAAGATAACTCGCATTTACAGTTGATGATTTAGTCATCTGATACAAATTGGAGCATACCACCATCGTACTTACGATGAATTGCATGGCGATAGTCATTCTGAACTTGCTGTTCAATATGAATGCATATCTGTAATAAATAATAAAACAATCGTTAGATTATAATGGTATCCTAATTAATTATTTGTCATTAATCATTAATCATTAATCATTAATCATTATTCATCAATAATTATTTTTTCTGACAAAAAGAAATTCACATTTAAAAATATATAAAAGCGAAATGATATATTAAGATCCTTCGAATCAGAACAGAATATGCAAATATATATAAAAGATAAAGAAAGAATAAATTTTTTAAATGAATTGCAAGATATGATTTTCAGATAATAAAATAACTAACTTAAATATACCGTCGTGGTGACGTACACAGTCGCGAAGATTATTATGTTCATTGGATAATTTGCTGAGTCGGCATTCTAAAATCTCGATTTGACAGCAAATATGCATCAACAATCCGCAAATGAGACTATCGCAGGCCACATTGATGACCGATCCGAGTGTCAAGCTGATAAGTTGATGAGCGAATGTAAGGCAAAACACAATGGTAGAGGAATCATACTTGTATGGCAGCCATGCTCTATATGTCAAATTTCCTTTTCTGAATTCTGTGAGTAAAGATGTCATGCTGATACATGCACAGGTTGTTTCTACCAGAATCGTATAGCAGAGTGTGTTGATACTGTAAAATGATGCTGTGAAGATGTGTAACGCTCATTTGAATAAATGAGCTCTTCATATTTAACGATACATTTTATCGAAGAAGAGTTTGTTCACAATAATAAAATCTCTTATAATTATATATATTTTGCCGAAGAAGTTTTGTTTTGTTACATAAATTATTTTACATATATGTATATATATTCAAATTAAAAAAATAGAAATATATATTTTTTCGTATGTGTAAAAGAGATTATCATTTTAAATTAATTTATATTCTTAAGCAGTAATACTTACTGTATGAGTCTGTCAAATTTATATCGAATTTTCATTTCGTCAACCTCCAAAGGTCTATATGGTTTTTCGACAAATATGTTGGTTAATGTATTGATGTTATTTCGATTTACCAGCAGACTAAGCAGTTTGGAGCACGAAACGACCGATGCCAATGTAGCGTAGAAATTGTCAGTGAATTCTTCGGCATTCTCGACATTCCAAATTATATCCAAAAATTGCGATACCAAAAATGTGTACAATAATGTAATCATAAAAACTGTGTACGCGTCGTAAACAATGCGCATGTACAATGATGTCCATGACTTCGGTCGCCAACATCCAACAATTGTCATAAGTTTAAAAGTAAATTGTAGAACACGCATCTTTTAAATATGCTAAATACAATTAGATACGAAAAATGTATATTAATATATTACACGCGAAAAAAAGAAATATATAAATATTATTACAATAATCTGTAAATGTGTGTGTGTGCGTGATTATAGAGAAATAAATTAACATATATAGGTATGTAAACAATTAATGTACTTATTTTACTTTTAATAGAATAATACATTTACACTTAATATTCCATTAAAAATACTGAGATATAGTGCCTAAAGTAGATTATTATATTAATTTAATTCTATGTTATTATATATGCCTTAACGCTAATTACAATTTTAAAAATTCATGATTTTTATACATAAAATTTTACCTTTAAATTTCTCTACTTATAAATCACTAAAAGAAAATGTTCTACAAAATTTCATTTACTGCAATATTTCTAGACATATATCACAATCTTTAAAATAAACTGAGAAATGACTATAGGATGACTTACAGACGATTGATAATCATGTAGAGTGTTTTAAATTCTTCTTCTGCCTCAAGTATTGTTTCTGTATTTCTTAGTCTATATTATTACGTCATTATCATAATATCGGAGGCTTGCATTATTAATCCCTTTCAAATACTTTCACTATATGTCATTGTAAGTCTCAGAAAATTCACGTTTTATATTTATGATAATACGTTTACAGATACGAAAGAACTAGAAGAAAAAGAAAATGTCATTAGTTATTTTATCTTTATATCGTAAGCAACTAACTCATTATTATTCTCCCCTTTTTTCTCTTTCACATTTCATTTATCGTTGCTGTCTTGCGTATTATTGAGTGGTTGCTATATAGTCCTACAGTCTGCGTATCGATCTCAGATATTGCGATTTCTGACCAAAGAGATATTTTGAGTATCATGCAAAGTGCATATTATAATGTGTATCATAAAAGGCACATAAAATGTATAAAAACTTACACATGATACAATATAAGATACACAACATAAGATCTCCTAACTTAATAAGTATGATAATCATTTTTCAATAATTTAAAAATGACAAAATCTTGAAATTTTATATAATTTTTTTTATTTATATTATACTTTTTAATGATTTAATATATTATCTTTAATAATTTTTTAATATGTTTTTGCTTATCTTTCTTTCACATGAGGAAAACAAGACGAAAAGATACATTTAAAAAATTAGACTTTTATTTAAATCATAAACAATCTTATTTATCACTTTATAAAATATTCAAATATTGAATAATCAGCTATAATCTTTATGAAATATTAATATAGACAAATTATACTTCTATAATACTTATTGTTAATTTCTACATAACGCGCAGCATTTATTCTGCGTCACTCATTCATTTGACGAAGTAAGTTATAAGCCGAATATGATGTCTTAAGAACCTATAATTAATGAAGAAAATTAATTCTAGTCGTATGTATATTAATATATTGTCTATATGATAACGCAAAGACATGTAAAATTTAATGTTTCAATTTTATTGTCGCAGTAGAAATATATTTAAATTTAAAAAATCTAATTAAATTTGATAATTATTATATTAATTATAATTAATATATTGCATCTGTCTTTTCCTTTAATGTAACACATTTTTATTTAAATATATAATTTACCTTATGCAAATAAATTATAGAATTATGTTGATAAAATCTGTGCATCCGCACATTCAATGTTTTATACTTACACCTATAAAAGAATCAAGATTTACAGAGATAGTATAAGCACTGGTGATTTCAATAGGCATTACTGTACGTTCCATCATTATTAGTAAAGATTTTTTTAAATTATTGTTCAAAGTAAACCATTCCATTTCGAAAATGTTATCTATAAATTGACGACTCTATTCGAACATGCAAGAAATATAAAAGTTACTTATTATAAACGTTTTTGTTTATGTATATTTTTACAAAGAAATTTCTAAAATTTAAATTATCTACTTATATTAATATATATAATAAATTAAAATAATCCTTACAGTAAAATATTCAATTCTAAGAAAAATTAATATATATATTAAATATTAAATTAAAAATCGATTTTTCACCGTTATTCTATTTTAACTCTATAAACTTTATAAACGTAAAAATTTATCTTTTACATTTAATAAGATGTATTATCATAAATATAAAAATGTAAGAAAACTAAAAGTTGAAAAAATTAAAAAAATTAATATTAAAATTATTATGCTAATAATAAAAATTAAGTTGCACCTTAAATCTGACTTGGTTGCCATACCAACAATAAACGAAAATTTGTGTTAACATGGCACCCATGAATAATGCTAATCGAATACATCTTGCATCCAATTTAAGTAGACTTATTTCATAAAGATTGAAGCAAACCACAAACATACTCATTAGAAATTGAACACTAATAACTGTTCTAAAATTTGAATTAACAAGAAGAGCCAATCTGAAACAAAATTAATAATGAGCAATATCTATATCTATATTATAGTTGCAAAATAAAAATTAAAAAATATATCTTATTTTTATTATACATATCTAAAAAAATTATATTCTTAAAAAAAGAAATATTTTTTATTAATAAGATAAACAATAAAAATTTTTTAAAACAAAAACGTAAAACAAGTTTTATTACATCAAAATATTAATAATAAAAAGATAAATATATATTATTTTTCTAAATATATTCACATATTTTATACATATTTCTCGACATATTTAAATGCAGTTGAATCATATATAATTAATTATAAGAACCAACTTAAAAATTTTACAATGTTTCCACGCAATTACGAAGACCGTCTGAATGAAGCATGATTCCCTTCAAACGATATGTCAAGATTTCAAATTGACAACAAACGTTTGCCAATAATCCAAAGATGAGACTATCACAAGCGACATGTACTAGAGTACCCATGACTGAACCTATCAGTTGATGAACGTATGCCAGACAGAATACGGTCATAGATGAATATTCGAACGGCAGCCACGCTCTGAACATTAACTTTCTTTCGCCAAAATTGGTAAAAAAAGATGTAAACGCAAAACTAGTGCACGATATCAAGCTCATAGCTGTATAATTAAAAGTGTTCAACCTGTAAAATAACTATAGACGTATTTACTTTTCTTCACATTATTTCTTATATAGAATATAAAAATAAACGTATATTTATAATATATTTGCAAAAAATATTGCATAAGATAATAAACCCGATTAATAGAAATTTTAATTAAAATAATACAGATATAAAGGTAAAAATAAATTGACATTGAATAAATTCAAAGGGATTACGAAAAATGTAATTAAGGCGTACGTTAACGTATTCTTAAACTTACTATAATTTTTAAGTGATCTTAATTATTGATTTTTAGTTACTTACTGTATGTCTTTATCAAATTTATAATGAATTTTTATTTCATTTGGTTTTAATGGTTTGCACGGTTCCTTCATCAGCATATCAGTCAATTTAATAATGTTTTTGCGATTTGCCAATAAACTGAACATTTTAAAGCAAGTCATAATCATAGCAAGTAATATGCAAAAGTTGTCGCAGAAATCATCTGTATTATCCACGATAAGAATTATATCCATGAATTGCGACAATGTGAAACTGTGCACTGACAAAATTATTAGAATTGTATATATTCGATACATTATATGTTTATATACCGACGTCCAAGATTCCGGCTGCCAACAACCGCATATTGTTAGTACTTTAAAAGGAAATTCCATCATATTCATTTTGAATTTATTCTCCTCGGTATCATCCATTATGTAATATTAATAATAAATTTCTTTAAAATATAGATATTATTATAATAATCTGTAAGTATGTAAGTATAGAGAAAAGCAATATTAATTAATATATGTAGTTTTATATATATATTATATATAAAAACAATTAATGTATATATTTAACTTTTGGTAGAATAATATTTTTACAGATATTTTCTTAAAGATCATGAGAGATATATTGTCAAAAATAAATTATTTAAAAATAAATTATCAATTTAATTCTTTTTGTCATTATATATAGGTACAATATACATATATGCCGTATCACTTATTATAGTTTCAAATTTTATATTTATAATTTTTATATCTACAAAATTTTACCTAAATTTCTCTATTTATAAATCGCCAGAAGAAAACTTTTAACAAAACTTTATTTGTTGCAATGTTTCCAGAGGATATATATCATGATCTTTAAAACAAATTCAGAAATGACAATAAGATGACTTACAAACGATTGACAATCGTGTAGAATATTTCAAATATTCTTCTCCCTCTATAATATTCTCTTCTTGTATTCCGTCGTCTATATTATTATGTTATCATTATAATATCGGACTTGCATTTTTAATCCCAAAATACTTTCATTGTAAGTTTTTCATTGTAAATCTTTGAGAATTCTATATCTTCTATTTCTGTGATAATACCGATTCTAGATACGAATATGATATACGAAACTAAACGAAGCTGAATATCATCGATTACTTTATCTTCATAAAATATTAAAAAGTAGCTAACTCGCTATTATTACTCTCTTGAAAATGTTTCATTTATCGTTGCTACCTTGTGTGTTATTGAATGGTCGCTGCAATTCTTCTTTTCTCCATATCGATTTCAGACATTGCGATTTCTGACCCACAAGAGATATTTTGAATACAATACAAGTGCAAAGTGTCATAAAAAGTAGTGTATCAAAACTTACATAATACATAAGTTTTAACGTAATAAAATTTTAAATATAAAATAAATGTTAATAAATGTAAAAAAAATGCTTTAGTCAAAGATATATAGTAAAATAAATAATGCTGATGTATCGTTTTTATATAATCTTTCTTTGGTTTTCTAATAAGGCTACGTAAGATATAAACATTATTTATCGATCAACTGCATCAAATATTTCTTGATGACTTCCTCTTTTTACGTATCTTTTTAGGTTTGATTATGTGATGTGGATGCAACATAATTTTCTCTGCCTTTTACGCTGTCACTTCCGCATTTGTTGAAGTAAATTGTAAGTAGAATACGATGTTTTAAGTAACTAGAATTAATATAAAAATGCATATATTATATGTATGTGTGTGCACGTATTATACATGCGCATGTATATAAAATCTTAATTTAAATATGTTTAATTATAAATTTATAGTTAACTTTGTTAATAACTGATGTTCATTAACATTAAATATAATTTATATGCATATATTCAAGATTTGCAAAATTCCAATTAATCCGTAATATGTGTTTTTTAAATAAGATTCGATCGGGCATAAAAAAAAAAGGTAAAAAAGAAAACTGTTACTACAACACTTGTACTTGTATATTTACTTAATTTTTTTACATAATTACCATTTTTTTTGTATGAGAATAAAGAGTTGAAAGTGGCAGTGCTAAACTGGCTGAACTTCCTGGAAGCGAATTTATGCAGAGCGCATAAAAAAGTTTATTCCTCAGTATCAAAAGTACTGAGAAAAAAATGGTGACTACGTAAAGAAACAAAGTAGATATGTATATATAAGTGTTATGCCAGTAATAAAAGTTTTCTCTCTTATTTTGTTTTATTTTTTAATGTCTCCGAACGGACTTTACTTAAAAAGCACGTCTCGTATAATAGTTAATAAATTTTTTGTACAATAGATAAAATATTTCTGATTATGTATTATAAATTCTTCCTAAAATGCGCGAAGTTAATTTAAACATATACTGCAGTAATTGTCAAAATTAGCTTATTGACAAAATTATCGTCAATACTATATCAAATTATTTGTACTTACACCCATGAAAGACTCGAGATTCATGGGAATGAAGTAGGCGCTGGTAATCTGAATAGGCACAACTGCTCGCTTCATTATTATAATTAAAGACTTCTTCATACTTTTGTCTAATGTCAGCCATTCCATTTCGAAAATATCATCGATCAATTGACGGCTCTACTGAAATGTACAAAACATATTTATCAAGACGTCACTTGTAACAGGAAACAAAAGATATTTTAATTATTGATATACTTAATTATTAACTTGTTTAAACAATAAATAGTTTATCATAATTTTATTGAAGAAATTCTATTAAATAAATTCGAGATATTATTTAGAAACGTATATAAAACACGTAGAATACTTGTATTATAATAAATAAGTAACTGTATTATAATTATATATTGTACATGGTCAAAAAGGAAAGCTTGCATATTTATATTTTGCATTATGTTTACATGATTATAATAAATATTATAATAGGATTATTATATAGGATATTATATAAGATTATTAAGGAAATATTTAAATATTATTTTATAAAAATGGGGAATGCTTGTACCTTCAATTTTACTTCGTTTCCGTACCAACAATAGAAAAAGATTTGTGTTAACATGCAAGTCATATACAATATCATTTCAATGTATTTGGCTTTTGTTGTTGTGTTATTTAATTGATAAAGAGTGAAGCATACCACGAACATACTCATTGTAAATTGAATGGTCATAGTCAGTCTAAATTTCACGTTTATAAGAAAAGCAAGTCTAAAAAAAGTAACAACCTTGTCTTTATAAAAACTTATTTTGATCAAGTGTATTAAAGTATTAAAATTGATATAGTAAAATAATTATTTTAAGGAGATATACAATAAAATATAAAACAGCAAAAAATTTGCGAAAATATTAAAACCAACCTAAAGATGTAATAATGTTGAAGTATGCAATCGCGAAGAATGTCCGAATAAAATATAATTTTTTTCAAACGATAAGCCAAAATCTCGATTTGACAGCAAACATGGACTAATAATCCACAGATGAGAGTATCGCAAGCAATATTTAAAAGACCTGCAGCTAGTAAACTTATAAATTGATGAATGTACATCAGGAAGAATAATGCCGTCGATGAGTAATCAAACGGCAACCATGCTCTATATGTTAATTTTCTTTGTTTTAAATTTGCAGATAAAGATGTCAACACTATACATACGCATGTTAGCAGTGCGAGACATGTATAACGTCGAGTATTAATTCTGTAATATAATTACAAATCTGTATATGTGTTAAACATTAAATCTCAATAATCTTAAAATGATAATCTCAAAATTCTATATAAATTCTTTCATTTATATTATTTATATTATTTTTGTTGATAATTCAATAATTTATCTTATTTGATGATTTTTGAATATGTTTTAGTTTATCTTTTTTTCATACGAGAAAAAGCACGAAAAAATATATAAAAATAGATACATTGAAAAGATTTATTTAAACCATAAACAATCTCATTTCTTATTATTTACAATTCTAATAAAATTCTAATAAAATTGTAATAAATTATTATATATTAAATATTAAATATGTGTTAAATATATAAAAATATATTAAAAATTGACGTTTAACGAAGAAATTCTTATCATATTATAATTAATAATTAACAATATAATAATAAAATACCACATTATGATAATTATATTTTGCTAATACTTACTGTATGCTGCTATCAAATTTATAAAGAATCTCCATTTCTGTCGATTCTAACGGTCTACACGGTTTTTTCATCAGTATATTAATCAGCTTATTTATGCTTTTGCGATTTATCAAGAAAAAAAGCACTTTAATGCACGTAATAACCATAGGGACGAATATAAAAACATTATCAGTAAAATCATCAGCATTATCCACAATCAGAATTATGTCCATTAATTGCGATAGCATAAAAGTATATAATATTAAAATCATTATGCTTGAATATATATAATATAATATTCGTTTATACAGCGACGTCCAAGATTCCGGTCGCCAGCATCCAAATAACGTTAGGAGTTTAAAAGTAAATTCAAGAATACGCATTTTAAGAGATTATGTTTCAAGATATCGTTTTGTGAAGCACACAACATATGTCAAGGAATACTGAAATCTTCTTGTAAATTTTATAATTATATTGCAACAACATTAATTTCTTATATGTCAAGAAAATAATTTGCTGTTTCGTTAATTGTGTAAATTCCTCCTATTTTTATCGTTTTTACAAATATTTCTTAAATCGCATATTTAATTAAAAAATTGTTTAATTAATTATATAAGTGAGGTTGTTTATACATAAATTTAATTAGATTATAACCAAGAAATATTCCATGGGATAATAATCTATAAGCACAACACGTAACAAAATCTTTAAGGAAACTGATGAGTGTCAGTAGTCTATAGCTTTGCGCGGATCGAATTTATTCGATATGGATATTCTATACCTACAAGTCCGCCCACCATAGTTGGTAATTTTATTATTCATTTTGCAACCTATTCCTCGCGATATGTAGCCCTCGCGAAATAATTTTTTTATGAATCGAGTATGCAACACAGTAGCAAAATTCATGTAACGTAATTATATCTTTAACAACGTACTCTTTACAATCGGAGCAGATAAAATACAAGGCAAAATCTTCAAATATTAAATAATCATCTATAATCTTTATGAAATATTGATACAGACAAATTATACTTCTATAATACTTAATTTCTACATAATGCAGCTTTTATTCTGAGTCAGTCATTCATTTGTAGAAGTAAGTTATAAACCGAATATGATGTCTTAAGTATCTACAATAAATTATAAAAGTTAATCTTATTTTAATTGTATGTATATGAATATATTGGTGCCTATTAGTTTCGTTATATTAATTGTGTAATTAATATTGCATCTGTCTTATTTTAATGTTATACATTTTTATTAAAATCTATTAGTAAAATTTATAATTTACCTTTCTATTAGTAAAATTTATAATTTACCTTTATACAAATTTTTAATTATAAAATTACATTGGCAAAATCTGCATTACACATTCAATGTTTTATACTTACATTTATAAAAGAATCAAGATTCATAGAAATAGTATAGGCACTAGTGATTTCAATAGGCATTACTGTGCGCTCCATCATTATTATTAAAGATTTTTTCAAATTGTTGTCCAAAATAAACCAGTCCAATTCGAAAATATTATTTATAAATTGGCGACTCTTTTCGAATGTGCAAGACATGTAAAAGAATTACTTTTAAACCATCTTACTTATATTTTTACAAAGAAATTTCTAAATATTTATTTTCTACATATATTAACTTATATTAACAATAAATTATAATAATCTGTACAGTTAAAAAGTTCAACTCTAAGAGAGATTAATATATTAAAATAAATATAAATCCATTTTTCACAGTTATTCTACTTTAATTTTATGAAACGTAAGACTTGAAAATTTTTCTACAAAATTTTATTTATTGCAATGTTTCTAGAGATATATAACACGATCTTTAAAATAAACTTAAGAAATGACAATAAGACTTACTTTACACAATTGACAATCGTAAAATGTTTGTAGCGTTTCAAATCTTCTTCTCTTTCTAATATTCTTTTCTTGTATTCCGTCGTCTATATTATTACGTTTTGTTATTGGACTTGTATTTTTAATCTCATAAAAATACTTTTATTGTACGTAACTGTACATAAATCTTTGAAAATTTATTTTTTATTTCTATGATAATACCATTTCTAAATACAATTACGATATAAGAAACTAAAAGAAAATGTCATTGGTTACTATATCTTCATAAAATATTAAAAAGCCACTAAGTTCGCTATTATTACTTCTCTGAAAAATGTTTTACTTTTCGTTGCAGTCTCTCGCGTATTATTGAGCGCTGCACAGCCCTTCTTTTTCCGTATCGATTTCGACCATCGACGATTTTGAGATATTGATGACCCCCAAGAGATATGAATACGATACAAGTGCAAAGTGTCATAAAAAGATAGTATGTAAAAATTTAGACAATATAAGCTATTCTAATGTAATAAAATCTTGATAAAATTAATGCTAATAAATGTAAAAATAATAATTAAATTAAAAATATATAGTAAAATGAATAATGCGTATATTATAGATATATTATATATTATAGAATGCGTTATTATAGATAATTTTTTTTGTTTTTCTAATAACACTACATAAGATACGAACGTTACTAATCAATATCAAATGCGTCGAATATTTCTTCATGATTTCGCCTTCATTTTGTGTATCTTTTTTAGGTTTGATTTTGTGATGTGGATAGAGCAATGATTTTGTCTACCTTTTACATTGTCATACCCGCATTTGTTGAAGTAAATTGTAAGTAGAATACGATGTCTTAAGTAACTAGAATTAATATAAATATTTATAAATATGCGTGCAAATTTATATATTTATATAAAATCTTAATTTAAATATGTTTAATTATAAATTTCCAGCTAACTTTGTTAATTGATATAAATAACATTATGTAGGATGTGTGTGTATATATAATTAAAGTTCTGCAATATTTCGATTTAGTATAAAACGTAATATAATAGTTAATGAAATTTTCTTAGACTTGATAAAATATTTCTTATTATAAATTCTCTCTAAAATGCCATATTAATTTAAACATATACAGTTGTAATTGTTAAAATTAGCTCATTAGCAAAATTATCTTCAATAATATATCAAATTTTTCGTACTAACACCCATAAAAGAATCGAGATTCATGGGAATGATGTAGGCGCTGGTAATCTGAATAGGTATAACTGCTCGCTTCATTATTATTATTAGAGATTTCTTTATATTTTTGTCCAATGTCAGCCATTCCATTTCAAAAATGTCATCGATCAGTTGACGGCTCTATTGAAATGTATAAAACGTATTTATCAAAACATTGCTTGCAACAGAAAAGGAAATATATTTTCATCATTAACGTATTTTAATTATTAACATTTTTTAATAATAAATTTTTTATCAAAATTTGACAACTAAAAAAAATTCTAAATTAAATAAGTTAAAGATATCATATTAATAAAGCTTAAATATATTGTAATATAATTATTTGAATATATATATATATATATATATATATATATATATATTGCATTATGTTCATATAATCATAATAAATATTATATACAAGATTAGTAAAGAAACATTCAAATATATTATTGATAGCTTGTACCTTTAACTTTACTTCGTTTCCGTACCAGCAATAAAAAAAGATTTGTGTTAACATGCAAGTCATAAGTAATATCATTTCAATGTATTTGGCTTTTGCAGTTGTTTTACTTAATTGATAAAGAATGAAGCATACTATAAACATGCTCATTACAAACTGAATGGTCATAGTCAGCCTAAATTTCGCATTTACAAGAAAAGCAAATCTAAAATTTAACAATTTTCCTGTTATAAAAATTTATTTTGATCAAGTGTATCGAACATACAAATATTGCTATATTAAAATAATTAGCGCATATATTTCTGTAATAATATGTATGAAAAGGCATATTATTAGAATATACGCTAATTATTTTAAGCAGATATAAATCAAACACTAATAAATAACGAAATTATTAAAATCAACCTAAAGATATGATAATGTTGACGTATGCAATCACGAAGAATGTCCGAATAAAACATATTTCTCAAACGATATGTTAAAATCTCAATTTGACAGCAAATATGAACCAAAAATCCACAGATGAGAGTATCACAAGCAATATTTAAGAATCCTGCGGCTATTAAACTTATCAATTGATGACTGTATGTCAAGAAAAACAACGTCGTCGACGAGTAATCAAACGGCAACCATGCCCTGTACGTTAATTTTTTTTGTTTAACATTTGCAGATAAAGATGTCAACAACATACATAATGATGTTATTGATCCGAGGACTGTATAACGCCGAGTATTTTTTCTGTAAAATAATTGCAAATATGCATATGTGTGTGTAATAAACATTTAAAATTATTTTTCAATAATTTTAAAATGACAATCTAGAGACTTTATGTAAATTTTTTTATTTATATTATTCTTTTGATAATTCAATATGTTATCGTCGATGATTCTTGAATATTTTTTGTACACGAGAAAATACGAAGAAAATGATACATAAAAATTATTAGTTACTTTAGATCATAAACAATCCCATTTATCATTTACAATCTTAATTATAATAAAAGAATTAAGAATTGACGTTTGACAAACATTTCAGAGAAAGAACAATTTTATTTTATTTGCAATTCAGAGAAATTTTATAATATTAAATTTATAGGTATGACAGAATATCATATTGTAATGTATTTTGCTAATACTTACTGTATGCTGTTATCAAATTTATAAAGAATTTTTATTTCTTTCGTTGCCATCGGCCTACATGGTTTTTCCATCAGTATATTAATCAGCATAATAATGTTTTTGCGATTTATCAGTAAAACGAATATTTTACTGCAAGTCAGAAGCATAGGAACGAATACAAAAAGATTATCAGAAAAATCATCGGCATTATCCACAATCAGAATTATGTCCATTAATTGCGATAGCATAAAGATATTTAGTGATAAAATCAATATGCTTGAATATATATAATATAATATCCGTTTATATAGCGATGTCCAAGATTTCGGTCGCCAGCATCCAAATATCGTTAAGAGTTTAAAAGTAAATTCAAGAATATACATTTTAAGAAATTATGTTTCTCGATTTGTGAAGCGCACAACATATGTCATCGAATACTTGGAAACCTCTTGTAAGTTTTTTTAATTAAATTGAAATGGCATCAATTTCTCTCATATATATTTCAAAAAAATAATTTGCTGTTTCGTTAATTGTAAATTGCTTCTACTTTCATCATTTTTATATATACATATATTATTTTCATATTAGTCTAAAAATCTTTTAAATTATTTATAAGTGAAGATTTATTATATAAGTCTAATTAAATTATAATCTTTTATAATATAATTTAAATTAAATTAGAAATACTTTATGGAATAATAATCAATAAGCACAATACGTAACAAAACTTTCAAGGAAACTGATGAGTGCCAGAGGTCTATAGCTTTGCGGATCGTATTTATTCGATGTGGATATTCTTTGTCCACAACTCCGCCCACCGTAATTTCATTATTCATTTTACAACCTATTCTTCGCAGTATAGCCCTCGCGAAATAATTTTTTCATGAGTCGAGTATGCAACAGAGTAGCAAAATTCATATAACGTAATTATATCTTTTACGATGTTTTCTACAATCGGAGAAGAAAAGATGCAAGGCAGAATCTTCAAATATTGAATAATCAGCTATAATCTTTATGAATTATTGATACAGACAAATTATACTTCTATAATACTTAATTTCTACATAATGCAGCTTTCATTCTGAGTCACTCATTCATTTGTTGAAGTAAATTATAAGCCGAATATGATGTTTTTAGTACCTACAATAAATCAAAATAGGTAATTATTTTATTCAATTTAAAATATATATTGATATCTATCGTAAAAGCATGCAACGACACCCATGCAGAGACATATAAATTTGCAATGATTTAATTTTTATTGTCATAGTGTATATGTGTAAGTATTTTTTACTAAATCTAATTAAATTTGATGATCCATTTATATTGAATTTAATAGTCCGGTTACATTAAATGTAATTAATATTGTATCTGTTTTTAATTACATTTTTATTGAAATATAAAATCAATCTTATATTCAAATTTGAGATTAGAATTACGTTAGCATAAATCTGTATCGCACATTCAATGTTTTATATACTTACGCCAACAAAGGAATCAAGATCCATAGAGATAGTATATGCGCTGGTGATTTCAATAAATCTTATTGTACGTGTCATCATTATTATTAAACATCTTTTCAAATTTTTGTCCAAAGTCAACCATTCCATCTCAAAAATTTTATCGACAAATTGAAGACTCTATTTAAATATGCAAAAGATTTTACTTTTTTGTTTATGTTTTTATAAAGGAAAGTTACGCTTTTAAAATTTTAATTGTCGACACACATATTACTAATTAATCTTATAATTAGAAAAACAAACTCTAAAAATAGATTGATATATTAAAATCAAATTATTTTACATAATAAACATTGACTTTTTGTATTACATTTTAATCTGATAAAGTAACATATGAGTGTGCGAGTTAAAATTGATTTGCTTATATTATCGCACTGTAATAAAATAAATGTAAGTATAAATAATGTACATATAAATAAGTTAGAAAAAAAGGAAATTTTACTGTTTAAAATGTTATGCTAATAATAAAAATTAAGCTTGCACCTTTAATTTGACTTCGTTGCCGTACCAACAATAGACGAATATTTCTACTAACATGCAACTCATGAATAATGTTAGTCGAATACACTTTGCATCCAGCTTCGATATAGTTATTTGATAAAGATTGAAACATATCTCAAACATACTCATCAAAAATTGAATAGTAATAATTATTCTAAACTTCGTATTTACAAGAAAAGCAAATCTGAAAGAATTAAAATGATTTAATAATTTTTAAATAACCACCAATTTTTATATAACTAATTATATGAAAAGAAAAGTAAAAAATTTTATTTATTTTTATAATATTTTAAATATATGTATATATTTAATATATGATTCAATAATAACAATATATTTAAATCCTTCTTTATGTTTATTTTATAAATCATAATTAAGAGCAAATTAAATAATTATTTCAATAAAAATGTTAAATTTATTTAATAAAAATGTACTTAATAAAAAAAAACATAAACATTTATGAACTTTATTATATCAAAATATTTAATAAAAAATCGGTATATGTATCGTTTTCTAAATACATTTAGGTGTCATACGCTAAATAACAAATTATCAGACCGACCTAAAAATACTACAATGTTGTTGCACGCAATTACGAACACCATCTGAGTAAAGTATGATTCTTCTCAAACGATACGTCAAAATTTCAAACTGAGAACAAATGTGCACCAATAATCCACAGATAAGACCGTCACAAGCGGCGTTCAGCAGAGCGCCCAGAATTAATCCTAACAGTTGATGAATGTATAACAGGCAAAATAAAGTCATAGATGAATATTCAAACGGCACCCACGCTCTGAACGTTAACTTTCTTTCGCCAAAATTTGTCATCAAGGATGTAAACGTAATAGTGATCCACGTTAACAAGCACATAGCTGCATAGTGAAAAGTATTAAGCCTGCAAAATAACTATAAACGTATTTACTTTTCTTCGCATTATTTTTTTGTTTATAGAAGATAAAAATAACCTTATATTTATAATATTTACATAAAAATATTAAATAAGATAATAAATCTAATTAAGAGAAATTTGAACTAAATTAATACCGAGATAAAGCTAAAAATAAATTAATATTAAATAAATTTAAAAAATTTGCAGAAAATGTAATTAAAAGATGTAAGTTAACGTATTTTAAAACGATAAGTTCTAAGTGATATCATTATGGTGTTAATTATTTTTTGTAAATTACTTACTCTATGTCTTTATCGAATTTATAATGAATTTCTATTTCATTCGGTTTCAATGGTTTGCACGGTTCCTTCGTCAAAATATCGGTCAATTCAATAATGTTTTTGCGATTTGCTAATAAACTGAACAATTTAAAGCAAGTTATAATCATAGGAAGTAATATGCAAAAGTTGTTGCAAAAATCATCTGTATTATCCACGATAAGAATTATATCCATCAATTGCGACAATGTGAAACTGTTAACTATCAAAATTATTAGGACTGTGTACATTCGATATATTATATGTTTATATATCGATGTCCAGGATTTCGGCTCCCAACAACCACATATTGTTAGTATTTTAAGAGGAAATTCTAACACATTCATTTTGAATTTCTTCTCTTTGGTGATATCATCCATTATATGATAACAATAAACAATAATTAAATCTGCTTTCACTTATTTTTGCACTTGACTGATTACATTTTCTAATTTAATTTTATTAAGTGTTGCATTAAATTTAGCTCACTTTAAACAGCTATTTGTTATGTATATATACTGAACACTTTTTAATATAAACTATTTATGCGATGATTTCAGCTCACAATCAGATTTTGGCAAAGAGAGTAATTGAGGTAATTAAAAGAACAAATTATACGATATTGTAGGAAAACTTTTTATACGCAGATATAAAAGAGCGATAGGGAACACAATTCATAGAATAACTGTCTAAGATTTATAATTTCTACTGTTCTTCTTCGAGATAATAGCATTTTCTTTGCAATCGATAATCTTCTTACTTATTCTACAACAATGTCCCTCGCCACATAATATTTTCATGAATCGATAATGAGACACAAACATGTAAAGTTGGCACGTTAGTTTTTAAGTGCATGTCCGGTAAAAACAGATCGCCGAGGAAATGAAAAAAGAGATATTTAAATATTAAACTAAATAGTCGCTTATAATACATTTCTATATAAAGTATTCACATAGGAAAATTATACTTTTGTAAGAACACATTTGACTTAACGCTATACCACACGGTGCAATATCATTGTATTAAACAGTACCACATTGTATTAAATCTTTCTTTCACATATTGATCACAGTCGCTACAATTTCTATTGAAGGACTTCAAAGCGCATGAGTATTTATGATATTAATAATATCGAATTGAATGAGACATGTATGTATATTAATTTTTTTTAATTTTTCTGAACATCACTTTTATTATATTTTTCTTAAAAAAAGAATTTTAATTTAATTTCTTAAATTTTCTTGAAAATAAATTTAAATTATATTTATATTAAATTAAATTATATATAATTATTTACACTTTAATTTTATTTTTCGTTTCCTCAATATTCTTCCCAATAACTTTATTTGTGCCTTTAATAATCCAAACATCAATGATTATCGAAGATATCAAAAGTGTGCCTTAATCATCGAGATTTAGAGAGTATGCCCTCTCGCAATTTACGAATGCATCGGAATAGTGTGTCGTTACAAGCGTCGAATTTTTTATTTAACGCATATAATAATACACAAATACAATGAGTGAAATAATTTTATCAATTCTAAAAAAACTTTTTAAAGTATTTTTTTTAAGAAACTTTTACAGAATTTATACAAAAATATTTCTCTCTAATGCTCTCTTGCTTAAATCGTTTGTATAACAAACCGAATTATTATACATACATAATTCATATAAGAACTAATATATAAATAATAAATACTCACTTCAGGGTTACTTAGCTAGCTTCCGAGATGCCTTTTGTCTAGATCTGCTTCTCCTCTCAGGTTGTCAGAGTCATCAGAATCGTTAGAATTCGTTGATTTGCACATTGTATTTGCAAAAAGTTTATATAGTACATTAGGCCCAACACTTTGTGCACAGCACTCCTGTATTTCAACACACTTTGAACGAATTCCACGATCGCGAAATAATATTTCGTTTCGCGAATCTACTTCTAATTGACGAGATAACTTTGAGCAAACTGTAAGTAGAAGAAGACGAAATCGACGAATGAGATTGATATAAATGGGCTTCGATTTTTATTTCAGAATATATTCAGATCTCATTGAGTTTTAAACATTGCAAATATATGTACAGATGTACATACATATACATATATCTTATATACCTACATCTATTATATATGTATATCTTTCTCATTTCATTTAATCTAATCGAATATAATTACGCGAATAAAGCGAAGCTATATTTTCGTTTGATAATAAAATATTAAAAATTGCAATGTGCATGCATAAAAATTATTATTGCAATGCAACTATGAAAATATATTAATTATTATCATTATTCAATGCATAAAAATTCAATGGTTAAACCTTTAACAGAAAATGCGAACAAGAAATAGAATTTTCTACAAGAATCTTTGATGAAAATACCTGCACTTCTATTAGACTGATATAAATGGGTTTCAATTTTTATTTCAGAATATATTCAGATCTTATTGTGAGTATTAAACATTACAAATATATGTACAGAAATACATACACATATACATATATCTTATATATATCTATTATGTATATCTTTCTCATTTCGTTTAATCTAATCAAATATAATTACGCACGCAAAGCGAAGCTATATTTTCCTTTGATAATAAAATATTAAAAATTGCAATGCATGCATAAAAATTATTGCAATGCATCTATAAAAATATATTAATTAATTATCCAATGTATACAAATTCAATGATTAAACCTTTAACAGAAAATGCGAACAAAGAAATAGAATTTTCTACAAGAATCTTTGATCAAAATACTTGCACTTCCATTAGACCTTTAACAGAAAATGCGAACAAAGAAATAGAATTTTCTGCAAGAATCTTTGATCAAAATACCTGCACTTCCATTAGACTCGCACATCCTATACACCCGCTACGCCGTAGATCTCGCGCGCGACTGATCCCCATCAGCGACCGCAACGCAAGACTCAAGACTCTGCGCAACGGTGTCGCCAACTGACGGCGAAACCTAACTTTACAGCCAAGAGTGAAGCGAGCGATCGGACCCAACGTCTCTCTCTTTCTATCTTTTCCATTAGACTACCCCGTCCTATGCATCCACCACGCTGCACGTCTTGCACAAGACTAATCCCCACCACAGACCAAGACTCTGCGCAGCGATGTCGTCACTCGTCACGTGACGGCGAAATCACAGCCAAAGAATGAATAAGCCGAGAGTCCGAACGCCGGAACGCCAGTATGCGACAGCGCTCGGAGAAGGTTATTACGTCCGATCGGATCTAAAATCTCTCTTCTTTTCTCTGAAAGTATCAAATGCCAGAACCCTCCTGCTAACAGTTTCCTCTTCAAGATAAACCTTTCCAAAGTACTGAATCCTTCTACCGACGTCAATTATTGTCCGTAAGGATGCAACGAAATAATAATTTATTCTATTTATCCTTGTCGTTTTTTCATTAGTATTTGAAATAATATATAGTTAAATCGCGAAAAAGATCAAGCATTTCGATAAAGAACTATTATTTCGATTCAGTGACGCATGGTTACAAAATTGATTAATTATAATTTTAATGTTTAATTAAAAAATATAATTTATCTTATAATTAATTTGCTTGAATAAATTATTTGTGTAAATTAATATAATATTATCATTTTACGCGAGAATTTTCATATTCCGAGAAAAAAAATTTTCATTTTTTGAGACTTTTTAATTGCAGTTTATTAAATAATAGATAGAGTAGAGAAATAAATAGTGCGCGTGTAGCGCACTATTTATGTGAATATATATCGTATAATTATAATTTAATTTATTCTATTGTTCTTTCGTTTGTTTAAGCAAATTGTAAACCGAATATGATGTCTTAAGAACCTACAACAAATACAGACATATATGTATATAATCTCTTGTACACACACATTTAGAGAACTGTTATGTTCGATAATCTCTCCAATGATAAAACAAAAACTAATAAAAATATAAATTGCAACATCTTTACACTGATTTGATTTCTTTATTAACTTAATATAGTTGAAATAGATTAGAGAGATTAATTGGAAATTTTATAAAATTTGATACTATTAATGCAATTATTTTGAATATAATAAACGTTATGCCTTTTCGAATTAATTAACACATTTTCATTAAAATATAAAGTCAAGTTTATGTAAATACAACATTAATTTCCAAGAAGAAAATCGCACATCTGATATTTTTATACTTACACTCATAAAAGAATCAAGATTTACAGAGATAATATAGGCACTAGTAATTTCAATAGGGATTACTGAACGTTCCATCATTATTATTAAAGATTTTTTCAAATTGTTGTCCAAATTTAACCATTGCATTTCAAAAATGTTATTTATAAACTGGTAACTCTATTCAAATATGCAAGACATGTAGAAACTCTTTTAAAATGTTTTTATATATATTTTAATAAAGAAAATTTGAAGTATTATATATATCTAAATCTATATTTATCACATTAATTATCTATATATTAAATTTATATTTATTATATTTATTATATAATAAATCATAATTATCTGTACGGTTAAAAAGATTAATTCTAAGAGAGATTAATATATACATTAAAAATAAATATCGATTTTTTACAGTTATTTTATTTTATTCTTATAAATTAATGTAAGACTTAAAAATTTATTTTTTGCATTTACATAATATATTAACATAAGTATAAAAATGTAAGAAAAATAAAAATTGAAAAAATAAAAAAGTTTTAATATTATTTAATATAAACTTATTATGCTAATAATAAAAATTAAGCCAGTACCTTTAACTTAACTTTGTTGCCATACCAACAATAGACAAAAATTTGTGTTAGCATGCAACCCATAAATAATGCTAATCGAATACATCTCGAATCCAATTGTGATAGGCTTATTATGTAAAGATTGAAGCATACAATAAACATACTCAGTAGAAACTGAACAGTAATAATCATTTTAAAATTCTCATTAATAAGAGTAGCCAATCTGAAACAAAATTAATAATGAATAATAATTATATAAGAGTATGAAATAGAAATAATGAATTATCTAAAGAAATATATTTAATTTCTTTTATACTTATCTATATACATATTTAAACATATTTATATACGTATTTATACATAAATTGTTTTTATATAAAAAAAATTGTTATAATTATTTTAATAAAGAAATGTAATCTTTAATAAAGAAATGTAGTCTTCATTATAAAAAGATAAATAATAAAAATTTTGAAAAATATAAAAATTAAAAATAAATTTCATTACATTAAAATATTAATAAAAAAATAAATATATGTTATGGCCTAAATATATTCACACATATTTTATACATATCTTATACATTAAATAGAAAATTGAATCATATAGTAAGTTATAAGGACCAACTTAAAAATTTTACAATGTTGTTGCACACAATTACGAACACCATCTGAATGAAGCATGATTCTCTTCAAACGATATGTCAAGATTTCAAATTGGCAGCAAACATGCTCCAATAATCCACATATGACACTGTCGCAAGATATGTTTACTAGAGCACCTATGCTCAAACCTATCAATTGATGAATGAATAAAGGGCAAAATATAGTTATAGATGAATATTCGAATGGTATCCACGCTCTATACGTTAATTTTCTTTCCCCAAAATTTGTTAATAAAGATGTAATCGTAACAATGCTGATCGTTATGAAGCACATAGCTGAATAGTGAAAAGTATTAATCCTATAAAATTAACATAAAGATACATATTTAATATTTACTTGTTTTCTCGTTATTTTCTTGTTTAAGGAATAGATGAAAAATTATTTCATAATATATAAATAATGATTTTATATAATGTACAAAAATATTAAATAATATAATATGCTAATTAAACTGTGAGAGAAATTTTAATAAAATTGACAAAATGTGAAGCTAATTGTAAGATTAAATTTTACATTAAATAAATCCAAAGAATTTTTACAAAACAAGTAAAATGATTATTTAGTTTTACAGTAACATAGTGGTAATTATGGATTGCTAAGACTTACTGCATGCCTTTATCAAATTTATCATGAATCTCTATTTCATTCGGTTCCAATGGTTTGCATGGTTTCTTATTCAGAATATCGATTAATTTCATTATGTTTTTGCGACTTGCCAATAAATTGAACAATTTGTAGCAAGAAATAAACATAGGAAGCAGTACGCTAAAGTTATCGCAGAAATCGTCTATATTATCCGCGATAAGAATTATATCCATCAATTGCGACAATGTGAAACTATTTACTAATAAAATGATTAGAACTGTGTATATTCGATACATTATATGTTGATATATCGACGTCCAAGATTTCGGCTGCCAGCACCCAACTAATGTTAGCACTTTAAAAGGAAGTTCCAACACATTTATTTTATAGATACTCTTTTCTTCTGTATCATCCATTACGTGATAGTAACAATAGACAATAATCGAACACCGCACTCTTTAAATATGTTGTCACTTATTTTTACACCTGATTATATTCTGTCTAATTTAATTTTATTAAATGTTGTATTAAATTTAGCAATATTTCGTTTCGAACAGCTATATGTTATGTATAACGGAGCACTCACTTTATTATAAACTATTTATACGGTGGTCTCAGCTCAGATGTTGGGAAGAGAGCAAGTTAGATAATTAAAATAAAAACTTATACAATATTATGGACAAATTTCTTATACGCGGATATAGGAGAACAACGCGGAATACAGTACATAGAAAAAACAATTGTTCAGGATATATAACTTCCGCCGCTCCTTTTCGAGATAATAGCATTTTATTTGTAGTCGTCTTCCATTGCAATAATGTCTCTCTCGACATAATGTTCGTATGAATCAATAATGAAGTATCAAGATGCAAAGTTTGCATGACAATGTTTGATTCCGTTAAAAACAAATCGCCAAAGGACATAAAAACAGAGATATTTAAATATTAAATATATAATCGCTTATAATACATTTTTGTATAAAATATTCACATAGGCAGTATATACTTTTACAAGATAATATTTGCCTTACCTCTGTGTACACTGCAGTACCATATTGTATTAAATATTTTTCTTTCACGTATTGATCATAGTCGCTACAATTTCTGTTGAAGAACTTCAAAGTGTAATAAGTATTTATAATATCAATATAATATTGAATTAAGTGGGACAATACGATAAAAAATTTTGCAGAATATAAACTATCATCTATTTTTAGAATTTCAGAATCGTTCGAAGATTCGGAATCAGGGTTCGTTGATTTGTGCGTTAAACTCGCGTAAGGTTCATACACAGTATATTAGGTAATGTAAAATATAATAATTTTTATAGATAATTTAATTCGGCTTTTTATTTATTTAGTTTAGTTGCTATGTGTTATACATGATTTATAACACTAGCTGTTACATTAATGACATTAACAGCTAAGTAAAACAATAATGTCGGTGTATCGTATAAATATAAGTCAATTTCTATTGTATTATTCCATTTGTTTAAGCAAGTTGTAAGCCGAATATGACGTTTTAAGTATCTACAACAAATATAAGCGTCTATAATCTCAATTTACATTTATATACATTGATATATTTGATGATTTTGCAATGACGAAATGTGACTGACATATAATATTTCATTCTTTATTGACTTAATATAATTAAATTTTAAATTTAAATTAACTAGAATTTAATAAATTTGACACAATTTATGTAGTTATTTTAAATATGTATAATAAATATTATTTTTCTGCTAAATTAATTAATATTTTATACAAATGTCGATCATTAAGTTTATGTAAACTTGAATCTAGAGTGTATCGAAATCAGCTTTAATCATACATCTAATATTTTTGTACTTACACCCATAAATGAATCAAGATTCATAGTAATAGTGTAAGCGCTGGTGATTTCGATAGGCATTGTTGTACGCTTCATTATTATTATTAAAGATTTTTTTAAATGTTTGTCCATCTCCAACCATTCAATTTGAAAAATACTATCAACAAATTGGCGACTCTACTTGAATACATACAACACATCTAGCTTGTAAATATTTGCTTATAAACACACACACACACACACACACACACACACACACACACACACACACACACACACACACACACACATAAATGAGAATAAAAAATATAAAAAATTGAAGTTAAGAATAAAATTTCAATTTTAATATTGAAATAATAATAAAAATTAATTGCACCTTTAATTTGACTTCATTGCCATACCAGCAGTAGACGAAAATTTGTGTCAGCATACAACACATCAACATTGCTAATCGAATACATCTTGCATCTATCCTCATTTGAGTTAATTGATAGAGATTGAAGCATACCACCAACATACTTATTAAAAGTTGAGTAGTAATAATCATTCTAAACGTCGCATTTACAATAACAGCATATCTGAAGAAAAATGAATTGATAATAAGTAATTTTTATGCTTATACATAAGATAGAGAAATAAATAATGTGTTTTGTTTATTTTTACATTAATCATATTTGAAACAAAATGTCTCATATTTCTCTCATTATCTTTCATTCATAATTGTAATAGTTTCTTTCAATATTAATGTATAAATAATTATTCTGAGAAGATAGAGACATAAGAATATAGGTATATATTGTATATGTAGGGATTTTTATATTACACTAAAATTAATTATTATATCTTGTTGTCTACATATATTAGCGTATCCTATGAAAGATTGTCAAGTTTATAAAATCTTTTACAAACATTGTATTACACTGACCTGAAAATATTGCAATGTTGTCGCACGCAATTACGAAGAGTATTTGAATAAAGCATGATTTTTCTCAAACGACACGCCAAGATTTCAAATTGACAGCAAATGTGCACTAATAATCCGCAGATGAGACCGTCGCAAGCGACGTTCAACAATGCACCCATATTCAAACATATCAGCTGATGAGCGTATAGCATGCAAAATACGATCGTAGATGAATATTCGAACGGCACCCACGCTCTATACGTTAATTTCCTTTCACCGAAATCCGTCAACAAAGATATGAACGAAATACTGGCGCATGTCACTAAGCCCAGAGTTGCATAATGAAAAGTGTTAAGTCTGTAAAATGACTGCACATTTATGTTTCTCCGTACCTTTCGTTTTTCTTCCAAGAGTCCAACAATTTAGTATAGTGTCTTAGCATAGTATTTGTATAAAATTGAATAAAAGATATTTGATTTTAATTAAACCACACGAGAGAACATTTATTAATAAAGTAAAGAAAGAAAACTAACAAGTATAAATGTAAAAGTTGACATTTAAAATTCAGAGAATTTTTATAATTCGTAAAAATATGTTACGACGAGATAATTTTTAGTGAACAGTCAATATTAATTATAATAAATAATAGTAATTATTGTTTTTTAATAAGTACTTACTGTATGCCTTTATCGAATTTATAATAAATTTTCATTTCATTCGGTCTCGACGGTCTGCATGGTTCCTTTGTCAAAATATCAGTTAATTTGACGATGCTTTTATGATTTACCAATAGACTGAGCAGTTTGTAACAAGAAATAAACATAGGGAGCAGTATGCAAAAGTTATCAGAAACATCGTCGGGATTATCTGCGATAAGAATTATATCCATAAATTGCGACAGTGTGAAACTATTTACTAACAAAATTATTAAAACTGTGTACACTCGATATATTATGCGTTTATATTTCGACGTCCATGACTTTGGTCGCCAACAGCCGCATATTGTTAATACTTTAAAGGTAAATTCCAGCACTTGCATTACGAAATTTTTGGTGAAATAATCGATTGTACTCTGTCTAGTATATTGTTATTAATTGTATTAAATAGAACAATATTTCACTTGCAAAAATACAACAGTAAACTGATATATGTATTACATATTATACTAAAAAGAATTTTTTTATATTAGGTTTTTTTATATTTTATATTTATAAATTAATTATAAACTATTTATGTAAGATAATGTATATATATATTACTTTTTATTAAAATAATATTAATTAAACAATAATTAAATAAAATAATAATATGAATAATATATTTAAAATTCTTCATACACAGAGTTAAAAAAGAATAACGCACAACACAATCCAGATAGAACGACTGACGACAGTTTATAACTTTGTCACCCTTTTCACAGGTGGCATATTTCTCGCTCAGTTTTTCCCTCAATAACTTTAATATTCATTTTGCAATAGTCTCTTACATAGTATTCCCATGAATCGAAAATGCAGCGTACAGCTGCAATCTTTCTATGACGATTTCTGAGCGCATGTCCCTAGAAGGCGGAGCGCAGAGGAAATAAAAGAGGAAACGTTTAAATATTAAACAGCCACTTATGTAAGCCATCCTAACGTAAATAATCATATAGATAAAATATATTCTCTCTTTTGAACGACAACATTTTATTAACGGTTGTACGAAATGCTACATTGTATTAAATCTTCCCTTCGCATGTTGATTCCTATAAATTCTAATAAAAGATTTAAAGTATATGATGTATATAATCAATAATATCGATTGTAAGTTAGACCTATACAATATGATAAAATAATATTTTGCAACATATTAAGCTATAACAACTGTTCGATTGCTATCCTAACATTATAAATAAGAAACGTATTATGTAATAAATATAAAATGTATGTATTTAACATGTAAAAAATAAGAAAGAAAGAGAGAGAAATCTAAGAAGAAAAATATATATATGTAATTCCCTTTTATTCTTTTATCTATTAAAACTACATGATACAAGAATTATCGTTAATTGTAACATTCTATTAATCTCGATTTATATTAAAAATTTAATGCTATTTAAATGTAAATGTAAAACTAAAATGTTGTTATCAAGCACATTGTGTTATTCTTATGTTTGCTGTAATATGTTGTAAGCTGAATATGAGGTTTTAAGCAACTGCAATAAACAAATATTACACAACATAAACATATATACTATAAATAAATAAATATTATAAAAAATTTACTTGAATTATTAAGAAGAAGCCAATAATGGCTTTATATATAACAATCTATTAAAATTTTAATATGTAATGCAATTTTCTGATTATATATATTTATTGCTAAAAAATTTGTTTTACTTTAGACTAATTTATATGCATTTCATATTAAATATAGATATTATTAGATTCGCCCATTAATTTAATATGATGATAAGAAACATTTTATACTAACACCCACGAAAGAATCAAGATTCATAGAGATGATGTAGGCGCTGGTGAATTCGATTGGCACTGTACTACGTCTCATAATCAATAATAAAGCTTTCTTTACATTTTGATCCAACATACACCATTTCATTTCGAAAATATTATCGATGAGTTGTCGGCTCTATATTTATTATAATAATATATTTTTTTATATTTACATACTATTCATATATTATTTTAATATATGTATATAAATAATATTAGAATGCGTAAAAATATTAATTCTATAAATATATAAATCAAGTCAAACTAATTAATAAATTTATTATTCTAATTAATTGTTTCTATGTGATTCTTTTAGCAATCGCATACCTTTAGCTTTACTTCATTTCCATACCAACAATAAAAAAAGATTTGCGTTAGCATGCTACACATGTACAATATCAATTGAATGTACTTTTCGTTCGATGTGGTTGTTCTGGTTAATTGATACAGAGTAAAACACACCACCAACGTGCTTACTATAAACTGAATAGTAATAGTGAACCTAAACTTTTCGTTCACCGCAAAAGCAAAACTGTAATTAAACGCAATCATTTTTGTTAATATCTAAATCGAAGGCTGGCATTGATATTTTTATCAATGCATCAGCAGTGCTGATGCTCTTCTAACATTAATTATATATTGTATACAAATATATATACAAACTCGAAAATGCGATTATGTTGCAGGATACAATCGCGAAGGATATCAGGCTCGCGTCCTATTCTTTTCAAGCGAGATTCTAATATCTTGATCTGACAGCAAATGTGCACCAACAGCCCACAAATAAGACCGTCGCAAGCGACGTGAAGAACGGACCCTACTATCACACTTATCAATTGGTGAGCATACGTAATGTGATATAAAAATGGCAATGAATAATCATACGGTAACCAGGCTCTGAACGTCAGCGTCCGTTTCCTGAAGTCCGTGAACAATGACGTTAACGTAATGCATACGCAAGTCGTCTCAACCAGGATTGCGTAATGTATCGTGTTTGCTCTGTAAAATAACTATAGACATTGTTGTATATCATTTTGTTATTCGGTGTTTCGCTTAATATCAATTTTTTAATATATGTAAATTCACTAATAAAATTTTAGCACATATTTTCGCAATATATTGCACGTAGAAACATAAAAAAAATTATATCAGCAGCATTAATCAGAAATATATTTAAATCTCGACTTTTCAAGTTTTCAAGAGTTTCATACATTTTTCGTAACTGGATTTTAATGTAGAATTTATTATAAAAATTTGTATTTTTAATATACTTACTGCACACCCTTATCAAATTTATGATATATCTCCATTTCACTTGATATTAATGGTTTACAGGGTTTTTCCGTGAGAATGTTGGTTAATATTGCGATATTTTTGCGATTCACCAACATACTAAGCATTTTACAGCAAGAGACGATCATCGCAAGTAACATGTAAAAATTATCGGTGAAATCATCCGGATTATCCACGGTAAGAATAATATCCAATAATTGTGATAGGGTGAATGTATTTATTAACACGAGTATGAAAACTGTATGCATATGATATATTACGCGTTTAAATGACGACGTCCAAGAATCCGGCCGCCAACAACCACAAATAATTAAGAATTTAAAAGTGGAGTTTAATATGTGCATATTTTGAATTTTATATCTTTCGATATTCCATTTATACACGAAAATTAAATATGTATAGAAAATTTATATAAAGATTCTCTAATTTGCGTGTATTCTTTCTAATTTTTTTTATAGTCAGTAAGTTTTAAATATATGTATATCAGACGTCACAATCAAATTGTTTGCACGAATAATAATCGGACGTGTAATAAACTGTCGAAAGGAATAATCGTGAAATGTCTATATAGATCCACGATTGCTTAACGGATACTCTTCGAGTTCTATGGATAACTTCTTCTCCTCCGCACATGATAATTTTTAATATTAAAATTGTGACTATGTCCCTTGTGTGAAATAATATTTTCATGAAATGATTGTGCAACACAAACTTTGACTTATTGGGGAGAGCGAGGGTATATATTATATTAATACAAATTATATATGTTAGCAAAGGTTACCAAAGAAAAAAAAATAACTCTCAAATGTCGCATATGCGGTCTGTACATACTTATGCTGCATAAAATATTAATATTGGTAACTCCCATACTTCTTTTTCTATCTTTCTCTCCCTGCTTGCAAATATTTAATAAAGTTGCAAATTCACCACATCGAATCACAGATGACAAATTTTCTTTCCGGTATTGATTCCTTGTCTATAATTTCTAGTAACACTCACATGTATGCAATCTCCAAATGATATAATCACAAAGTAGTATTAGCGTGCACAATGTGAGTAAAATCCATATTTTAATATAAACAATGTACTTGTAACAATATTTTAATTATTATTTTTCTATTTGTAAGGCATTAGTGATATACAATATATTACCAGTATTATAATACCGGTATAAAATACTCTGCGATGCTATTATTTATAACATAAATTTACATTGTCAATAGCAAAAAATGTCACTAATTTTTTTTTTTTAATTTATGCCTAACATTATGAGTCTTGCGTTTGCTGAAGTATATTGTAAGCCGAATACGATGTTTTGAGTAACTGCAATTAAAATTATCAGTATTATAATTTAAAGTCAATTGCAGGTGTATATAAATTAATTAAGTTTAATTAAATATAATAAAATATTCGAAAATTTCGTAAAAAGTAACTTCTTAATCTTAAAAGCAAACTTAAAATACATGATTATATAAATATACATTAAATTTCTTTTTATTTAATATCTTAAGTATTCAAGTTATTCTTAATATAATGAAAATTTTATTTTTGATTGGATATTTCTTTTCTTTAAAAAAAAAAAGTTGAATTAAAGCAATTTCGACATTAGAATGTTTTGCACGATCTACACTATTGTTTATAGAGCGCCAATAATTTTAATAAATAAATTTCTAATAAATTTCGCTACTAACACCCACAAATGAATCAAGATTCATAGAAATAACAGCGGCACTGGTAAATTCGATTGGTATTGCACCGCGTCTCATAATGAACAATAGAACTTTTTTGGCATCTTCATTCAATTCGAACCACTCCATCTCGAATACATTATCCACCAATTGTCGACTCTGTGTTTAACAACCCAAGACCTCTTATTATTTATTTAATCTACGTATATAATATATTAAATGTTTGTGTAAGAGAGATAGTCATTTTGAAAGCACATACCCTCAACTTAACTTCGTTTCCGCACCAGCAATAAAAAAAGATTTGCGATAGCATAGAGCACATATACAATATTAATTGCACATATTTTGCTCTTAACGCGGTTGACTTGGTAAATTGATACAGATTGAAACACATTACCAGCGTACTTACAACAAATTGAATAAATATCGTCATCTTGAATTTATCATTCACCATATGAGCGAACCTAAAATTAATCGCAACTAAACATAATATTAATAACTTTCAAATATTGGAAAGATATATAAAATACATGAATGCACACGTATAAAAATGTGCAGTATATCAATGGAAAATATTTGGGAATAATTTTATATTGGCGAAAATAATAGAATTTACTTCGTCCTAACTTAAATTTAAAAAATGCTATTTTATTACGCAAATATTAATGATGAAAAATATTTTTATTCATAAAGTTAACTATATAAAAACGAACTTGAATATATGATTGTGCTGAACAGCACAATCGTGAAGAGTTTTCGGATTACGTGTGCCTTTTCTTATACGACATTCCAATATCTCTAATTGACAGCAAATGTGCATTAATAATCCGCATATGAGACTATCGCAAGCTATATGATGAACGGATCCGACTGTAAAACTTATCAATTGATGAGCGTATACAAAGAGAAATAGTAGCGGCGACGAATAGTCGAATGGCAGCCATGCCCGAAATGTCAATTTGCCTTTCTTAAATTCTGTCAATAATGACGTTATAGAAACACATAGACACGTTGTCTCAACCAGAATAACGTAATGAAGCGTATTTGATCTGTAAAACGACTAGACAATTTTATGTTTCATTTTTTATTTAATGTTTTTTTTTTCTCAGAAAGTATTGCATCTTATTGTATGTTTTTTTTTCTCGAAAAATATCGCATTTTATTATTATATTCACATAAAAAGAGAGCTTGAAATTTAATTATTTTGAGATATACAATTTCGATCTAAATCTAAATGCTACATTTATAATCATGCGAAAATCACCGAATACTATATACCTATATCAAATATTATATATCAAAACAATGATTGAGATTAGCTCGCGAAACCTACTGTATGAATCTCTCGTATTTCTCTCGAATCTCCATCTCGTCAGATTCAACCGGCTGAAGCGGTTTTCTCGTAAGAGTATCGATTAACATCTTAATATTGTTGCCATTCATTAACAGGGCGAACATCTTGCAGCAAGATACAATCATAGCGAGTAGCATATAGAAATTATCGGTGAAATCGTCGGAATTGTCCACAGTCATAATCAGATCCAACAATTGCGATAGCATAAACGTGTGTATCAGTAGCATTATGAAAATTGTGTACATGTAATAGACTAACCGTTTTAACGGCGTTGTCCAGGAATTCGGTCGCCCGCAGCCGCAGATCGTCAATATTTTAAATGTAAATTCCAATATACGCATCTTTTATTATCTTCCTCGCGATGTTATCTGTGCCTTTCTTAGTGCCTTTCTTTCGAAAAAAATTATACCAGATTCTACCCTAATGTTATATACATAAAACATGCACATCAGTCTCCGTTCGAGATTTTTAAAAATTCTTGAAAGTACCTTTATATATTTTTTTCTAATTAATTAGAAAAAATTTAAAGCATTTAATAATACAGCATAATTCAATCAATTGTCCAAAAATCTATGTGTACAACAATAAGAATTAATAAACAAATTACATCTCGAAAGACAATATTTCTGCAATTACTAATATTATGACAATATAAAAATTTTTTTTCTCGTAAAGCAATTTGATGTACTTAGATAAAATCTTACGGAAAACTGATCATCACGCGAATGTCTATAGCTTCACGATATCTTCCGCCGTATAATAATACACTACACATTCAACTCCCCCTTTAGGCATCTTTTATTATTCAGATTGTGCAATTATATATTCCTCGGATAGTTTTTATGCAATCGTCCAAACACAAACTTGATATTACGATGTCATGACATAATAATGCTTCGCTAGAATTCTGCTTTATGATATGTTATAAAGCAAAATCGAGGAATAAAAAATAATAACTCTCAAATATCGAATCGAGCTCTATGTATTTACCCTTAAAATATGAATGTCGATTAGTTATATTTCAACTGAAAGATGTTTAATTTATGTGTGCTTGAATTTTCCATAGCGAACCATGAATGACAAGTTTTAAAACTTGTATTGATCTTTGTAACTTGTCATAATTTCTAGTAGTCTATATGATCCAACATTCATGTACATATATGCGTATAACGAGCAGTAAAAAAATGCTAAAAACATATAACTGAACTAACACGCAAAATGTGTAAGTAAAAAAAATATATTGCAACGTAAATAACATTTCTAATATTCTACATAGTCATTATTATATGTAAGGTAATTTAAATATCTCTCTCTGTCTCTCTTTAAATACTTTTTTTATATTTAAAGAATGATAATAATAATAATATAAAAACCATATATATCATGTATAGTACTGAATAAAATAATATACATTTATTTTAATTTTTTAAAATATATATATATATATCTCTTCCGTCTCTTTTTCTCTTTATATGTGCATAAAGTGATATAAACTCACACTGTTCTCATAGTAAAGTATAAACTATAATTTTTTTTAGTTTGTGTCTCTGGCAATTAAAATTTTTACATTTGCTGAAGTATGTTATAAGCTGAATACGATGTCTTAAGTAACTGTAATTAAAGTTATTAATAATATTATTCAAAATGAATATATATATATATATATATATATATATATATATATATACATATATATAGCCGCGCGCGATTTTAATTATATTTTATTAAAGCTTTTAAAAAGTACGCAAAAACTAATTTTTAGTTAGAAATTTTTATCTAATGTGTATATAGAGAATTTCTTTTGTCAAATACATAGATATACTAAATTCTCTTTCTTAATATAAATAAAATATTTTATTTTTAATTAATTAATTTTTTTATTAAAAACGTATTTGACATTTTTCTTCTCAATTGTTAATTATATCGTGACATAAATTTTAATACTAACGTTCACAAATGAATCAAGATTCATAGAGATAACGTAGGCACTAGTAAGTTCAATTGGTATTGCACCACGTTTCATGATCATTAGTAAAGATTTTTTAGTATAATTGTCCAGTTCAAACCATTCCATTTCAAATATGTTATTGACCAGTTGTCGACTCTATGTTTAATAATTTACATTTTATTATTTATTTAATTTATGCGCAGCATAATTATCAAATAATAAATAGTTTAAATAAGAAAAATATGTATATGTCACATATGTCTGTTTTAAAAATACGAACCCTCAACTTAACTTCATTCCCATACCAACAATATAAGAAAATTTGCGACAACATGCAACCCATATACATTATTAATTGCATATATTTCGCTCTTAATGCGATTGATTTGGTAAACTGGTACAGATTAAAACACATTACCAATGTACTCACAACAAATTGTATGACGATAGTCAATCTAAATTTTTCATTCACCAAACGAGCGAGACTGAAATTATAAAACTAAAATATTAGAATTTTATATTTAGATGTTGTTTAAAATATTTCAAGATTTATGATAATTTTTTAATAAAAATTAGACGAATAATATATCAAAACAAGCACGACAAAGTCATGACTAAATTAACCGAAAGTTCTGTAATTAATCAAAAATTTAAGTATGTAAAATGTATTTTTTTTTTGCTTTTTTTAAAACTGTGTGTTTATCAATCTTCTTTCTTCTAAATAATACAAATACTAAAATTATACTTAATGTATTAATTAACGAAAGAAATGCGAAATGTATTTATATACATATGTATAATATACTGTAAAACACCAACTTGAATACTTTATTGTGTTGAAGAACGGATTTGTGAAGAATCCCTGGGTTGCGTGCGATTTTTCTCAAACGGCATTCCATTATTTCAATTTGACAGCAAACGTGTACCAGCAGACCACATATCAAACCGTCACAAGCCACATGGAGAACAGATCCGGCTGTTAGACCTATCAGCTGGTGTATGTATACAATGCGAAACAGTGACGGCGACGTGTAGTTGAATGGCAACCATGCCCTGAATGTCAATCTGCCTTTACCGAATTCTGTCAGCAACGATGTCACGGCAATGCACACACACGTTGTCTCGACCAGGATTGCATAGTAAAGTGTGTTTGTCCTGTAAGATGACTGTAGAAGATTTTCCTGTTTCATTTTTCATTCAACCTTTGCTTCGACGCTAGCTTTGCCACTTATATCTCTCTTCGATCAAATGCTTACATACTCAAAGAGAGCTTCCATATTTACATTACACATGTAATTAATTCTCTCATTGTATAAATATATATTTACTCACTGTATAAGTTTATCGAATTTCTGTTGAATCTCGACTTCGTCAGACTGAACAGGTCTACACGGTTTCTTTACGAGAATGTCGATTAGCAACGCAATATTACTACGATTCATCAGCAGAGTGAACATTTTACAGCAGGAGACTATCATGGCCAAAAGCATGTAGAAATTATCGGTGAAATCGTCGGCATTGTCCACGGTCAAAATTAGATCCATCAATTGCGATAGCATGAACGTGTGTATCAGTAGCATTATGAAAATTGTGTACACATGATAAACCAACCGTTTGTACGGCGTTGTCCAAGAATTCGGTATCCAACATCCGCAAATCATTAATATCTTAAACGTAAAATTTAACACGCGCATGTTCAACTTAACAATTTACACCTCTCTGTCGAGATTATTAATATCCGTTCTTCAGGAAAAGCATTAATCATGAATAATTGTTTCAGAGATTACAATATTCTTTAATTTCCTTTTATTTCACGTAATTAAAAATGCGAGATTTCATAATGTTGTATAATAAATACAATAATTATTCATAAATATACGCTTTAAGATTTACGTATGACAATAAACCTAGATAGTTAAATTATATCTCGATCGGTGATTTTCTCCACTCACACGAGCTCAGATACAATAAAATAATGGAAATGTTTTTTTCTTGGAAAATGTTGTGAAGAATTCTTGAAAGGGACTGACAATCACATAAAATGTCTATAGTCTCGCGATCGTCCTATAATAATACGCTCACACAACTTCCCCCTTCATATATGCGATAACTTTTATTATTCAGATTGCAATCTATATCCTTCCCGTACATCAACAACCCTTCACTCGATATGACTCAATAAATCATACAATGTCATGACATAATAATGTTATCTGAAAATACTGTTTCATCAAATTAGATATTATAGAAGACGGCTACATAAAGAATAAAAATAGAAATCTTTAGAAGTCGCTGATAATGTATGTGTGTAGGATTCTGTGTTAATATTATTAATAGTAAATATTTTTTAATAATATATAATATTTAATAATATTTAATAATATTTAATAATATTAACAGAGAATATATATATATACATATGTACAAGATAAATAATATATAATATTAATATTAATCAACAGTTATATTAATAGTAATATTAATGCAACAATTTATTTAAACATTCTCAGTTTCATATACATATTATTGAAAGAATCATGGAACAACATCTTCCTATATGTCTTTGTTACTCGGATCTTGCATTTGTTGAAGTATGTTGTAAGTCGAATATGATGTCTTGAGCAACTGTAATAAATAAAATTGTCTTGCTTTTTTTAAAAGTGTGTACAAAATATAATTATTGCTTTAAAAAATATATAGGTATATATTTCTTTTTAATTTAATTAACAACCGCTTATACTCATTATGTCGTATCGAGATATAATCATAATATAAAACTTTTTTTTTGTACTAACACCCACAAACGAATCTAGATTCATAGGTATAACGTAGGCACTGCTAAATTCAATGGGCCTTCTACTGCGTATTGTAACTGTTAATAAATCCTTTTGTACCTTTCGCCCCAAAGTAAGCCATTCTATTTCATATAGATCATTAACTAGTTGTAAACTCTATGTTCAAAAATCGACAATATATTTATTAATATTTTGATTGTATATACTATTTGATTGTATAATAAAATCAAAAGATTAATTATAAAAAAAAATAGTTTTGATATTACATAAGTATTATTTTCGCAGAAATTAATTTTGATCTAAAATTTCATGCTTCTGTATAAAAAAACGTATTCGACGCTTATATGTTTTAACTACGTAAAATAAAAAAAAAATTTTTATGCTTAAATGAAAGAAATATTTTTATTTGGAATATTTAAAATTATATGTAAATACTAATATAACTAAACATATAAAAATATTGTAACAGGGAAAGAGTATATTTATCTTAAAAGCGCATACCTTCAATTTAACTTCATTCCCGTACCAACAATACAAAAAAATTTGTGTCAGCATACACGACATATACATTCCTAATTCAACGAATTTTCCACTCGTTTTGGTCAATTGATATAAAGTAAAACATACCACCAACGTACTTACAAGAAATTGAAAGCTGATAGTAAACCTGAATTTTTTGTTCAATAGAAGGGCAAACCTAAAATCAATTAGATATCAATTTTAATATATTTAATTATCGATAAAAATATTAAATAAATATATAAATGGGTGTTAATACAAAGTATATAAATAATAAAAAATTACAAAACCAAGTAGACATTTACGATTCATATATACATATAAATAAAAAAAGTTAATAAACGATATAAAAATACATTTAGAGCACATGTAATATTATTTGCACATAAAAGCATTTTCTTAACTTACTTGTCAAGAATTTAACTAAAAATTATACATATAATTACACAGAAAGATGTAGAAAAAATATTTTTTTATAACAATATTAATAATGAAAACGAACTTAGATATACGGTTGTGCTGATTGACGCAGTCACGAAGTATTTTCGGATTGCGTGCAATTTTCTTCAAACGATAACTTAATATCTCTATTTGACAGCATATATGTAACAGTAGTCCACAAATGAGACCGTCACAAGCGACGTGTAAGACAGAGCCAACTGTCAAACTTATTAACTGATGAAAATAAATAAAATGAAAAAGCGTTGTCGAGGAATAGTAATCAAATGGTAACCACGCTCTGAACGTTAACTTTTCTTTCCTGTAATCCGTGAGTAATGATGCTATCGCCGTAGATGCACATGTCAATTCAACCAGAATCATATAATGCAAGGTGTTCGTCCTATAAAATAACTGTAGACGGTTTTGCGTTTCAATAACAACTCGAAATATTTTTTAATGCTAATTTTTCTAACATAAAACAGTTTCAATTAAAAAATAAGCTGCTTTAATAATATTCCTAAATTTTACCATTTTAAAGTACATAATTTTAGGAAACAAAATATATTAAATATCAATGCATTGCAAAGAAATAGCCATTTATTAAAAAATGTATTTTAAGATTTTGATCACTGAAAATTATAATGCTGTATTAAAAAAATTTTTTAGATACATAACAATTAAAACGCTTTCGGAATATTTACTCAATGAGTTTATCGAATCTCTGTCGTATTTCTATTTCGGCTGATTCCAGTGGTTTGCATGGTCCATTCGTTAGAATATCTGTTAGCATCGCGATGTTGCTGCGATTCATCAACAGACTAAACATCTTAAAACAAGAAACGATCATGGCAAGCAGCATGTAGAAATTATCCATAAAGTCGTCCGGATTGTCGACGGTCAGAATTATATCCAAAAATTGCGACAACGTAAATGTATTTATCAATAAAAGTATAAAAATAGTATATACGTGGTACATTAAGCGTCTGTAGGATGAAACAGTCCAGGAATTCGGTATCCAACAACCGCAGCTGATTAAAATTTTGAATGTAAATTCCAATATGTCCATTTGAACTTTAATTACTTTCCGTTTATTATTTTTTATACAAAAATAATAAATAAAAATCAATGGAAAATAAATTATCGGATGTATGACATTCTCTGCTTTCTTGATTTCAAACGAATAAAATTGCAGTTATATTTTATATAATAATTATTTATTACGTAAATTAATTTGCTAGGCAAAATTATACGTGTTCCACGTTATTCTAGCTGTGAATTGCAATCAATTCAGTCAATCAATAATTATAAATATTGAAAATAGCTTTAGCTGCTGTAGTGACAGTCGATTTTACGACAGCAATAATACAACGCACAGTGAAATCTTGAGAGAGACTAATGATGTCTATAGTCGCGCAATCCTCCGACTTTTCCCCTTCATACACATTGACTTTTATTATTCAAATTGCGAATGTACCTTTCTCATAGTAATATTTTTATACATCGACTAAGCAATACAATCGTTAAATGGAGACTTGATACTGATTAATATATTATGACATAATAATATCTCATAAGAAAAATACTTTGCAAAATTAGACGTTAGAAAAACCTGGGCTGAAAAAAGTAGGAAATATAAATCTTTCAAAATTGTCAATGATGTAGTATTTTTTCTTTCTATCTCTCTTTCTTTCTCTTCGCTAAATGTCGGAAAAAATATGGAGTTTATAGTCGTATATATCGCATCTGATTAACCAAATGTTTTAATACCATACGTCACATTAGGATAAACTATATAGAATATCCTGCATATGTACGTAAATCAATCAAATCAATTTGAGCACGGATGTACAATAAAATGTAAGTAATGATAATATACAAAAACATATCATGAAAACAATTTCGTCATTTCCTGTTATATATATATATAATATTATATGGCACAGATATTGATTACATAGCATTGTTATAACGTTGAGAAAATATTATTTTTACCTCTGACTTTTTGCATTATTTCTATAATATGAGAAATATATATATGTATATAACAACATTGAATAACAATCTTCTATTTACCTTCGACACTTTCATCTCGCATTTGCTGAAGTATGTTATAAGTCGAATATGATGTCTTGAGTAACTAAAATAAGCAGATTAAGCTGTTTTTAATAAGTTTAAAACTTTATCGAGTTTATAATTTGTGGAACTATGTCACACACAATAATTAATAGAGACTGTATCGTACGGAGCGTGATTACACTATAAAAATAGATGATTTATTATACTAACACCCACAAACGATTCGAGATTCATGGGAAAAATATAGGCGCTCGTAAATTCGATGGGAACGGTGCCGCACCTTGTGATTGTCAATAAATCTTTCTTTATATCTTCCCCCAGAGTAAGCCATTCTATTTCAAATAGGTTATTGATCAGCTGCATACTCTACGCCAAAAAATGCAAAATACATTTCTTCGTATTAAACTCACGTATAAATATAACAAAAGAGAAAAAATATTAATTTAGAACGAATTAATTTTAATCCCTATACTATCGAACAAATTTTGTATATATTAATGTGTATTAATTATATATATGTATCTATATACTATAAAATATAAAAGGAATATTAAAGAATCTAATTCGTTTAATGTGACGAAATAAAAAAAATATTCGAGGATATAGAAAGCAGAAAAATATATTATTTTAATACTATACCTTTAATTTAACTTCGTTTCCGTACCAACAATATAAAAAGATTTGCGTCAGCATGCACGACATGTACAATCCTAATTGAATGACTTTCGCATTTGTCTTTGTCAGTTGATATAAAGTAATGCACACTACTAACGTACTTACTATAAACTGAAAGGTAATGGTGAATCTGAACTTCTTATTCACCATAAAGGCAAATCTACAATTAATTTTAGATGCATTATATTATTTAATTCTCACTATAATCATAAATGTAATGTTTCTTACACAAAAATTGAGAAAAAAAATATTTTACTCTTTACAAAATTACAAATAAAATATTAATATTCAAAAAACACATATCTTAATCACAATATTATCTTAGAAACTTCTTTATATAAGTTTTCTTTCATAGACTACTAGTAAAAATACCACGTGCCTTACAATTATATACAAGTTGCAAGAGAAATATATAATTATAACAATAAAATATTAATTATATGAAACAAACTTGATCATGAGATTATGTTGAACGACGCAGTCACGAAGAATTTTTGGATTGCGTACGACTCTTTTCAAACGAGAATTCAGTATCTCTAGTTGACAGCATATGTGCAATATTAATCCACATATCAGACTGTCGCAAGCAACATGTAGAAGAGCCCCAACAAGTAAGGCTATTAACTGATGAAAGTACATAAAGTGAAAAAGTACTGTCGAGGAGGAGTAATCGAAGGGTAACCAGGCTCTGAACGTTAACTTCCCTTCCCGATAATCCGTGAATAATGATTGTATCACCGAATATGAGCTTGAGAATTCAACTAGAATCGCATAATGCAGCGTATTCATTCTGTAATTGACTGTAGGCGGTTTTACATTCGCTATTTAATTATAATTTTACACAATTGCTACTTATTGAATATTTTCTTTAATGTTAATTATTATAATTATTTTTTTCGATTAAAAATTAAATTTCTATTAACAATTAAAAAGTTATGTCATAATACATACTTACTCGATAAGTCTGTCGAATTTCTGTCGAATTTCCATCTCATCTGGCCCGATTGGTTTACACGGTATGTTCATAAGAATATTTGTTAGCATCGCGATATTGCTGCGATTTACTAGCAAACTAGACATTTTAAAGCAGGAAACGATCATGGCAAGAAGCATATAGAAATTGTCAGTAAAGTCGTCCGGATTTTCCACTATTAGAATCAAATCCAGGAATTGCGACAGTGTAAACGTACTTATTAATGCAAGTATAAAAATTGCATATACATGATACAAGAGACGTCTGTAGGAAGACGTCCAAGAATCCGGTGTCCAGCAACCACAGATTGTTAAAAGTTTTAATGTATAATCTAATACGCGCATTGTAACTTTGAGTTACACTTACTGTCTATTTTCTAAATATGATGAAAAATAAATTATTCAATTTATGATAATCTTCTTTTCATATATTAGACAAGATTGTAAATACATATGATTTATAATTATTTAATGTAAATAAATTTCATAGACAAATTATATGTGCCTCACTTTGTGTAAATCAACGATTAAAACACTGCTACCAATTAACGCTTAACTGTTAATCAACAATTTCGTTTAACACATCTTTAATTGCGGCGGTGTTAGAATCGTTTTTACAGTAGTATAACTCGCTATAGAATCTTTAAAGAGACTGACGAATGTCTATAGTCTCGCAATATCTTGATAAATTTATTCTTCGCTTAACTTTCCCCTTCTTTAATAACGATTTTTATTATTCAGATTGCAATTGTGTTCCTCGAATAATATTCTTATATATCAATCATAAAAAGAAAAGTTCTCTTAGATATTAGTTTCATATTATGACATAAAATTTCGTTGGAAATAAAACCACGTAAAATGATTTCTTAGTAAATAGAGTCGGAGATTTTAAATAATTGCATAATCTATATGAGACTATATCTATAACTTATCTTTTTTTTTTCTTCTTGAGCTTTTTCAGAATTTACTCATAAGTTACATAGTCGATGAATGCTATCTGTTAGCAGTGAAAATAGTATTCACATCCCCTTACTTTTTGAGAATATCTTCTCTATATAGCTATTCAAACTTTCTTCTTAGCCATATGTCAGTGTTAATGCAATCAAATTTATTGAAAATTGCCTATTTCTCAACTGTGGTGACAGTTTGTAGCTCGGATACCTCGAATTTGTTAAACCCGTACACACAATGTAAACCCCTGAGAAATTATAGCTTATCTCTATGAGAAAATAATTATTTAAAAAAAGCTTATGTCATATTAAGTCTCGTGGATGGCAATAAAATTTATCACATTAACTTTTGTCATAATTTCTATTCATTCTAAAATATCTTCAATACGTAAATACAAAGTGATCTCAATCAATTTTTCAAACTAACAATAAGATAAGCATATTATTGATATAGGAATAAATATTCTGTATCGAGAAATGTCAATTGTATAATTAATAACAAAATTTAGAACATCTTTTTTATATTTATCTATTAACATTATTCAACACAGAAGGGCATTAATTACATACGATGGTTTAACTCATTTTCATATTTGCATACAAATATCAAGATTCCCTTTTCTAAAAAGTGCATGTTAAGTCGATTCTCGCAAGTATTGTTGCCTCTTTTCCGCGATGCTGATTGGTTATCTCGATGTGTGCTGCGTTGTACATTACTTCATATTGATAAAAGCCTGTCAAGGTTGAGCGACGCATTTTGACAGTTCAAATGTATATACGCATTTTGACAGTTCAAATGTATATATTGAGAGGTTAATAGTGTATTCAATTTGTGAATGCAATTATTGTGATTTATATTATGATATACATGATATTATGTGTACATATCATTAAATTAAATTAAAGAAAATATAGATAAAGAAGACGAAGAAAGGAGGAAGAGGAAGTAGGAAAGAATAGAGAGAAAGGTATGTGTAGTAAAGTATATATATTTTATAAATGTAATAAATAAAGCATTATTTAATCCAATTTACATTATTTTATCAAGAGTTTTATGCGTTATTGTTGTGTAGATATTATTAATAAAGTACTATAGTTAAATATTATTAATGTTATTTAATTTTATTGATAATTAATATTATTTAATTTACTTATAGAATATTAAAATATTAAAATATTACTAAATTATATATTACTTCGTTAATGTTTAAATATTATTAGTTTTAATAAATTTTTTTATGTTTTATTTAAAGTTATAGAAAAGACCAATTATTTTTTTAATTATACCATTAATTTTATTACTCATAGATAGAGAAGAATAGAAAGAGAGAAAAAAGAGTAGGAAAAAAAAGAGAGAAAAAGAGAAAGGAGAAGAAGAGAAGAAGGCTTTTTAATTAAAATTGAAGAGAAAGAATAAGCAAAAGAAATAAAGAAAAAGGATTGATTGAATGACTGAAGGAAAAGAGAGAAGAAAAAATATAATATTAGGTAATATTTTTATTAAATTTTTTAAATGTTTTAATATTATTATATCTTTAATAATTTTAAAAATATTTTATTTATAGTTAATATAAAGGAGAGATGCATTATATTATTAATAGACAAAAATAGAAGAAGAGAAAGAGAAAAAGATAAAGGGAGAGTAGAAAAAAAAGCTTTATTTAAGATTAAAGAAGAGGATGAATAAGCAAAAGAGAAAGAAGAAAAGAAAAGAAGAAAAAGGAAAAGGGAGAAGAAGGAATATATTAAGTAATAAAATTTTTATTGAATTGTTTAAATGTTTCAATAGTATTATAATTTTAGTAACTTTTTAATTAATTTGTTTTTGTTTTATTTTATTAATGTTAAAAAAGAACCTAATTATTAATTATTAATTATTAATTATGTTATTAATTATATTATTAATAAATAGAGAAGAATAGAAAGAATGAGAGAGAGAGAGAGAGAGAGAAAAAAGAGTGAAAAAAGGAAGAAGAGAAAAAAGAGTAGAAAGCTTTATTTAAAATTAGAAAAGAGGATGAATAAGTAAAATATAGGAAGAAAGAGTGAAAAAGGGTAAAGAAAAAGAGAAGAATGAATTTAAAATTAGGTAATAATATTTTTATTAGATTTTTTAAATATTTGAATATTATAGTTTTTTAAAATGTTTTATTTATAAAGTTCTTAATGAAAACATAAATTATATTATTAATTATATTATTAGTAGATATAGAAGAATAGAAAGAAAGAGACTAAAGAGAAAAAGAGTGGAAATAAAAGAGAGAAAAAAGAAAAGGAGAAAAAGAGAAGAAAGTTTTATTTAAAATATAAGAAAAGGAAATAAGAGAGTGAAAATGAATAAAGGAGAGAGAAAGAAAAAGGAAAAGTAGATAAAAGCGAAAAGTTTTATTTAAAATTAAAGAAGAGATGGAGAATAAAAGAAAAAAGGTAAATGATTGAAGGAAAAGAGAGAATATGGAATATATCAGATTATAATAATTATTAGGTATTAATTTTTTAATTGTTCGAATATTATTGTAATTTTAATAATCCTTTAAATATTTTATTTAAAGTTAAATGGGCTACTTTCGTGACAGAATTAAAATGTTCAGTTTAAAATGATCCGTGGCTATGATTTGTTAAATTTGAAATTTTATTAGAATCATCATAATTTCAGATTTGATCAATCACAGCACACTAATCACAGCGTACAATTCATTTTAATTTGAATTATTTTAATTTTGTCGTGTAAGGGCATAGGAGACGAATTATAATTATTAATTATATCATTAATTTTATCATTTATAGATAAAGAATAATAGAAAGAGAGAAAAAGAGGGAGATAGAAATACAGAGAAAAAAGAAAACAAAGCTTTATTTAAAATAAAAGAAGAGAAATATTAAGCAAAAGAGAGGGAGAAAAAAAAGATTATAGAAAAAGAGAGAAGAAGGAATATAAAATAAAGTAAATTATCTTTAAATATTTTATTAAAGTTAAAGAGATGAATTGTATATTATTAATTATATTATTAATAGATAAAGAAAGAAAGAGAGGGAGAGAGAGAGAAGAAAAGAAAAAAAGATAAAGGAAAATGAAGAGGAAAAAAGGAGGAAGTTTTATTTGAAATTAAATAAGAAAAAGAGAATAAATAAAAGAGAGGGTGAAAGAGAGAAAAAGACTGAAATAGGAAAGAAGGAATATAATATTAAGTAGTATTTTTTCAGAATTATAAAATATATTATTAAATATAATTAATAAGTTTTAAATATTATTTATATTATTTATATTATTTAATTTTTTAAGGTTCCTTGGCATTTGTTGCGGCCATGTTGGATTTTGACGTCGAAGGTGAGAAAATACACGCTAAAAATTATTGCGTGCTATTTTTAGATAAAAAAATATTTTGATGAAACATAACTTCAGATGGCTTTAGCATACTTTTAAAATAGTCCGAAAACTATTCTTTCCCTTCGAAAATCAATCAACAATCGTAAAATGATCGTGATGCAGATTTTGTCATACGAAATGCGCAGTAGAAATGAGTTTCGACATATATTACCGCGATATATGCATGCAGTCACGCATAACTCGTGATAATGTGCAGCCAATGTACTGTTAAAATGTATATAAGATTAATTTTTTGCACGTTTTAAATATCGAAAATTAAAATTTTTAAGCCGCAAATCCCATACGGCGCAGATTTATATAACGTATATTGGACCAAAAAGATAGTACGCTGGTATGCTTATGGTAAAAAGATAATCTGCAAACAATACATTATTGAATTATATATACGATGAATATTTGGCTCGCCTTAAAATATTAGAAATCGATACTTTTTTACAGTTGACCCTATGCGACGCAATCTTATTCTATGTATATCAAGATAAAACAATTGTATGCTGGTGTCTGTTTGGTACCAAATGATTCTGTAATCAATGTACTATTAAAATGTATAATCGATGAAATTTTGGCTCGTCTTAAAATATTAGAAATTGACACATTTTTGCCGCTGACCCTATGCGACGCATACTTATTATATGTATATCATATTAAAAAATTCGTACGCTGGTGTCTGCATGGTACCAAAAGATTGTGCAATCAATGTACTATTAAAATGCATAATCGATGAATTTTTGACTCGTCTTTAAATATTAGAAATCAATACTTTTTTGACGCGGACCCTGTGCGACGCATCCTTATTTTATGTTTATCGTATTAAAAAATTTGTACGCTGGTGTCTGTTTGGTACCAAAAGATTCTGTAATCAATGTACTATTAAAATGTATAATCGATGAAATTTTGGCTCGTCTTTAAATATTAGAAATCGATACTTATTTACCGCTGATCCCATGCGACGCAATCTTATTTTATGTATATCAAGTTAAAAAATTTGTACGCTGTTGTCTGTTTGGTACCAAATGATTCTGTAATCAATGTACTATTAAAATGTATAATCGATGAATTTTTGGCTCGTCTTAACATATTGGAAATCGATACTTTTTACCGCTGACCCTATGCGACGCAACCTAATTTTATGATTATCGTATTAAAAAATTTGTACGCTGGTGTCTGCATGGTACCAAAAGATTCTGTAATCAGTGTACTATTAAAATGTATAACCGATAAATTTTTGGCTCGTCTTAAAATATTAGAAATCGATACTTTTTTACCGCTGGTACATGCGACGCAATCTTATTTTATGTATATCAAGTTAAAAAATTTGTACGCTGTTGTCTGGTTGGTACCAAAAGATTCTGTAAACAATGTACTATTAAAATGTATAATCGATGAATTTTTGGCTCGTCTTATAATATTGGAAATCGATACTTATTACCGCTGACCCTGTGCGACGCATACATATTTTATGTTTATCGTATTAAAAAATTTGAACGCTGGTGTCTGCATGGTACCAAAAGATTCTGTAATCAATGTACTATTAAAATGTATACTCGATGAATTTTTGGCTCGTCTTAAAATATTAGAAATCGATACTTTTTTGACGCGGACCCTGTGCGACGCATACTTATTTTATGTTTATCGTATTAAAAATTTGTACGCTGGTGTCTGTTTGGTACCAAATGATTCTGTAATCAATGTACTATTAAAATGTATAATCGATGAATTTTTGGCTCGTCTTTAAATATTAGAAATCGATACTTTTTTACCGCTGATCCCATGCGACGCATCCTTAATTTATGTATAGCAAATGAAAAAGTTTGTACGCTGTTGTCTGCTTGGTACCAAATGATTCTGTAATAAATGTACTATTAAAATGTATAATCGATGAATTTTTGGCTCGTCTTAAAATATTAGAAATTGATACTTTTTTACCGCTGACCCTATGCGACGCAACATTATTTTATGTTTATCGTATTAAAAAATTTGTACGCTGGTGTCTGCATGGTACCAAAAGATTCTGTAATCAATGTACTATTAAAATGTATAATCGATGAATTTTTGGCTCGTCTTAAAATATTAGATATCGATACTTTTTTGACGCGGACCCTGTGCGACGCATACTTATTTTATGTTTATCGTATTAAAAAATTTGTACGCCTGTGTCTGTTTGGTACAAAATTATTCTGTAATCAATGTACTATTAAAATGTATAATCGATGAATTTTTGGCTCGTCTTAAAATATTAGAAATTGATACTTTTTTACCGCTGACCCTATGCGACGCAACATTATTTTAAGTTTATCGTATTAAAAAATTTGTACGCTGGTGTCTGCATGGTACCAAAAGATTCTGTAATCAATGTACTATTAAAATGTATAATCGATGAATTTTTGGCTCGTCTTTAAATATTAGAAATCGATACTTCTTTACCGCTGATCCCATGCGACGCATCCTTAATTTATGTATAGCAAATGAAAAAGTTTGTACGCTGTTGTCTGCTTGGTACCAAATGATTCTGTAATAAATGTACTATTAAAATGTATAATCGATGAATTTTTGGCTCGTCTTAAAATATTAGAAATTGATACTTTTTTACCGCTGACCCTATGCGACGCAACATTATTTTATGTTTAACGTATTAAAAAATTTGAACGCTGGTGTCTGCATGGTACCAAAAGATTGTGCAATCAATGTACTATTAAAATGTATAATCGATGAATTTTTGGCTAGTCTTTAAATATTAGAAATCAATACTTTTTTGACGCGGAACCTGTGCGACGCATCCTTATTTTATGTTTATCGTATTAAAAAATTTGTACGCTGGTGTCTGTTTGGTACCAAAAGATTCTGTAATCAATGTACTATTAAAATGTATAATCGATGAAATTTTGGCTCGTCTTTAAATATTAGAAATCGATACTTTTTACCGCTGACCCTATGCGACGCAACCTAATTTTATGATTATCGTATTAAAAAATTTGTACGCTGGTGTCTGCATGGTACCAAAAGATTCTGTAATCAGTGTACTATTAAAATGTATAAACGATAAATTTTTGGCTCGTCTTAAAATATTAGAAATCGATACTTTTTTACCGCTGGTCCATGCGACGCAATCTTATTTTATGTATATCAAGTTAAAAAATTTGTACGCTGTTGTCTGGTTGGTACCAAAAGATTCTGTAATCAATGTACTATTAAAATGTATAATCGATGAATTTTTGGCTCGTCTTGAAATATTAGAAATTCATACTTTTTTACCGCTGACCCTATGCGACGCAACATTATTTTATGTTTATCGTACTAAAAAATTTGTACGCTGGTGTCTGCATGGTACCAAAAGATTCTGTAATCAATGTACTATTAAAATGTATAATCGATGAATTTTTGGCTCGTCTTAAAATATTAGATATCGATACTTTTTTGACGCGGACCCTGTGCGACGCATACTTATTTTATGTTTATCGTATTAAAAAATTTGTACGCTGGTGTCTGTTTGGTACAAAATGATTCTGTAATCAATGTACTAATAAAATGTATAATCGATGAATTTTTCGCTCGTCTTAAAATATTGGAAATCGATACTTTTTACCGCGGACCCTATGCGACGCAACATTATTTTAAGTAAATCAAGTTAAAAAAATTGTACGCTGGTGTCTGTTTGGTACCAAATGATTCTGTAATAAATGTACTATTAAAATGTATAATCGATGAATTTTTGGCTCGTCTTAAAATATTAGAAATCAATACTTTTTTGACGCGGACCCTGTGCGACGCATCCTTATTTTATGTTTATCGTATTAAAAAATTTGTACGCTGGTGTCTGTTTGGTACCAAAAGATTCTGTAATCAATGTACTATTAAAATGTATAATCGATGAATTTTTGGCTCGTCTTTAAATATTAGAAATCGATACTTCTTTACCGCTGATCCCATGCGACGCATCCTTAATTTATGTATAGCAAATGAAAAAGTTTGTACGCTGTTGTCTGCTTGGTACCAAATGATTCTGTAATAAATGTACTATTAAAATGTATAATCGATGAATTTTTGGCTCGTCTTAAAATATTAGAAATTCATACTTTTTTACCGCTGACCCTATGCGACGCAACATTATTTTATGTTTATCGTATTAAAAAATTTGTACGCTGGTGTCTGTTTGGTACCAAAAGATTCTGTAATCAATGTACTATTAAAATGTATAATCGATGAAATTTTGGTTCGTCTTTAAATATTAGAAATCGATACTTTTTACCGCTGACCCTATGCGACGCAACCTAATTTTATGATTATAGTATTAAAAAATTTGTACGCTGGTGTCTGCATGGTACCAAAAGATTCTGTAATCAGTGTACTATTAAAATGTATAATCGATAAATTTTTGGCTCGTCTTAAAATATTAGAAATCGATACTTTTTTACCGCTGGTCCATGCGACGCAATCTTATTTTATGTATATCAAGTTAAAAAATTTGTACGCTGTTGTCTGGTTGGTACCAAAAAATTCTGTAATCAATGTACTATTAAAATGTATAATCGATGAATTTTTGGCTCGTCTTAAAATATTGCAAATCGATACTTATTACCGCTGACCCTGTGCGACGCATACTTATTTTATGTTTATCGTATTAAAAATTTGTACGCTGGTGTCTGTTTGGTACCAAAAGATTCTGTAATCAATGTACTATTAAAATGTATAATCGATGAATTTTTGGCTCGTCTTTAAATATTAGAAATCGATACTTCTTTACCGCTGATCCCATGCGACGCATCCTTAATTTATGTATAGCAAATGAAAAAGTTTGTACGCTGTTGTCTGCTTGGTACCAAATGATTCTGTAATAAATGTACTATTAAAATGTATAATCGATGAATTTTTGGCTCGTCTTAAAATATTAGAAATTGATACTTTTTTACCGCTGACCCTATGCGACGCAACATTATTTTATGTTTAACGTATTAAAAAATTTGAACGCTGGTGTCTGCATGGTACCAAAAGATTGTGCAATCAATGTACTATTAAAATGTATAATCGATGAATTTTTGGCTAGTCTTTAAATATTAGAAATCAATACTTTTTTGACGCGGAACCTGTGCGACGCATCCTTATTTTATGTTTATCGTATTAAAAAATTTGTACGCTGGTGTCTGTTTGGTACCAAAAGATTCTGTAATCAATGTACTATTAAAATGTATAATCGATGAAATTTTGGCTCGTCTTTAAATATTAGAAATCGATACTTTTTACCGCTGACCCTATGCGACGCAACCTAATTTTATGATTATCGTATTAAAAAATTTGTACGCTGGTGTCTGCATGGTACCAAAAGATTCTGTAATCAGTGTACTATTAAAATGTATAAACGATAAATTTTTGGCTCGTCTTAAAATATTAGAAATCGATACTTTTTTACCGCTGGTCCATGCGACGCAATCTTATTTTATGTATATCAAGTTAAAAAATTTGTACGCTGTTGTCTGGTTGGTACCAAAAGATTCTGTAATCAATGTACTATTAAAATGTATAATCGATGAATTTTTGGCTCGTCTTGAAATATTAGAAATTCATACTTTTTTACCGCTGACCCTATGCGACGCAACATTATTTTATGTTTATCGTACTAAAAAATTTGTACGCTGGTGTCTGCATGGTACCAAAAGATTCTGTAATCAATGTACTATTAAAATGTATAATCGATGAATTTTTGGCTCGTCTTAAAATATTAGATATCGATACTTTTTTGACGCGGACCCTGTGCGACGCATACTTATTTTATGTTTATCGTATTAAAAAATTTGTACGCTGGTGTCTGTTTGGTACAAAATGATTCTGTAATCAATGTACTAATAAAATGTATAATCGATGAATTTTTCGCTCGTCTTAAAATATTGGAAATCGATACTTTTTACCGCGGACCCTATGCGACGCAACATTATTTTAAGTAAATCAAGTTAAAAAAATTGTACGCTGGTGTCTGTTTGGTACCAAATGATTCTGTAATAAATGTACTATTAAAATGTATAATCGATGAATTTTTGGCTCGTCTTAAAATATTAGAAATCAATACTTTTTTGACGCGGACCCTGTGCGACGCATCCTTATTTTATGTTTATCGTATTAAAAAATTTGTACGCTGGTGTCTGTTTGGTACCAAAAGATTCTGTAATCAATGTACTATTAAAATGTATAATCGATGAATTTTTGGCTCGTCTTTAAATATTAGAAATCGATACTTCTTTACCGCTGATCCCATGCGACGCATCCTTAATTTATGTATAGCAAATGAAAAAGTTTGTACGCTGTTGTCTGGTTGGTACCAAAAGATTCTGTAAACAATGTACTATTAAAATGTATAATCGATGAATTTTTGGCTCGTCTTATAATATTGGAAATCGATACTTATTACCGCTGACCCTGTGCGACGCATACATATTTTATGTTTATCGTATTAAAAAATTTGAACGCTGGTGTCTGCATGGTACCAAAAGATTCTGTAATCAATGTACTATTAAAATGTATACTCGATGAATTTTTGGCTCGTCTTAAAATATTAGAAATCGATACTTTTTTGACGCGGACCCTGTGCGACGCATACTTATTTTATGTTTATCGTATTAAAAATTTGTACGCTGGTGTCTGTTTGGTACCAAATGATTCTGTAATCAATGTACTATTAAAATGTATAATCGATGAATTTTTGGCTCGTCTTTAAATATTAGAAATTGATACTTTTTTACCGCTGACCCTATGCGACGCAACATTATTTTATGTTTATCGTATTAAAAAATTTGTACGCTGGTGTCTGCATGGTACCAAAAGATTCTGTAATCAATGTACTATTAAAATGTATAATCGATGAATTTTTGGCTCGTCTTAAAATATTAGATATCGATACTTTTTTGACGCGGACCCTGTGCGACGCATACTTATTTTATGTTTATCGTATTAAAAAATTTGTACGCTGGTGTCTGTTTGGTACAAATTGATTCTGTAATCAATGTACTAATAAAATGTATAATCGATGAATTTTTCGCTCGTCTTAAAATATTGGAAATCGATACTTTTTACCGCGGACCCTATGCGACGCAACATTATTTTAAGTATATCAAGTTAAAAAATTTGTACGCTGGTGTCTGTTTGGTACAAAATGATTCTGTAATCAATGTACTATTAAAATGTATAATCGATGAATTTTTGGCTCGTCTTAAAATATTAGAAATTGATACTTTTTTACCGCTGACCCTATGCGACGCAACATTATTTTAAGTTTATCGTATTAAAAAATTTGTACGCTGGTGTCTGCATGGTACCAAAAGATTCTGTAATCAATGTACTATTAAAATGTATAATCGATGAATTTTTGGCTCGTCTTTAAATATTAGAAATCGATACTTCTTTACCGCTGATCCCATGCGACGCATCCTTAATTTATGTATAGCAAATGAAAAAGTTTGTACGCTGTTGTCTGCTTGGTACCAAATGATTCTGTAATAAATGTACTATTAAAATGTATAATCGATGAATTTTTGGCTCGTCTTAAAATATTAGAAATTGATACTTTTTTACCGCGGAACCTGTGCGATGCATCCTTATTTTATGTTTATCGTATTAAAAAATTTGTACGCTGGTGTCTGTTTGGTACCAAAAGATTCTGTAATCAATGTACTATTAAAATGTATAATCGATGAAATTTTGGCTCGTCTTTAAATATTAGAAATCGATACTTTTTACCGCTGACCCTATGCGACGCAACCTAATTTTATGATTATCGTATTAAAAAATTTGTACGCTGGTGTCTGCATGGTACCAAAAGATTCTGTAATCAGTGTACTATTAAAATGTATAAACGATAAATTTTTGGCTCGTCTTAAAATATTAGAAATCGATACTTTTTTACCGCTGGTCCATGCGACGCAATCTTATTTTATGTATATCAAGTTAAAAAATTTGTACGCTGTTGTCTGGTTGGTACCAAAAGATTCTGTAATCAATGTACTATTAAAATGTATAATCGATGAATTTTTGGCTCGTCTTGAAATATTAGAAATTCATACTTTTTTACCGCTGACCCTATGCGACGCAACATTATTTTATGTTTATCGTACTAAAAAATTTGTACGCTGGTGTCTGCATGGTACCAAAAGATTCTGTAATCAATGTACTATTAAAATGTATAATCGATGAATTTTTGGCTCGTCTTAAAATATTGGAAATCGATACTTTTTACCGCTGACCCTGTGCGACGCATACATATTTTATGTTTATCGTATTAAAAAATTTGAACGCTGGTGTCTGCATGGTACCAAAAGATTCTGTAATCAATGTACTATTAAAATGTATACTCGATGAATTTTTGGCTCGTCTTAAAATATTAGAAATCGATACTTTTTTGACGCGGACCCTGTGCGACGCATACTTATTTTATGTTTATCGTATTAAAAATTTGTACGCTGGTGTCTGTTTGGTACCAAATGATTCTGTAATCAATGTACTATTAAAATGTATAATCGATGAATTTTTGGCTCGTCTTTAAATATTAGAAATCGATACTTTTTTACCGCTGATCCCATGCGACGCATCCTTAATTTATGTATAGCAAATGAAAAAGTTTGTACGCTGTTGTCTGCTTGGTACCAAATGATTCTGTAATAAATGTACTATTAAAATGTATAATCGATGAATTTTTGGCTCGTCTTAAAATATTAGAAATTGATACTTTTTTACCGCTGACCCTATGCGACGCAACATTATTTTATGTTTATCGTATTAAAAAATTTGTACGCTGGTGTCTGCATGGTACCAAAAGATTCTGTAATCAATGTACTATTAAAATGTATAATCGATGAATTTTTGGCTCGTCTTAAAATATTGGAAATCGATACTTTTTACCGCTGACCCTATGCGACGCAACATTATTTTAAGTATATCAAGTTAAAAAATTTGTACGCTGGTGTCTGTTTGGTACCAAATGATTCTGTAATAAATGTACTATTAAAATGTATAAACGATGAATTTTTGGCTCGTCTTAAAATATTAGAAATTGATACTTTTTTACCGCTGACCCTATGCGACGCAACATTATTTTATGTTTATCGTATTAAAAAATTTGTACGCTGGTGTCTGCATGGTACCAAAAGATTGTGTAATCAATGTACTATTAAAATGTATAATCGATGAATTTTTGGCTCGTCTTTAAATATTAGAAATCAATACTTTTTTGACGCGGACCCTGTGCGACGCATCCTTATTTTATGTTTATCGTATTAAAAAATTTGTACGCTGGTGTCTGTTTGGTACCAAAAGATTCTGTAATCAATGTACTATTAAAATGTATAATCGATGAAATTTTGGCTCGTCTTTAAATATTAGAAATCGATACTTTTTACCGCTGACCCTATGCGACGCAACATTATTTTATGTTTATCGTACTAAAAAATTTGTACGCTGGTGTCTGCATGGTACCAAAAGATTCTGTAATCAATGTACTATTAAAATGTATAATCGATGAATTTTTGGCTCGTCTTAAAATATTGGAAATTGATACTTTTTTACCGCTGATCCTATGCGACGCAACCTAATTTTGTTTATCGTATTAAAAAATTTGTACGCTGGTGTCTGTATGGTACCAAAAGATTCTGTAATCACTGTACTATTAAAATGTATACTCGATGAATTTTTGGCTCGTCTTAAAATATTAGAAATCGATACTTTTTTGACGCGGACCCTGTGCGACGCATCCTTATTTTATGTTTATCGTATTAAAAAATTTGTACGCTGGTGTCTGTTTGGTACCAAAAGATTCTGTAATCAATGTACTATTAAAATGTATAATCGATGAATTTTTGGCTCGTCTTAAAATATTGGAAATCGATACTTTTTACCGCTGACCCTATGCGACGCAACCTAATTTTATGTTTATCGTATTAAAAAATTTGTACGCTGGTGTCTGCATGGTACCAAAAGATTGTGCAATCAATGTACTATTAAAATGTACAATCGATGAATTTTTGGCTCGTCTTTAAATATTAGAAATCAATACTTTTTTGACGCGGACCCTGTGCGACGCATCCTTATTTTATGTTTATCGTATTAAAAAATTTGTACGCTGGTGTCTGTTTGGTACCAAAAGATTCTGTAATCAATGTACTATTAAAATGTATAATCGATGAATTTTTGGCTCGTCTTTAAATATTAGAAATCAATACTTTTTTGACGCGGACCCTGTGCGACGCATCCTTATTTTATGTTTATCGTATTAAAAAATTTGTACGCTGGTGTCTGTTTGGTACCAAAAGATTCTGTAATCAATGTACTATTAAAATGTATAATCGATGAATTTTTGGCTCGTCTTTAAATATTAGAAATCGATACTTCTTTACCGCTGATCCCATGCGACGCATCCTTAATTTATGTATAGCAAATGAAAAAGTTTGTACGCTGTTGTCTGCTTGGTACCAAAAGATTCTGTAATCAGTGTACTATTAAAATGTATAATCGATAAATTTTTGGCTCGTCTTAAAATATTAGAAATCGATACTTTTTTACCGCTGGTCCATGCGACGCAATCTTATTTTATGTATATCAAGTTAAAAAATTTGTACGCTGTTGTCTGGTTGGTACCAAAAGATTCTGTAATCAATGTACTATTAAAATGTATACTCGATGAATTTTTGGCTCGTCTTAAAATATTAGAAATCGATACTTTTTTGACGCGGACCCTGTGCGACGCATACTTATTTTAAGTTTATCGTATTAAAAATTTGTACGCTGGTGTCTGCATGGTACCAAAAGATTCTGTAATCAATGTACTATTAAAATGTATAATCGATGAATTTTTGGCTCGTCTTAAAATATTGGAAATCGATACTTTTTACCGCTGACCCTATGCGACGCAACCTAATTTTATGTTTATCGTATTAAAAAATTTGTACGCTGGTGTCTGTTTGGTACCAAATGATTCTGTAATCAATGTACTATTAAAATGTATAATCGATGAATTTTTGGCTCGTCTTAAAATATTGGAAATCGATACTTTTTACCGCTGACCCTATGCGACGCAACCTAATTTTATGTTTATCGTATTAAAAAATTTGTACGCTGGTGTCTGCATGGTACCAAAAGATTCTGTAATCAATGTACTATTAAAATGTATACTCGATGAATTTTTGGCTCGTCTTAAAATATTAGAAATCGATACTTTTTTGACGCGGATCCTGTGCGACGCATCCTTAATTTATGTATAGCAAATGAAAAAGTTTGTACGCTGTTGTCTGCTTGGTACCAAATGATTCTGTAATAAATGTACTATTAAAATGTATAATCGATGAATTTTTGGCTCGTCTTAAAATATTAGAAATTGATACTTTTTTGACGCGGACCCTGTGCGACGCATCCTTAATTTATGTATATCAAGTTAAAAAATTTGTACGCTGGTGTCTGTTTGGTACCAAAAGATGCTGTAATCAATGTACTATTAAAATGTATACTCGATGAATTTTTGGCTCGTCTTAAAATATTAGAAATCGATACTTTTTTGACGCGGACCCTGTGCGACGCATACTTATTTTATGTTTATCGTATTAAAAAATTTGTACGCTGGTGTCTGTTTGGTACCAAAGGATTCTGTAATCAATGTACTATTAAAATGTATAATCGATGAATTTTTGGCTCGTCTTTAAATATTAGAAATCGATACTTCTTTACCGCTGATCCCATGCGACGCATCCTTAATTTATGTATAGCAAATGAAAAAGTTTGTACGCTGTTGTCTGCTTGGTACCAAATGATTCTGTAATAAATGTACTATTAAAATGTATAATCGATGAATTTTTGGCTCGTCTTTAAATATTAGAAATCGATACTTTTTTGACGCGGACCCTGTGCGACGCATCCTTATTTTATGTTTATCGTATTAAAAAATTTGTACGCTGGTGTCTGTTTGGTACCAAAAGATTCTGTAATCAATGTACTATTAAAATGTATAATCGATGAATTTTTGGCTCGTCTTAAAATATTGGAAATCGATACTTTTTACCGCTGACCCTATGCGACGCAACCTAATTTTATGTTTATCGTATTAAAAAATTTGTACGCTGGTGTCTGCATGGTACCAAAAGATTCTGTAATCAATGTACTATTAAAATGTATAATCGATGAATTTTTGGCTCGTCTTAAAATATTGGAAATCGATACTTTTTACCGCTGCCCTATGCGACGCAACATTATTTTAAGTATATCAAGTTAAAAAATTTGTACGCTGGTGTCTGTTTGGTACCAAATGATTCTGTAATAAATGTACTATTAAAATGTATAATCGATGAATTTTTGGCTCGTCTTAAAATATTAGAAATTGATACTTTTTTACCGCTGACCCTATGCGACGCAACATTATTTTATGTTTATCGTATTAAAAAATTTGTACGCTGGTGTCTGCATGGTACCAAAAGATTGTGCAATCAATGTACTATTAAAATGTATAATCGATGAATTTTTGGCTCGTCTTTAAATATTAGAAATCAATACTTTTTTGACGCGGACCCTGTGCGACGCATCCTTATTTTATGTTTATAGTATTAAAAAATTTGTACGCTGGTGTCTGTTTGGTACCAAAAGATTCTGTAATCAATGTACTATTAAAATGTATAATCGATGAATTTTTGGCTCGTCTTTAAATATTAGAAATCGATACTTCTTTACCGCTGATCCCATGCGACGCATCCTTAATTTATGTATAGCAAATGAAAAAGTTTGTACGCTGTTGTCTGCTTGGTACCAAATGATTCTGTAATAAATGTACTATTAAAATGTATAATCGATGAATTTTTGGCTCGTCTTAAAATATTAGAAATTGATACTTTTTTACCGCTGACCCTATGCGACGCAACATTATTTTATGTTTATCGTATTAAAAAATTTGTACGCTGGTGTCTGCATGGTACCAAAAGATTGTGCAATCAATGTACTATTAAAATGTACAATCGATGAATTTTTGGCTCGTCTTTAAATATTAGAAATCAATACTTTTTTGACGCGGACCCTGTGCGACGCATCCTTATTTTATGTTTATCGTATTAAAAAATTTGTACGCTGGTGTCTGTTTGGTACCAAAAGATTCTGTAATCAATGTACTATTAAAATGTATAATCGATGAATTTTTGGCTCGTCTTTAAATATTAGAAATCAATACTTTTTTGACGCGGACCCTGTGCGACGCATCCTTATTTTATGTTTATCGTATTAAAAAATTTGTACGCTGGTATCTGTTTGGTACCAAAAGATTCTGTAATCAATGTACTATTAAAATGTATAATCGATGAATTTTTGGCTCGTCTTTAAATATTAGAAATCGATACTTCTTTACCGCTGATCCCATGCGACGCATCCTTAATTTATGTATAGCAAATGAAAAAGTTTGTACGCTGTTGTCTGCTTGGTACCAAAAGATTCTGTAATCAGTGTACTATTAAAATGTATAATCGATAAATTTTTGGCTCGTCTTAAAATATTAGAAATCGATACTTTTTTACCGCTGGTCCATGCGACGCAATCTTATTTTATGTATATCAAGTTAAAAAATTTGTACGCTGTTGTCTGGTTGGTACCAAAAGATTCTGTAATCAATGTACTATAAAAATGTATACTCGATGAATTTTTGGCTCGTCTTAAAATATTAGAAATCGATACTTTTTTGACGCGGACCCTGTGCGACGCATACTTATTTTATGTTTATCGTATTAAAAATTTGTACGCTGGTGTCTGCATGGTACCAAAAGATTCTGTAATCAATGTACTATTAAAATGTATAATCGATGAATTTTTGGCTCGTCTTAAAATATTGGAAATCGATACTTTTTACCGCTGACCCTATGCGACGCAACCTAATTTTATGTTTATCGTATTAAAAAATTTGTACGCTGGTGTCTGTTTGGTACCAAATGATTCTGTAATCAATGTACTATTAAAATGTATAATCGATGAATTTTTGGCTCGTCTTAAAATATTGGAAATCGATACTTTTTACCGCTGACCCTATGCGACGCAACCTAATTTTATGTTTATCGTATTAAAAAATTTGTACGCTGGTGTCTGCATGGTACCAAAAGATTCTGTAATCAATGTACTATTAAAATGTATACTCGATGAATTTTTGGCTCGTCTTAAAATATTAGAAATCGATACTTTTTTGACGCGGATCCTGTGCGACGCATCCTTAATTTATGTATAGCAAATGAAAAAGTTTGTACGCTGTTGTCTGCTTGGTACCAAATGATTCTGTAATAAATGTACTATTAAAATGTATAATCGATGAATTTTTGGCTCGTCTTAAAATATTAGAAATTGATACTTTTTTGACGCGGACCCTGTGCGACGCATCCTTAATTTATGTATATCAAGTTAAAAAATTTGTACGCTGGTGTCTGTTTGGTACCAAAAGATGCTGTAATCAATGTACTATTAAAATGTATAATCGATGAATTTTTGGCTCGTCTTAAAATATTGGAAATCGATACTTTTTACCGCTGACCCTATGCGACGCAACCTAATTTTATGTTTATCGTATTAAAAAATTTGTACGCTGGTGTCTGTATGGTACCAAAAGATTCTGTAATCAGTGCACTATTAAAATGTATAATCGATGAATTTTTGGCTCGTCTTAAAATATTAGAAATTGATACTTTTTTGACGCGGACCCTGTGCGACGCATCCTTAATTTATGTTTATCGTATTAAAAAATTTGTACGCTGGTGTCTGTTTGGTACCAAATGATTCTGTAATCAATGTACTATTAAAATGTATACTCGATGAATTTTTGGCTCGTCTTAAAATATTAGAAATCGATACTTTTTTGACGCGGACCCTGTGCGACGCATACTTATTTTATGTTTATCGTATTAAAAAATTTGTACGCTGGTGTCTGTTTGGTACCAAATGATTCTGTAATAAATGTACTATTAAAATGTATAATCGATGAATTTTTGGCTCGTCTTTAAATATTAGAAATCGATACTTTTTTGACGCGGACCCTGTGCGACGCATCCTTATTTTATGTTTATCGTATTAAAAAATTTGTACGCTGGTGTCTGTTTGGTACCAAAAGATTCTGTAATCAATGTACTATTAAAATGTATAATCGATGAATTTTTGGCTCGTCTTAAAATATTGGAAATCGATACTTTTTACCGCTGACCCTATGCGACGCAACCTAATTTTATGTTTATCGTATTAAAAAATTTGTACGCTGGTGTCTGCATGGTACCAAAAGATTCTGTAATCAATGTACTATTAAAATGTATAATCGATGAATTTTTGGCTCGTCTTAAAATATTGGAAATCGATACTTTTTACCGCTGCCCTATGCGACGCAACATTATTTTAAGTATATCAAGTTAAAAAATTTGTACGCTGGTGTCTGTTTGGTACCAAATGATTCTGTAATAAATGTACTATTAAAATGTATAATCGATGAATTTTTGGCTCGTCTTAAAATATTAGAAATTGATACTTTTTTACCGCTGACCCTATGCGACGCAACATTATTTTATGTTTATCGTATTAAAAAATTTGTACGCTGGTGTCTGCATGGTACCAAAAGATTGTGCAATCAATGTACTATTAAAATGTATAATCGATGAATTTTTGGCTCGTCTTTAAATATTAGAAATCAATACTTTTTTGACGCGGACCCTGTGCGACGCATCCTTATTTTATGTTTATAGTATTAAAAAATTTGTACGCTGGTGTCTGTTTGGTACCAAAAGATTCTGTAATCAATGTACTATTAAAATGTATAATCGATGAATTTTTGGCTCGTCTTTAAATATTAGAAATCGATACTTCTTTACCGCTGATCCCATGCGACGCATCCTTAATTTATGTATAGCAAATGAAAAAGTTTGTACGCTGTTGTCTGCTTGGTACCAAATGATTCTGTAATAAATGTACTATTAAAATGTATAATCGATGAATTTTTGGCTCGTCTTAAAATATTAGAAATTGATACTTTTTTACCGCTGACCCTATGCGACGCAACATTATTTTATGTTTATCGTATTAAAAAATTTGTACGCTGGTGTCTGCATGGTACCAAAAGATTGTGCAATCAATGTACTATTAAAATGTACAATCGATGAATTTTTGGCTCGTCTTTAAATATTAGAAATCAATACTTTTTTGACGCGGACCCTGTGCGACGCATCCTTATTTTATGTTTATCGTATTAAAAAATTTGTACGCTGGTGTCTGTTTGGTACCAAAAGATTCTGTAATCAATGTACTATTAAAATGTATAATCGATGAATTTTTGGCTCGTCTTTAAATATTAGAAATCAATACTTTTTTGACGCGGACCCTGTGCGACGCATCCTTATTTTATGTTTATCGTATTAAAAAATTTGTACGCTGGTGTCTGTTTGGTACCAAAAGATTCTGTAATCAATGTACTATTAAAATGTATAATCGATGAATTTTTGGCTCGTCTTTAAATATTAGAAATCGATACTTCTTTACCGCTGATCCCATGCGACGCATCCTTAATTTATGTATAGCAAATGAAAAAGTTTGTACGCTGTTGTCTGCTTGGTACCAAAAGATTCTGTAATCAGTGTACTATTAAAATGTATAATCGATAAATTTTTGGCTCGTCTTAAAATATTAGAAATCGATACTTTTTTACCGCTGGTCCATGCGACGCAATCTTATTTTATGTATATCAAGTTAAAAAATTTGTACGCTGTTGTCTGGTTGGTACCAAAAGATTCTGTAATCAATGTACTATTAAAATGTATACTCGATGAATTTTTGGCTCGTCTTAAAATATTAGAAATCGATACTTTTTTGACGCGGACCCTGTGCGACGCATACTTATTTTATGTTTATCGTATTAAAAATTTGTACGCTGGTGTCTGCATGGTACCAAAAGATTCTGTAATCAATGTACTATTAAAATGTATAATCGATGAATTTTTGGCTCGTCTTAAAATATTGGAAATCGATACTTTTTACCGCTGACCCTATGCGACGCAACCTAATTTTATGTTTATCGTATTAAAAAATTTGTACGCTGGTGTCTGTTTGGTACCAAATGATTCTGTAATCAATGTACTATTAAAATGTATAATCGATGAATTTTTGGCTCGTCTTAAAATATTGGAAATCGATACTTTTTACCGCTGACCCTATGCGACGCAACCTAATTTTATGTTTATCGTATTAAAAAATTTGTACGCTGGTGTCTGCATGGTACCAAAAGATTCTGTAATCAATGTACTATTAAAATGTATACTCGATGAATTTTTGGCTCGTCTTAAAATATTAGAAATCGATACTTTTTTGACGCGGATCCTGTGCGACGCATCCTTAATTTATGTATAGCAAATGAAAAAGTTTGTACGCTGTTGTCTGCTTGGTACCAAATGATTCTGTAATAAATGTACTATTAAAATGTATAATCGATGAATTTTTGGCTCGTCTTAAAATATTAGAAATTGATACTTTTTTGACGCGGACCCTGTGCGACGCATCCTTAATTTATGTATATCAAGTTAAAAAATTTGTACGCTGGTGTCTGTTTGGTACCAAAAGATGCTGTAATCAATGTACTATTAAAATGTATAATCGATGAATTTTTGGCTCGTCTTAAAATATTGGAAATCGATACTTTTTACCGCTGACCCTATGCGACGCAACCTAATTTTATGTTTATCGTATTAAAAAATTTGTACGCTGGTGTCTGTATGGTACCAAAAGATTCTGTAATCAGTGCACTATTAAAATGTATAATCGATGAATTTTTGGCTCGTCTTAAAATATTAGAAATTGATACTTTTTTGACGCGGACCCTGTGCGACGCATCCTTAATTTATGTTTATCGTATTAAAAAATTTGTACGCTGGTGTCTGTTTGGTACCAAATGATTCTGTAATCAATGTACTATTAAAATGTATAATCGATGAATTTTTGGCTCGTCTTTAAATATTAGAAAACGATACTTTTTTACCGCTGACCCCATGCGACGCAACCTTAATTTATGTATATCAAGTTAAAAAATTTGTACGCTGGTGTCTGTTTGGTACCAAATGATTCTGTAATCAATGTACTATTAAAATGTATAATCGATGAATTTTTAGCTCGTCTTAAAATATTGGAAATCGATACTTTTTACCGCTGACCCTATGCGACGCAACCTAATTTTATGTTTATCGTATTAAAAAATTTGTACGCTGGTGTCTGCATGGTACCAAAAGATTCTGTAATCAATGTACTATTAAAATGTATACTCGATGAATTTTTGGCTCGTCTTAAAATATTAGAAATCGATACTTTTTTGACGCGGACCCTGTGCGACGCATACTTATTTTATGTTTATCGTATTAAAAAATTTGTACGCTGGTGTCTGTTTGGTACCAAATGATTCTGTAATCAATGTACTATTAAAATGTATAATCGATGAATTTTTGGCTCGTCTTTAAATATTAGAAATCGATACTTCTTTACCGCTGATCCCATGCGACGCATCCTTAATTTATGTATAGCAAATGAAAAAGTTTGTACGCTGTTGTCTGCTTGGTACCAAATGATTCTGTAATAAATGTACTATTAAAATGTATAATCGATGAATTTTTGGCTCGTCTTAACATATTAGAAATCGATATTTTTTTACCGCTGATCCCATGCGACGCAATCTTATTTTATGTATATCAAGTTAAAAAATTTGTACGCTGTTGTCTGGTTGGTACCAAAAGATTCTGTAATCAATGTACTATTAAAATGTATAATCGATGAATTTTTGGCTCGTCTTAAAATATTGGAAATCGATACTTATTACCGCTGAACCTGTGCGACGCATACTTATTTTATGTTTATCGTATTAAAAAATTTGTACGCTGGTGTCTGCATGGTACCAAAAGATTCTGTAATCAATGTACTATTAAAATGTATACTCGATGAATTTTTGGCTCGTCTTAAAATATTAGAAATCGATACTTTTTTGACGCGGACCCTGTGCGACGCATCCTTATTTTATGTTTATCGTATTAAAAAATTTGTACGCTGGTGTCTGTTTGGTACCAAAAGATTCTGTAATCAATGTACTATTAAAATGTATAATCGATGAAATGTTGGCTCGTCTTTAAATATTAGAAATCGATACTTTTTTACCGCTGATCCCATGCGACGCAATCTTATTTTATGTATATCAAGTTAAAAAATTTGTACGCTGTTGTCTGTTTGGTACCAAATGATTCTGTAATCAATGTACTATTAAAATGTATAATCGATGAATTTTTGGCTCGTCTTAAAATATTGGAAATCGATACTTTTTACCGCTGACCCTATGCGACGCAACCTAATTTTATGTTTATCGTATTAAAAAATTTGTACGCTGGTGTCTGCATGGTATCAAAAGATTCTGTAATCAGTGTACTATTAAAATGTATAATCGATGAATTTTTGGCTCGTCTTATAATATTAGAAATTGATACTTTTTTGACGCGGACCCTGTGCGACGCATCCTTAATTTATGTTTATCGTATTAAAAAATTTGTACGCTGGTGTCTGTTTGGTACCAAATGATTCTGTAATCAATGTACTATTAAAATGTATAATCGATGAATTTTTGGCTCGTCTTTAAATATTAGAAAACGATACTTTTTTACCGCTGACCCCATGCGAAAGTAGCTAATTTCTATGAAAAAATATTAATAAATACTTTCGTCTATAAAATCATATCTCGACGTTATGATTATCTCTATTCACAAAAGATTCTTATAGATAATTCTATTTTGTTCGCACTTCTGTTTTAGATTTAAATACTGAATTTTTATGTATTGCATAATTAATTAATATATATTTTTCTATGCCTTGATTGCAATACATGCCTGAGAATATGTCAATTAATTATGCAATGCATAAATATTTATTATTTATATCTTTAACAGAGAATTAAAGAAAATAGAATTTTCTACAAGAATCTTTCGATCAAAATATATGCATTTCTATTAGATTCGTTCGTCTGTACATACACACACATCCATCGCGCTGCACGTTTCGCGCGAAACTGACCGCAAGACTGTGTGCAGCGGTATCGCCAAACACAGCCTATACGTCTACCACGCTGCGCGCCTCGCGCGAGACTGACGATCAGTCTCGCAATCACAATGTCTCGAGAATCAGTCTCGCGCGAGATGCGCAGCGTGGAGGATGTGTAGGGTGTCGGGTGCGCTTGGCGATACCGCTGCTCAGAGTCTTGCGGTCAGTCTCGCGCGAGACTGCAGTGTGTTGGATGTGTGTGTACAGACGCATGAATCTGATAGAAGCATAGATATTTTGTTCGAAAGATTCTTGTATATAATTCTATTTTTTTGGTTTTCTGTTAAAGATTTAAGTAATGAATATTTATGCATTGCATAATTAATTCACATATTTTTATGCATGCATTGCAATCAATACATAAAGAAGTATATATTAATTAATTATGCAATGCATAAAAATTCAGTATTTAAATCTAAAACAAGTGCGAACAAAAAAAATAGAATTTTCTGTAAGACTGTTTTGATAATCGAGATAATCACAACGTCGAGACTAATTACGATTTTATGGACGAGAAGATTTATTAATATTTTTTTATAGAAATTAGCTACTTTAAACTCGGTTATTATTTTTGACAGTTATCAGCTGATTTCTGTCAAAAAATATTAATCGAGGATAAAGTATTATCAACATTACTACTTTAATTTTTATAACGTATTATTACTCTGAAATTTAATTAGCAAATGAATGCTTTAGTAATATTTTTTGACAGAAATCAGCTGATTTAAGCGCCAATTTGTTAATTAAGTTTTTAAATAATATATTTTAAAAATTAAAATAATAATTTGTTTAAAATAATATGTTATGGTATTTTAAACTCGATTAATATTTTTTGACAGTTATCAGGTGATTCTGTCAAAAAAATATTATTATTTTAATAATTATTTTTTAAAATATGAAATCAAAGAATGGCGCGCGCGTAGCGCGCGCTTGTGTTGTTCTAGTCGTATAAATATGAAATATAAGTATTAGTTTTTTGTTTTAATTTTATGTTTTTATCATTTCAATCTCGCATTTGTTGAAGTATATTGTAAGCAGAATATGATGTTTTAAGCAACTGCAAATAAGCAAAGTCACATTCCGTTATTATAATATAATATATTCCTATAATAAATTAATAATCTATTTTCTTAAGATTTCACAAAATCTAACAACATGAACAATAACATGTCAACACAAATAAAAATTTTGAATTTACAAATTATATGCAATTAATTGATATATTAAATTAAAAACGTTAATAAGATTTAATTTTAATCTAATTAAAAATTCTAATTCTATTTTAAATGGATTTATTATATCTGTGACAAAATATAAAAAGAATTGTTTTTATAAATGTGAAATCGATTACTTAAGAATAAAAATAAATTTTTATACTAACACCGACGAATGATTCGAGATTCATAGAGATAACATAGGCACTGGTAAATTCAATAGGTACCATACCGCGTATCATAATTATTAACAAACTTTTTTGCATGTTATGATCCAAAGCTAACCATTCCATTTCGAACACGTTTCTGACCACTTGTTGGCTCTATATTTAAGAATATGAGAAAGTTTATCTAATAATATTAGTTATATAAGATAACATAAATATTTTAATTGTACGCATTATTTTGCAGATTGGTTCTATACAAAAAAATGAGATAAATCCCTTTAATATAAATTGATGTTAAATGCAAGTATATTTATAATATATATATCTGAATATCTTATTTTATTAATATATGAAAATTAAATTCTCGTAAAATATTGTGCTTTGGTATATCTCTGAATGCAATAATATATGTTACACTATACTTCAAAATACATGCATAATCTAAACAAATTCGATATACCAGAAAAAAATAAAATATAAGAAGAAATAGGAAAAAATCGTGCGTATAAAAGAGATGTATTTTAAAAAGAGTGCACACCTTAAGCTTGACTTCATTTCCGTACCAGCAATAAAAGGAGATTTGTGTCAGCATGCAACACATATATAACATTATTTGAACAAATTTCGCATTTATGCTTATCTGTGTCAGTTGATGCAGATTAAAACACACTACCAATGTACTTACTACGAATTGGACAGTAATGATCGATCTAAATATTTTGTTCACCATAAACGCGAATCTGGAATAAATTGGACACACAACTTTCAAGCATCTTTAAAATTATTTTACACACACAAATATCTTTATAAAATAAGTACCGTCCGTCTGTCTGTCTGACCGCGAACTACTCTTTCATTAATAGATCGATTTTCTCGAAATCGGTACCAAAGGGTTGCAAATTTTACGGGGATGGCTATCATGTGGTTTCTTTTAATTTAAAACATTTTTTTAATTAATTTTTTTTTACACACATTTTTTGTTAATCACTTCTTGGTTGTGACATGAGTGTGAGTATGTGTTGTGTGTGTGTGTGTGTGTGTGTGTGTGTAGAGGGTTTTTAGTAGGTCAGGGTCCTACACTCCCCCGCAACATCGTAAGTGCATAATACATTTTTTCCATGTATCGTAAAAAAAAAAAAACAAAAAAAATAATAATTTTGAAGTATTTCCACGCATAGCGCGGTCTAAAAAGCTAGTATAATAATAAGTAATAAGCAATATTAACTAATTTGGACATCATAATTAAAGGATTAAATAGAAAATGGTAATATAAAATAATGGTGTAGTAAATATAAGTAATATAAGTCAATGAAAGTAGTGTAGATCGATGAAAGTAATTGTAAGTCAATAAAAATACTACCAATTAATACATATAATAAATAATAACAAATAAAGCAATATTAATTAATTTAGACATCATTAAATTAAAAAATTAAATGCAAAATGGTGATATAAAATAATGTAGTAAATGTAAGTAGAATAGGTCAATGAAAAAATTATAAATCGATAAAATATTATAAGTTAATATATATAATAATAAGTAATAAGCAATATTAATTAACTTGGACATCATGATTAAAGGATTAAATGCAAAACAGTAATATAAAATAATGGTGTAGTAAATATAAGTAGTATAGGTCAATGAAAGAAGTGTAGATCAATGAAAATTATATAAATTAATACAAATATTATAAATTAATATTTATAATAATAATTAACAAACAATATTAATTAATTTGAATATCATGATTAAAAGGTTAAATGAGAAACGGTGACATAAAATAATGTAGTAAATGTAAGTAGTATAGGTCAATAAAAGTAGTGTAGATCGATGAAAGTAATATAAGTCAATAAAAATACTATCAATCAATAAATATAATAATAAATAATAAGCAATATTAATTAATTTTGACATCATAAATTAAAAGGTTAAATGCAAAATGGTGATATAAAGTAATGTAGTAAATGTAAGTAGTATAGGTCAATGAAAGTAGTGTAGATCAATGAAAGTGATAGAAATTAATACAAATATTATAAGTTAATATTTATAACAATAATTAATAAACAATATTAATTAATTCAAATATCATGATTAAAAGGTTAAATGAGAAACGGTGATATAAAATAATATAGTAAATGTAAGTAGTATAGGTCAATAATAATAGTATAAATCAATAAAATATTAAAAGTTAATATTTATAATAATAAATAATAAGCAAAATTAATTAATTTGAAACATCATGATTAAGGGATTAAATGCAAAACAGTGATATAAAATAATGATGTAGTGAATATAAGTAGTGTAGGTCAATGAAAGTAGTAAATGTAAGTAGTATAGGTTAATGAAAGTAGTGTAGATCAATTAAAGTAATATAAGTCAATAAAAGCTCTACAAGTAATATATCTTTATATATATGTACCGTCTGTCTGTCTGTCTGACCGCAATAGAATCGGTACCAAAGTGTTGCAAATTTTACGGGGATGGCTATCATGTGGTTTTTTTTCATTTAAAAAATTTTTAAAATTTTTTAATTTTTTAATTTTCTCTTTTTTTTTACACACACATTTTTCTAAAATCACTTCCTGGTTGTGGCATGAGTGTGAGTGTGTGCAGAGAGGGATTTTAGTGTGTAAGGCATTTATTTATTAATGGATTAATTTTTTTTAAATCGGTAATTTTGTGTACAAAGAGGGTTTTTAATGGATCAGGGTCCTACACTCCCCCGCAACACCGGTGCATAATACATTTTTCTTGTATATCGTAAAAAAAAAAAAAATAATTTCGAAGTATTTCCGCGCGTAGTGCGGTCTAAAAAGCTAGTCATACATAAATATCATAATATAAATACATACATGTGTGTATGTATTTGTATTAAAAGAAAATTTTTATTAATAAAGAAACTAACTTAGAGATGCATATGTGTTGCATGACTGACTCTTGAAGGAAATGCGAATTGTTTACGATTTTCCTCAGATGACACTCAAATATCTCTATTTGAGAGCAGATATGCATCAATAATCCGCAAATCAGACTGTCGCAAGCGATGTGGAGCATCGATCCAGCCGTCAGACTTATCGATTGATGCATATAAACGATTCGAAATAACATCGGCGAGGAATAATTAAATGGTAACCATGCTCTAAAAGGTAGTCTATTCTTCCTGTAATCTTTGAACACTGATGTTGCTATTGCAAACGCGCACGTCATTTCGACCAGAGTCGCGTAACAGAACGTGTTTGTCCTGTAAAATAGTTGTAAACATTTTTGGATTTCACTATTTAATGTTCTCAATAATTAACTTTTTAATTGACATGGCTGATAATCCGGCTTTAATTTGCCATATAAAATTAATCTTGAAATTTGTTTTTAAAAGGTTTGTACTGTATATAGAGATTTCGTAAAAAAAAATTAATTATACAGAATTACTTTATTTAATATCTTCTATATATGTATGTATTTTTTATATGTGTGTATTCTCTATATATACCTAATATAAAATCTCTTAAAAAGACGTTTTATAATTACTAATCAGTTTGCAATACGTACTGTATAAGTCTATCGAATTTCTGTCGAATTTCTATTTCATCGTGTTCGATGGGCTTACATGGTTTCTTCATCAGAATATCGATCAGCATCGCAATATTGTTGCGATTTCTCAATAAACTAAACATCTTGCAGCAGGATACGATCTGGGCAAGCGTGACGTAAAAATTTTCAGCAAAATCGTCGGTGTTTTCAACATTCAGAATTATATCCATCAGTTGCGACAACATAAACGTATTTATTAAAAGAATTATGCAGACTGTGTATACATTATACATAATACGTTTGTATCGTGACGTCCACGAATTTGGTGGCCAACATCCGCAAATGGTAAGAATTTGAAATGTGAACGTGAGAATGCTCATTCTTTCTTTTTACTTGTCCGATAATATTAAAAAATTATGATTATGCAAAAACGCCAGAAAACGCTTTTGTAATAGATCTTATATTTCTTTATTTTAATGTCATTTTCTGAAAATCTGATTATTTCATTCCGTTTATCACACTTTTTACATTTTTCACCATAATTTAGGAATACATAATTCTCTGCTAATAAGATAAAAAATAATCATGTATAATTAAATTTAGAATTAAGAAATTGTCCGCACATCAAAAATCAAAATGATGAATTTTTAATGCAGTATATTTTTCTTATTATTATTATTATTATTATTATTAATTTGAAAATTATATATTAAGCGCATTGTAATAATGCAACAATTAATTCTTTGCAGCGCGATGAACGAGAAAATTTCACTGATATAAAGAGCCTATAGTTTTGCAATTCGATTTTTCATCTGCAACTTCCGCTCGTGTATTCGTGAATTCACTATATTATTACGATGATATAAAACTTTTGCGTCGTGGAACGATGTCTTCGCGATCGCTTTAAAATACATATCTTATACATGATGCGAAATGTAATGCTACATTTATGTCCAATTCTGAGTTACAGCTCAACGTTGTCTCATGCAAACTATCAATTATGGTTTAGCCATATGAAATCTTTATGCAGACGACTTTATATACATAGCTTTTAAATTATATTTAATTTATTACTGTCATACGGAGATGCAATTCAACGTTTTTTTCATCGCGTTCTAATACTTATATATTTTTTTACATACAATTCTTACGTCGTCTATTGCTATTACGTCGTCATCTATTGCAGAACTAAAAGAGAAAATACAATTTGATAACTATATAATTATTTATATAATTTTAGTAACAAAATGCATTTCAAAAGATTAAAAGCATGCACATTGCTAAAAACAGCTAAATAACAGTAAGTATATAATAACAGCATAATATTAAATTAACTTATTGAAATAATATATTTTATGTTAATTGTATTTTGTTATAAATGTTATATATGTATGATAAAGTTTATCAGAGCATATATCAAAATAAGAAAAAATGTACCATTGAATATACTTTATAATATGCTTTATAATAACTATAAAACTAACTATAAAATAAACAGATTATAAATATATATTATTTAATTTCGATTTCGCGTTTTGTAATAACAATACGTAATTATTGTATGTGTGTATGTATATACACTGCATATTTAGAGTTTCTTAAAAAATTTTCCTTCATGCATAATTTTGTAAAAAATTTAGAAATTAAAAAAATCTACCAAATAAAATTCATTAATTTCAATAATTTTAATTTCAATTTCAAATTATCTAACATCAGTATTATATGTTTCTTATCAATTTATGATATCAAAAAACTAACAGTCGATTATTTGTCGACTGGAGATACAACTGCTTTAGTAAGAGTTATTGATCCAATACTCGTCGGTTACAAGATGTGAACGAAAAAGCTTGAAGAACATCTGGTTTTGCCGACCGCTAATAACTCGTTTTATTGATAATAATAAATAAAAAAATATATAAAAAATAAGAAAAATAAGAAAAATAAAATATATTTAAAAGATAAAAAATAAAAAAAATATATATATATATACATAAATGTGTGTATATGTGTGTATGCATATGTTTATATAATTTTAGAAAATATTTAAAAAAAGATATAAATATTATATATACCAAAAATAAATGAGGCACTTTGCGCTTAGTATTGTAACATATAAAACTTAGTATAAATCTAATCTTTCTTATATTTAATATTAAATAATAAAGTTATTAGAGTTTATTTCACAAATGTTTTAGAAAAATTGTTGCCAATTCTTGATTATTGCTGAATATATAATTATGATATTATAAAGTTATAGTGGTAATTTTAGTCAAGATACCATTTTATATTTTTATATATTTATAGTACTTTCTAAGTTTTTTGTATTTTTATGTATTTCTAATTATTTTTGTGTGAATCGTTAAAATATTTTATATATGTATATATAAAATCGTTAATGTGTGTGCGGAGGGAAGGGGGTGTATAAAATCTATGACTTCCATTCTATTCCTTACGGAATAGACCAACAGATGACTCCATATTTTCAAATGCTCGTGTAGCCTACGTATATTATATTCAGATCTCACATACTCTTACTACAGTTGAACATTAATCAACACAAGAAATCAATTTTTTGATAATGATTAATTTGCTAAGAGATTAATTGAGCTACCATTTCATACGTTAATTATTTTTAACTTATACAAAATTAATATTCATATTTCTTAAAAATAAAATTACTTTGCATAAGGAATCCACTTATGCAAATCATTATTTATACCGTCCAAAACTATATTAATTATTTATAATCTATACATAAATGTTTAAAAATTAATAATCGATATTATAACAGCTATATTCTTGAGAGTTAATATTTCGAATGGACTAAGTCAAGTGTGTCCTGGTTGGAGAATTGTTATCGAGAATTGTTATCGACCACATAAGCGTCTCATATATCACATGTGCACGGGATGGCCGTGTGAAATTCCAACAAGAGGGTGAAGACAAGGCGAAAACCCAAGGGCGAAGCGGGGTGAATCTGATCGCACCGAAAGAGTCGGGGTTGTCAGCGTTACGATATAGGGTCTGTCCTTATCTGCGAAATACAGGCAATGTCTCCCCGCTCTCTTCTGGTACTCGATGTCCCTCGTGTTCGTTGTCCTAAGTCCAGGAGAGGAGAACGAACAGGATACGCCATGATGAATCGGCCATATTGCCCTAGACCGTTTCTCGTAAGAGGGTTAATCGTGCTTGTTCACTGTTATTTTGTCACATATATTCTTCTCTTTGGTGGATGGAAATATCTCACATACTAATTTTAACAGGAAAATATCCTATCATTTATTTGACAGTAAAATTTTGGACAAGATCCTCGAGATTCAAAGAGAATTTTCGGAAAGAGTTATCTTTTCAGTTTCTATTTTTTCAAGTTGTCCCTATTTCATATGTACAATAAACGTTATCTAAAAACAAACCTAATATAAATAGAAAAGATTATTAAATAAAATAGATTATTAAAGGTTGTAAGTAAAACTTGGATTAAAATTTGAAAAAAAGGTTGAGATTACAAATATTAATTTTATGATCAAATTACAATGCAGACTCTAAATATCTCTTTCAAACATACAGCTTTCAAGTTTTACAAAAAAAGCTAAGAAAATTTTGTAATATTTACGATTATAATATTATTATCTACGATATCACTTTCAATCTAGGAAAATGACAAATCACCTTATCAGTAGCAATAAACGTGACAACCTCGCATGGAAACCGATTCTCTGAGAATATGTATCTTTTATATTCTCGAGTCATGCTTTAGCATCAGTTATGACCACAACCGACGGATTTCATATTCGTTCGCGCTGCACGGTGTATACAGAGTGTCTCAAAAGTACTGCGTTTTTATTTCATTTCCACACTTTATCGTACTTTTTCTCCGAACAATTTCTCCCTTTCGCGAATCGCAATACGGGATTTACTCGAATCGTGAGGAATCGTTATGGAATCTCGAGAGAAAGGAAAAAAAAAACTTTCTCGACACTCTCCTTGTTCGTTTAGCGGTTCGTATTAATATTTAACGGACCGGATATTACAACAACGAGATTTCAATTCTTATCTCGCGTTTTTGCCTCCGGACTCGTTCCCCGCATTTCATTCGTAGGTCGGCCACCGGGTATAATTAACGAATCCTACCGTCTGGCCGGCTCCTGTTGTCCTTAGTGTGAACTTTACAAGACTTATATAATGCATGCGTAAGAAGAATGGACCACCCATGTAGAGAGGTCTCTCTCTCGACTTGGCCTCGAGTGCTCTCCGGGGTTGCGCGCGCGGACGAAGCACTCCATCAGAAGAAGTAGTCGGCCGGACAGCATACCGGGTAGAAAATGACACCAGTCTCGAGATGCACGTTTCGTATCAGCCGGATCGAACTCTCGAATCTTTCTCGAACGCGAACCGCGTTTTCCCTTTTCGCATTTTTGCGGTAATATGGATCTTTCACGTCGATTTTGACCTGCATTTGACGGAGATTTTATGTGTGATATGGTGTGGAATATATAATGACGAAATATATGTATGCACTAATTATAAATATTTCTCTTACATCTGTTTTTAATTAAATTTTCCTACGTAATTTGATCTTAAAGTTTATTTATATCTCGGAAAAGATCTCGAGAAATAAAACACTTCATAATAGGTTTAAAATCTAATACTCTTATAGTTTCTCATAGTAATCGCACATATAATGACGATGATTAGAAAATCCTCTATATTTGCAGACTAAGATATTTCGAGTATAAATTTTTTGATGCGCCAAAAATAAGACTTTTGCCGAGGAAGAAAAATACTTTCTGGAACGCTTGCGAACGAGGAGGAATCCCACCGTACACGATTTTCGAAACACGTTGTATAATGCAAACCTGTAGAAAGTACACCTGAATAACGAGACGCGCTGCTATTCCTTCGAGAAGAGCGGCAGAGGTCGAAGATTTCAGGTCACTACGTCTCGAGAGCATAATGCATCGCAGCGAGGGAAAGAGTTGTGTAAACGAACTTTCATGAACTTCCGAAAGTCGTCGCTTTTTCACATCTTCGCTGCCGTTCCCATCCACGATTCTTTCGTGCGTTGGCGAAGCGCGCGTGCATAGTTTGTACAAGTAACGATAACAGTAAAAGTTTATAAATTCGCGTAGCCAAACGAGAGAGAAAGAGTCTTCGGTTTCTAGCCCCAAGACTTACTTTGACATATCCAATTAGGTGAATCTTCGAGACACCTGATAAAATAATAGCTAAGGTGTGCTCTCGTTAATAACCGACAATTGTCCGATAATGTACGTTTCACTCTCAATCTGTTCCAACCGAGAATCCAACTTTTTCTCAAGCAGAAACGGCTTTCCAATACGCGGAACCCGAAATGCGTGTGGTCTTCGGAAGGTGTTAATCGTCTGACTCGCTACCGTGTTGCTCCTGACCGGCCCTTCAATTAGTACGTGCCACACATGTTTCGAATCACGTGATACAGCGTCTTAGTCTCACAATTTTATGCCTCATCAGACATACAATTTTACAATAAATGTTTAAAAAAAAAACGAGAAAGTATTGAAAATATACGACATTCACGGTGAGATGAAAATTTAGCTGCTGTCAGATCCGACTGGATATATCTTTGTCTTAATAATTAAGCGTAAAATCTAACTGGCAAGGCTTCAATACTTGTTCATAAGTTGCAATAATAATGTTATTGCGATTTACAGCAATTTTCAAAGTGCGATGATCGCTTAAACCATCTTCCAATTGACAATTTCCTCTTCCACAAACGTTGGCAAATTAATAGACAATGCTTTATATCGGGAGAATTTTATTAGCCTCGCACGCGAGCGAGAACACAGCCCGAACGAGAATGAACATCGGAGGCGGCGAAATCGCCGTGGATTCCGATGCCGGATAAACTCTTTAATCAAACACAGCGAAGCCAATCGTGCGCAAATCGTCTGAATGAGCTTGCTTTTTTGTTATAGTTTACCGGTCGGGCACCTGTCGCATGTGTGCGCAAAGGGGTGTGTAGATCCAGAGATGGAGAACGTAAGAGAGACGAGGAGGGACAGAGAAGGAAAGGGGTGGTGAAGAGACACAGAGAACGAAGCGAGAAAGTGGGGGTAGAAGTGCACACGAGGAGAGGAGGAAGAGAGGATAGAGGGTGAACGGAGGAACACGTGGTTCTATTTGCAAAAACAAAGTTTGCGCGGGACAAACACGGGCAGACACTAGCCGGTCTAGTCGACTTCGGGGTCAAAAGCGCAACAAAGACTCAATTGCATTTCGTTCCCACCCGTGTGCGCGTGGAATTCTCTTTTTTCTGGCCCAGTTTTCTCCTTTTCCCCTCCCCTTCCCTTCACCCTCATCGCACGGTCACTAATCGAATGATAAAGCTCCGTTGAATGTCACCGACTGATCGTCCTTGTTTCTAAACTTCGGAGATTTATGTTAGATATGATCGTAAAAAATTACCGTCGACTTAAAAAAAAACTAACATTCAAAATATAATTCATATATAATAAATAAACTATTTATCAAAAACACACACCTATCTATAATAATTTAATGTCTATTTAAATATAAAAGCTTGATAATAATTTGCATAAAATTATACTGCATTTATTAGCTTTTTAAGGAATCATCAAATTATTTATTACATTAAAAGAGCATCGCAGAAAATCGAAAATTGTAATTTATTGTTGTCAAATAATTAATTATTCATGTGTTAACATACATTCGGTAGACAACCATCGTAAAGTTCTGTTGATCCTTATTTCGGACACGTTTACCCTTCTATCAAACTACTTCACGCTATCACAATATTGTTATCGGCTGCACGGGAGTGTCATAATGGATCTCAAACACTCGATTTCTCATCTCAATCTACGTTGTACATGTTGTTCCGAAATATCCCGTAAACCGTACATTCTGCGAGGAAAACCAGAGATAAAGTAATAGAAAATAATCTTTCTATTTTCTTTCTCTCCTAGAATCTTTAGAGCTTTTTTATAACTGATCAACGTAAGATAGGATCTTTCGCGTATAAAATTTCCCTGTACAAAATTTCTAATGAAAACACAATATTATACTTTTTAGTAACACATAGTTTTTTAAGTAAATACAAAAATTGGATTTCTGTGTTTTTCACATGTCCACTGAATTCATATTATATAAAAATTTTTATGAAAACGAAAAGATATGTAAAGTAATTCGTCATAAATATAAAACTTGTTACTTACATGTGTGTATATCATATATAAAAATATTATTATTTTTCACATTATAAAAATTTTTATGAAAGCGAAAAGATATGCAAAGTAATTCGTCTCATAAATAAAAAATATTGTTACTTATATGTTCATGTGTGCATCATATAAAAATATTATTTTTATATATGATGCACACAGATGTAACAATTTTTATATTTATTTATCGAATTACTTATCATATAAAAATATTATTATTTTTATATGTTAATAGAGAGACTCCGTATAATGCGATAAAATTTACATATGGCGCCAGTCCTTCTCTCTTGATCCACGTAGATAGATATAAATATATGAGAGTGTGTGGTTTCTGGGATCCTAAAACGGTGCTTAACCTTCTGCTTAAAGTGGTTGTGCCTGGTCGCTTTGATCTCATTCATAGTACGCTTTCTTGTGAAGAAGGTTCCGTATATATTCAATATCCATTGTATTGCGCGAAATCTTTTGCAAGCTCGACACTACTTTTAAATCATGTCAAACATTTCAGATTCTACAAATCTGAAATAAAAATAAACGATACCGAATCTCAGAACGTGAACGTCGAATTTCGGATTCCACTTTCATAATAATGAGACAGTTTTCTCAACAATACAGTATTAAATTTTCGATCTGCGAGGAGTTAACCCCTGAAGAATAAATGTAAAAAAAAAATAGCAAAGATTTTTTTTATTATCACCAACATTTTTATGGAAAAAGACGAACCCTTCCTCTTCAAGATCTCAAAGCGAGATAATAAAATATGCACAGTTCTGAAAAATACTTTCGACCCGGCTGGGTAGAACCCAGGATTCTCAAAGCGGAACGTCATCGTTGCATTACCGGGGAATTTTCAGCGCGTAACATCTTCGCGGAGCATAACATCTTCAGGGTCGTCGTGCGAAAACGCGACTCGAAGCCGAGGAAGAAGGAAAAGGGGGAGAGGAGCGGGAAAAGGTTGGCGGGATGGATGCGTTGATGAGACGCAGGCGGAGGTGGTTGACGGTGGTGGTGTATGCCGCGACAAATATTTGCCTGTCAACACAGAGAGGCTCGCGCTACCATCCCGCTCTATCCCTTGTGCGCGCCGCAAACGACATGCATAGCCGAGGGAGGAACGTCAGGTAGGTATGGGAGAAAACGGCGGCCAAACGAATGATAAAAGGGGCCCGATTGAGAGACAAAAGGGTTTCGGCACGAAAGGATGAAGAAGGGGGAGATAAGAACACGAAGAACTCGATTTTCCCAGCGTTCCGACCCGATCGGGACCGTTTATCAGCTAAAGCGAGAGGGTTGAATTGCATTTTTACAAGCGTGTGTTACCCTCTGTCTCCAGGGTACTTTAGAGTATATATATATCTTATAAATAAATAGGTAACATGCAATGCAAATCGTGGATGCGAGATAATTCTAAAAATTGCCGGACATTGCAACTTTTTTCCTTTATTATTTCATTCTTCCTTCAATTTATAGTCAGACATTCTACTCATTCGTTCACCCTCCAATTTTCTCCAGCAATATCTGCGATTTAAAAAATATATCCATTACGTAGAGAGATGCTTTGTTCAGCATTATTGATCAATAATTATATTTCAAATTTTCCTCTATCAACACAATAATTATAACAGTGCAGAAAGATTCTTTATCAAAGAGACATGACAAACTCGGTGTCCAAAAACAACCCCCACGTTCGATCTATATATTGGTGGGAATATATTCGCGTGGGTGGAGGAAGAGGAGAGCGAGTCTCTTCATTCACGTAGATCTTTTTGGGCGAGGAGAAGAGCGAGTGACACGGACGGAAGAAGAAGAGGTACAGAAGAGGGAAAGACATGAGGGGGAGAGAAGAGAGAAAACGATGGCCATCTACGATCCTTTCCTCGCACTTGCTCGTTCATTCACTTACTCACTCTCCTCTCTCGCGATTCTATTCTCTCTCCTTTCTGTATGCTTTTAATTTACCGGGCGGCAGGCAAATGTTTGCGCCACTCCCCCTCGATCGTACAACCCGTCTCTCTCCTGTTCTTCCTCTTTCTCCACCTTCGAGCCTCCAGCCGCCACTTTCTATTCCCTTCGCCATCCGTTCTTTCCCGCTTTTTCACCCCCTTGCGACCGTTTTGCACCCTTCTCTGTCCCTTTACCGAAAATTCCGCTCATCCCCTTCTTTATCGTCCCGAATATATTGACTGACTCTGACCATCGAGAATCTCCGTGCAGATAGAGAGAGAGAGAGAGAGAATCCAATGGTAATCTAGATAATACACCGAGGTCACTTATCGAGGAATCACTATATATATATATATCGATCATGATAGGGGAGGGTGGAAAGAAAAAAAAATCATGGACGGTCAACCGGTTTTTATTAATCGCAAATTAGTGAAACGCGATAATAAAAATGTTGATATTGAACGACACATCGCTGGCGAAAAGCTGAAAAGAAACGATAAAAACGTTCATCAGCTGCATATCTTTGACGTTTCGGCAAATAGAACTTGCATTAATCGTGCACTTTCCATATGTTTAATCCTTTCGATCGAATCTTATGGAAAATATTTTGCATTGCTGCTTCGAACATATATGAGATGGAGAATGATGAGGAAAGAGAGAAGAAAACTGGCCCTAAAATCCGCGAATTCCAGTAACCAAATTCCGTATATCGTTTCATCGCGCATAAGGAGAATCGCGATGTCGCGGTCGCGAATTTTGGCCGCACGCACGCTCGCGTTTCACTCTTGTGGCTTTTAATAAATGGCATAAAAACGAGATCAAATATTTAATCGGGAAATATTTGAGTGCCTATTATTACAGGGGTAGTGGCGCGGCATAGATACCCGTTGCGACAACCAACCCCATGGTGCCTCCGCGCCATTCCGTTTATGCCTGGCAAATATACATAGTTGTCGCGTTAGATATACATAGACATCCGCGCGTCGATTTAAAAGCGAGACATCGGCGAGCAAGCTCCACTTTTCGCTCTTCCGTGCTTTATTTATTTTCTTTTTTTTTTCTTCTTTTTTTTCTCCCTCGTATAACCGGTCCACCGTGCCGTCGTCGTTGCTCCGCAAAGATACTTGGGCTAATTATAGTGTTTGGAGATGAAATTGAATAATGTATCGGCCGATTGAGAGAGTTGACAAATTTTCGGAAACTAGGGCTCATGGCTTTTACGGTGAAGATGGTGTGAGCTTATTCGCGATAGACATCGATAAAAAGATAATGAAAATATAAAGAATTGCAAAGCTGTTGAAGAAGAATTTTAATTGACTTTTTTTCTAGCGCGTTTATACGTAACTTATTAATTATTGTATTAATATTAATTAATTAATTTATCGCTAAAATTATCGATGTGGTATTACTTCATTTTTTGATCTGAGATCACTAATACAAAATATATTCCAGAGAAAATGTGTAAAAATACCTTTACATTACAATTATCTGATTGTTTATATTTTAATGTGCGACACGTAATTATTAATACATCTCATCACACTAGCGGAATATACTCTCATTCAATATTAAGTACCGGTCGACGCTTTGGGCTCATACATATAAATTATTATGAAATATATATTAATATAATGATCTGTCATTTATATCGTTTACAGTTTACATTAACATTATGTAGTTTATAATTTTATAATTCGATCAGTCGTCATTTATCGCGAAGGGCGGATATACATATATGTATACCTATATATTCACCGTACATTTACCGGCAATCTCGTACCAGAGGGCTTTCGCCATTACTGGCCTGTGCTGCTTTTTTTTTTTCACGGCGTTCACGTAAGGGTGGCGTCGCGGCGTAACCTGGGAGATGCCGGTCGGGCAAAATATTTGCGCTGGGCAAATGAAGCAGGACCGTGTCGCGTGGGAACTCAAAAGATTCCGTCGCGAACGGTTTACACACGTCGGCGAGGGAGGGACGGACACACGAAGAGGCAAATAAATTAAGCGGCCCGGTCCCGCGCAATTAATGCCCGCGAACGACACGTCGTCGTCGTCCACGTCGGCCGACCGAGTATAACGCGCACATAACACACGAATAACACACGAATGTGCCGTGTTCGGGGTTCGCCACCGCATGTATAGAGCTTCAGGTGAGGCGCAATTACACGTCGCCGCCACGCGCCAACGTCCTGATATACGGCGCCTAATGAGGGTGGTCCTTCACTTACTTGACCCTCTTTTTTTTCCCCGCGATGGGCCACGTGACCGGAAGCGAAACGACGGACATCGAGGACATCGCGGCCACGTGTAACACGAGCGACGTAATAATTAACCCTTCTGTCGATGAACGGGGTACCAGGGTATCCCGAAGTAACTTTAAATGTTAAAAGTGTGTTGAAACTTTTCTCCGTCCCAAAAGGACCTTTGTATTTTTTTGCAAACCTCCTGAAATATAGTGGGAAAAATTGTTCGGTGTCCAGTGGCTGGTATAAAAAAATTGTTACGATGCAATATGTCGAAAACATGCAGTTGATACCCAAGTGATGAAGAGATGAAAAATTATGGATTAATAGAAAAGTTAAAGCTAAGACACCATATGTTTATCCTGTTTATTCAAATAAAATACTGTCAAATTTTTACTCAAGCTTAAAATTGCACCTTCATTCATCCTAATTAGAAATTGGTTCTAATTCAAAAGAAAATTGCGAATTATTTCTCTTTTCAATCAATCACGATCGAGTGCATTTTTCGGGGATCGAGTATCGAGGAATCGCGTCGCGACCAAACCTTGCTAAGGTACACCCACATAAAGTAAAACAAACTCAAAGCTAACACGCGGATAATTACATCGCGCCGATCATCATAACCGGCGGCTCGATTGAACCGAAAAACAAATAGTGGCTGCGCAGCACTTTTTCGCTCTCCGCATAACCGAGTGCATACATACATACATACATACATACATACATACATATATACATACATACATATATATGCACGTACAACATAGAAAGCGGTAATCGGTGCAGATCGTAAACACGCACGCATGTATAATTTGTACCGTGTGACTGTATAATCTCTCTCTCCCCCTCTCTCTTTCTCTCATATCGACGATGGTGTAAATCACGTCTCGCAAAGCCGGGTTTATTAGCGACCCTGCGACTGATAATGTTTATCCTACAATAGAACAACGATGTACAAAGAACGGGGGGTGGAGGAAGGAAAGGGAGATGAGCCAAGAAACCAGGGCGAAAACGACGACTTAAAGATCTCACCTTAAAGACCCCCTTCCTCCCCCCGAAAATCTTGCCTGCGCCACCCTGCAATAACTGTCGCGCTGTGTGTCGAGAGAAATTATGCCCCCAATAAAGGCCTCTCTGAGGAGCCTTCGTTATGCTCGGTCGGCAGATAAAGCACGTTTATACCGCAGAATCCGTCCGCTTCTCGCTTGCCTAATGATACCGCGAGTGTGGATGAAGGAGCGAATTCCTTACATCAGTCGCGAATTTGCTCCGTTTTTGCTTGTTTTACCCTCGACTGCTTAACTTTCCTATTGACGAAAATAACGAGCTGTCATTTCTTCACCGCGTTTTAATCTCAAATAAATAATTATTATCAAAGCCTTCTATGTATTAACAAATATGTGTATGTATATATAAATTTACTTTAAATTTCTGTTAGAAAAAGAAATTTATATGATTGTTATTTTTTATGTTAATCCTTTGCGGTCTTATTGGCTAAGAGTTTTCAGGAATCTGTATAAACGCAGACAAATCTGTATAATAATTTAATTAATTTTTAATTATTAAATAATTTTTAAGTATAAATATGAATAAATATGGAATCTGCAATATTATGAACACACACTTGTGTATAAATGATTACTAACGTTGTACAAAAATGTGCAAAAGGCAAAGGATTAAAGAAAATTAAAATAACAATTAGATATACGTTCGTTTAATTTTATAGATGTTACTTTTCATAATTCCATAGTTATATCTTGTCATATCACAGGAAACAATTACCACGTACATGTGTGTGTGTTTGCGAGGATCATCTCTATGATACATAGTCGAAAACACTCGACGAACGGATTGGAGATGTTGCGGCTACAATGGCCGGTTCTTTCACGGCGAGACGAAGGGCCCCGGGAAAGGAGTGGAAAATCTCGAGGTTGAATGTCGGATACCAGAAGGCGGATGATTATACGGTGTCTTTGAAGCGGATTGAATTCGCTCTCGAAAGGGTGAAGTTGAGAGAGAGAGAGAGAGAAGAGGAGCGAAAGGAAAGGGCGAGGGAGAGCGGCGGAAAAGGATGGTGGTACTATGATAGAAAGGGCCGAGCGAACGAACAGTAAAGCCACCCTTTGAAGCGAACTGGTTAGTAGATGAATTCGAACGCTTTCGCTCTCTCTTCCTTCCTTCCTCTCCTTCCTCTTCTACCGGAAGAGTATACGGAAAGGGGGGATGGGAGGGAGGAAAAGTGGGCAAGTAGGAGTGGGCACAAACACGGAGATGGTAAAAGTTTATTAATTAGCTGGAATTAAGCGGCGGCTGGTTCGATGTTCGTGAATGGCGGGAATTTCTCATCAAGACGAGAGGAGAGGGAGGAGGGGACGCGAAAACAAGAAATCGAGACAACCTTTATTTTTCGCCGATAATCTCGGACCGTCTCGATATTCGAGATAAGATAATTGCGACTTTTTCAGGATTACCAGCATGTATATATACGCTTTGTCTTTGTCGAGCTAATTCTATTTGCACACACTGAGTCGTCGTATTATTAGATGTTTGATTCCCAACGATTAAATTATTAATTGGTTATCGGAGTAAATAATTTATGCATATGTATCCTACACTTGAACAAATATATTACACTAATAATCAATATGCATTTTCGATCGAATTTCACATATTGCATACATTTTGCACCCGCGTCTTTTTTTATTATTATTAATTTGTCAAACGATCGTTTGATCCATTTGATGACAGGATCGAATTACAGGTGCGCCTGAATTCCGTGAAAATGCATCACGAATGCGAACGAGAACGAGCGGGTCGAGCACGATGATTCTCTTCCAATTACCTCATACGAGCACCATTAAATGACCATTTGTCTCATCGGTCGGGCGAGCCATGAGAATGAGCTCGTGTTCTGCCTCTATTCATATTTTATTCACCCGGTACATCAAGGGGGTAGTTACGGGCGCGTCGATCGCGTAGGGGTTCGCCACGGTTAAACGTGAGATATTATACCACGTTTCCGGCCGACTTCGTCCCATTGTTGTCGCATCATCGTGGATAATTGAGGGGCAGGAGCGAGGTAAACCACCCTCCTCGTTTGCGAATTAAGTATAACGCGGGACTTATATGTTTTACTTGCTTAAGTAGATTGTAGTATTGATTTTCTAAATAAATCTTCTTTTAAATCTTCAACATCTCTCTCTTGTTTAAACGTGTCGTTTAATTCATTCGAGTGTAATTGTCGATTTTTTATTTCTCACGTGACAAGTCCTTTTTCTTTCTTTGTAAAAAATAAAAAAACTTAATTAATTTATAGCGTTATAACTTTTAATAAATTGAAGAATATTCAGTTGTAATCTTAAACAATCTAGAGATATTATAAGAATCTACTCTTTCCATCTTTGCAGACATTACTAAATTTATACCTAATAAAGAGTTAATCAATACACATATATATAATTCTATAAAAACAATTTTAATTAGATTATACAGTTTGAAAAAAAATAAAAAAGATGAACGAGTGTTCCATGTACTTCAGCGTTCATACAAACGTCGTATTGGATAAAATAGAAAAAAAACCTAGCGCTCCTTCTCGCAATCGTCCGGTCGCATTAGCACGCACTTGGGAAAAGGGATGCCGCCTCATAATTAACGTTCGAGACGATGCGGCTCTCGCGAACCGAGGATTGCGTTTCTCTTCCGCGGGGCGACGGGATGAAACGAACGAGGACGAGAGTAGCCTGTAGTCCCTCCTTTTCCAAACAAGAATTTGCACTCTCTTCGTTACGACAGCCAGGCGTCTCTGCAAACTGCGCGAACGCTGCGATAAAGTAACGTGGAGTAACGCGGCGTATATACACCGGGTGGATGTATACATCCTCCCACTTCCCGCGGGCTCTCTCGTCCAACCCAGAAAGAGGCGAGAGGGAATGAGAGACAAGAAGAGAGAGAGAGAGAAAGAGGGAAAGAGAAAGATTTGCAGGCCCCGTGGGCTTGTTTGACTTTACTTGCAGCTATGTAATTGAATATTATACCAGACTACCTCGCTGGAAGGGTTGGAAACTCTTACGGAAGGGTAGGGCTCGGGGGGAGGCCGAGGATCCGAATGGTGGACGGGAGATAGCCCAGGAAACCTGGGAAGGGGGAGGCGCTTGATGGAGTGGTCCGTGAGAGAGAGAGGAACCAGAAAATTAACTGAAAATCTCACGAAATCGCGAAGGACCCTCAGCTGCTCCCGGTGAATGTGTTTACCCTTTATTATACCCGCGCATCTCCTCCCTCTCCTCCGAGTCCTCGTTCTCTTCGATCAGACTTTCGGACCCTTTTGAGTCGCCTTTCAGTCTCTCCTTCTCTCTCTCTCTCTCTCTTGTCGGTCGAAAAATTTTCCATGCACATTTTATCATCTTTCAGTTCTCGTTACAGATTTTACGCCGCTCTTCCGCAAACTGTATCCTGTGTAAACGAAATTGGAACATTTCCTCGTATATATATCGCAACCCTTTTGTTATCAAATTCTCATTTATTAGAGGAAATTTGAAATTTTTTTTCATAATTTATTTATAGACAATTATAAGTATTTCGCAAATTTTTTTATTTAATATTTTCTTTTAAGTAAATTAATTTTTTAAAAGTTTTGTAACTCTTCAAATAATTTTTTTTTCTTTTTTTTGTTAAGAGAAGGAAGAAACTCTTAACATAAAATATAATGTTTTCTCACTCCTTTCTTTGCAGACACACACACACACACACACACACACACACACACACACACACAAAATCTAAATTATAAATATATATCTTTCATAACTCTCCAAATAACGCGTTAAATAATAAAATTAATTCACTCTTACTGTACCATATAACTACAACTTTAAATTTGATTATGCCAAGATTAAATAATCAGATTTTTTTTTACGAAATCACGTCCTTTTTAATGTTACATTCTGTAATAACATCTTTAATTTATTATATGTCAACCATTGTATCGCGCGGATATCTAGACTGCAAAGCAAATTTGCAAGTTAATTTTTGGCCATTTATTCGATTTCCTAGCTCTTTCTAAAGTAAATATTTCCAGTTACGCGCTTTATTGAATATCGCGCTTAGTTATATCAATTGTACGCGAATATTGTTTGAATTACGTTTGAAACATACTGCTGCTCGGCCGGTTGCCTACGACGCACCTTCGGTGAGGAAATACGCGTGCACAAATGTAAATCTCAATTTCAGTACCTACGTAATTTATATGTATATGTGCGTGTAGGTGTGTGCAAGAGAGCTTCATTTATAGTTTACCTTTCCCGTATAAAACTAATGACAGAAGAGAATTACAACCACGCATACATTATTCACCATTTAATATCTGACAATAATTTTCCGACGAAGGGAGGAACGGAATATTTCCTAAGTGGCCGATACAAGCCGCCCTATCCAAGGCACGCGATCCTATTAATATGTATCGCACAATTAGATGTCCTCCGAAACCGATTACGATCGATCTCGAATATTATTATCGAACGGGGTTAATTTTATCGCCACGCTTCAAAGTCTGGCCTGAAAAAATAAAGCTAACAAGATTCGCCAGACAAATCTGATAAAGGCTACATCTTGGAAGAAATTTATACATATTCTCTCTTATCCTGTGCACATAAGTGCAGTGAAGACATCATTTGAGCAAAGTAAATGCGAATTTCCACCGTGTGTTCTTAATGTCATGTGTGAGAAGTCATTTAAATCAGATATCAGAAGTAAACCAATTGTGTTATATTTATTTATATTAATTGCATGAGAAACATTATATTTAATACATTATATATTTTTCTAAACATTCTCTCTCTCGTCGAAATGTGCTCCTTAATTTATTTTAATAATTTATAGGAATCTATCTGTCTGCTTGTATTCTTAATGTCATGTGTGAGAAGTCATTTAAATCAGATATCAGAAGTAAACCAATCGTGTTATATTTATTTATACTAATTGCATAAGAAACATTATATTTCATATATTTTATATTTTTCTAAACATTCTCTCTCTCGTCGAAATGTGCTCCTTAATTTATTTTAATAATTTTTAGGAATCTATCTGTCTGCGATTTTAATTCCTTTAATATATAACATTTTTTTTATTACAGTCGTGACTATTCCTAGAGATTCAGATGTAAGATTGCTACACTTACATCTGCCAAAAAATGTATCCGGATTGATCGCAAAAAGCACACCACGCAAATTCACCTTAAGAGCTACAGTGGAGGCTCTTTCTATTTATCTATCTATCTATCTATCCATCTATCTATCTATCTATCTATCTATCTATCTACCTCTTTCCTCCTCTCCCTCCCCCTTTCTATCTCTCTCTCTTTCTCCCCGACACGAGAGGGGATAAACATACCGTGGGATGGTTGGTATACAGCGGACCGGTATAGTGCGCCCTGCTGGTCGATGGTGCGGCCCGTAACGCCCAGCTACTGCGCAACCAATGCGCGAGTCCACCATGTTTAATGCCACGAATTCGCTCTCACCCTCGCCGAGGGGGGTTTCGCCACCCTCCGGTATCCGTGCGCGCGGAGCAACCCCGCTGCCCGACTCTAAACCCCCGGCCCGGTCTCATCCTCCGCCGATTCTTCCTTCCACCGCCCCGTCCCTTCGAGTCCCCTCTCCACCCTCCTCCACTCTTCGGCCCCTACCTCCCCCGGGGCCGCCCCGTACCTGGAAGGACCGCATAACGTACAACAAATTCCCGTATACACGTGGCTTCAAACCGCATCATCAGTCGCCCCCGTGCAAGCCCCGCGGCTTCGCATCCCACCCCCATCCCGTTGCATCCTCCCCCCTCGCTCCATCCCGCGGATTCTCTATTTTATCCCTGTTTATTCCTGTTAATCTCTCACCGCCGCGCTAATCGACCTATGCCGATCGCAGTCAAACGGTGCGCTTTTAACGCGTTTTTTTTTCTTTTTTTTTCCTCCCTTTTCGCGAGACCCGACCACGATTGTGCTTTTGGCCGACAAATTGCAGCGCGTCATTAGCGAGATGAAAGCCCCGCGGTGCATCCCCATTAATCGCGGAACGCGTCAATTCGTCGCGACGCTGATTTTCCGTTCGCGTATATATATTGGGACTCGAATTTGAAAACTGGAGGAGAGGAAGCTTTACACAGAGCGGCTTTAGACGAGAAAGACTAATTGAGCTTTTCTTCTGTTTAGGAAAAAGAGGACAAGGTTTTAATTACTTAAACTCACGATCTCTAGTTCGCGACAAAAGATAGCATTTTTTTATTATTTTATATGTATATATATTTTAATTTGAAATATAAAATTCTGTTGTATAGATCTTTGTATAGATTATCACACAAAAGTGGACCTTAGTATCGCAAAATTTCTATAATATTTATAAAATCTATGTGTATACATATATATACAGTCAATATATGTATAAAATGTATACAAAATTACTTCCATGATCAGAAATATCATCAACATTATTTACAAAATATTTATGGATCTGTAAACATTCTGTTTTAGACTCATTGATCAATTTTGATATGTCAATTTGCATTTTACTTAAAAAATGACTACGTTAGAGGACTTGTAGAGGGACTTTCTTCTTGCAAGTCTGGAATCTCGTAGTATTGGCTCAGAAAAACACAAGGTTTCTCGTTTACTCCGATTTAACAATCTGTGAGAGGGATGCATACTCGGGCATCACCAATTATAAAAATTTAAATCGCTCAGATTAAAGTCAACACGTTCAATCACATGATAAATGCTTGTAAGATTAAAGATTATCTTTTTTTTCTAAAATTCTGCATCCGATACTGTTATCATTTAGGATCGCCTCGATCGAGTATTGCACCCGGAAGTCATCGACGGTGGCGGAACGATCGGGGTGAAGTAAAGGGTCGACGCGGGCAGGAATAGGGACGACGATGTATCGTGGAAAGGGAGGTAGGGATCGGGCCGGTACGGAGAAGCACTAGTAACGAGTATTTGCAGGCCGGCTCGATGCATAGTTAATGATTTGTCAACCGAACCCCCTACTGGACCGCGCCAAACCTGACTGGGCCATACATTATAAGCGGTTCTCCCAAGGGGTGAGTGGGATAGGAAGGGGGTGACCGGTCCGAACTCGCGTCGCAGCACCACGTACGTAACGCGCTAATCAACTATTTATTTCTACCTTCTCGCTTGATTCCAATAACGACCCCTCTGCAGTATCGGGAAAATAAGCCCCGATAAATCCGATCGTTTTAATCAACGATTTCTTCCTCCACGAATTATACGCGCGTGACGTCTTAAATGTGTCCATTTTCCAGGCGCGTTTCAAAAATTTCACATCCGATTTATTTTAACCCTCCGTCAGCAATCTGGATCTTTTAAGCAAATTTCCATTTTTTTTCCAAATTGCTATTCAAATTTCGCTAACTGGGTTTAATATTTGGCTTTAAAATCTATTGGATATTGCAACAGAAATATTAACAAATAATCCAGAATTTTGGGGGATTTTTTGAAAGTCTAGGACATAAAAATAACATGGAGTGAACTTGAAAAGTCTCTTAGTTATTGATCTGATTTATTCTCATAATTTTTATATCTTTCCTCTTCGGAAACAAACTTTGTATATATTTCCAAAATTTCTGCGCGTTATTTTATATTTATATACATAGCTTTCCTTTTTCCATAACTAATGTATCGGAGAGTTAATGTAATTGATACGCTTGTCCTTCGTGCTCGCATGTTCATCTACCGTGCGTCACGTTTACTTTCGTGCAATCTCTACCCAACCGACCCGTTCCCGGCAAAAACCGTGATCAGTCACGCCGAAATGGAAAACCGTATATATCTCCACCTAGTCGTGGCGATTTCGATTTACGTTTCCGCGACGTTGCCGTGCGACCGCGCGTGAATTTGGATTAATCGTTTATTTCGCGTATTCCCACATACTATGTCTCAAAGAGCTGCGACCGGGACCGATCGATGCAACCACTCTGCGATAGAAATCCAAAGTATACGTATGCGTGTGTGTATGTGTATGTATGCGGTCAAAAACCATTTCATAAATGAAAAAAATGGTCATAAAGAAATTGATTGCGGAATATTGAAGAGATAAATCAAAACAACCAATGTGGATTGGAGAGTCGGTATATATATGTACGTGCACATTGACTTTTTCCCTATAGTTTCTCTCTTTTCTTTTTTTCTTTTTAATTATTGATTTCCCGTGATGATTTTATCACAGATAAATTTAATAATAAATTGAGAATATTCCTGTTGTAATTAATTAATGTACTGTATGCTAGCGCGTAATTAAATTACTGACACATTCGGCGTAGAAATATACTATAATAGCTCTTGATAGAGCCCTAACAACCGGTTAATGGTTAACCACGGAAGGACTTGCGGCTTTTTATGAAGCCTTTATCTACCCGGAAGGATTGCGGTTTACGATCACGCATGGTTAACCCGAAAACTAAAATCGTCTTTATATGTCTCTATATCTATTTTGTTTCTACACAAAAATACTATAAAATACTAGTCATATTTATATTTGTTTTTCAATCACAAAATTGGTTAAGAGAAATCCATTTTTGATATTTAAAATAATTCAAAATTCGAAAAAAATCGTCATTATTCTTAATCTCTTACGAAAATTAATAAAAAATATTGTTTAAATGGCAAAATGTTTGTTCTAAATTGGCGATTGTTTCAAATAACGTATTAACTTTTACATTTATCATTTCATTAAAATGTCATAGTTGCATTGTAGCTTACGTTATTTTATTCCTTCATTATAATATAATTCATAATTAAATTTGAAAAATATTATCAAGTTTCAATTTTATATATATTCTCTTTTCAATAATTTTCTCTATACAAGTAGAGAAATTTACTTTCTGCAAATCTTTATGAATAAATTTATCTAATATCTGTCTCTATTTTAAATATATTATATAATTTATATCAGCACTTTAATAATAGCTTACAGTGTAAATCACAAATCGTCACAATATTGAAACGCGCGATTTATATAGGGCAAATCGACCTCGTTTCGCCTCGCGAATTATCAGAAGAATAATCGTAATAAAGTCAGCGACGTTCACGGAGCGTAAACAGCGCGGCTAAAGTGAGCGTTTGCGTTAAGGCGCATTAACGCCCCGGACGTTAGTGCACGTCATTAATTAAATGTAAGAGCCGATAGAGTGGTGCGCGGTGGTTAGAGGCTGTAGACAATCTCCAAATATTTGCGAGGACGAATATCTTACCTAAACATCGGCACGACGACGACGATATAGTTTGCGAGACCCGCAGTTTCAGACCCCCGAGTACAAACGAACGGAGCCCGATTTCCGATCCGATCCGCTCCGATCCGGAGAGATCGGTCCGCGCGATTTTTGCCATGCGATTTTGCAGCGCGCAAATATTTGTGCCAAACAAAAAGCAAGCTCGACGTATCAAATCGCATCAGCATGGTCCAGAAATTTTCACTCAGGGATTTATTTAAAACATTACGCCAAGTGCATGTGTACGTCACTCGGCCGAATAAAACTAAACTTTAATTTCGATTTTATTATTGTCATTACATACGTGGATAAATATGTATATAAATATTATCGTGTTTTAATGAAAACGTTATCGCGTCGAATTGTTTTTTTTTTTTTTTTTTACTCCTCTAGTTTTCCTTGGAAAATATTAATATAACGCGATAAAAAATTATGTTACAAGTGGCAGAATAATATCTAAATTAATCTAATTCTCACACATTTTTTTTATATACTTATGGGAATAAAATAATGACCGTGATATACCAACTGCATAGATATCTTTCGTGTGAATCGACTCTTACAGGGGAATCCCCGCTGCGTTCGTGGTGCGTTTCATGGTGTTACGTAATTGTTCGCCTCACAGCATGGGACGGGCACGCCCCACCTGGTACCAGATCGTTCATTTATATCCCGGCTGGTCCAGAGGATCGTGCCGGGACCATAACTTTGCCCATAATTTGTCATGACTATCCGGAGATTATCGGTGTCGTTGACAGCCTTTTGGCTACCGTTTACAAGCGCGGCTGCTACTCCTCCCTTCGAGATAAATCCGTGATCTTGCGACGGATTAAAGGGATGTCACGCTGATCATCTCTCACCGCGGGTGACCTGACCTGAAGAACCGGAAACCTGACGGTAAAGGCGATCGAATGTGTTTGACGTTGTGTTTCCGTGTTTAATTGCCGTGTTTGAAAGAAACAACGTGACAATTGGAAATGTTTAAAATGGTCACGCAACTCCGACAATTTCCCACTCGAAAGATTCGAGTAATTACTTCAGATTCTACTACTATTAATTTTTTACTATAATCATATAATATAATCCTATAATATAATCCTATATCATATAATATAATATATCATATAATATAATATAATCCCTCTAGAAGTCTCAGATATTTTAATACTAATTTTTTTTTAGAAATATATGCAACTCAATAATCTTTTATTTTAGTTTTGAAATGTGTAATCAGAAACAAATGAAAAATTTTGTATTTTCAAAAACATGAGAAAATAAAAAGTGCATGACATCTTCTTCTGTCGAATTTCAAAAACTTTCGCACTAAGCGTCTTGTCTAATGGGCAAAACAGTTCTGCATGCAAATTTGCGATCGCGACGAGCCAGTCAGCGAGTCGACGAGTTCAACAGAACTTCTACAGTAAGAAACTTTCGCGTTCATTCTTCGTTCCTGGAAGAAAAGCGTCGCGACGCCGAGCGTCGTTTGCCGAGCATACAACGCGATTTGATTCACTCGCTCCCTCGGCTTCTTCCCGTTTTCGCGTATATATATGTGTGTGTGTGTGTGTGTGTGTGTGTGTGTGTGTGTGTGTGTGTGCATGTTTGTGTATGTGTGTGTATAAACGCGCGCTATGCATATACGTCTATATGTATGCGAGTAATACGGGTCGTAGTGTCACGGAAGAGCATGAGGAAGAAGCGAGAGGGAAATAAACAGGCAGATAGAGCGAGAAAGAGGGAGAGAAATGGCGCTCGCGCGCGAACAAGGGTGTACGCGTGCTCTCTTTGCTTGTGTGTACGATGTCAATATTATACGACAAACACACTTAAATAGGCTTAAAATACTAACATCCATCTCGTCTCTCCTCCGCCGCTGTGTGAATTATCCGCGCGATGTGTGCGACTTTATAAGAGTGCGTATCCTTACGTCGCTCTGGTGTGGAAATACTCGTCCGAATTATACGATCGCCCCCGCAACCACTTAGTAAATCGTGTACCCTGTGTTCCTGTCCACATCTTTGCTTGAAAAAGTTTGACAGCAATATACTGATAAGTGAGCCGATATATACACATAAATCTGTTTATTTCATTTAAAAAATATAAAAGTATGCTCTTTAGGACACATCGTAATCGTGCTAATCAAATATTATTTTATTATAAGGCTAAAGTTTACTATAATTAAGTTTCTTTATTGTTAAAAAATTGAATGTTTTCTCATCTCTTAATTTTAATAATCATCGCTCATCTTGAGCTCTACAACAATGTATAATTATTCTCCTAAGTTTCATTAAGACGGCAAAAAGTTTCGCCCGACTATTAATCTCGCGCTTTCGAATCTAACAAAAGTAACTCGGAGCTACAAAGGGTTGGTAGCTCCGAGATCTCACAATTAAGGTGAAATGTAGTAGCCCCGAGGAAGTAAATGCGGCGGGCGAAGGCAGGAAGGGCTAAGGAAGACCGGTGCGAATTGAATGGCGATGTCTACCGGTGCGTGGAACGCAACATTGAAGTTGTAAGAGCTAACGAGATCAATGCTGAGGTTCGGCACTGGTGACTGGCTGTTTGCTGATTGGCTTAAATCAACGTTAAGCTGATCCAATCCAATCCGCACTCTCTCTCTGAGGCAGGCGGCCCCTTTTCTGCCCTTTCTGTCGGGCCGAAAACTTTGGGGTGAAACACCCGTACATCCCGATACACGTACATACGTACGTACACGCGCAAACCAACTTAAGGTTACGAGATACGTTTAACGATAGGATTAGAAACCGAGATTCTTGCGCAGCCACTAGGTCGAGATTTATCGATCAAGCTCACATCCGTCGATCCCGACCTCGCAATTCGGCCGAGATTAAATTTCCCCGTCAAGTAAATTTTTGCAAGAAATATAGTTGGGATTATACTTTATACATTCCGCGTATTTAAAAAAAATTAAAGATAATATGCATCTATACATATTGCAGAATTTGCACTCTTTACGTTGAACGCGCAATAATACATATATCGAAAAGAGCAAGAGATAAATTTCTTTTTTAAATTAATAATAAAAGAATAAATAAAATTTATAAATACATGAATTAATACATAGTAAATTGAAAAAATATAATTTTATAAACTATTATTCTATTGTTTCAGAGTTACCATGAAATATTATGTCACTTTCAATAATATAATTAATTATTAAAATTCAACATTCTTTATCCTAAATTATATCATTCAACATAAACATTGAAATAATATATTTTAAGATTTACTTATTTTCGTAATCCACTTGACAATTGTCGATGCAAAGCTCTCCGGGGACACGTCGAATTTTCCGGTCGATTTTACATCGTGAATAGCAAATAGGAAGCGTCTTCAAGATCGTGAACATCGTCCGGCGATGTGAACGTCCTGAACGTAAGATGCGCGGGGCGAAAAGAGCGGCGGAAACCTTAATAATCGAAACTCGGACAAAAGTCAAACGTCCGGATACAGGAGCACATTGTACGCGATTGAATCGCCGAATGAAATACATGTTGTGCCTTTTTCGTAAATTCCATTGACATATTTTCTTTCAATAAACGTGGCTAGGCGCGTCTCCTCGGACCTTCTTCGCGAGATAAACGAGGGAGAGACAAGAAGGTGTCCCTTTTTGAGGAGGGGGTGAGTCTTGTACGAGATTTGTATGAGAGCGGTGATCGATTGTGAGAAACCACGTGATCGTATCCTGCATAGAAAATATTTATTCCCGCCGAAGAACGTCACGTCCTATCTAAGGAGCTCGGGGCTTTCGAAGATTCTCTAAACAAATTTGATCGGCAATTAGCAACTTCATGATGAAAAGGAGCGTAAAGAATAAAGAATGTATACTTATGTCGGAAGATTAAATATAGTGTTTTTTGGGGCTGGTGAAAATCATCTCATAAATAAAATTTTACAAGTATTAACAGGCTTTTATCTAAAGAACACATTTTATATATATTTTTAATTAAAAAAAATATATTAAATTATAATCATAATAAATATTTTAATTGAAATTAATAATTGCAAAGATATATTCTGAAATTTATCAACATTACATTATCGCGACATGATACTATAATTAAATAGTAATTAAATAATACATAAATTATAATAATAATTAAAGATAATTAAATAATAAATAAATAATGCCTATCATGTTACAGACACGTAGGCGATTATGAAAATATTTCAACACACATGTTATAGAAATTCTCGTTATGATTTGATCAGCTCGTTCGATGGGAAATTGCAACGTTAACGAAAATCGATCTATACATAGCCGATCTATCCCAGCCAATTTGTCGGTGCCGTCTGCTATTCAATGAATACCCTTACGCCGCCCAAATCATCCCCCAGGAAATGTCAGTATATTCAAAGCATAACGCCTCTACCAACCCCCTGGATCGTGCAATTTCGTCGTCAGCGCTCTTATGAAACTAATGTCGATCGTATATCGTTGGGGCGTGGTGCCTGAAAGGATGTGTACGTTACGGAATGATATATCGACGTCGAGCTGCAATAGCACGCAGAAAATGAGCAAACCTGTGAGAATTCTGTCCGGCACTTCCGATCATTGTGAGCAAACTTTTAATACTCTTAAAAGCTACATGTCACACGCATAAAGAGTACTTTAATTTAACTCTCTTTTAACATTTCTCCGAAACGCGAAGTGACTTGCAAAATATTTAGACAAGTAGATAAATAGATATTTCACACACACACAATTAATTCAGACGATATGCAAAATACGCTAACTTTTTTATGTAGCTGACTGAATTTTCTCTCGAAAAATGTAAAAAATTTTCGTTTTTATATTTATATAATATTCATACGAAATGTTTAAGGTTTAATATTCCAAAATAGTATTCTATAATATATATTTAAAAGTTTGACACAATTCTTATGATATTATAATAATACCTAGTGACATTTTCCTTTTCAGAAAAATGAAAACTGAATCTTGCCGAGTCACTTTGGGAAAATCGAGCACGGAATAGACCGGAACGAATCTACGAAGGAAGCTCGAGGTTAGATAAGAGACATTCTTCGCGCAAGACGGTGAATCCCCCATTGACGGCTCGTGTCGAGCTCGTGTTGCGAGCCACCCCGATGACTGCGTCGTCTCGCGAGCGCTAAAACAACATTTTAAGCGGACAAACGTGCATGGAAAATGGTAACAAAAGGCGTGACCGGAGCGGAACACATGTCCAAACATTAGGTACAATGTCCTTTACCGGTTTAGAATTGCATCGAAAACTCACCCCCGGTACCCTTCCCTTTCCCCAGCCTGGTTCGACTGCGTGTTGCCAACGGCAAAATGTTTGCAATGCGTTACACGGGCATTCAGAGGACCCGGGAAACGCTCGGGCCGGTAAACGGTGCCTAAATGCCATGCAATGGTCAAGAAATAGCCGAGGAGAATGACCGCGCAGACATGGTGTTCACACTCATTGCTCAATGGACCGGGGATTTCACTAGCGGCCGAGTCCCTTGCACAGTCGAATCTCATTCACAAAGGTCGTCCGTCGCGCCACTCGTCAAACAAACACCATAAAACTGTTACCCATTTGACAGGGATATGATATTCATTGACGCGCCGCGTCATCATGATTGTAGAATTAATCGGCGGACAAAGAATCGCGAAATGAAATATAAACGTTGCCTCATCTCGCCCTACAGTGATGATGCGAATACTTGAACAATTTTAAATATAAAATTATACGATGGAGAAAAATATTTCGTTTTTCTTGGATAGTTGAAGATCTGGCTTTTAATCTTTTCGCGTTCGAAATATTAAAATAAAATATTGTACTTTTTCATTTAAACATTTTTTTCTTCATACATAGAATCCCGCTTTTGTTGAGAAATATCGAGAATACGCATTTCCATGCGTATATGTACACGCGACGGAATCCCGGAGCTCCTGGAAAAAAGGCACGATCCAAAGTCCAAACAAACATCCCCCTCGCGAGGGCCTTACGCGGAAGAGGAGAGGGATGCATTGAAGATTCACCGCAGGTTACAACAACGTCGACGCTGCTGCCCTTTCGTCGCCATAGAGCGAAGGCTCTTCTACATCTCCGGCTTTCTTCCCGGGGATGCCCTATCTATCGACCCTTCTTCTATTTCGAATCCGAAGCACACATCACCGCTTTCTCTCTCTCTCTCTCTCTCTTGCCCCGGGGTTATGAGATTTTATGAGAGCCAAAGCGGTTTACTGCGCGTGCTGGATCTGCTTTTCTCTTCATCTTTCGAATGGTTGTCGCAAAAGTACTAGCGTAGCTTGAAGAAGTAATAATATCGACGCGTCGATTGAGAAGTTCGTTCAAAAAAGGGCGCGTGAATAATAACGATATTTCATTATTTATAGATTTATATATAAGCGGTTTAAAGTTTATTATTATCAAAACATTCGTGCAGAAATGTAATACGAATAAGTAGAAAATCTTTAATAATAAAATAGGAGAAATAGAGTATATTATATATATATATATATATATATATATATATATATAAGAGAAATAGAATTATATATGTATAATTATTATAGATACATATCAAAGTTCCTTTTTTAATTTCATAAAACTTGATTTAAAAAATTCTAATTAATCTAAATTAACTTGCACACAAATGTGTGTGACTTAAGGATAATCTTGGAAGATGATCTCACTCACACAATTCGCGCATAGAATTTCATGGAAAGACAGACGTGCAATCCATTCGCGGAATTTGACGGTCTAGGCGTGGTAATTTCCCGTACGTAGTACATTCTCGATATAGAAACAGGCAGAGAGAGTGAAAGAGAGAGACAGAGAAAGAGAGGGTCGCAATTGTTTGACAGGATATGAGCGAGGAAGGATGTGAAATAATTGACAGATCCTAAGATTCTTCATAGAACCGATAATCGAACGCTGCTCGATACAGCGAGACAAAGTCACAGAGCGATAAGAGATTAAAAAATCGCTCCTCTCGCGAGTCTTCGGCGCTTTAGCCCTACCTCTTGTAGAAAGTCAAACACGATCGTAAGCGATATCGAGAAAACGTGTGCATTACGACACTCGATGGCAGTAACCTCGCACGGTGATGGAGTAGAAAACGTCAAGAGAAAGCGAAAGACAGAAAGAGAGAGAGAGAGAGAGAGAGAGAGAGGAGAGAGAGGAGAGGAAGAAAGATGACGGGGACTATTTTTCTTTCCCTCGTTACAGCTCGCTCTCTCCGCCTCTCCTTCGTTACCACGAAGAAGAAGGTGGTTCTCCGTTCTCTCTCGATTCTCTCCGAGACGTGGACGCTATGTGGGTCGTTCCGTCTCATCTTGTTCCGCGAGCGTTTCGTTCCGGGCCGCCTCGCGAGCCCAACTTGCGTCAATATTTGACTCAAACACGTTAAAACAATACCCGTAGCGGGCGCGCGGAGAGTCGTTTCGACGTGCTTCTCAGAATTTTATCTCGCGTCGGAAAACGCCTAACGACTTCCCGCCGCACGATGGATTATCGTCCACCACGGTAGAGAAGAGGAGGAGGAAGGATTATTCACGAGAGAGGAAGGAAGAGAGAGAGGTCACCGGTTAAAACTCGCCGTCCGTCGGTTAAAACTGCAGCCTTTCCCCTCGCGCCTTCTCGCGCCTCTCTTTAATTTTGCATACGCCTCACCTTCCTCCTCTTCTGCTTCTCGCTGCGACGACGAAGTGGTACACGGTGTGTCACACGTGCGTGCGCAAGAATAAATTAGGTAGTAGTAATGGGAAATGAAAATATACGACTCTCCCCGTGAAATCGCAGACATCGCGGCCCGTTCATTTATATTTATAAAATTTGGAAGCCTTATATATTCATGTAATTGAAGTTTACGATGCGTGGTGGAAAGTCGATACTCTCTTTTCTCGAAAGAGAGAAAATTATCTCGTGACCCCTGAGAAGAGAGGAGAGAGAGGGAACGGATGACAATCGAAAATCTCGCGCGAGTGACAGGAATCAGCTGACGCGCGCTTAGATAGAGGTAAAACGGAAATGACAGCGCGAAGAAGAGGGAAGAAAGGGGTCGTCGCGCAACGCGAGAACGCAATAATACCGCGCTCTCTCTTTCCTCTTGTGCCCTTTGAAAGACGCGGAATATTGTCCTGCAGTGCAAACAGAGTCCCAGACACATTCCGCGTTCCACTTTGGTGCCGGAGGCTGCTGCGACAAGACGCGACTCGCCGCGGCGTGTTTGCTCGCAGGCAAATGTGTTTCCTTAGGCTGTCCGAAATGTTTGGACGGGCCCGTGCGAGCTCGGCATAAGTGTCCAATGATTCAATGGTAGGCACCGGCGGTGCGGATATATAAGGGTACCACAGAAGAAGGAGAAAATGCCCATCTTTTCGAGCACCTGCGACAATCCGCCGTGATTTGCAATCGCCATCGCGAGAAACGAGCTTAAATCGACGTTATTTTGACTTATTGATTGATTGAAAAAAAAAATCAACATTCCGATGACTGGAAACAAAAACGATGTATACGGAGCGTGAATAAAAAATTGCAATTTCTGCGACGTTATCGATTGCGTCGGGCAATTAATATTGACGTCTGATATTCCCACGCAAACACGCGTATCTGATATCCGTATAGATGTAACGCGATGTAATTTGAATAAAGTGAAGAAGGTGACTCGCGATGGACTGATAATTTTTTACATTTCTTTTACGGTGTTTGAACACGCGTTCTCCATTCGTTCTCCATTTCGCTTAATAGCGACATTTAAGTTTAATTTCGCTATCGGCATCTAGGCGCTACATTCGCGATTATCAGCGTTTTCGCGAGACGTTCGACAATATGGCGGAATGACATCTAACGCTAATGACGCTTCACACCCACGCGGCCGATCTCGCGGGATCTCGAGGCGACGGACGTCACACACAGCCGCTGTCATCTTACACGTCGTCACGTCGGCAGGTATACGGGTATCCGTCCCATTTGCAACTAGTCGCATTATTGTTAGCCCGAGGTATCTCTGCCATACCGCGCGGTACACACGCCGCTTATGTACACACGTATCTCCGGCTCAGGTAGGTAGGTAGGTAGGTAGGTAGGTAGGGTAGATAGGTACCTATACGAGGCCGCCTCGTCCTTAGACAGGGTGATATTGTGCGCTCGCGCACATACATACGTATACAGATAGGAGTGTATATACGTGAACCTCGACGGGGTGACGACAGGCAAGGGTTACGTGTGTGCGAGTGAGCGGGTGAACCTAGGGGGTGGCGTAATATAGAGAGCGGCTAAAGGCGGACGTAATTTCCTGCCCGCCTGACAACGCTGCAGACATGTTTGCGCAACTAACACACGCAATCTACTTAGAGCCTACATGTGTCCCTACGACAATGCGCCAACACATGGCTAATCTATTCCCGGCAGGTACGCGAGATGACGGTGGGTGTATTGCGCATGTGTATGTATGTGTGACAACTGTGCGCCATTGCGCGCGCGCGTGCTAGCTTGCGATCCGGTCTGCAACATCTATACCATGGCCCGAGGGTCTTTGATCGTAGCACTGAGGAAGGATATCCAATGATGAAAAGAGAGAGAGAGAAGGAGAGAACCGATGCGATGGATGCAAGGAAGTAGTTGCACATTATTAATTCGCTCGACGCTTCTCGATCGACTTCAATATAATATAGTAAATAGACGATGCATTAAAAGTCTTTGAATTAAAATTATGTGTTACTTCGAAATGCTTCTCCCTTTTTCGAATATGTAAGAAAATTTTATGACAACATTTTATTAATACGAAGATTGTAGAAGAGTATCAATCTCTTCTACACAGAGAGAATTTTCTTTCAGAATTTAATTAATTATTTTTATTATTTAATTTATTATTTTTATTATTATAATTTAATTTATTATTTTTATTATTTTTATAATACCGTATTATCCCACGATTACCATAATTTTCAGGGTAAATTCTAAGAGAAATTTTTTAACATATATCTTTTCGTGATTATATAATCTCAGAGGGTTCATCGTGTGGCTTAACATTTCATTGCTTTGAATACTTGTCATATTTATCTGTCAATTGCTCTTCGTGTTACGAGGATTTCTGCAGGAAATCCCGGTGTTTTCAGCTGAGCACAGCTGATGTACGACCGACCGTATCTGGCGCACGTCGGTTGCAAAGGACGACGTCCTGGGGTGTAAGCTGGTGAAAGTTGAATCGCACGTTGGCAATGAGCACGGGGCTCTTGTCCAAATACTGACTCACTGCGACAACAGCGGATCACCACTACTATCTTCATCTACGTCATAACGGCGGGGTCGAAAGCTCAGCTGATTGCCTGGTATCATCCGTGGAGAAGAAACAGTCGGTTGTTTATTGTCACGAGCGAGAGACCAAGCAATGTATCGACTCGGTATAATCAAGTAAGAAGAAGACAAGAAGAGAGAGAGAGGAAGAAAAAACGTTTCACTTTTGATTAGTCCCGAATTAATAAAAAAAAAACACTATCGTTCAACTTCAATACGATAAATCGCGATGACAATATTTTTTCGTCGCGAAAAAATATTTTTCAATTTGCATTAAAAAATATGTACAGCCAAGCGTTCGCATTGTTTAAATTTCTCCGGACGTTCTTCGAAGATCCTACGCGAGAATGTGTCATATATAGAGTGAAATGTCGAATCTCCTCGAAGTAGGGGTGTGCAGGGGCTTAAATCGTTAGGGCGCGTGTTAGGGTGAGAATTAAGTGTGTCGGCTTACAATAATATGAGCTAATGCTATGCAAAACAGAGTCGCCGCACTTCTCACCCGATACGAACTTTCAGCAGATCCCTCGATTTTTAAAAAATAATCCAATCGCCTCTTCTAAAAAAAAAAAAAAAAAAATACAGCAAAGAATTTCTAATTTCCTCAGTTATACAAATCGTGTAAAAGTACCCTCGAATAATGACTTTTTACATATTTTCCTTCACGTGATATATCCTCCCTTCAAGGTTATTCCAGGATATTATGAACGATTCCAGGATATCTCATCTATTTCATTCGAACGCACAGAGGAGTGCGCGCTATTGTTCGCTCTTTTAATGTTTCGGGGATATTCCTCGGAGAATATCCGTACGGCACCCAGAGGATGTCCTTAGGCTATTTGAAATGCCAGTGGCGTAACTGGGGCGCGGTTACTACGTCTCGAGTCGTAAATGTCAACTCGACACGGAGGCGTGTCATCGCGTAATATCAATTTGTTGCCATTACACGTATAACGTTGTCCTTTATAACGCCGCGCGATCCGTAATTAGTTGTTGTATCATTTTCGCTGCATTTGGTAAATATACACATTATTTACATTCTTCATAGCCGCACATCATACGTCGATTACATTATCCCTCCATTAAACGAATAAGCGAACGGAAAATTACATTCTCGCACGCGAGTCTGCTCGATGTTGTCGCGTTGCTTGCAATTTCCAAGAATAGATGAACATTCTCCGATGAGATATTTTTTTTCTCCCTAACGAATAGAATCGTCAGATGATTCGCGATATATATATAATTAAGCGGGGCCCGATCGTTTTCAGCTTTCAGACCAACTTTGCCAACCAGAGCGCGCAATACCCCGTCGGTTCCCCGTCATTATCTTTTTCCCCGTCGAATGTAAATGCAGGCAATATCGCAATGTTGGCGCCAATGGTCCGCGCTCGAGTGACTGGTGCTGATTGATGTTGCGATGTTTGGCCAGAGGGTTGTTTCTGCGCACCCCACTCCGAACGGACCCAATAAGCACCTCACGCATACACGCGTGTCCCGTCTATCCACCTACGCGCCCTGGCCTCCCTGAAGGAGGTGGTGCCCATTGTTTACACGAGCGCTGCAGCCCGTCTGTCGCGAAACCTCTTCCGACGATCCTCCTCCGCCATATCCCTTGGGGGTTGAAGAAGAGCGTGGGGCAAAGATGGGAGGGGGACAGGGAGCTGGCTTTAAACCACCCCTGTTCAACAGCCGCCACACGACCGACGACATCAATTTGTCGGATTTGAATCATAGCTGGCGACGAATTGATCGCCCGCGATATTGCCGGCTTGTCGAGTTTGCGTGTGAGTGTCTTTCGCGAAAAGAACAGGCGGATCGTATTATCAATTGTCATTAATAAATATTTCTAAGCTTTTTTTCTTCGAATACAGAGCCTGGAGATCAAAATATCGAGAATATAGACTTAATTTCGATTAATAAAGGAAATATATTTTTTAAATATTTTCTATATAATTTGCGATAAATATTTTCGTCCATGATCGAGCAATCTTCGTTAACAGAATCGCATGTTTATTGACGAAAAGCGCATATTTATCAAGTGCTTTTTCCCTCTCTCTCTCTCCCTCTCTCTGTCCCTCAATAGCCCATTTCGTTGCGTGGTTATCAAAGCAAAAAAAGGTAGCGATGAAAAAATAGCGTAGATACAAATCCCGGTGGATGAGCATGGAGATCGCTGGAGTGCGGAAACAGCAGCGATTGGATAAACAAAACTGTTTACCAGTAAACGCAATAATTGTCTCATATTTCCTAGCAGCCGTGTCACGTATGATTCGGTATCTAATATTCGTTGCGAGCATTATCTCAATCGGATGTTCCACGATGAAAAAAATACAATGTTCTTTAACGATCGATCAAATTTTTTAAGAGAACTCCTCATGACACACAATTCTTTGAACACCGAAATATATTCAAAAGACATATGTGATTTCTTTACATTTCACGATAATCACCAGTGAATCTTACAATAATTTTAGCTTTGTTTGCCAATTAGTAATTGACAAGTTGTATTAAATCGTCCTGAAATATGTGGATGGATAATTTAATAAAAATAAATATTCCAATCTATAAAATTTTCAATCTGCATATTTAGAATATAAAAAAAAAAATCACGCGCGCATTCTGTATCTTTGCAAACTAGACCTGTCAGTGACTATATATGAGGAATGTCAGACGCGCGTGTTGGAACGATTTTATCTCGCGAGACTACAAAAACGATAATGAAATTCGCGCGACCGGCTGTATGATGCCGAATTAAAATCGAGTTAAAATCACTCGCGCGTTCGTTAAAACTCGTCCAACGAATGGCGATATATCGCCCCGTTCCTGGTTTGACCCGAACTCATATATACCCCCCTTTCCTCCCGCTCACCCCCTGTTGCCCCCGATCCGCGCCTCGCCCGCGATCCGAAAGTGCATTAATTATACGAATGTGGACGTGCGCGTGGTACGGGAATATTTTAATCTACTTAAAAAGCCATCCGTTTGAAAGTAATTATCGCGATGAAATTAAAATGTCAACGGGGGACGACGAGCGCGCTCTTGTTTGTGCTCCGCGATCGCCGCTCGCGTCCTGTTTACCTGCAAATCTAACTAATCTAAATGGTAATGCGACAGAATTACGATACGCGGCCGGTAGTTGTCCCCTCCTTTCACCCCCTGAACCCTCCTAGTCCATCGCGACCTCTCCGCACCCCCCCTTTTTCATCGTATTGTCATCGCCGACGCGTTAACAAACGTTTTTCGTTCATAAAAATGTGAACCCGTTGACTTTCCGAACGTGCGATGGATTTTAAATTCCTGATAAGCTTGATTATTCCAAGCTAAATTGGCAGCAAAAAGCAGATAGCGATGAGAGAGCGATAATGTTTTCAGGGATACTGAAAATTCATTGACACTTAAGTTAACTTTAGTTGCGCTGCTGAGGAAAATATCGTCTTGATATTGAAATTAATTTTTGCATAACGTTAATATTGTGTATATAATATTTTTATTTACATTGATATTGAGAAAATATGACGATATTAAAATTCTATATAAAATTTACTTTTAAACGGATGGATTTTTAAGTAGATTAAAATAATCTCCCCCTGGTACCGCAAGTGTCAAATTTAATTTAAACGACTCAATTATATCTTTTATTCGCGCGAATCAATGTTTGTATTATCATATAACTTTGCTAATACAAACGTGGATAAAAAAATAAAATTTTTGGGCGACGACGACGCAAAAGCGAGGATGGGGATTCGCACAAATGGCGTCATCCCGCCTTCGTATATACGTGAGACCTCGAACGCTTCCTCCGAGAAAAATGCAGCACGCATCGGGCATCGTGCGGCCAATTCCAATATTTACAGAAACTTCGGCGACGAAAATTTCACGATTTACAGGTAAAAGCAGAAACGTCCGCGTTGATTTAACGATTTCTTCGACAGGCCCCCGCACGTAGCAAGTGACATGTATGCAGATAATGCCTAATATCCGATCATCTTGTTGGTGCAATATCTTACTTGTAAATGCGAATAGAAAGTAAAGAAATAACTCAAATAACAAATTCTATTGAAAACTTTGTCAATTGTTTAAAGTTCTTTCGTTTGACATTTCTTCGCTCTTGCTGAAAAATTATTAGCATCATGTTCCACATGTATTCTACATTATTATATTAATATATATAGAATACATGTAAAACATGATGCTAATAATTTTTCAGCAAGAGCAAGATTTTTTAATCAAATGCAGAAGTGTCAAACGAGGTGGAGGTGAAACGTCATTCTCTCTCATCCTATACGAAAGACAACTTTAAACGATTGACAAACTTTTCGTATATAAATATATGAAATATATGTACCTGTTTTTAGATATATATATTTCGCATTTTTCTTCATCTACAGACATAACTCTTAACTTTCCAAATCAGTATTAAAAAGATTGTCTAGTGGCTAAAAAAATTCTACCAAAAACTCTAAAAAAATTAATTAATGAATTTTTTTATCGCGCAGACACGTATTTATTCTACAAATGCGCAATGCCATCATTTCGCGCTCGCGCACATGGACCATCCGGAAATCTTGGCGAAACGGTACAAGACGACGACGCTGGGAGCGTATGCCGGCGAATGGCCAAAAGCAGCCTTCACGGGGGTGGAGCTGCAGGTCCAGCAATCGACCGCGTGAAATCGACCACCTCGCACTACTCCTCCACCCGCTCCCCCCGTCCCCCTCCCCGTCGTTTCGTCCTCTTCCTCCGCATACCACCGTCCTGCGAGAGATTCCCTCCCTGCCTGCTACCTCCCTGCCTACCCCCTTCCTTCCCCGCCTCTCCCTGCGATTCCACTATCCACCCTCGTGCTCGTTGTATTATCGTACGGCCGCACAGGCTAGCCTCTACATCGTCAACATGTCCGGAACAAGCAAGCACAATCCCACACGCACACCCTGCCGACGTTACACGTGAACACGAAGGCGCGTACGATTGTGTGCGATAGCGTATGCTTCGGGGTACGCGAGAGCACTATCGCCCCGGCAATGTACCGCGTCGGTGTGTGACGTGATTAAACCGCCCGCTTCTACCTCCCGCCCCCCTTCGTCCCCCTGCCACCCTTCCTCGCCCTCCCTCGCCCTTCGCCCTCTCGCAGAGAGCAACCACCCTCACCCGCTCTCGCCGCATCAGCCGTCCACGGTTCCTCTCTCTCTCTCTCTTTGCCACCCTCTCTCGCCACCAACCCTTCTTTCTCCACCTATTCTCCCCGGCGGCGCGCGCTCACTCGTCGACAACTGCCGGCGGCCAACATGGCCGCCGCTAATTAGCGCCTAATTATTATTTATTGCATCGGATCCGCGGCCCCCCGTCTGACCACCCCTCCACCCCACCCCCCGATGCCCATGCCGCAACGCCGACCGTTGCGACACACCGCGTAATATGACCGGCACTACTCTCCGCCTGGTTGCCCTCGGGTGAAAAGCCAATCGGGGCCAGGGTACGCGATCCGGCACACGCCCGAAATCAATCTGGCTTGTCAACGAGCTGAACGAGCGGACAATTTCGCAGCTCCGCTGGTGTTTAGGAGAGAGCGATAGGAGGTCTGCGCGATCATTTACCCCTATCCCTGATGGTTACCCGCTCTTCAGCATCCTCTTCAGCTGACTCGAGTAAAAAATCTCAATATTTACGTCTACCAAAAAAAAAGAATGTCAGTTTTCTGGATACCTTAACTTGACATTTCTGACAATCTTAAATCTTTTTTTCTAAACCCTCCCTCTCTTTCTTATATTGACATAAAGTTTTAAAATTGAGCTAAAAGAGAATGAATGGCTAAAGGATAGAGTTATTGAAGGCAGCTTATAAGGATTATGTTCTGATTGTCAACTTTTGTATGTACACGTGTTGAGTTTCACCCCCTTCCGACAAAGACTAACTAAGACTGTGCAATTTTTGAAGGTCGATCGTCAGCTGTGGTTTCCGAATCCGCGGACAGTTTGTGAAAAGGCGAAAAGGAGAAGGAGGGAAGAAAAGGGGGTGGCAGAGAGGGGTGAGTTGCGGCCGGATCGGTTGAGTTAAGTCGGTTGAGTTAGGTCGAGTCGAGCAGAGGTACCAACAGGGCGGTCGCAAATATTGGTATTTGGCAAAGACTATCCTTGATCCGTGTCGCTCTTTCTCTTTCTCTACACCTCCTTGTCATCTCGCTCTTCTGGGCACGCGTACACTCTCTCACTCTCTCCCTCTCCCTCTCTCTCACTCTGTCTCTCTCCCTCACTTCAGCATCGGGCCCCGCACCCCGTCTCCCATCGCGTACGCCGCCAATCATTCTCGCCAATATAATCTAAGAATGAGACGCCGACCAAACATCTTTCATGATCTTACCTTGCACGCTCTATAAGTTACCAAAAACAGCCTTTCGTTAATATGTATACATAAATAATTAGTCATTTTGAGACAAGAAGTTGGAGATTTCTTCATAATGTTGTGTTAACAATCGTCTATATATTATTATAGTTGCTTAGGGTAAAAAGATAATAATGTAAAAGGGACAAATTAAAAGTTCATCTCAAACAAAATTTGTCTTGAATATTTATCTATCTAAAAAGACGACATAGATAAAACATCGTTTCACTTATTTAATTATTAATCTTCGAAATCTCTCTGAAATAAAACTTACTTGCTTATTTATTAAGAGATCCTTTGTATATTGTAATTACTATAATTATATAACACCTATAATAATTGCATAGTTGGGTGTTACGTCGTCGTCATATAATGCTCGCCACCGTTTATAATCGACTGAATACATGATTTATTAAAGCGGTTAATATCGCTAACACACATAGCTAATATTCCAGAGATACATATCAACATTAATTGGTGTTATCCCAGAACTTAAGGTAAGTAAAGGCGTTACTATTTATTCAGGCACGCGTTATCGCCTTCTCAACGCTGAGAAATTTTCTAGATAGTCTTCCTCAGCCTTGGTTTAAGTTGTGACTATATGCACTTTTTTCTTCCATTAAACTTACTTCACATTTGAGTCAAGGTTTAATAATGTTTTCAATGATATAACAGTGGATATTTCAAACAAAATACGATATGTCAAGTATATATCTGATCTGATTTTTATAGATAAGAGAGCGTAACCTATTATTTTAATCTCAGATAATATTTCACTAAGCAGTGTGATTATATTACTTTATATAATCATACTTTTCATTAAGCAACACAAATATCTTTTAACTTCAATTAGAACGAATCGAGAGGATTGATTAGAAAAATATCAAAACATCAAACGAATATAATGTATGAAATAGAGGATCAAGGAAGCTGATTCATAGGAAAACTATTCGCACGTTTTTAAGTTATTGTCAAAATTCTATGAAGGAACAAAAAGTTCAGCGGGAGAGACACAAAAGTAAATAGAAAAAATATCACGATTCACAATATAAATATACGACGAAGGCTAATCTCGAAGCTGTGCGATAACGCGAGAAGAGATAAGTCAGTCCTGGACGTGTGAGAAGAGGAATTGTAAGAAACGTTACCGAATTCAAACTGACCATCGAAAAAACACGAAAAAGATTATATTTTTATTATTTTACGATTATTTTATTATCGAAAAGATATAGGCCCATATTCTGGATCTTCTTTTATCGATAAAAGCGCTTTTATCGATAAAAGAATATCCAGAATATGGACCGTAATCTCAGATAATTCACTATCTGCCTTTTTATACAATTTTCCGTCTGTTTATTTTTCTGTACTCTTTATTTTCTATGGAAAACTTCAAGAAATCCACTTTTTTCCTCTCGCGTCTATAAAATTGTATATGAATTTATATATAAATTTTTATATATTTGGTGCTAAAATTTAATAGATGAACTCGATGATCGTTCATTGTGTATTCTTTGTTTTTTACACAAAATTTTCTATTTATTTTTTTATATTCTATTTTCTATAGAAAACTTTAAAATATATAACTCCCCTATCTCCTCTCACATCTAAAATATTATAAATCATTATAAATTTCTGGTGCTCATTTAATTATCATTTATATTGCTTTTTATCACGTTTTTAATTATACCTGCTATATAGACATTAATATATAAACTCGATGATTGTTCATCGTGTATTTCTTGCCTTTTTACACAAAATTTTCCGTCTATTTACTTTTTTATACTTTATTGTCTATAGAAATATATTCAGGATAAATTCTCTCTCTCTTCTCTATCTATGTAAAATTTTATATTTATAAATTTCTACATTTCTGATGGCTCACTTAATTATTTATATGCTTTCTATCACGTTTTCAATTCTCTCCGCTACTAGGGAAATTAATGGATGAACCCGATGATCGTTCATCGAGTTGCGGTGCATTCGTCGATGCATCAGAATGCGTGACGATGCTCTTAACTCGCGGATGGCGATTCGCACAATCTGATTCCGATTTCAGGCTGGCGCTTCGATATTTACCTGCCTGTGGATGCTAACGATGCCGATAGGTTTGCGCGGGTTTGCCTATAGCTGAGCGTAGCGTTTATTCACGTTAACGAGACCGTTAAAAGCCGCGAGATGTAACTCAGGGAATGTCACGTGCGCGCATATAAGTCCCAAAACAGGGGAAACGCGCGGCTATATATCTCGCGATATATATCATGTGTCGACACCAATAGGCCCCCTAGGTAACAATGGATATCCTAATTGGTTCGAGATGTGGGCCCGCTCTTTTGTTGTGCGACCCTTAACGTTCGTTCGGTCGTCGACTGATTCATCGAGAGACACGTTTATGGTGACTTTAGCGTGACAATTATCGACCTTTACGGTGGACGACCTCTCGTCCATTGTTTCGCTAAGCTACTCAGCAGAAGGACATTAAAATATTTCGGAAGAATTTCGGGAACTCAATAACTTTGGCATTTATCGTAAACTGCGTCCTAAACAAGCATGACTCTGCGCGATTGTCCTCTTTTACTATAATTATTATATATATATATTTTTTAAAATAAATTTTATATAAATATATATTTATTTATAGATATTTTTTACATTTTTTTTAATTATCAGGTAGCGCAATCTAGAATTAATTAATATTCTCACGGATTAAGTTCACTAGGAAATATTGCGGTAAAAAAAAGGCAATATTTCTCTCCTCAGAGTTCTACTTTATGCATTTCTCCATCGCATGCACTACAGCAGTTTCACGTAAAAACGTAATGTCGAGTGTAATAAAGTAAAAAAAGAAACGAGTGGAAAAAAACAGATCGCTCGTCATCGCGCACGCCGGAAGTGGCCGCCACCTCGTGACACGTGTCGTGAATCGACCCGACACGAGTGTCGCGATGAAGAACGATCGCGAGCATCTCGATATGAATCGAGAACACCTGCGGCACGCGTCCCGGACATTCAAAACGCGATGCGACGCATCTACGCGTGCATCGCCCTCCTACCCTCCTCCTCCTCCTTCCTGCCTCCTCTTTTTTTTACGACGACGTCCAAAATGCATCGAGAGAGCAACGACGATTATTCCCGACGCACGCGGGAGGTCGGACGAACGAAAGACCCTTACGAAAGAACGGCGGAAAGTGGCTGGCCTTAAATGGCGCCTGATTGGCGAACAATACGCGCCGCATTCTTCCGTCCCGAGTTCTTTGGTCCCATTCACGCGATGCACTTGTTCATTGAAATATTTATAACAGGCCCGACGAGTGAGATAATGCAAAGAAGAGATGTACATCGACGCGTCCTTTGTGCCTCACCTTCGTGCGGACACCTTTTCTCGCGTCGATCGCGAGATTGTTGGGGTTGTTAACCCCGGCGGCCTCATTTATTCATCGCGCACGCCTTTGTTCTTGAACTTTATTTATTTGGGCAAATTATAATGTCTAGTTATCATTGTAAAAAATAAAAAATTTGTAGATGGTTCCTGGACAATATAATATGTGGCATGAAAATAAGTTTCATCGAGATTAAATGTCAATCTAATAGCTAGAAACTTAATTATTATTTTACAAATTTGTATCCTCCCCATATAAAATTATTTCCTCGTCGGAGAGAATCGAAGACGAACCGTCCACCACGATATTCCTTTCTCCGGCTAGCAAAGTAGTTAATAGCTTTTGCAGGATTCCAATTTAATTCTCGGGAAGTCATAATCCTCATGAAAGATTACGAAATTAATCCCTGAAAAGAACGAAAGCACACGCAAGGCCGACGAATGAACGATGGAATACGTTTCCTTCCCGTCGATATCTTCGATCGAAACGACCCACGCAACGTGTGATTATCCTATCGCTAATTAGGCCAGTTAGGACAGTCGTCCGACATATGTCGGTCGTCTTTACGATTCTACGCGAGCTCGTTTCGTCGAGCCCTTAATCCGCGCACAGGGTCCGAACGGGAGAAAAACCTCCCCTCTCCCTCCTTCACCCCCCGTTGTGTATTACGTATAATTTGCGGACAAAAGAACACGTTGTTGTGCTGCTGCTTACGATATACCGGGCTCATTGTTGCGCGACAACAATGCAACGGCCCTTGACGTGGTGGTGCCCGAGTATAACGCTAGGTGAAATATTCATCGCCATTGGGATTGCGATTCTATGAGCCGGCGGTGTTAGGTGAACGTGAGAAATTACAGTGGCTGATTACTTACTGACAAATCGGACACCGTAAACACACGAGCCGTACATAAATGAAAATCAAAGTGCGAGCCGGCAAAGAAGCGATAAAAAGAATGACATAAAAACTGATCGAAAGAATTATTTAAAAATCGATCATTGGCATTTTTCGAAGTATAAAAAAATATTATATAAATCCAACAAATTATGTATATCGCATCTATCGGATTTATAAAGCTACAATCACGTGAGATCGGCATAAAAAATGTATTAGTGAAAAAATAATAATCTAACAAAAATGATTTGATGAAAAGAATGATTTAAAAACCAGGCAAAAGAATCATTTAAAAAATCAATATAAAATTGTTTACAGCATAAAAAAAATTTCGGCTTTATAAAGCGTATAAATGGCATGAAAAATGAACTAGTGAAGAAATAATAATTATTATCTAACAAAAATAATCTATCAGTATTAAATCTCTAACTTCTGTCGTATTATTGCAATCAATTATGACGACGGCCGGATGTTGGCCATATAAAGTCTCGAGAGATCTTCCGCACCTGCGAACCAAATCAAAACGTTGGATACAATTAACGGGAAATCATAGATCCCGATACTTTTCGAGGTCGACAAATCTGTTTCCCATGAAATTAATCTTCCGACCGGCCGAGATCGCGATCCTGTTAAAGCGAGACTGCTTCAAACGATGCGACTAAATCCACGAGATCCTGGATCTCGTAATCTCGAGATGGGGGATGATCCAGGGAGGAATCCGCACCCGCGTATTGCGAGAGTCTTCGGTAGGTAGGTATCGCGCGGACCGATTTGTCCGTCGATTAGCTACGGACGGTGCAGTCTTTAAAAGACTGGTGAACTGGCCCTAGGCAAGATTTTCGGGGGTTGTTCGCACCGACGCCTTTTTTTCCGGTCACTTTTCGCATTCACCGTGGAAGAAGAGGTCGGCGTGACTAATCGCGTGGGAGTAAAAATTATTTCTCGAAGCAGATGTTATCGGCTCTTATAATTATGTGTCTCAACTGCACTTCCTCGGTTCGCCCCCTCACTCTGCATTCTTTCATTCTTTCGAGTGATGATGACATAAAAGAAACAATTCAAGATTGAAAAACGATATCGTGACAACTCCGATATTCTTTCAAATCGAGATAAGTCAGAATAAAGAACAGAAGTAGAATTTATTTATACAAGCATGCTTTATATATCGGCAAATGTAAATATCTCAAATACAAAACATCACAAATAAAAGTAGCATATAAAAACATTTTGTCGATTTATGCAATATATATCTGCATGATTGTCATTCGTTTGTATCTCATATATATATATATATATATATATATATATATATATATATATATATATATATATATAGTGATGCTGAGATCATATATATGTGTGCAAACAAATATTGAATAATTTACTAGAAATTAAGGGGATGAGATGGGGAGGATATTTTCTCGTATTCTAATTTAGGAATGCTTAACTTTGGGTATGGGTTCTTCGGCAAGAAACCGCCTTTTCGGCGACCACGAAGTCGGTCTGGGCAATTTAGGTCGCGGTACCGGATTCGATTGTTTGCGATCTTTGCCGCGGCTAGGAGATCGTCCTCGTCGCCGTTGTCGTCCTTTAGTTGCAGTCGATCTACTACTAGATGTCTTTTTCTTACTACTCGTTTTTCTCTGCCTTGTTCTCGTGTTATTCCTACCAGTATTGCGTCTCGAGTTTGTACTCTGATTAAATTCGGGATCAAATCTATCAAAATAATGTATATGCACTTATATTAAATGTTGAAAAAAAAAATGAATCATTGAAATCCTTGAGACTTCATTTTAGAATAATAATTTATATATTATTTTATATATTAATTTATATATTATTAATTTTATATTTATATTTTCTATATTTATTATTTTTTTCCCTGAAAATTATCGCCTTCATATCTGCCGTAATCATTTTCCTGTTTTATACTGATATCATTTTTATATATGCATATAGTTACACTATTCGAATTTATTTAAATTCTCAAAATAAATGTAATTGTAAAGAATTTATCGTGATGGAATTTATTGAAGAATTATAGTTGCTTTCACAGACGAAATTATATATCAAAATTTCATTCGTAGATTTTTTTCTCGAATTATTTGTCAGTAGAGTTTTCGCGTGGAAGAGGTACCTGAATTTATTCCTCTTTTTAACGAGTATTCCAAAGTCTAGACCACGACGTAGAGCGACAGTAATGTCTCTCTGAAGAGTTTTGCCAGCCGCGATGTCATGTTTTTCGCTGATGTGCGTCAGAATCTCTTTCTGAGAAAAGCCATCGGGTGGCTGCTCGGTACGAAGCAGATCGTAAACGAGGACGGATCGACGCACCATTCCTGTTATCGGCGTTACGTAACTTATCACGAGAATATTTGCTACAACCGGACATAACCAGCTAACTCGTAATAAAATTAAAAACCGAAGCTCGTTGAAGTTTGGTGCAATTATAATAAATGACAAAGTTCGCGAAAATACGCACATATGTATATGTGAAAAGCATATAATTTTATATACAAATGATACCTATATATATAAAAATTTATTATATATAAATATATTATATATAAATTATTATATATAAATATATTATATATAAATTATTATATATAAATATATCATTATATATAAATAGATTATATATAGTTCTGTTGCTAATGATCGCAGTAATTAATTTTCCAAATATTCTTTTTATCCTTCGTTACTTCATAAAGCTTGCGTTAATCGAGCGAATTAATTATATGTATAATATCTTTGGTTCATCTTTATATTCCGCATTCAAGTAGAGAACCTTTCATTAAGTGTCACGTGTCATTGGTAGCATAATTCCTATTGATTATCATCATTATCTTCGTCGCGTGCATCGTGCATAACATCCAAATGGCGAACACGATGTTTGTATCGATCTGCATACTTGTCTCAGCGAGTTTTTATATAAAAATCGATATCTCTTTCACCCATGTATAACGCGTTCGCGTTCCCAACACATAATATATTTTATATAAAATACATGATATATGTATGTATATATGAATATTAAACATATCTTCCAGAACTCTCTGTTCCGGTGTTTGGAGCAGCCCGCTATTTGCCAAAAGGGATGCGGAGAGTTCAGAAGGAGCTCGCAGAAAGGAGGGTCGAAGCCTAAAATCGGAGAAAGAGGGGGAGAAAGCGGAAAGAGCGGTCTCGAGCTATCTGGAAAGAGAGAATCCGCTTGGATGGCCGGCGACTCTCTGATTGCCGTCGGGAGTTTCGCCCTATCGAAGTGGAGCAACCGAGGCGAAACCGCCTTTAATCATTCGATTGCCGACGCTCCGGAGATCCTTCTCCTATCCCGCCATCGACGGTGCCGATATCCAGGCAACATCCGCGCTGTTTGCTTATCATTCTGACGATTGGACGTCGGAGAACCGTGGACGGATTAATCCGCGACGTTTCGCCGCGAGAACAGAGATCAGTGAGCATTTATTGTGTTCACTGATCTTCACAAGGTGTTCCGAAACCGTCAGATATATTCCGAGGTAGAAATTTTACTAGAGAAATTTGACTTCAATTTTTCCCGAATATGTACTTTTTTAATGATTATCGGTTTTTTATAATCAATACTTCCTAATTCAAATTGTAAAACTTTTTTAAAAAGTGAGGTAAAATATATATCTCTTAATGTACAATGCAAATTCCTCCTAATTGCAAGTAATTGCGAGGTATGAAAATATTTTTATACGAAAAACGAAATGTCAAAGATCACTGTTTCCAATTCCCTTCTTTCCTTCTGAACCAACTAAATGTTACGTAACAGAGCATTAAGAACAAAAAGAAACGATGACCTTATTGTATTAGCAGCGCCAGAGTAAAATACATATATTTGCGCAGATTGTTAAATATTAGGTCTAAATTACTACTTTTTTCCGTCCCGTTGAGTAGCCTCGTGAAGTTTTCTACATGGAAGCTGGAAGATCGAGGATTTCTCTCAATTTTTCCGGGAAGTTCTTTCCAAGAAAATTGGTGCGGAAACATCGACTCCTTTAAAAGGGCACCTATAACTACATTCTATTTTCATAATTACGAACGCTGGCAGTTTCAAACGGAGTTAACCTGAATTTTTTCATCTAGAAAATGTTCTATAAAATATAAAATAAAGAAATATAAAGCATATAATTAATTAAGATTCATATAGTTTTTGATTACACGCAGTTACAGTTTTATTTTAAAAATATCCTATCCAAAAAAAATGTTATTACCACTTTGCTATTTATTATATCAAAAGAGCATATAACAAGAAGATAAGTTATGCAAAAATATAAAACTCAGCTGTTATATAATAAATCGTTGATAATAGAGATTAAATTTCAAACTGGTTTAAACATCAAAAGAATATGTTTTCGAAACGTCAAACTATTGTCAGACTAGATCGAGAACGCGAAAGCGAGCGTTCAAGGAGCAACGCGATCCTTGAAACGAGGTTGACCTCAAAACCCCGTCGGTTTGTCTTCCTCCTCTCTACCTCGCGAAGGGTGGGCGTCCCGGTTTCCCGGGTTTCTCCGTGCCTTTTTCCAATTGTGCCACCCCCGGTGGAAGTCCTCCAAGTCGCGGCAAGTGGATTATTGACGGCACGAAACAATGGCGTAGCTTTGTTCGACGCGCGTAATATGTGTTCGACGCACAGAGCACGTCTGTCCATCCGTCAGTTTTGTACGAGTCTGATACGAGTGGCACCGGGTATAAGCCGAACGAGTGGCCCTTCGTACCGGGTCGAGTCAAGCATCGTACGGTACATCTGGCTGTCTGATCGGTGTTTATTAAAAATCATACGGAACCATAATCGCCCGCGCATCTCCGACCTCCTGTGTTTAGATGCGGCTGTCAACCACCGAATAAAGACTTGATTTCAAAGAGACCATGTGTGTACATACAAATGCTGCTATGTGTATTCTTAAAATTATTTTTCATTAAAAATAAACTCTAGTGCCAACACAATATTATAAAAAGATTATATAAAAGATTCTTGATATTATACTTCTAAAATAATATACAAAAAAAATACGAAATTGGAAAAAAAATAAGAATATGAATTAGAAAAATTTAAGATATCCTGATCAAATATATGTTTCTTGCAAGTATACAAAAATTTTGTAATATACAATGGCGATAAATAATTTTCTTCAGACAATCTGTGACATTTATATACGATTCAATACAAAAAAGGTAAGCCGCAAACGGTTAGAAAGCAATATTCGTACTAGATACCAACTAGATCACCAACACTTGTACAAAACAAATAGCCAGTATACAGACAAACGTTCATCCAACAATTCCAGTCAACTCTAAAACGATCCGAGAAGACACGTACACATACACATATATATAGAAGCAGAAAAGGTACAAAAGTCGAATGCGAAACTTGTGGTATGAATCACGAACGAAATGTATCACTTCGCTTTAGCGAAGCCATTCGCCAAAGGAGCTGAAAGTTTAGCTCGGAGAGGAGTGTCAGCTTCATCCTTACAGCATGGAAGGAAGAAGCTTCCTGCGACGATTTTATTGGTCTTTCTTGAAAGAGGCAGCAGCCGGTTGCCCCCTCGGAGAGAGATGGGGTAGCACAAAGCGGGGCGGGAGACGATCGGGGTGAGTTAATTCTCCGACCGTCCCTCTTCTCGAGTTTTGATTTCGGTACGACAAATTTAACCTTCGAGATAACCGCGACGCGATATTACGCGATTTCGTCTTCCCCACGGATGTCTTCTACGTTTTCTAAAAGAAAGGGTTCTGCCTCGAAAAATGTTGAAACACTAAAGTAGACCTTTTTATCAATTTAATTGCAAACGAGAACAAGTAGCAAATAAAGACATGTTCTTCAATTTAAATTAATTGAAATTTAACTTCAGGCTTAATTAATAAGATGTTAAAGAGAGACCAAAATGTCGAATATTGAAAAGTGAAAGAAGGAGAATACTTTATAAAATAAATATTTTGTTAAAAAGGGACAGATTCCAAATTCCAAAAAATATCGCATATAAAACATGTGTGTATGTACATTTCGGTGTATATTTATATAAAAATTAACATTAGATATGCACGTAGTGCATTATACGTATCTAGTTTCTTTACTAAATTTACAATGTGCGTGGAAATTGTGCGGCGTGTTTGCCGGATAGCGAGGCGAGTTTGCCGGATGGCAAAAAGTGCGCTCGCTCGTGAAGGAGAAATCTCTGTGACGGTATAAGGAGCCGGGGCGTACCGCTGGGAATGCCGCCCCGTGGTTTGGCCATGGTGAATTTTGCCATGGAGGTCGTGATCCAACGTGCAAACAGCCCTATGGGCAGAAGCTTCGATTTGGTATCCGCCGATGTCGACTATCGTGCATCCCCCGGGGCGCAAAAGCGGTGCTCACCATCGAAATAAAGTCCCGAGGTATGATGCTCCGAAATAGCGCGTCGCGACTGCTCTCTCATAACCATGTTTTCGGCCGTAGTTTATGTTTTTGTGAACATTTTCGGCAGTATATTTTTCAGACAGATCACAGAGCGACACACACACGTGTATCATTCTGTGCGTAATAAATGTCACATATATTTTATTTTTAAAATAATAATAATAATACCGTACCGTTTCTCTGCATTTAAGAAGAAAAAAAAAATTCGTGACTTTGTTTCTTCAAAGAGAAAAGTAAGACAATGTTCATAAATTTCGCCAACTAATATTCCGCGATCTAATTAAGGAACTAGGCGTTCCTCTTCAACGCGATGTCGCTCCGTCTCCGACAAAGTCTCTGCGAAACGCGCATTTTCGAGCAACCGCGTAACCAGTAGTTAACACAAAGTAGAGAAGTAAAACACCGTCTTATGCCGGTGTACGAGGAAGTGACGCAGACGAATCTCGAATTAACGTGCTTCATGTTTGAGCACCGCGCACCAGGAACCTCTCCAGGGGTTGCGAGAGAGCGAGGGGGTGGCTTGACAGTGGCTGGTAGCTCGGAGGGATTCAATATAATCGCGCAATAAAATTCACTTACAAGCTATAGCCCGCGCGGCGCCCCCGTCACCCTCCCATACAACCCAGCTTTACCCTATACGCTCTTCTGCCCCTACAACCCTGAAAAGCGGTGGTGCTTTATTCCGCGTCGCAGCAAAGCGCCATCAAGTATTGCTGTCGAGTTTCCAACCGAAATTCACGTCCGCGCGGCACGTCTGTAAAGGGGACTGATCGAAATGTAGGTTTATGCTTTACCGTTTACAGCCAACATTTTTTCCGATTACTTTATGGCAAATTTTTTGTCAATTGTTACATAGAAAGATTGTGTAAAACAAGTATTACAAATTTTATCGAACCATTTCGCTTCTGTTCTCTTGATAAGGGATGATTTCTATTAATTTTCCATGCAAATATTTTTTTCACTTAGCCTTGCATGAATTAACAACGTGATTAAATGTAACATTATTAATTTTTTATTTACATTCGATATGATATGCATGTATTTTGCCATTTCCTAGTATTTTCCTAGCCCTAGAACATATCAGAAGCGAATGTCTCGCAAAAGATAATCGAGATGAAGGCGCGACATTATGGAGATTATTCGACAGCCTCAGTGCCTTCCATTAAATCACGTTCTCGGTACGAGAAATATCGTATGCTGGCAATATAATACATGTATGTATATACATGTATGTGTGTGCTGGCCAATGAATGCCGGCTGTTTGCATAGGTCCGAGGTGCGCCGACATGTGTAGAGGGATACGAGAAGGACGTCGACGAAGAGAAACGGGAGATTCGGGGCTGGAACCCGAATGGTGCGGGAAGTGAAAGAGAGACGCAACGCGGGGCCCTGTGTACACTCAGCTGTCGGCCGGTTTTTGCGCGAGATTGGGCCCCTCTATCCAAAAGAGTTCTGACGTTACGAGGCTGTGCCTGATGATAATGCCTTGCGCATTCACTTACCTTTCGGAAAATGATTCTTTCTCAAAAATTTCTCTTCAGCAATAAAAAAATACATTTGGAAAACATTGTATAATTAGCTTAAAGATAGGGGGGAGAGAGAGAATTAATATTTCCTAACATTATATTTTTCAAAATAAAATTTTGAATTTTACGCAAATTATTTTGTAAAAGTCGTAAAAAAGAAGATTTTTAATAAATTACAATTTCATTTAATGGGACCCTCAATTCAATTATAATCAATTCTGTCGATTGATCTTTAACTAATTAATTTTTCATCGACATCTCTCTTCAGCATTCGTTAGCTTCGATCAACAATCGTTCGCCATGATAAATTTTTAAAAGGACCGAATACTTTACGAAAATTCTACGTAAAATATTCTTCCCTTACCATCTTATTTCAAAAGGATCGCATAAGATGGCGGAATTCCCAGGAGAAAACTCGACATCGGCGCATCGAGTTGAATCATCGGAACGACTTGAGTTGGTGGATTCTTGTCGGAAGAGGTAGCACAAGTAGACGCCAAGAAGTGGGGTCTAGAAAGGGAAGACGAGCGTATGCTTCGTCGAGCGTGAATTCGCGATATTGCCTTCAAACGCTACATAATTGCGGGAAAATTCGATGTCATCGCGGATTTTACCTTTTACGTGAAAACGTCTGTCGACATTTTGCGCACGAAGCGCGCAAACTGAAATCACTCAAATAAAACTTGCGAAACAATTTTAATGTATATAAAGCTGAGTTTTAATTCTGCAAATTTTTTAATTAAACCAAATAATTTCAATGCACAGAGACAAACAATGTGGCATATTAGCAGAATTTTACTCAATCCTAAAGCAATGAAATTATATACATACATATACGATAAATTAGCATATGTGCGTTAAATAAATAACAATATTAATACGTGATCATAATTTAAAATTAAGTTAATTCTCGTATAATTAGCCCCATTCCATTGATTTTAAATCGTTCGCGCAAAGATAGGCTATTTTCTTACATTAACATTCCGTCAAAATTTACTTATATACCTCGCAATCGTCGCGCAAAGAGGTACACTTCGTTCCCAAAGTTCCTAAAGCCGAAGTCTGAGTGGAATTCAGGGAGATGCGACGTAATGCGCAAGCAACCGTGACGGATTTATGGTAGCTGCAGGACTTTTACGAAGGAGCAGGAAACGCTCGGCATACGTTTGGTCCTGCGAGAGAGGAGCTAAAATGGAAATTCTCGCCGCTGGTTGGTTGGATCTGGCTGGATCCGCCTTTCGTCCTTGCCCCGGGACGAACTACGTGTGTTACACTATGTGGTGTTTAAGCAGATACGTATACCTAGCGGGGTATGCTGCTGCTGAGAATCGCGGGACCCCATAATAGTGGGGTCTCCCCTTTCCTCCGTCGACGTTGTCGTCCTCGGAATTCAGCAGGCTTGCGTTATGGGTTTGCCTAGCGGTGTATAATCCGCGTCTCGTAAGTTCGTAACGACGGGATTACACGACGGGAATTTGAAACAAATCGCCACATACCTATTCGCGGGATTTAATTCGAGCCTCGGTTGAGGGAGCCCCGTCTAACGTCTCTATTTTGAATTTACAGAGAAGTTGGACGTTTGTAACCCCGTGATTCTCCTTCGAAATCCTTAAATGCGTGCTATGTTGAAATAGTATTATATACGTAACGATCGGTGCAAAAATTCGAAAAGATGTAAACAAAAATTACCGAAAGACAAAAATGTAATTCTTGGAAGACTTACCTCACATTTGACGAGACTGCATTTTTGGTCACAAAATAACAAACTTAAATGCGGCTTTATCAAAATTTAATCGTGGAAATATTGATAATATAATTTTAGAGAATTAACACTTTTCTATTAAGATTGATAATCTTATTAAAAATGAAATATTGTTCACTTCGGTTTGTTGTTCTCGCGGAATTAAACTCGCGAGTTAAACAGGCGTAATTGAAATTACATCGCGCCACAAGCGGGGTCACAATTTTCCAGGCCACCGAACGATAACTTATCGCGCGAAATATTACGCGATATCGTTTTTATCGAATTCGTATTTTCGAATTCAGCCGCGATGAGTTTCATTTGCGCGAAATATATCCGCGCTTAAATATTTATACACTCATTTCCCTGTAAGTAATTTACTCTCGTGATTGATTAACGCCGCGGAGATTATTTTTGGTATTATTTTTCTGGCTGGGGGGATAGGGGAGGAAATTTTTAACGCCGGGTGTAACACTAAAAAAAATAAAATAAAATAAAATAAAATAAATAAATTCGCGTACCTGCGTTATCATCGAGAGGGAGGAGACGCGTTAATGATGTTCGCGAGAGACCAACGTGCGAAAATTGCGGTGACGACGACGGGAAGCGAAAAGAGCCATTCATCTTGACATTGTCGTTTTTCTCTCTTTTTTACGGCGTCAAGATAATGCGACTGTGATCGCCACGGTGTGCTCAATGAAACGGCACAATATTTGAACCACCCCGCTTGTGCGCGCGCGCTTCCGACCCCCTGCAGGCTACGCTCCTCCATTGCTAGACAAATATGCTCCGAGTCAACATTCGCAATACCGAATACAGCTACGTCTGATTGTGTTCCCTGCTCAGGGACGGGGGTGAAAGAAAGAGACGGACGCTTCGCCGTGTGCGCCTGTGTGTACGCGGCATTATGCTCATCCGCACGTCGTCGAATCCAGAGAATCACGACGACGACAACGAAGAGCCGGTTCGAAGAGCCGTGTATAATGAGAATTAAAACGACGGTGTTCCTCGAAATCCACCGTATTATTCACTGTTCGAATTAAAAGATTTGTGATGCTGCGAAAATTGCATTCGTATAAAACTATTGATAATATATATAAAAACTAGATATAACTGTATATAACTATAAATATATTTTTATAAAAATATTTTATCCACACTATTTGTTCGAGAAATAATAGATAGAAAAAATAAGGGAGCAAACTCGAGGAAAAATACATTTTTATATCATCTGAAAAATTTGAAAATATCTGAGAACCTAGTCATTTTTCATAAGTCAAAAAATTTAGCAATTATTTATTCGATGATGCATTAAAAAAAAAGTGGTTGATATCATTTGACGGAGTAAGGGTGAATATCGCTGACTTGATTTAATCAACAATATGGTAATCCCCGCTCCGATGACAAGATCGTCCGGGTGGAACCTTGTAAAAGCCAAACAGAAAACCACCCCGCCGGTCGTTTCGGAAATTAAGTTCCTTCGCCTTTGGCGCCCCGACTCCACGGGGATCTAATTATCAGTTTGGGAACTTTCGAAATTAATAAAACTTCGTCTGCGCGTTCCGTTCTACCCTCCCCTGCCTACCTATCTTTCCAGTCCTTGTTATATTACTCGTGGAAGTAAAACCGACATCCTTAGAAGCGAGGGTTCAAGGAAGAAACGTAGAGAACGAACGAAGAAGGTTGGGTAAGGGGGTTGCTCTCAGGAAGAACGAACGCAAAGGGGAATTTCACGAGAGTTAGTAGGGATCCTTTTGAAGGGGAGGATTCGCGAGAAAAGCAAAAAAGAGAGAAGCAGGCAGATTCGGAATTTTAATACAAATCCGCATTACCGCTATAGAAATGTTAAAAAGTGAACAATTTCTCACTCACCGATGATGCACAATAGCGGAGTTGTAGTACACAGTTGATCTGAAAACAAAATATTCAAATTATATATATACCTATATACATATGTGTGTGTCGAATATTTCATAAACAATGCAGTTTAGAAACAATGGTTTCATTTTGCATACCTTACAGTTGCTCCGCTATCGCCCGATGCCTCCCCGGGCCTCCTCCTCCTCTCTTGGTCGACCCTCATTGCTCCTTCGTAGCACCCACGGCACTCGCGAAAACACGAATAATTACGATCGCCCGACACTTTACACGGCACTCCCGACGCGCGACACTTTACACGGCACTCCCGACACGCGAAACTTTACACGGCACTCCCGACACGACGCGTGAATCGCACTGTGTATCGCAATCTGTAACAAATAAAATACATACATATTTTAATAATCTTATTATTTTGCATTATAACATACACAATATAAATATGTAAGCTAGAATATTTAATTAGCAAATTTTCGCTTTATTAATATTTTTTGATAGAAATCAGCTGATTAAAGTGTTAATTTGCTAATTAATTTTTAAAATAATATGTTATAAAAATAAAAATAATAATATGTTTTAAATAATATATTATAATACTTTATACTCGATTAATATTTTTGACAGTTATCAGCTGATTTCTGTCAAAAAATATTAATCGAAAATAAGGTATTATAAAACATATTATTTACAACATATTACTATTTTAATTTTTATAATATATTATTATTTTAAAATTTAATTATCAAATTTTCGCTTTATTAATATTTTTGGCAGAAATCAGCTGATTAAAGCATTAATTTGCTAATTAATTTTTAAAATAATAATATGTTATAATACTTTAAACTCGATTAATATTTTTGACAGTTATCAGCTGATTGCTGTCAAAAAATATTAATCGAATTTAAACAAACTTTATATTATTTTTTTTATTATCATTCTTTTTAACATAAAAGCGAAGAATGGCGCGCATGTAACGCGCGCTTGTTCTAGTTTTTATAAAAGTGAGATGGATACTTTGAGTATGAAAAATATAATATGTAAGAAAGAGATGATCTTTCCTGAAAATGGCTACATATTAAAAAAGTTACGATTACTTTAAAAAAATATACATAAACTATTAGGATATTAAACAGAATATATTAAAGAATAAGAATAAAAATATATCAATAAATTTTCAATAAAGATATATTAAGCAGAATAATTCAATATTCATTGCAATGTATAATAATACACATATAACAATATATCAATAAAATAAAATAAAATTGTGCTATATTTGTTAATATCATAATTTTCTGAAAAGAAATTGATTTCGCTTTCTAACTAAATTTTTTCCCGTCCAAAATTTTATTGAAACTGAAATCAAACTAAATTATTTTGTAAAACGAAGAATCAGAGCTATAGTCGCAACTCTGACAAGAAACGAAACTTCTCGCTTCACATTTACTCTTCCAGTCTGTCGGTGACAGTTTGTCGATGATTCAAAAGTTCCCTGAGTCTTGCCATTCTATCCCACTTATCTGCAAGTTTGATGCTATTGAGTAGCTGCTATTGAGATTTCGATTTCAAGAGACGACTACATAGATGATGAATAAGCTTTCTCCACAATGATTTTTAGAAATAAGACTAATTACATTCCTCTCTCATTTTATAAATATAATCGTGAAGACTATAGCATTGAATAATAAAATAATGCAATGCAATTGCTTCACAATAGAGAAACAATAAATAAAATATTACATCTAAAAATATTTTTAAAAAATAAACAACATACGCGATATTATAATTTACACATATTCTTATTGTATGAAGATTATTGATACTTTTCACGCAGATAATTCACACACAGTCGACTTTAAATCGCCGTTAAACGAGAATAGAATAGACATATATATAAAACCTTTCTGTTAAGAAGATACCATAAGAAAAAAAAAAAGGTGTGTCCGTTAAAATCGCGCTCGTCCGAAATTCGTTCATTGACGCTTAGGTGCGAGCTCCTCGTCTTTCTTTTCGAAATGTTTCGAGTGATCGAAAACCGAAGTAACGCCTCTGTAGCGATGACGTCGAGGGTCCTCGACCCGTCACGTGGGACGTCCGCCTCCTTCCGTTCTTCTGCTGCACTCCTGGGTCACGCACAACGCGCGCATACACGACGACCCGTTGGAGTTCGGCACTCGAGTGCCCTAAAGTAATTCGGTGTCACGCCAAGCTGCGGTTTTACATCGAAACTGGAGTGTCCCATTGATACACTTTGGTATCGCCATTATATAACGCGAGCGTCCCCACTCTCTATCTCCCGCCGCGATACGCGCAATTCCGTGTAATTTCATCAAAACGCCCTGGGAATATATTGATATTATACATATTTCTGCACATTTATAATATATTTTCTCGTAATTTTCTAAAAGCCACGGTTTTAATTTACTTAATACGCGATATTAACGCGTACATATATATATCTGTAACAACCTAATTTTATAATAGTCTCTAAAAGGTAAATAGTTAAAACTCCCATTTAATTCTCTGTTAAATGAAAATGTTCATAAAAATGGCATTTATATTTAAAAAAATAATTAATTCAACATACACCGAATGTATATCAAAAATTCTCATCAACATTAATGTTAATTAATATTAACGGTATTAATAACAGTTTTCAAAATATAAAAATAATTGGAGAAAAAGATGTAATAATTTCAAGCATCTCGTACATTCAATACGAATATATATGCATAAAACGCATTTAATTAAAACGATGCATCATATATTCTCTCTGGATTGCGCTAAATCTTTTTGTATTGCAAAATATATAAAACTCGCACAATAATATCGAGTACTATCTGTACATTCTACCCCTTTCACCCACATGTACAATCGTTATCAGACCAAACGTTTGTATCGCGTTGTAGGAAACCGGCGACGAATCATTATTCAAATCCCCGGATAAATTGGGGGTAAACCGAGCAATATGTAGCGTTTAGCCGGTATTATTCGCGACCCTTGATCGGGAGGGGGCACCGATGCCGAGGATGGAACAACCGACTTCCCCCTGACGCGGTGTCCTTCTATTTTTCTCTTTCTCGCCACAATGATCGGTACGAAGCGGGTACAATGAGAGATCCAAGCGGGGTATGAAGCTACCCTACGTCGTCGGTGCGCATTTAACGCGGTCAACCCCCCGGCCCCCTTTTCCCCTTTCCGGCTGTCCGTCTCGCTCTCCCTTTCGCGGCGATACCATTTTCAGGGAGGGCGCTAAGCTTCGCTGTCGCTCAGGATTACCAGCTCTGATTTGCTCGTCGAATATCGTGGCGAAGTTTTCGCGTCGGTTCTGCATTCGGGACCCCCGCGAAACCGCTATGACCCCCCCTGCCCCCCTCTTTCTCTCTCTTCCCCTGGAGGCAACACGCGACCCACGGATTCCCCTCGCCTTGAAGACCGCCAATCTGGACAATTGTTTTCGCCCTGGGGACAGGCGATCGTGAATCTTTTTTCGCTCATATCCTTCATTGCCGGGGGATTGTATTTTATTACGAGAAAAATCAGATCAGACACACAAGGAGATGAATCTCAATGAACAATAGACTATATTCAAATAGAAATGTCATCAAACGTCTAACTTGAGTGTCTTGGAAAATTATTTGTGTCCCGAGTGTCATAATTTTTCGTTGCATCTTACGAGATGCATTTTTAATCGAGATTATCCTGTTAATATTAAATTATTTTAACACAAAGGTCCTATCCTTTTCATTTTTTCGCAATTATATAAATATAATAAGTGGCTGAAAAATTATATATGTGCGCACTATATATATTATGACGTCATTCACTCGTTATCCGAAAGCCTGCATTTACGAGCTTCTAAAAAACATCTTTTCCGCGACTGGACTTCGTCAGGGTCAGCTTTCCCCTTTCATCGCGATTCACGGCATTCGGAAGGAAGGAAGTGTAAACGCACCGGAAAACCCAAAGAAAAAGACCAGAAAAAGTAAGCCCTCTAAAGTGAGAGCGAGTCGGTGAAAACGCTCGGCGGAGAATCAGCGAAGAGAAGAGGGGAAATTAAAATTCATGAGCACTTCGAGCGCGGCGTTGAATTAAAATTCATGGCGGAATTATCGCTCCGGCTCCTCGAAAACAAAAGGCGCGCGACTCGAGTTAGATATTACGCGTGTTCGCGAGAGTCATTCATGGCGAGAGTCTCGCGGTCTGCTGATGGCTTTCTTCGCATCCTTTTGCGTTCAACACTTGTGGCGCACTTTCCATAAACCACAACAATCTCTCATCTCCTTCGTTCGGCTCTATCTGGTGATTTTTTCCTATTTTTAATTTCTACATTTCTCGATATATTTTATCCATTCCGTAAATTCTGTCTTCGCCTAACTTGGCTCGATCCTTGAATAACCCGAAGATCGCTGACTCGCGCGCGAGACTCTCTTGGTCCAGAAGCCACTTCATTACCATCCGAAAACCGGTTGGATCTATGCCATGGCCTACGGTACCTCAGCTACTGCAATCGCCAACAAAGTGCTTCCGTCTGTCGTGTTTCACCGTTAATTAAGTGCCATTGCTCAACTTAGCATTATCTCCACGTTAGATTTCTATCTGGATCTTTATATTGAGTGCGATGTTATATATAAACACACTTTTGTAAACAAACCTCTTTAATCTCTCAAGCTCTTTCTGGCCTCTCGAAAAATTACGTGAATGACGAATATGATACCTTTCTCGATGACAGTTCCTCCCTTAATTATACAGATAATTTTAATTGTCATAGAATTTTAATTTTATTAACTTTTATCTTATTATGTATGGTAAATCTTCCCTGAGCTACTTCGGGAATGTCTCTTCCGCGATCGACAGACCACTTTCCGTAATTGCGTTTTATAATTAAGGGCGGTATATGAGCTCGCTAATTATATTATTGTAAAACAGCGTGAACCGCTTTCAAGGCCCGATGAGACCGGAACTCGTGCACTCACGCATATCAAAGTATTCGTGAAATCTCGCAGACAGGTACGAGATGGGAGGCCACGAGGGGTCGAGTGTCGTTCAACGAAGAGAGAACGGCGTTACTCTTCGCTTCTTTTTCTCTCCGCTCGTGCCCGCCGCGTCGGATCTTAGATAAATAATAAATATTGGCGAAATCTCAAGTAAAATAATCATCGCTATCTGGAGATGATTCATATCTTAGAATCTGATACGTCCGCACATATATAGAAAATAACATCCGTGTGTACATTATTTATTGATCACTATTGACACACGCGTTTTGTCTTATTTATCGTACAATTATAAGATTATCTCTATTTGATGAATTATAGTTTCTTTTTTGTTTCATTTACGTAAAGTAAACCGAAGAAAATCAAACGTAAATAAAAAACTATAATATTAAACACTTTCAAAGTAGAGAGACAGAGAGATGTCTCTTCACAAATAAAATTAATATCAATTCTATTATATATTAAATGTTATTGTAAAATAATCCGTGTCAATTAATAAGTGATAAATATTATTTCAGACAAATAATTCATTCTGCGAGAACGAGAGACGGGCTTCGAAAGTCTCTCGCGCAAGAGACGAAGGTACCTTTTAAGGATTAAAACGAGGCTACGAGGATCGAACGGGCACAGCGCGTCCGAGTTTTTAGCCGGGTCCGCCATACGATTTTACTTCGTCTCTCCTTGTTAGCACTTAATTAACTTACCACCGGCCCGACCAGTCTCCGAAGATGAGACGAGAAATTTCCTCTCGCGCTCGTACAGTCGTCGAGCCTCGAAACGAAAGAAAAAAAAAAAAAAAACATCCTACTCACACGGCTTGGCAGCATCAATAAAACGCAGTACCGAGAGTCGCGTGCTTTTCCAGGAATCCCGTAGAAATATTAATGAAATATTAATGCGCGACACCTCGCGCCATTAGTGCCGACGCGAAAATAAAAAAAAAAGAGACACGCGTATGGTATAAAGTCGCGGGGGCCTTCGCATGCGTCGGAATACGAGATAAAAATATTCCAGAAAAGTAAATGACGTAGTTATTTTCAAACCGAGTCGATTGTGAGATATTTGAATGGCATAGTTATTATGTCATCTGTCTTTATACCGCTATATCTAATCGCATTTTTTAGATACTTAATACATATATATTTTACTGTCATAAATACTGTTTATAGTAAAAAATCGAAGAAATAGATTAATTTTTTTTCAATAAATTTCTTGATTTTATGTATTACCCATATTTAAAAATAATAAATAAATTTATCTTATAAAAACATTATTCTATTTATTAAAGAATTGTATTTTAATGACATCTCTAACCTCGCTTGATTGTCCACGTGCAAAATCAATAACTACGAACGTCTCTTTCATCGAGCATCACCGTAATGTGATGGATAGTGCAATAAATTCAGAATCATCTATCATCAACGAATATATACATTGTGTTCGCAAGGTATCACGCGTAATTAGCGATAAACAAAACGGCACGTGTTAACAGCTTCGAAATTTTACTTATATAGACACTCGCAGGCTCTGTATACTCTGCATTCAGAGAACGTATATATACGTACAAACATTCTTCATTCTTGATAAAACTGAAGAAATACCACTGTTGGTTTTGATAACATAAATCGGTGACGATCATAACACACCGCAAATACGCATTATACATTTTGACGCTAACTGCGTCAGACGAGCTAATTCGTATTTGTAATTGCGTTACTGTACTTGCACTATTTGTGTCATTATAGCGCGCGATTTGCGAACATTAATATTATGCGTAGGTAATACTTGCACGCGACAATATATTACGTATATCTATCGTTGACGGCAGATTATTTCAGTCATAGCTAAGCTAACAATTAAGTGATAAACGATTAAGTACATGTTTTTCTATTAAATGGGATAATTTATGCATATTTATAATTTTAAATTAGACAAATATTTAGAAAGAAAAAAAACAGACATACATGTTCCACTGTGTTTCTCAAGGAGTTAAAAAAATTTATATATTCTATGTGTACACACAAAACAATTATTTAATTTTATTATTATTTATCTTTTTTATATTTTATATTAGTTTAATTATATATTAAAGATCTTACAAAAAAAGATAATTGCTTTTCAACCCCTTCACGTAAAATAAAGTTATATAAATAAAGCTTTGAAGAGCTAAGAAAACCGACACCAAATTCATTACACAATCCGTGAACAAGAAAACATTCTTATTATTTCTGAGACCTATGTATAATTTCTATAAATAACTAAATCGATATTAATTATCTCATCGTATAATCATTGTATTATATTTATATAGAAATAAAATTGACCAAGTAACCCCAATGTAAAAAAAAAATACGGAGCTGTGAGTTACGCGATTCTTCAAAAATGGGCGGCAATGCGAGTCGATTTTATGGCATCTCTACGTTTCTTGCGAGATGCGGGACTAGATGTGAATTGATTTACCGTTTTCTCGACTTTAAAATTAGCAGCGTGTCTTTATTTATCACATTCGCTTCTTTTTTTCTCCCGCGTCGCTGAAGTAGCCGACGATACACGACTCGTGTGTAAAGCCGCGTTCTCTCAACCTACATATCCTTGCATAATTAAACAAATGTCGACGCATTCGCGGGAAGCTCGGCGAGTGACGAGAGCCAATTGCGAGATAATTCATTTAGAAAATAATAGACTGAAAGAAAAAAAAATCGCGTTGTTTAAAATTTGCAACATTTTAGAATTTAGAATTTAAAAGACAACATCAAGAAATGAAAGAGGAAAAAAACTATCATTGATAACACAAGCCCTTTCGCAGAAGGCTGATCATGTCAAAACATCAGTGTAGAGAAGATGCAGTGATTTTTAAATAAAGATCATAAGAGAGTACGAAGGCTCTTCATAACGAGGATGAAGAGTACGACGGCGCGACAGTTCGCGCGATTCATATACGGAAGATCGAGATCGCTTATCCGGAGGTCGAGCATGTAATCTGGTTTTAGCAGACGCCCGCGAAACGCTTTGTATTAGCCCTGCACATATAGACACGTTCATTCCGCGCGACAGAAGTTTGACGACAAAATATTTGTCGTTCAAACAGCACCCGGGTCCTGGAAGTCCCCTATGCCACATCCAGTCGCGGCGCCGCAACGCGGATTTCGGCAAGTCTCTCTCTTTCTCTTTCTCTTTCTCTCTCTATCTATCTATCTATCTATCTCTCTCTGTGCCGCGAATGACAACAACGCCGTGAAATTAAACGCGACGCCACCCCTGACTTAATACCCGGGGATTGAAACCGTTATAATTCCGGTAAATTCAGACTTCGATAGCGTATAGACATACCAGAATGAACTCTACGTTCATTTCCGACAATTGACGAATAGAGTTCGCAGCGCAATACTTTTTCAGATTTAACGCGACACGTGTATAAATTGACACACTGTTTAGCAAACTTCTTTCAATGATACGCAGATACAATCTTGATAAAAACTTAATGAGTATAAATAATAAAATGAGCTCTAATAAGTTTTCAAGTTGTAATTAAATCAAGGATACATTCGTTGCAAATAAAATTTTAGAATTATGCTGCAGGTAAAAGTTTATAAATTTATAAATTTTTTACATAAATATTTTAAAATATAGAGATTAATTATTTATTAGACGATTTAATGTATCACGAAACTTATCCTTATTTTTTTTATTTACTTCGATCGTTTTAATGTTCAATTTCGACGATTTAAATATAATTCGGAAGAGAACGCGCGCATTAAAACGATCGAAGTAAATAAAATAAGAATAAGTTTCCGTGATATCTTAATTGTCTAATAAATAATTAATCTCTATACTTAAAAATATTTGTATAAAAAATTTAATATTCATCTTTCATCTTAAAATTTAGTTAATAATATTTTACATCAGGTCTTAAATATACTTCTTTTTTTCTTTACTCTTCTAGATAACGAAAAACAAAAAATTGTTTTTTCTTTTTTTCTGTCACACGTTTTATTGTTTGCCCTTACTCTTATCGTTATCATTAATATCAGTCTCCTCAAAATTAAGCCCCAATTGTATTTCTTACACCTTGCAATAAATACGATTGACAGTTTCAGAGTTCTTTCTCTTGAATAATTTATTCACCTCCATTATCTACCATTTCTCGTTCTCTCTGCAATCTTCATTTTCCACATAAAATTCAGAAATTAAACCTACACGCGCGGATTATATAAAGTACCGAATATAAAAGAAAAAATATAATTATAAGCTATATAATTCCCTTCTTCTCTCTTTCTCTCTTGAATTAATCGCTCAAATACATTTTCTTTTTACGAAGCGATCATGGATGTAAAATACTCGCGAGTTCTCGTAATACGTGGTTCAATATTAAAACAATTTTTTAATTTTTTAATTTTTATTTTTCTCGCATCGCGTCGCGTTATTGCGACAACTCGACGATAACTCGTCTCGCAATTGCGTAAGTGCGTCCTGTCCGTACGCGGGCACGTGTCGTCGCGAGCAAATAGACGGTGTGCACTTGCCGCTACCTTGGTACCACGTGTTAACCAGACTAACCGAGATAATCACTCATTACGAGCGTTTAGCGTGGCCGGACACCGAGGTCTAGCGTCGCCGATCTTTTCCCATTGGCTCTACGGTAACGTGGAAGTAACGCGAATTGCAAACACGCAAACGGGTCGTTCTGATTAGTACCGCGATCTGTTTTGTTCTTCTCTTCTTTTTCTACACGCGTCGAGAGAGAATGGAAACGCATCTCTGTCTCCTCTACTGCTTTGACATTTCCATGTAAAACGGAATCGCAAAAGGATAGTGTTTAAATCGTGACGATTTATGATGAGAAATTTCGCTTAATTAAAATATAATAACGAGTAAAAAATAATTCTCGAATTTCTGCTTCACTTAATGTTAATACTTTTATTTGCGTAATAAGCAGAAATGAGTTTAAAAAATATTAGAAATATTTTTGTTATAGATTCTTTGAAGGATCAGCTGTTTCCTGAAAGGCTTAGCTTTTTATGAAGTTACATCTCTTTGTAGACCGACATTTGATAAAAAGTCTAAATTCTTTTGTAAAAAGGCCGACTTTAAACAAAATATATATATAATAGAATTATTATAACAATATTATAATTAATGCGCGCGTAAATGGTCTCGGTTAAGATATATCAATTTACAGTTTCCATAATATTATTCGGTTATTATCTCATAGAAGAGAAAGAGTCATATCCCAATGACGAGATCTTGCTTGATTAATCATTGTGTCGCTGAAATGTGAGATTGGCTAATGATAAACATACTTGGTTAATGATTTATTAATGATCAAATTAGCGATAATATTTCTTGTCATATTGCTCTGTCAATACTGTTACGCTAAATTTGTCCGCACGTGCCTATTTACTCAGTACATGTAGAGATAGGAGATACTATGTCTCGCCTAATTACTAATTAACGGTACGCTCTTGAATAAGCATAGGACCCGTGAAATTAGCATAATTAATACGATTGATAAATTTTTCTGCAATACATCTCATCCTTATTACAATTAGTATATAATGATATAATTCGCGCAAATTTTATTGCTCTTGAACTTTTACGTTCAAAAGAACGAACGTATTATTAACGGATGATGTTGCAAATTTTAATCACAGACTCTTAGAAAATTACAAGGTCACGATCGTGATTTGCATTTTTACTTCAGACTCGTGATTCTCCTCTGATCTCAGTGAGATATTCGCAGGTATCTAATTGTCCCCCCTCCCCCTTATAATGATTAAATATATTCCCCTTCCGAAGACAATGTATCTGCATACAGCGAAAGAAAGTTGGCAAATACGATATATTTATATATATTATAGGTAAATAACATTTATAAATCCGCATCGATTAAACATCTAAACGCTCGACCGCCGCGTCGTTAAGTTCCATTGATCCATTATTAATTGTTCCGCAGTATTAAGCCGCGGCGATCATTAACGACTCGTTAAATCTATCGCCGCGTATTTTATCCGAGTGTTTGATGTCGTACTATCGGTTTTACGTAATCGCCCGTCGGAGGCAAACGAATTTCAAAAATTAGGACGTAATGCTGGAAATTGCAGACTGCAGAAGCAATCGAACGGATTATCGTTTATTTTCGATTGAGATCACGATTGAATCGAGAAAAAGGATATGCTACGACGTGATTGAAACGATTGAACAAAGAGTGCGAAACGATCGCTGAAATATTTTAAATCAAACTCGGTTGTACAACTAGTCCTTTTTAGCGCGCATTCGTTTTTTTGGATAATAAATTATAATGATAAATTATAACGCAATATGAATTATCCGCGTATTTTTAATAAATTCGTTATATGCATTTCTAAAAATTGCATAATGCATTAAATGGTTTGATATTTCAAAGTTATGAATTTTTAATCAGTTGAATTAATAGTAATAATAGACATGTTATTACATTTTTTATCATGTTAATACATTTTATAATAACAATGAAAATTAATAGCAATAATAAAAATTATTTTTAAATTCCTCTATAAAATAATTTCGTTCCGCCTAATATCTGTACCTGGCTCTTATACCTGAATTTGTATTATCAAAACCTTTTCGATTTATTATTTTAAATAATAAAATACTTTTTTCACTTAAAAAAGACAGAATAAATGCAAAATAAGTTATTGATAAATAATTGTATGTAATAACGATCAAAAATATACCGGTAAATAAATCGTTGAATTGAAAATGTAATAACAGACATATTATTACATTTTTATCGTGTTAATACATTTTACAATAATAATAAAAATTAATAACAATAAATAAATAATATTTATTTTTAAATTTCTCTATAAAATAATTTCATTGTGCTGACTGGCTCTTATACCTGAATTTGTATTGATATATCAGAACCTTTTCGATTTATTATTTTAAATAATAATTTTTTTTTCATTTGAAAGAGAATAAGTGCAAAATAAGTCATTAATAAATAATTATATAAAATGTAATAATGATTGAGAATATATCGGATTACGTACTAATCAATTAATTTATCGAATATCGGGAGACCGCAGGGAAGCATGCCGCACAGGTCAGACTCCGGACTCGCGAGTAGTCGCGGCGTACGTGGCCGCGTTCGCATATGGTCGCGGAAGGTCGAGTGACGTGGTCCCCAGTCCCGGCTGCGCAAATATTGATCGAAGTGTCGCCGTGACGAAAAATTCCACCGAACCGGGAATAAAATGTCCGCGACGTCGCGAAAGATGGCGCGATGCGTGACTTTGGAACGCATCTGCATACGTTTCGCGGCTCGAAACCGAAAAGGATCGGCGCGAATGATCGAATTTTAGCAATGCTAAAATTATACGATTGTCGCGGCGATGAGATAAATCGTACAATTCTTTAATAATTTCAATGTTCTCAATGTTTGCGATCGCGAGAATACGCTTAATTGATTCTCCGATACGTTCTTCAATTTTTACTTTATATCTGTAAGTTAGTTGACAAAATTTGTAAAAATTTTAATTTTGCACATATGTTTTTTGTAGAAATTATTTTTCCTCCTATTTTCTTTTATTAGATCTTGATTATCTCAATTTTATTTAATTGTATATAATTTTAATATGCTTTTATATTTAATTTAAATATTTATAAATTAATTATATTTTGCACGATGTAATTTCATTACATGTAGAGTAAAATAAAAATGTCGGTAAGTCAACATACCTCTCTTTCTTTACAATTATACACGGAAAATTATAACATAACACATGTTGTTTTTCCCTTAGAATGCATAAAAAAATTAACGGAGCAATATAACAAAATTCTCCTCATTCATAGTTATTTCAAATTTTTTTCAATTTATTTATTTGTGTTAATTTTCTTGTAAGAGAGAACGTTGTAATTCTCACGATTCGCAGCTTTTATTTCATTTAACTTTCTACCACTACATTATAATTAGAGAATAACAATTCAAATATAAATAATATATTAATTGTCAACGTCTATTTAAAACGATTTTATTTTAAAATTCAAGAAAACTGCTTAAAGAGAGAATTAGAATATATTTTCCCAATATATAATATTTTCAAGAATAAAAAAAATATGCTTTTTGTCGTTTCGAAAAAACGTTAATTTTCATCTTTCGTCATTCATTTTCAAATGGAAAATAATCGTATTTACATACCTAATCATATATGTATATGTATTTACCTATAAACATCTTATCTAAAAACCTTATCCAAATCCGTCATATTACGACATCAAGTCATTATGAACTGGAAACAACACGTTTTATTTGTGGTCAGCCCTTATCCAGATCGGCGTCGAGCAAGACATTTTATCAGATCGCCTCTATTGGCGTCGTATCTGTCTATCGACGGGTTTACATTAGATAATAGAAACGACAAGGACACAGACCAAGCAACCTCCTTTAACAACTACCCTTTGCTCCGTCGAGAAACAGGTGGCAAGCGCGCAGCATGGGGCAAGCACGCGCCCAAAAGCCGCCCCCTCATCTCTAAGAGAACCGCGGTGTACAACACCACCGTGGGGCACCAGGGGGCCACAGCTGGGCACCGTGTAAATGCCCAGCCCCTCGAGCTCAAATGCATCCCCCGTATGGGCTACTCGAAAAAAAGACACGCATCCCCTGCAGAGCGAGCGCGGCTTCGGAAAAGCTTTGTGGGATCTTAACGCGTCTAGAATCTATATGGGGATTCCCAGATTTACACGAGATCAGTGCTAAGCAGTTCTCAGTTTTACGGTTATTTCAGGGTCCGATTTTATAAAAAAAAAAAAGGCAAGTTAAAACTTTTGAAAAGATTATTTTCTTCCAGAGAACAGAGAGAACGAAGAAAAAGAAGAGAGGCGAAGACGAATATACAGGATGTTAAAAAAAAGGGTCACTTATTTTGAAAGCAGGCACTATTAATAAAAACAGAGAAAGAAAAGTATAATTATTATGGCTCCTATAATTAATATCTTTGCAGATATAGATATTTTTATTTGTGCCAGTAAACAAAAAAAAGTACAAAAAAGTAACAAAAAATCATATCCATTTCCCGGAAATAATAGGCTTCCATTAAGTACATGTGTTCATTTATTAAACTGCATACTTTCACAATTTTATAGCTCTCTCCTTAACTATAAATTTAATTTTATTATAATCCAATCTCTTTTGTGTATTGCATTGTAAAGATAATACAATCAATAAAACAAATGACAAGTAAATAGAAAGAGCCTATATATCTTCGAAGATATTAATTGTAGAACTCATTTTGACTAGCCTTGTCTTTCACGTTTTTATCAATACTATTTTCTCTCAAAATATATGATCCTTTTTTTTAACATCCTGTATAAGAAATGTATCCTGTATGAAGGACGACAATATTTTATCATTATATATTTATATATATATATATGTACGTACAAATATATTTTATTAGTACAATTAATATTATCAATATGTAAGAAATATATCGTGTGCAAAAAACAACAATATTATTAATAATTATATATATACATATAATTATTGTAATTATTAATATATATATACATACATATATTGTATATATATTAATTATAATCATAATTTATATATATATATATAATATATTAATTATAATTAATAATACTATCGTCCTCGTACATACATAACACATGACACGCGACAATTTCGGGAATAAGATTGTTCATGTTAATCCAAACAATCTGTCGCCGACTGTGTGCAAAGTTACTTAAAATATTTGACCATCAAGGATCGAGACGTCATTTTTGCAGTTCTGCAATTCGCGTCTTTTCCCCCTCGCGTGATCCGCAGCTTGAATCTGAATACATACGCGATGTGCAAATATGCGCGATATTACTCGCGCGGTATTTATTTTCGGAAACTGTGTAATTGTTTCGCATTTTCACGCTCTCTGTAGGATACATGTTTTGTACATATTTACACATTTACATTGTAATTACTCACCGCGCGGGGGCGGGCGCCGCCGCGCCGGGGGGAAGGGAGGGGGGTCTTTAAACATTAAAAGAATATTTGCCGGGCACAAATGCTGATAAATCATTGTGCGTAATGCAGTGCAATCTTAATAATTCGAACCGTTAAATGAAGATTGTTGAATGCATAGCGACAATATTTTGAATCAACAGAGCGCGGATGTGCGAAATCGTAGTCGACGCACACGCAAATATACACAATGTACAGCGATAATGGCATGCTTACGTGTGTATCTGCGGTGTACAAGGTTAAATGCAATATTACCATAGAAACACCGAGAAACAAGTGTTCGGAAAATCATCGATGTAATCGGAATGTAACACCGGATTAAAGTTGATCGGGAGATTAACCTTTTCGATGTGCTTCGACCCCTATTTCTTTCTCTCTCTCTTTGCCTAACGTTCTATATTGCCTCAATTAATATTAACAAATTTATTTATGCATTTACATGTATTATGGAACTGAATTTTTCAGTCTCTGAAAATATTCCCTTGAAAGTATTATGAATTTATTTACACATGCGAATAAAGAGAATACTGTGCAAATATTTGTAGTAAATGTGTGCCGCAGCACATATTTAGAATTTTTTTAGCGCGATTTTTTTTCGATGAAAATATTTTCATTGAAAATAAAATATTGTCGTATTATTTTCCTTTTCCTCCGGATTTTTTTAAGACCTTGAAGTTGATGCAGATATTATTTAACATCATCATTTATTGATTTTCCATATTCATAATTTTTCGTAATTAAAGTCAATCTTGACTTAAATAAAAGATAAAAAATATTCTATTATTAATTCATATCTTCCTAAATGTGTATAAAATATTCTGTAGTTTTAATACCTCTTTTCCATCGCAAGAATTATAAAAAAATTTAAATCTTTGTTAAAAAATAAAAAAATTTAAGCTTGTAAATAGAGAGAAGACTGCGAGAGAAAATTTAAAATGAGTAACTAGTCTTATTGTTAAATAAAGTCTTTATCGGGCTTGCAGTATTAAGATTGCAAGTCGCATCTATGCTCTCTAAAAATCGTCGCTATTATCGCAAATCGGCGATAATGACAGCGTCGGGAGATTTGAAATCGGTATCGCCGCGAAATAGGCGTAACCCGGCTACGATGTTAATCGCATTAGCGCAACATTGCGCGATAAATCAGATAATTAGCGGCGGTTAAGCGCATCATAAATTGGCATTATCAGAATCGGGTGTCAGCATTTTGACACGGGGCGCCACGCGTTGTTTGGCGACGCGTTGCGGCGAAGCAGCCTGTGTACTTAACAAATCTTGCGAACACCGAAATTGTTGATCGTTTATCAACTATTATCCTGCCAACAACGCGGTTGTTGTTTGCACTGCAGCGTTTCGATGACGCCACGAAAAAATGTTCGACAGACCGATTTTTTTTCATCAATCCCGAACTTTCATTCCCTTAACAGGACACTCTCGCAAAAAAATCTCGTAAAATGCAATCAAATTTATCGTAATATAACGTAATGTATATAATAAAAATTGATTAAAGTTGTAAGAAGATATTTACACGCACTTGTTGCATAATATACGAACATATTCGGATATTTATATTGACATTATTGTCTCTTTACCGAATTAACAGACCACTGCGCCTATGTCTGGGACCATATGTGAATATTAATGATGTGCAATTCTATGTATTGTGCAAATACGTCAATTCTAATAATCATAATGAGTTAGGCAAATCAACTGAACCTTTTAGCTTTATACACAATTTGTGAATAAATAATAAGCGCTTTGAAAGCGCGCTTGCAATATTTTCAAGAGTTTGAAACGTTCCCACGCATAATCTGTATGCGTTTAACAAGTCTCTCCCTTCGGTTCGGACTCCGAAAAAGCAATCGCCTTCAAGCACGGCAAAGTTAATCGCGACACGGCACTAGTCGATGTAAACTATCCTTCGATGATACTTCTCTAAGTCCTGAGGATATTACGAATCAATTCCCCGAGGCGATCGGCTCTCTTGTCCCCCTACGATTCCCACAATTTCCCATACGCTTTACACCGGCACGTCTTTAATGGGGTCCTCGTTGGGGTCGGAACACTTCTATGATCGATAAAATCATATGTCGAGCTTGCGGTTTTTATCCGCTAATTAATTACGCGTTTAATTACCATTCGGTACATTACGAATTGAATACATTTTCATTTATAGTAGAGATCAGGCTAAAGATCTCGTTATAAAAAAATTGGAGCCTTATTCTCGCGAAGGAAAAATTTAAAAATAATTTGCTGAGAATCGAGGTGTAAAAAGAGTTGCGTTTAAATTGAAATACTCGGGCGTACTTAAATGTATGTTTATAAATTCGTGGCCTTACATTTCAACGTTTACTTCCTTCTGACGTTTCAAGCAAAAAATAATATAATGTTACAAACAGGGACCCGGACCGAACCGGAACCAAAACCGATAACCGTTCCATAACCGTTTTTTTAGTAGAACCGAAACTGTAAACCGTATTGAAATTCTATTAAATTTATAACACCGGAACCATAACCGGACCGTTAAATTATTTTCGGTTTACGGTTCTTTTCGGTATTTTTTTCTGTTTTTGCGCAAATGACGGAAATGTCATGATAACTGTCTCCTCGAAGTGCAATTATAATTATTTTCTAAATATTCTGAAACGTGTATGTATTATCGCAATAGTGATAGCAGTGAGGATATTATATTTTCCGTTTTTTATATATATATATATATATATATATATATATATATACATATATAAAGTATATATAAATTATATTACTTTAAAAAATTATTAATTTTTATGACATATGAAAATATATTTATATATGTACCTATCTATATTATATATACCTATATCTAAATATATTTTCATGTATAATATAAAGTGTTGTTTATTTATATGTCATAAAAATTAATAATAATTTTTTAAAGTAATATAATTTAAAAATTAATTAGAAAAATGAAAAGTAAAAATTTTTAAAAACCGGAACCGTAACCGAAAAAATCATAATTTAAACGGTTTCGGTTATTTTATTTATCAAAAAACCGAAACTGGAACCGGAACAGTTATTAAATATTTTATTAAAAGCGTAACCGAAACCGAACCCTAATTTTGTTTCGGTCCGGATCCCTGGTTACAAAATTGTATTTTACATTCATCAAAAAAGTGAGAAATTATTTAGTTAAATATGTGTTTAAGTACATATTTTTCTTATATTACTCTTCTCTTAATCTTGATTTCATAGAAAAATATTTGTCGATTATATATCTTTAACAACTGTTATATATAAATCTTTTACATGTTAAATGTATCTCTCTATATTTATATTACTGTGGTAGTATTTCCATACAATATTAAGTATTTCAACATTCATATATGATACACATATACATATAAAAGTAATTAATAATTTATATAGAAAATTTTTATGCGCATTTTGCAAAATATCATTTTTGTTTTGCCAAAATTATTGTGTAATTATCCATTACCACATTTATCATTTTTTAAAGAACATATTCTAGTTGAAATATTTTTTATTATTTTTCATTTACATTTACAAGTTCACACACACACACACACAGACTTATAAAAGTAATATTCAAACTAATTAATATGTCAAAAAATAAGAGTTGAAAGTAAATAAATTTTATATTCAATTTTCAAACAGATGTTTAAGAAAAAAAACTAAATAATCAATAAAAAATATCTTTTTAAATATAAATGTTGAAAAAAATAAAAATCAAATTTTTATCGAAAGAATATAATTTAAAAATTTTTTAAATGCGTAATATTGAGATATTTTATAGTTCCATGTGTGAATATCAATTATACTTTAATATTTTATTTAAAAAATTTTAAGTATTTTAAAATAAAATTCGATAAATTTAAAATATTTAAGAAGAATTTTATTAACGCGTTAATATAAAATAGATAACTAATGCGCAAAGATAAACAACTAATTAATTTTATGGATAAGTTACGGATAAGAAATAATAAATTTAATTGTAAATTACTCACAGTATTGCTTTGTCGCTGCCCGATGCCTCTCCAGACTTCTCTTCCTTCTTTTTTGTTCGTCCTTGGTTGCTTCAACATGGCACTCGCGAATACACATATATGCGCACTAAAACAGAATATAACAATCGACATTTTATAACATTCGTATTTTATTATTACAGCAGAAGAACATGTAAAAATTAGGATCGAAAATCGCGTGAATATATACGCGAAAATACGATATACAAATATGTGTAATTATGACCGTATCTATTAATTAAATATATCGTAAAATCGCTCGATTTAAAATCAATTTGTCATGTATTCGCGATGTTTCTTAAATTACCGAAAAATCAGTGATACGGCATGATTAAAATACGATTAAAACTCAACACGCCTAACCTTACAAACACGTAATTTCCGCGAAATCAATTAATTATTTTTAATAAAGTAATAAATAAATCAGACGAAGTATCTGTATATTGATAAATAGTTTATGAACTGTTGATCGCGATAATCAATTAATCGCATAAGTTAACATTAATTAATTTTGATAATTAGAAAATAGACGCGTTTGATAAACGCGTTCGATATACGCATCTGTTAATACTTTTCGCAATTAAAATAATACGACACATATAAAAAAATGATACGAAATCTCTCGTTCGAGTCTCGCCAGGCAAATAAAAGTGAAAAGAGGTAAGACAATTAATTCGTTACCTCATCGCAATATACATATAACGCGTTAAATAAATGCAGATAGGTTAGGTATGCAAAATATTCTATATTTTTGGAGGGAAAATTAGTTTATGAGAGAGGATATAATCGAAGACAGAAGAATTGTATTGATGAACAGCATATATGACACACTTACTCGACGTATGAAAGTCGTTGATTGAATAACAATAATCTTTTCGTTTTTCTGCGCGCCGATCTTCTATCCCCGGTCTTCACCCTTCGCGATATCTTTTCAGAGTGAAGTGAGCCGCGATCTACCACTCTACTTCCCCCTTCCGCTCTCTCTCTCTCTCTCTCTTTCTCCCATTACGGCTCCGACATACCACATACCACGCAGGATATACACAAGGACTTGTCATTTTATATTTATAATAGTTATTACTAAATGAATAATATATCACAATCTTTCGATATACTTTCGTTCGATTCGGCGATTCTCTCGTTCTTTCGAAAATATTGGTCACAATCTTATTGAATTTAATTAACAACACACGATACATATTAAAATATAAAGTCTTTAGTTAAACAAATAATTATCACATCCGTAAATATTGCAATAAAATGATAATTTTTATTTCCAATCTTCGTTTTAATAAACAAAAGTTAAAAAGTTTCAAATTAATAGTAAGATTAATAATAGAATTAATAATAAATATTTAAATAAATTATTTTAAAATATTTCTTTAATGAAATTTAAGTTCGAGTGTATCTTACATGCCGCTTTAAATTTTTCACCAAGTTATATACATATAATAATAATTTATAAATCGTTTTCCAACTAAATGAATAATATATCACGATCTTTCGAAATACTTTCGTTCGATTCGGCGATTCTCTCGTTCTTTCGAAAATATTGGTCAATCTTATTGAATTTAATTAACAAGACACGATACATATTAAAATATAAAATCTTTAGTTAAACAAATAATTATCACATCCGTAAATATCGCAATAAAATGATAATTTTTATTTCCAATCTTCGTTTTAATGAACAAAAGTTAAAAAGTTTCAAATTAATAATAGAATTAATAATAAATATTCAAATAAATTATTTTAAAATATATATCATTAATGAAATTTAAGTTCGAGTGTATCTTACATGCCGCTTTAAATTTTTCACCAAGTTACATATATATAATAATAATTTATAAATCGTTTTCCAACTAAATGAATAATATATCACGATCTTTCGAAATACTTTCGTTCGATTCGGCGATTCTCTCGTTCTTTCGAAAATATTGGTCACAATCTTATTGAATTTAATTAACAAGACACGATACATATTAAAATATAAAATCTTTAGTTAAACAAATAATTATCACATCCGTAAATATCGCAATAAAATAATAATTTTTATTTCCAATCTTCGTTTTAATGAACAAAAGTTAAAAAGTTTCAAATTAATAATAGAATTAATAATAAATATTCAAATAAATTATTTTGTAATATTTCTTTAATGAAATTTAAGTTCGAGCGTATCTTACATGCCGCTTTAAATTTTTCACCAAGTTATATACATATAATAATAATTTATAAATCGTTTTCCAACTAAATGAATAATATATCACGATCTTTCGAAATACTTTCGTTCGATTCGGCGATTCTCTCGTTATTTCGAAAATATTGGTCAATCTTATTGAATTTAATTAACAAGACACGATAGATATTAAAATATAAAATCTTTAGTTAAACAAATAATTATCACATCCGTAAATATCGCAATAAAATGATAATTTTTATTTCCAATCTTCGTTTTAATAAACAAAAGTTAAAAAGTTTCAAATTAATAGTAAGATTAATAATAGAATTAATAATAAATATTTAAATAAATTATTTTAAAATATTTCTTTAATGAAATTTAAGTTCGAGTGTATCTTACATGCCGCTTTAAATTTTTCATCAAGTTATATACATATAACAATAATTTCGTTTTCCAACTAAATGCGCAATAATACACGAACAGACGAGTGAAATGAGGAAAATCGTGATACATTATTCGCTTATTGATAATTAATTTATATTCAAGAATATACTCGGAGAATATTTCGTATTCATTTAGCTTGTAATATGCTAAATACTTCGTGGCGACGACAAATTAAAGATCACACGGCTTGCTTTAGCGATGCATACATAACACGCTATTGTTTATACGCGGTTATCTTGTTGTCATTCGCACAGTGAGACTCGAACAAGAAAATTTGACGTAAGCAGCTCCGTATAACATCGTAATAATCCTCGGGAAAAACACATATATTTTAATCTATATTACAATTACCGATTAAATAATTAATAAACGTACCGCAGCAGATATTTCGCGCGATTAATTCATTTAAAATAGTAACAATACATCGAGAGAGATTTCACGGGATTAATGTGTTTGGAAAATACACATTTCGCACAATACTCGATTTTAATTATATTTTCTCGGATGATACATCGCGTCTTAACTAGTCATTAATTCGATTTGCGTAATATATCGCGCGGTATCGAAGTAAAGTCACCGATATCCATATATGCGATATTACTCAGTATATTTTAATGTTTATCAATCGCGTATCTTAAGTTCAATATTTGTAAATCATTTTTAAAACGCGTATTTCGCGACATTTATTCGGATGGAAATCGGTCATGCGAACAGTCGGCAAACCTAATTACGAATTTCGAATATTACACAGTTCGCGAATATTGATTTATAAATCGTATATTTATTCACACTTGTATGTTATAATACAAGATAGTAATTAGTTATCATTCTATCATCATAAAATAAGACTGCGTATCATTTGTTAGCAAAAGATAAATTTCAAGGAATGATTGACGTGATTTCTGTGTCGTTCTTTTATTACAATATTGTAATAAAATAATGAAGTAATATAATAAAATACACGTGCGAGTAACATCGGAAGTGTCATGATAAATAATCGTTATATTCTGTTGATTAGTTTCGATTATATTAATTTCGCATTCGATCATAAAATCAACTGTTTTCACAATTGAGTACATAAGTACCATATTGAAACAATCAAAATTGAACTAGAAAATAGAAGAAGGAACAGGGAGGCATCGAACAAACCATATAGAGTGAGTAATTCATAATTTATTTAATTCATTCTTTGTTACTTCTTCGCGTTTGTAATGTATTTTATATTATTGCATAATATAATGCGTATATATATATATATTTATTAATAATAAATAGATTTATTAAATTATATAGTTTTTTTCTTAAATGTTTATGCAAAACTCAAATAAAATAGATTAAGAAATTATGTGCAATAATTATTTCTTAAAATATAAATTTATAAACACGTTTTTTATAATTTGTAAATACTTGAATTGCAAATCAACATTGTGCAATATAATTCCGCTGTTGCACATCGTATGGTTTTAAATTAATTATTTATCATAGTCCCCAAAAATAATAGATTTGCGAAAACTGTGTAGCGAATATATAAAACATATTAAATAAAAAGAACTGAAATTGAATTTGATCACGAGTTATAAACTGATAATGCAAAAACTATCGTACAATAATCACAATAGTCAAATGTATATATCCCAATCAGCAGAAATCACAATCGATTACTTGATCAGCAAATAATGGCTATTGAATATTCATTGTCTTTCATACTCCTAAATTATACATATATGCTCGCCAGTTTGCTTTAGCCTTGTACTGTTATATGATGACAAATATCTGGCTTGGCCTTTTAATTCAACATTCATGAATGATCACGAAATATATTGATCAAAACGCAGGTGTGAGCACAATTACATATGTCTTCTAGTCTTTTTTATCGTTATAACATATGTATCTAATCGTACTATTCAAGAACTATTTATCCATTTATGTATGATTTATTGTGTATCATTTTTTTTTACATTATCTTTACCATCGTATATAAAATATTTCGGATTGTCGATACTCTCTATTTTCTCTCATCAATCATTTTTTATATAACAATATTAGAGTTTAAATTAAAAAATTAAAAAATTCTATACATCTCTTTGTGATCTCTTCGTTTAAAAATATTTATTTTCAATATAAAATTCGATGATAAAATTCGCTATTTTCTCTAACGTTCCCCAAGAGAAGACAAAACGGCTCGTCACTTCGTTCCCAAAAACTGCATCCGCTGCACTTTGTAATTTCCCAGTGCTGTCCCGAGAAAGACGAAGGGCGGCACGTGACTTACCCCATCATCGTGGCACACCGGCACGGCGGCGGTCGCTCGGAATGTTTTGACAGGGTGGGTGCGTCGCGTGGCGCATAGCTGTTTGTAAAACATCGCCGGCTCCTTTATCGGAGACGATATTAAGCGGCGCATGGGTCACGCCGGCCATTGTTCGCATTGTCGCGACTCGATTGGCGAGGAAGAAGGGTGGCAATATATATACGAGAGGGTGGCATTGTCGACGAGGTGCCGCCGTGATTTTCCTGTATCCCGCGTGCACGTTAATCTAATTGAAAATAAATCCCCGGTAACCGAGACGCGGCAGCGATATAACTCTCGCCATCACTAGAATGGCTGACCAGTAGTATTCTTTGCTGCAGATCGGTATGCAGTCAGCATGGTTTTTTGAATCGAGGATCAGTGAAGTCACAGTTGTCTATATTTTAAGTTTCAATCAGCACGATTAAACCCCCCATTAAGTTTTCCATATTTACAAATTTATAGATATCTAAATTAAATTAAATTAAATCTAAATGAAATTAAATTTAATAAGTAAATTAACAAATTTACTTATTATTTAAAAAAAAAGGATAGAACGTTTTATGAAAAAAATAATTTAATTTTTTTTCATATGAATTCAAGTAAAAAAATGTATAAAAAAATATTTGATTTAATTTAATAAATTAAATTTAACAAGTAAATTAATAAATCTTTATTAAATTTTTAAGCAATCAGTTTCGGTAGTATATATTTCAAAAAATAAATACATTATTAATTTTTCTCAGAAACGAAATAACTTCCCTTTCGATTGTACAACATTTTCCGACTTATTTTAATAATAGAAAAAAATGTCGTTAAAATAAATGATACTTTGTTATCCTTTCCGTATGAGAGTAGAATGGAATGAAGGAATTTCTCGGGCAAGAATAAATTTCAGACTCGGTCCTCCGAGGAGGATGCGAGCGCATAATCTGCGCGCGATTTATACGATTCGCAGGTCGAAGCGGTCCGCGACGTAGGTAGTTCGTGGAGTATCGCGAATCGTCACGCAACGAGGGATGGTAGACGGTGTCTCTGACGAGGGGTGGAAACGCGGAAACGTGACGGCTACGTGTCCCTATTGTTTGCGCGACGAAAGTAGGGACCCGCGGACGCGCGAGCGCTTATTTACACGGGACAAATAGACAAACAAGGAATTGCCGCGCGGCTCACCGCGAGCGCCGTGCATCAAGCTCATTCGGAGGAGTCTTGCGATAATTAGCGTCGATAGGAAACGAGAGCGAAACTAGGTGGAACGGGGCAAATTTATCGATACAAATTCATCGACATTATGTACATAATATTCGATTTTTTTTTTCAAGATCATGCAATAGATTCAAGAGGCAAATTCCAACATGCTTGACTGACACATTTAATCCTTTTTCGTTACAATATTTCTCAGTTGATTCATAATAATTGATATGTAACATGTGATTTATTTGCGATAAAGTTGCGCATTTGATTTACGCGTAATAATTTTAGAATAATATTTCGAATAACATTTCTATTTTCTTTCATTATCGCGTCATTTATTATTTATATGTCAATTTCTTCCATATTATGGATCACACATGTAGCGAATAAATATCAACAAAAGCATTTAATTAGATTTATTATGTAAAGCTCGTTATATCCGCATTTGTGAATAATAAAATAAATGGATAGAATGTGTTTGGACAATTAAACATAAATTATTATTATATATTACAGGAAAAGATTTTATTATGTCGTTAGTTTATCGTCAGTTTATCATCATAAATGTTTCTGAATTTTATCGACAGCTACGAAGAAACATTTGAGATATATTAGCGGCATTTATTTGCAATTGTTTGCCAATAGCTTTTTTCCGTAAGAGAATATTCACAAATGTGAATCAAATTTTATTTTATCTGCAATCTACGAAATATCGCTCCCGGATCTACGCAAAATTCACCGAAGTCGCGCAAATTTATCATCCATAAAATGTACACTAGGCATATTGACGTAATATTCAGTTAATAAATCATCTGCTGTAAAAAAATACGTCCATATATGTACACAACGCCGTTATTGAAATTATTCGTGTAGATTTTTTACCGATATATGTGCTTCCTTGTGATTGCACTCAAAATATTATGGCTATCGGTTTCCGGGAAAATACCGAATTAAAAATTTATTGGGAAAAATTTCTATTAAGAAAAATCAATTGCTTTTATTTTACGTTTTATAGAGTTCCCTCGTCATTACTAAAAATAATTAACTAATTCGAATTTACGAAGACATGAATTATAACTTTTTTGGCGATAATTTTTTCATGGGGGAAGTGTCGGGGATAAAAAAACATTTAAAAAATTAGTATAAAAATAAAATAAAATGGCATATGTATGTAACCTAAATATCGTAATGTTTAATCGGCAAATCGTAATGTTATCGGTCACTCCTGCGTGCAACCTCGATGATAATGGACTAACATTGCAAAGTAAATAGTTGCTCATTGCTCCTTACTACTGGGATTAAATCTCTCTGCATGATGGAAAGTTCCTTTCTCTCTTATCATTTCGTGTTATCAAAAACAGTTCGCAGAAAAAGAGAAATTATAGAAAAAGAGAGAGAGAGAGGAAGAGAAAATCTATCTTCTATCTGCCATGACCCATATATACATATATTGTACACACATAAATCAGAAATAATTCATTTAATTTTCCTACAATTTTCCAACATTAATCGTGTTACGTACAAAATATATATTAATCGTATTGCAAAAAAATAAGCTATAATTCAAAAGTTTGAGAAATAATCGATTCTTGAAATTCATATTAATAATTTTTCGAAATAATTATTTCGAAAGTAAATGATACTGCAACTTGAAATTGGAATATCCGCGTGAAATCTTTCCAAAGCCGTCTCGCGCAAGCCTGACTAGTCACACCGAATGGCAGGGCAACGGGGTTGGTTGCAGCGCATGCCACGGGGACTGAAGTCTGTTTGCTCATGAAATATGCAGGCATGCGCCCTCCATAACTGCTGAAACTTGCGTGCAACGCCGAGGCTACCGGGGCTACGGGATTTTCCGTCCTTCCGTGCACGAGGGAGGACCATTTGCGAGAGGGCAACACGAATACCGGACGCGAATACCAGACGCGAGAATCAATTCCTCGGTATTAGAACATAATGGGGCGAGTACGCGCTCGATCGGATTGGGTAAATAAGAAAAATGTGAGAAGAAATATGTGCGAGAACGAGGCGTCCCGCATCGGAACGATTTTACGTAATTTTCAAACTTATATCTTTGTCAACCGAATTGTCCGCCGAAATCTACCTCAACAACCAATTTTCAGCTTCTGCGTAAAAACGTGTATTTGATATAAAAAAAATGCTGTATCAAAAATAAAAATTTTAGTTCCTAAATAACATTCATCTATATCATTCTATATAGTAAAATAAAAATATTCTTTTGATAAAACACTGTAACTGTTGCAATTTACCGAGTGCCGAAAAACTCATACGAGTCACAGTCGACGGAAATAACTTTTTACATTGCAAACTTCTGATGTTTGAAATGAAGCAAAGTTCGAAGTATGTCCGGAACAAAGACGATGAAGGGGCTCGTTTAACGAGTATCTCGCTAACGGCAACATTCGCTAGCGTGACTAGGGATCGTCAAACTATTTTCATTAGTTAATCAAACTCAATTTTCGCTTTTAGACTCTGTCTTGACCTGCTCAAGCGCTAAAGTAAGGTATACAATATTATAAGCTAAAATAATAAAAAAAAAAAAAAAAGATAACGCTCAATGATGAAATATTTCCACTTAAAACGAAAACATCTCTAAATATGTGAATACATTTTTTTCACATTACGCGTATATCGTTCTATAAAAAGATAAAGCGACGAGCATCTCGCGAAACATTGGCAAGTACTTGTAGCTTATTAAGGAAGAAATCGACGCGAAAAAAGATTGAACCAACGAGATTTTCGCCTTCTTATTTCAACGATTGCCGGCGCAGTCGGCTTAATGAACGTAAATCGATACCTTCTGCAAGAGAGAGAAGTACCGTGTGAGGGCAAATACGGTTTTTTGTTACTCGCGCCCAGGAGCAATGGTCAATATTACATCAAGAGCTCCGAATTGATCGAGCTCTGTACCGCGTACAAACATTCCCTTTGCCGCTATAAGCTATGCTATTTAAACAGAAGTTACAACATCTTGAGCTATTTTATCATCCATCGAATGCTCGAAAAGTTTCACGAACCAAAAATCATATTTTCCAAATATGATATTCTCTCACGCTTCACGTCATTATCGCCAAAGTGACAAATTAGAAAGAATCAATCGGAAATATCGGGAAAATATTCATTAATGATTCGCGAGATGTCGCGAACTTTTTTCATCCGCCATTTCAATCCGAGGCCGGAAAAATTTCGGAGGCGGAGAGCCGACGTTTCTGTTCATAACAAATATTTCACGTTGCCGGCGGAAATTGCCGCTTTCACGGAACACAACGGGGGCCTCGATGGCTTCGGCCGGATAGAGAGACCGAATAAAACGGCCTTTCATATATACGCGATATCGCGATATCGCGATCCCAACCGTGGGTTAATTGCGATAACCTGTCTGGTGTAGCAGCTAGGGGGTCGTGACACCAACATATGCCGCGTCCTCCGGGGTTAAATAATCCGGCGTGTCGCTCGTCTAACTTATGCACAAACGTGACGAGCTTTCGTGCGCCACGTAAGGTCGTAAAAAGGTTGGCAGGTACACACCTTGGCGTGTCAACCTGGCGAACGCGCCAACATCGCGCCTTTCGCGCCATATGCCCTCGAGGTGCACCAATCTGTGAGTTGCTTGCGTTTCGATTGTTCCTGAAGGGATAAAGGGGAGAGGAAGGGGGGACGGTCAACGCGTCGTGTGTTACGTGGGTACACAAACGATCAAGATACCAATATCGTGAACCGGTCACGAAATGACGTAAGAGTTAAAAGCAGACCGACGCCTCCGAGAACTATAGTGTTGAAAACTTAATATACGGAGAAAGAGAGAAGAGGAAGTTCGATCGAAAAATATCATAAAACTTCGCGAACGATTGACGACAAGGTCATTAAAATCAATTTTTATCGAGGTTCCAGAAAACGAGATTAAACTCACGTTTAGCTTTAAATGTGTCTAACTTTTAAAAATGTCATATGCAAGTTGTAAACGAAAAAAATTCTCTCTCTCCTGTGTTTCAGAATTTTTAGAACGTATACAATCTCAATTTGCTTCTTTATTCGATATACATCGAAAGTATTAAAATTTGATATAATTTATAACAAATTATCTTGAGATATTTAAACGTGTTAAACGTCAAAAATAATTTCGAAAGATAAGAGACGCGATTTTGCTCGAAATGAATCATTAAAAAAAGAAAGAACTCTTCTAATGTCTCAGAAAAGATATATAAGGAAGAGTCGCAGAGTTCATTCTTGATTCTTTTTCCGGGTTGGCTAAGCTCTCGGCCGATGAAACGATAAACGCATATTAGAGCGGACCGATAGCTCGATAAGGTCCAATCGATAATAGTCGCTCGGTTGGCTGGCTGGATGACTGACTGGTCGAGTATATACATATATTGTATATAACGTACATAATACATAAGATCTCTCTTCCTCTTGCTCTCTTTCTCTCTCATACACGTACCACTCCTCCTCTATCCGTCTCTCTCGGTCCGACCGGTTCAACCCACGTAAGGGCGAATAAGACTGAGTAAGGGGTAGTAGGTAGGTGGTATAGATTGAGCAAACAGCGCGTTTATAGCGCAGAAGGGACTCCTCTGAATTTTCTCGACACGATCGCGGCAGTGCGGCTCTCAAAAGAGAGAGAGAGAGAAAGAGAGAAAGGGAGAGAGAAAGAGAAAGCTGCCTCCTCGATTATTGAGTACACCAGCCTGGTTATCGATTGCTTGCCGTTGAGCATCGTTTTCGCACGGGCCCAAGTGAAGAAGCGTAAGACTCTAATGGTCGCGAAATTAAACGCGCGAACTTGCAAACTCTGTCGTTATACACGTGATTGCGAGAAGATCCTTTTAATTATTTTATTTTATTTTATAATCACGTCTCGTACGTTTTAATCGCGATTAAATACGGTTAATTATATACAGAATGTCGTAAAAATAAGAACAAAAAATGTTCTTTCAATTCTAATATTCAGAAATTAATTTTATTAATTTTAGTAAAAAAGCAATGTTTGGCAAGTAGCACAGTTATAGCTCGCAAACTGAAAATTAATCAATTTTGTTTGTTACATTAAAATTTTACTATAAGTGATTCTCGAATAAATGAATCAAAAATTAAATTAAGCCAACTCTGTTGAAAAATATATAACAGCTAAAAATAAAAAAAATATATATTTTTAGAATATATATCTTTTTATTATTATTTTTATAACAGATGTTTAAAAATGTAAATTACAACTGAGTACATTTTTAGAGAATTAAAAATTATTTTTCCGCAAATTAATCATTTTTCACGCTTATTTTCTGAATCAAACTTTGAGAGACGGATTTTGCTTGACGCATAAAAACGAGACCTTGGCGGGCTTCGCTTTTGCGGGTTAACGAAAACCCGAGAGCGAGATAGAGGAGTTCGTAGCTTCAGCACGAGACGGGTTCACGTATGTAACGTCGTTTCAATTCGGACCGATGCTTTGCCCGATCGGCTACGGTCCTCATCGTCCGCGGATGAACGGGCGGATGAATCTTCCTCCTGCCGCGGAGAGAGAGAGAGAGAGAGAGAGAGAGTAACGTCGTAAAAAATTCATTACCCACCCGAGGAATCGATCGTCGAGCCCCGTGTAATTACGTGCTCTTTACACCACGCGCCCGCTGCCTCGACGACCGGACGTAATGAGAATGCGAAAAAAAGTCGACGACGAGACGCGATCGGGCTCCTCTGTCTTCGTCCACATTGCATAGAAACCGTGTCGACATGGCTCAACTAATGTAAAAAAAAAAAAGAAAACAATTGCGTCGACTTGATCAAAGAAATTTAGATAACAATTAGGCCAAAATTTAATTTATAAATTTAACGAATAATTTAATAAATAATTAACAAATCAATGATTAAATCACTAACGATAAGTTATTATAACACATCAGATTATTTTCAATTTAATATAAACAAATTTAATTTTGATAGAATTGTAATAACTTTTTGTTAGATTAAAATATGCAATTCTCTTTCACAAAATTATTAAGAAAATGATTTATTTTATTCATTATTATTTAATCTTTCTTATTTCCCTATTATTGTTCAATATTCGTTTAGACAGTGTATGTAATATTAAAATACATATCTTGATACCGTAATATTTAAATGGAAATGAAGGAAGAAAGGTCGAAAGATTTGACGTTTCGCACGAGGCATGCTTAACGTTAGGAATGTGCATTCTCGAATATGCTGCCATTATTTCAACTCGGAACGAATCGCTAATTTTGCAGTGCGTTCCGCGATTTATACCCTTTAGCTCGCGATTTGTGTGTGTGTATGGATGTGTCTGCGAAACACGAAAGCTATACGCGATACTGACAGAAATGAAAAAAAATATCGAAAAATACATCAATTTTTTTCATAATCTGTATTACATTTTCCAATCCGATTGACTTCATCAATTGCTTAATATCTGTCAATTTTTATGTCAATAGTAAATAAATGTACGAAAGAATGTCTACATATTTTAAGCTTGCAATGCGCAAACGCAGGTAGATGACGTGGAATACAGATAGTGTTTCTGGAAGAATTTGACGATGGAGAATATTGTGTCGTTTGTATCAAGAGAAGAGAGAACCACTAACAAGTGAGAGCCGCCAGGATGATTCACAACAGTTTACGCCTTGACGAGATTATAATATCAGTACGCAGGCTTCATATCTCTTCTTGCCTATCAGTATCTCGCGAAAGCCAGGCATGAATTTCGTTGCGTCGTCGCGAAAAATTAAATATGACTAAAAAAGAATGTTGAAGATTTTGTCGTCTCAGCATTTATTTGCGCCTTTGCGCAGGAAATCTCTAACTTCTCAACACAAAAATATCAATTGAATTTTTTTGCTAGAAAAATCCATTCTTTTTTCTTATAATTAAATTACTTAGTCATTTATATATTTGCAAATATGCATTTTAAGTCATGCAAAAAAATATTTTAACATTTTGGATTAAGAAAACACATTATCTTAATAACGAATAGACTTTAATTTCGAAGTAAAGCATTTTTTAACATAGAAAATGCCACGAGTTTTTTTGTATATGTATAAATAAATAAATATATATATATATATATATATATATATATATATATATTCTGCAGACTTATCGACATCGGCACAGTTTTGTAAAATCTTGGCTAAGTGTTTAGTAACCGCTAATTAATCGTTATCGATATCCGGAAGAAACGATGTCCGCGAACGAAAAGAAGTTTTCGAGCAGTTTCCTAATCGAATCTCGCGAGACTTGCTCCAACGGCGCACATCTAGGGACTGCTTTTAATTAATTGTATCAACTGCCGTTGAAGGCAACGAGGTGGACGTGATTTGACTAACGAGGCAAATTCTTAAATTAACGAAGAAACTACCCCGGCCCTCTGAAGCTGTGCACAGACCCCCCCAAACCCTATCTCCTCCTTGGTGTCTCTTCGTCTTTTCTATTAGCCGCTCCTTCACGTCCATCGGCTCTCATCCCTGATTATTTAATTAGAATCGATTCACGCTCGTTTACTTAATTCCCTATTATTTCCTGATTTTGATTAAGTAAACTCTTTAAAATTATTAAAAGGGGTAGACGCGAAGAGAGAGAATATATCTCGTATTTTATATTTATCATTATATGCGCATTATAATATATCTTGTCAATCGAATAATTCATTCTACGGGGCAAAATGAGCGGAACCGTATGTACTAAACCTATCCATTTTCAAATTTAATTCGGGATTACAAAAGTCCACTCTTCCATAATCCAGTTTCATTGGAAATATCCCAAAGCCCGAATTATATGAGATTCTCCAAAAATCAATCTCCGTCCGGAAATAAAGTTCGATCGCGACAACGCGAAAATTCCTGGCAAAGTGTAATATACACTGTCGTTTGAGGGAGGAAGGGAGGATGGGTAGAAAAAAAATCCCGGGAATTGTTTTCCGAAGTAATAAATTCTGTGCAGAGAGAGAGAGAGAGAGAGAGAGGGATATCTATGATATCTCCGGCGGTAAATTCTCCGTCTGAACATCGAAATCCGGCGCGCCTGTTATTACGGAATGAAGAAAAACAATTTCGCAAAGTGTAATAAATCCCGGGGGATGCACAGACCGGACCCAGGTCTTGTGTTGGCGCGAATGTAAATTCCCTCTGCCGTTGTGAAACGAAAATTCTACACTTTAGAACGGCGCACGGAATGTTTCGTCGTCGGATATCTTATCGTCGTCGGCGCAACGTGCGTTATCAGGTAATGTATTTATGGGGTGGGATATGAGCCTAGAGGATAGATATCGCGAGTTCGTAAGGCTGATACATTTAGCGACGACGCACGTATCGTGAGAGTGTATATGGTGAGCCGAAAACATATAGTGAGATTCATGTTTCGAGAAAAAAGGAATCGTTTTTTTGCGAATCTCTTTCGCTCGAATTATCTCATTTTTTTCTGGCCGGTCTATATTTTCACGGATTTTCCTCACATTGGATAAACAGAATCAAACATTCTCTGTTGTTGCTTCGAGTAACATCAATTTTATATAATAAATATATTTAGGCCTTATTCCTTGTAGAATCGCGTAACGTAATATATATAGTTTTGTATAAATATAATGTTATCCAGAGTATCAGATATTTAGAGACACCCTATATATACGATAATGAAATCCACGGATAAGCGTAATATCATTACATGTTACATGTAGAGCGTGTTATTTATGGAAACGAAAGCTACGCCCTTTAAGAGTGTCGAGATATTTCGCCAGCAATTTCACATTCTATAAACGAGACGGTGCGTAAAACGTATTAGAGATATAAAATTGTAACACACAAAGAAACAATATATCTCTCTTTCCAAATGTTACGCTTACGTAACGTTTTATTACGCAGTAATTCACGTAACGATATGCGACAAATAATCTATTAACAAACATATAAAAAAAATCTGTCTTTTAAAGTTAGATCAAATTTTAAGAGAGAGAGAACGAGAGAATATTTAAAAAATACATCATGCTAAAAATAAAATAATGAAAAATGTTCACTTTGAACATATAATTTTTCCGTAAAAGCGAATTTCTCCATTTTCAGACGAATGCTTAAAAAAATATTTTAATCTCATACGACAAATATACATATAAATAATATTTATATATAATCAGTCATTTATTCTGAAATATTTTTAAAAAATAGAAACATATACACAGTTGGAAAATTGATGTTTTCTTCTTAAAAACGGTTCTCGTTAAAATTTTTGTGTTAAATATTTAACACATTCATGTGTTAATTTAACATATTACTGTTGTGTTAATTGAACTCAAATGTTAAATTATTAAAACAACAAAAAAAAAGTGTAAAAATAACACAATGTGCATCTATTTTTAATATTACACAATAAATATGTTCCGTATTATTAGTGACAAGATTTATTTGTTAAAATTTACAGGAAAAAAATGTTAATTTTACTTTATAATTTAAGTAGGAATGATAAAATGTAAAATTAACAATTTTTTTAGTTAATTTTTACATTAAAACTGTGTTAATTTAACACAAATTTAATTTTAAGTTTACTTGAAGTTTGCATTTATTTTATGTTGAAATATTAACACAATATTCGTGTCACTATTTAACATATCCATATTATGTTAAATTAACACAAAAATTTCTGTGGACCGTTTGGAACATGTGATATTTGTTAAATTTAACACAAATTTTTCAACTGTGTATGTTTAAAAAAGTAGACATATATTCATCGGAGGATAAAAATGGTCTAATCGTGGTATAGGAAGAAATGATTTTTTTTCGCTTATTGCGCGACCATTGGCATTTTTAAAAAGTGGAACAGCTCTCGTGTCGCGGCTTTACATCAAGATTATTTATACAGTCGCAGCGACACGGTCGAAAATTCGAATTTGGGTAGCTCGTCCACGCGTCGTCACGGGATCACAAGTGCATACCACCGACGGGTTTACACAAGTGTCTCGCATAGCATTAATTGGTCCTCGACTTCAAGCAAAGACCCCGATAAATTTTGTTTCAACCGGCACCGCCGGTGATGCGCAATTGCTCCGACAATGTGCTGTGACATTGAGCGACTAAATTTACACTCCGATATACAATTTAAATTTTATTTTGTCTAAAAATCATATTATCATAATTACGAATAGAGTAATTAATAATTGTCATAAATTTTATATAATTAAATAGTCACTATAATACAACAATGTGTGTAATATATTATAAAATGTCTTTGCACACAAATATTCTACTTTAATTATACTATAAAATAAAATATTGAATAGTTCACGTTTTTGAGAAATTGTATGTGTATAATAAAAAGAGCAAATGCTAAAACACAGAAGAGGATTAAACAAACGTAAAAGATATGTTTACAGTTTTTCCTAAAAAGAAAAAAAAAACAGATTGTATATTTTTTCAAATATTATATTAATTACACATTTGCTCTTGCAATCTCTTGGGTACACAATTATTTCAGAGTATACGCGATTCTCGCGCGACTCGTGAAAGGTGAACGATCGTCGTCAGGCAAAACGTCAGGCGTCGAAAACACCACGATCGGCCAAAATATTTAACCTGCGATTAACCGCTCCTCCCGTACACAGAATGATTCAAGAATCAAATACCGAGAGTCAACCCGTGGGATAGACTGGGTACATATTGTACTCGAATACTACCATTCTGCCTACATACGAACCCAGACAAATGTATACGTGGCGCAGCGTCGCGTGTATAACGACAGCATAATAGTAGTTACACATATACACACTACCCCAAGAGGGAAGCGTGGAAAGACAGAGAGAGAGAGAGAGAGAATAAAGGGGAGCAGAGGGCAGGAAAGGGATATTTCCTAACAGAAGTGAGAGAGAGGGAGAAAAGTGGAGACACGAGAGTGAAAAGAAGAAGGATCGACTCTCCTCATGAAGCTAGAGAGAGAAATATACTCTGAAAAGAAAAAGAGGGAAAGGAGGAGAGGGATGGCGAGCAAGAGAGACAGGGAAGGAGAGAAAGAAAGAGAGGGGAGAGAGCGAGGGAGACTGGAAAGAGAGAAACGGTAGAGATGCTGCTGACATTGCTTGAACATATTTGAGTTGCTCCGCTCATGACCAAATATTTATTTATTTGCTCGGTAATACACATTTGTATTAACCGCGTAGCGCGCGATTCGAGGCACGTTCATTCAGATTTCCCTCGCAAATTTCGTCGACCCGCCGCAACGCGCCCGCGTCTAATTGGCAACAGCCCGCGGCCACTTATCACACTTATCGCACTCATATCGAACCTTATATACCTGCCACCCCGGTCCGCACGCGAGAGACTCTGCGTCGCTCTCGAGATGCGAGAGAGTTCTCTTCCAGCGACGCATCTCATTATTCGCGTCAGATGTGTCCCTTACCTTTTTTTTTTTTTTTTTTAAGATCTGGTATATAGCTACTCTTTTAGAGGGAATCAATAAAAATTGATTACAGAGTGACAAGATTTTTTCTCATCTCTAATAAACGCTCACTTTTTGCTCCTCCTTCTTGTATTTAATTGATGATGCACTGAAAGATCAACTGATTGATTCCTTCAGAGAGATTTGATTGTTTTCAATGTATGTATAATTGAAACTCAGTGACAATAGACTAATTTAAGAAAATATAATTGTAATTAAAGTGGCATCAAATGGTTATATAAATTACTAACAAAGAAAGCACTTTTCCGCGCATATATACATTTCGTTCAATTGTGCAAATTTGCCAGCTTAATAAACGTAAAGATATCAAATCGATAATGTTTTCATATACAACATTATGAAAATAAATATAATTATTTTCTAAAAAGATTGACTATCGACAAAGTATAATGTTAGTGGACAAATTTTCCGCGCCCTCTTGTAATCTTATCATACTCTCGCAGATATGCGTAGCGAAACAAACATGGAAAGTGCAGAGCTCGTGGTATAGAAAATCGTGTCGCATCCCAGTACAATCGAAATGTATTATATTTGCGATTACATGTATCAATAAATTCCTTCGGCGTTCAATATATTCCGGCCATTTACTTTACTTTCGCCTCTTTTCCGGACCCGGAAAGATCCTCGATATATATATATATATATAACATTTCGATCGCGTTCCCGGCTGCAGTTCGCTGCTATACCATTATTTGGCTGAACCAATCTTTACCTTTGATACGAAGCGGTATAAGTGGAGGGAATTACTGGAACTGGCTGTTTGAGTTGGAAATATTTGGAGTGACGCTTCGTTCTGCCGAAGGGTTTATTGAATTTTGTTTGGTGATATTGTAACTTCGCCTGCTTGACATACGCCGGAGTATCTCTCAATCACTGCGCTACATATATGCTTCCGTGTGTTTCATTGACAAATCAACCAGATTTCTCCTCAATTTTATCGAAAAATGAGAAATTGCTAAGAGACGTGAGATATAAATTTCGAGGATCGCGAATATTCTGAACCTTGCGCAAAATAAATTTCTCAATTAAATTTCTCATATAAATCTCGATTAATATTAATCACTCTCATCCACCATCTTAGTACTTGTGTATTTATTAAATAATTTTCAACTGTTATCACATATTATATGATGGTGAAAAAAATATTAATTTTAACAGAAAAATATTAGTATATACCGAGTCTATATAAAATATATATGTATATATATTTCGCAGAAAAAATCTCATTTAATGGAATCTGCAATATTTAACAATGTTATATCTGTTGACATTGTGATACCGAGATAATTCCAGGTGCAAAAGAATAACATAAACCGATATCTATGCATGTACACTATAGGTTTATCTGAAAAATTTGTTGGCTACCGATTGGCGAGTCTTTTCGAAGCAACACGCTTCGATCCAATCGAACGCAATCACATGTACGTAACGATATTATCGGAAAGTAATGTAGGTCAGGCGCAAACAAAATGTTGCGTACATACACGTGCGTCTGTGTGTATTTATCGATTAATTATCAATGAAAACTATACAAAGACGGTATAATCTCCGATTATATACCCCCCGAGACGCCATAAAACTGCGTCTGCGCCCCGGTACGCGAACAAACGAGAGGTGTCATCAGCATTTTTATCTGGAAGGGGTCAGAAACCCATTATCGTGTCTGGGAAAGCCGGCAAATACGGCAGCGTATCATTGGCTTTTCAAACCTTGAATGGTGATGTAGAGTGCTGTCAAACGAGTCTAACTGTTCGTTAACAATGACGTCTTTCCTTGTATTTTGTATATTTTGTAAAATAGATTTCTGACAAAAAAAAAATATAGAAAATAAAGGGGAACGATCCTGGATATATTTTAATGTTGAAATTCTCTATCTACTTAATTCTGTGTGAATAATAAAAAAATAAAAACCGCGATTGTCCGAAAATTTCGCGCTACATGCGGTTCAAAATTAACCGTACATTTATTCAAGGGCTTCGAATAAAATTGGGAACACCTACCGGGAAGCTGGGAGACGCGGTTTCGAAACGCGCGTGTACCTACGTGCCCGTGATAACACGTACGTCCCGATTACCCAGGTTACCAACGAAATCACGTTTCCGGAACGGCGAATAGACGCGTTCGACGATTTGCGAGTGTTTCCTCGGAAATTTGCGCCTCGCTTCCTGGATTCCATACGCTTTCGTTGATACGTAAATATCGACTCCACGTCCGCCGAAGGAAGTTTGCAGTTCGCTACGATTGCGTTTCCATGGCGAAGGAGCACGTTGGACGGTTATTAAAATAGATTATCGTCGGATTATCGCGACATTCCTCCCTTTGGGTCTCGCTATTTTTGTACATTGTTTAATATGCAATAATATTTATTTTGCGATCGATTAGTTGGTCAGAAAAAAAAATATTGTATGACGAAAATATTTTGTTTGCAATTTGAAATTAAATTGCGAATTAAAAATATCCCATCTATATTTTCATACAAAATATTGTGTATCGCGTCTAAAAAAAATGAGAGGGTCTTATTTCGAGAAACGTGAGAGAACGAGAGACTTCCTCCGTCAGCGAAGCATCGACTTAAATGCCGACAAATAAAATTGAGTCCTCTCTAAATGTATCCGGGTATCAGCAACCGGTGCCAACAACGCGGATCGTTTTCTGAATGACAAAACTCGTCCTTACGAAGTACTCCGTTACACGATGGCTCGCGCCAATGTAACCCCGGGAGAATCTCTCGACATCGATTTACGGGAGAGCGAACTGAGACAATACTCCCCCGGATGCACTCTCTCGACTCGACTACATAGATACATATAAATGTTTGCGCGAACCGAAAAATACTTCTTTCTCCTTTTACTTCGTGTCTGAAGCGAGAGAAGGGAAAACGGTCCTCCCGGATGTTGACGAACAGATATCCGATAGACTTCCGCCCCTCCCCCTCCTCTGATATAGGACTCGAATGAAACTACGCCATCGTCCTAGAAAGGAAACGCATTTCCTTTCTAGAGGAAAAAGGGAAAGGAGAGAAACGAGCGAAAAATGGGCGAGAAACATTAGTTAGCTTACCCTGTAGTTCTTCCGCATCTCTCGAGGGGTAAACAATGAGTCGGGTTTTTTTTTTTGCGGTTTGCACCTTCGGAACGAGATGACGACGATGACGACCCGGGCATCGTCGTCGTCGGCGCAGGTGTATCGGCAACGGATAAGCAAAGGGATGAAGCGAGGGATGGGAAGAAGCTGGAGGGACGGGGTGAAGGGAGCCGACAAACACAAGCGGGGAAAGAAACGGAGAGAGTACGAGAGCTTGGAGAACGTTAAAAGCCGGCCGCGGGGGTGTCTATTTGCGTAGATCCGAGAGATCGGACAAGTGGCGCGGAGTTCTGCCTTTGTCGGACTCCGCCGGCTCTCCGTGGGTGGCTTGCGCTCTTGTCTTTACCCTTCGTTTTGCGTCCTCTCCTCCCCCTGCCCCTCCCTCTTCCCCTTTGACCGCCGCCATTTCGCGCAATTCTCTCATTCGTACTTCGTCATTAATATCGTGTCTCTCGCGATATGCACGAGAATCTAAGTTTTTTCCCTCTACTTTAGATCCTCTTTAATTTTCAATCTGACGTCTGCTTGATATTTTAAGCAACCGGACATCTGTATTGAAACCGTTTAATTTATAGTTTTAGCGAAAGCTCCTTGTCTTAAACTTGTAAATAAAAAACTGTTTACCGTTTATTTGAAGTACAAAGTAAAATTTCTGTATAAATTAAATCTATTGACATTTAGAATCCATAAACGCGAGAAAATTGAAAATAAAAAAAATAGGAAAATAGGAAAAAAATTTAAACCCGAATATATTTTTACATTCAACTGCGGTTCAACATATCGCGCACGTGGAGAATTAAAAATATTATAAAATAATAAAAACATATTTACAACTAAAATATTAATTAAACAATGATATAGTATCACATATAATTTTTATATATCCATATATATCTCGGAAGATTATAATATCATATTAGATGTTATTATGATAGATGCTATTATGTCTTTTTCGATCGACGAATGAATGAAGCAAGTGTGCTTCCATTTGGACATCAACCACCCTTTTCTTGAGCCATCAACTTCCACTCGAAATATTGTCTCGCGTGATCCTCTTAGTTCTTCGAGCTTTCTATGCCATTGTTACTACCAATGTACTTCTTCTTTCCATTCGTCTATCGTCCCATGTCGACATTTAGGACATTATGACATCATGTGTTTAACAAAACAGGTAGAAAAACGGAACGTATACTAAAAAAAATTGAAAAAAATATCTGCCACGATATCTAAATAGAAAAAAAAAAAAAAAAATGTAGCCAGCAACTGGCTAAGAATTCTGATTAGCTAATATTTGATCAGCATTACTGCTTTTTAATCAATGCTTATTTTAATAACAACTAGACAAATCTAGTTCAATTTCTATTAAGCAACCATTAATCTCCCAAATTTTTCCAATCGAGTGAAGAAATTAAGAAAGAGTTCACGCTATGCATGAACGTTGCTTCTTGATATTGACACGATAAATGTTTTCTCTTTTCTTTTTAATTACAAGCAACAAGCGTCCATTTCATTTAAAACGGAATGTCACGCGTAGTCACGAGAACTTAAGAGATTGATATTGATTGGTCCGTTTGCTAAGAATATACAAGCATCAATACATAAAGCCGAGTGTAAGGCGATGGTGGAACGCAGCGTGTTAATATTGTCACGGAAATTACACAAAAGGAAGCATGCCGGAACTGTATATCTCTCGACAGATCGATCGATCGAATCTCCCCGACAAAGAAGATCCGGGATGTTGCGATTCTTGTTCACACATATTTGTTCAGTCAAAAGTCAAAAGATAATTTCTTCCCCCGATAGAAAAGAAAAAAATAGAAATAATTATATATATTTCTTTCATTGAATCTGTCGTCGCACAGATATGTCAAATTAAATCGTACAAAATCACAAAATAATATGACGAATTCTTGATAAAGAAAAATAATAAAACTGATTACAAAATAAATGAAAATCGTAGAAAGAAAATTTGATATAATAATGCGCTCTATATAATAACGATTTATAACAAATGTATCTATCTCTTGCTCTCGCTCTCTTTCTATACATCTCAAATATGTATCGACACGGAATAATAACGTAAAATTTTGCATTGAATTTGCGGTACGTATACCGACATATTAAATAATTAAAATCGTTGCTAATTAATAATATTTGCTAGGACATACTGAACGCGAATAAGTAAAATGCATTCGTGATTATTTGCATAAATTATGTTTACGTGAAATATGAGGATTGCTTTGAAAGTCAATACTTGGAATTTATGGCGCGGGACTGCAAATTACATCGCGCAACATAAATCGAATTACTCTCTAGCCCGGGACACATATCTGCAGGTTACGCCAAGTTCAAATATATCTATGTCTACCGGGCAAACATTTTAGATCAATGCACGAAATGGTCTTGACAAAGGGCAACTAATTACGTTAAACAACATGTGAATATCAGACATTATCGATTCATTGAATAACAAGTTAATAGTAGTTTATTATTAACGCGGTCAATGATCTACTATCGGTTATACAAACAGCAATTCTCTCCCCGACGCCGCGATTAAACCGCTATTTGTTCAATATTATCGCACACCTAAGTCCGCTAGGATTGTCCGAGTACACGGATAATTAGGATTAGAATGTACAAGCGTATGTCGATAAAAAGTATTTTGCCGAACGCCAAATAAACATCCTTATCAGAGCGTTCACAGTCAATTTACACTTGTAATTAAACGTATATGTAAAGAATAAAAAAATCTCTCTTTAAAAGACAATGATATATTATGTGTGAAAAAATATATATATTAAATAAAAGTATTATTTAGACGTATTATTTTAGCGAGAAAACTGCTATTATTTTTTAACAAATTAACAGAAAATTTGAATAATAAAATAACGCATATTTATATTGATACCATTCTATTTCGATGATAAAGAATTACAAATTGATAGAGCATTCGATTGGGTATCTTCCGAGGGAAGGAAGAAAAATGTATCGCGCCTAATTAAGGGATCGTTGTGCAATCTTTGAAATGCAACACACTCTTGAAAATTACGAAGAGAAATTTTCTGTGGATCCCCTTCCGTCCCGAGGATGCCCACTTTACTTGCGGTATTTTCGGGGAAATGGAGAGATAAAGAGACGAGAAAGTGTGGGGAAGGCGACGAAGGAGTCGGCAAGAAGGCCCACTCGAAAGGCCGCGCTCATATCGGGCCCTTTCGACGAAATGCCGAACGTGCCGCTATTTACCCAGCAACGAAGATCAAACATCGGATCGTGCCCGTTTCCCCGTTCCCGTGGTACTTCACGTATACCTGATGAGGTGAGATACCGGAGAGATCCTGTAGAATACGCCCGCGCTCTCTTGCGGTTTTACGCGTTTACCTGAAAATACTACAGCGCAGAGAAAAAAAAGGAGAGAAAGAGAAAGCGGTTTCCACAAAGGAATTGCAAAAATTTACGAGATATATTACGAGAGATATCTTTTATCGCTGCTTAATCCTGGATATGAATCCTTTTCAAGAATCTACCGAACACAGTTGGAAAATTTGTGTTTTCTTGTTAAAAACGGTCCCCGTTAAAATTTTTGTGTTAAATATTTAACACATTCATGTGTTAAATTAACATATTGCTGTTATGTTAATTGAACTCAAATATTAAATTATTAAAATAACTGGAAAAAAGTGTTAAAATAACACAATGTGTATTTACTTTTAATTTTACACAATAAATATGTTCGATATTATTAGTGACAAGATTTATCTGTTAAAATTTACAGAAAAAAAATGTTAATTTTACTTTATAATATAAGTGGGGATGCTAAAATATAGAATTAACTATTTTTTTAGTTAATTTTTACATTAAAACTATATTAATTTAACACAAAATTTATTTATTTTATGTTAAATTATTAACACAATATTCGTGTCATCATTTAACATATCCGTATTATGTTAAATTAACACAAAAATTTCTGTGGACCGTTTGGCACATGTGGTATTTGTTAAATTTAACACAAATTTTTTAACTGTGAAGTACCGACTTTCGTGCTGTACTAAAATAAAATTGGGTCCAATCTTTTGGGTGTATTTGGTAAATATGTACGTCGAAGTTGAAAATGTTCCGATAGCACGTGTTTCTCGTATAATTATCGCAAATTTACGGTAAAACTAAAGGATTCAATTGATTAGCACGCTGATGATACTAATTGCGCTACGTCGAAACGTAAGATTCGTCTCCGCGATGTCGTCATCCCGACGGATGTCCTTCATTAGCGGAAAACAAAGACTGCATTATTTCTGATGCAGACATACGGCGGGACGCTTATAAGGAGACGGGCGCCAGGTACAAGACGAGTTATCACTATACAAACACGTGTTATCGTCACGCGAACTCGGTCTTGTATCATTGTCGTCGTGCGATGAGAGGATCGAAAAAAAAAAAAGAAGAAGATAGACGGGAAACGCGATAGAGAGAAGAGGAGACGGATTTATTTGTTTCACTAAAACAAACTATAGGTAATTCATCAAAAATATATCTCTTCCGGTTTCGATAGAATGCGGATGTATCTCTCTTTTTATCAGTAGCTCCACGTATTCACTTCATCTTCTCTCTCACTTATCTCAATTCAAATTCAAGATTAGACGAGAGAGATTAGTATTATATATATATATATATATATATATATATCATTCGCCTGAATATCATGTGCCTTCGAATAAAATTTCTGGAGTCCGAATGCTGCGTTTCTCGGCTAAAAAAGAGTAACACGTTGTACAATCTAGAGAAGATAGAACACATCTTTATGCCGTCGGAAATCGTTATCAGATTGCGCAGATAAGCGGCATTACTCGCAGGGAAAAATAGCTCTTGTATATTCCTTTTTGCAGCTCCAATCGCACGTGCAACACGCATTTTTTATGATTCGAAAGAAGTCTCTTCTATCCGCTCAAAATAAGATTTTTAAAAATTGCAATTTTTATTTTTGCGTTAAATAGGTTATTCTTTAAATCGATAAATTATGTAAAATTATGCTTCTAACGATATATCCTTATATTATTATATAGCAAATATAAGTCATCTAATTTCTGAGAAAATATTATGAAATAAAATCCAGATATCGACAATATTCAGCAGTTAAAGACATATTAAAGTAAGATAAATAAATAATAAATATGAATAATAACGCGTGAATTTTGGGTTAAATATAAATATAAAGATGCACAATTTTTAGGGCTTCTTTGTGCAGCTATATAATATAAATTGCAATAAAAGTTTAATAAATTTGACGATTACGCAACAACAACGATTTCTATTAAAGACAGAAGGAAAGACTTCGGAAAACTCTGTTCTTTTCCTACGCAACTGGTTGCAGCAGTTGTTTCTATTGCGAAATCCGTCAGTCTCTCAGACTGTGAAAAGTGCCGTGTGTCGCGGAACAATGGGGACTAATATAGCTGTTTGTCACGTCGTGAAACGCCCCCATGGCCGATTCTAAGCATTCACAATCGGAGATCCGGCTTAAGATCGCACCGTTTAACACCGACGGGGTCAGCATGAAATGATCCCCGACACACGAGTGTATAAAACACCCCATGAAACCCCAACTGTAAGCGTCGTGGCTGCACCCTTAGAGCTACACCCGCAACCCCCTTCCCCTTCGCCTCCCCCGAATGTGTTTAGGATATCCGAAAATTATCGCATCGACGATAAAGTGCAATAAATCTTGCATCTTAATTTATTATAACTGAAGTCAATTAATTTCGCGAAGTATATCGAAAAGCAAGGAAATTTTTGGTATTTTCTTATATAAAAAAAGCAAACATAATCATGAAAAATCTTATAATTAAATTCGCCTTTTGTAAATTAAACTTTCGGCTTCAGACAATACAATCTCATTATTTAAATACAATTTGTTTAGAGCCCTTCTGTGCAGCTATAATATAAATTGCAACAAAAATTACTAAACTTGATAAAATATACAGACGAAAATATACATGAAGAATCAAAATATTTATAATCTTATTGCAAAATTGCAATAGAAAATTTATATAGAGACACTTAATATTAAACACCCACATAAATAAATTACGCGATAATCTTCTCCTCAATTTTTTTAAAAATAATATTCGTTGATTTTGTAAAATTATCCTAATTATATTATCAACATATTAATCAATTAATTAATAATCTTGCGAAAAATAAAATACCTCGACGGGATGTCGAAATAATCCAAGTGCATTTAAATCATCGGCGTTGCCGAATCGCGCGCGATGGGGTACGGAAAAGAAGGGACCAAAAGGTACACGGCAGAAGGGATCGACGAGGATTGTCCGAGGAATTAGCAGGAATATAGCAGCATTTAACTGAGCGAACGCGTCGGCCGAATTTAACGATCGACCGCCCTTCGTCGGGCGTTTTTTCCGCGCGAGCGATGATCTCGCTGTTTATTTCCTGTGCGAAAAGGATGCGTAGTCCCTTTGGATCGTGGTGAATCGGACATGTGCCCTATGATGTACCCTATTTTGCATACAAACTAACGGCTTCGGAACATCTATTTGTAAATGTGTTTTGACGGCTTATGAAGAGAGCTTGCTCGAAACTCTCGATAAATATTCCTATTTGCACGATATTGTAAATGTATTTAGACACTGGTGTTCTTTAACAAATTTTTTTTAAGACTTTGTGTAGTTTGCGAAATGATATCACTGAGTTGAGAGGCACGAGAAAATAAAAAATATCATTTTATATATATATACATAATTATTATTAAATATTGATATGAGAAAGATTTCGGATTTGAATTTTATATTAAAAAAAAAAACAGATGAATTTGTCTTATCTATTCGCGTATAAAGTATTACGTAATTAATGCAGAAATATTTTCTGTTTGCCGTACAAATATAACGGTGTATAATGAAGAATGCAAATTCCGCGAGAGCATCGCGGTTCGTTCGATCATCTAGCCTTTCGGTAAATAGGAATAATTATCGCATCGGCGTCGGATTAAAAGCCGGAAACGGAAATATGGAAATAATTGTTATTAAACGTAAACAGTGAATATTTTTAACGCGAGCTGCGCTGATGATTTCGGGGGACGGCCGATGATGAATTCGGGAATCGGGCGATCATCATCATCGCGTTATGCCTCCCAAAATAATCATCGCGCATTTCGCATCGCGATTATTTTAACCCGACCAAAATGTAGAGAGTCGGAGTATTTACTCCGCGCACACAAATTATGGCGAGCGCAAGTAAATTCCAGTTGCTTTATTCAGATTTGACGTATCGGCCGCAAATGTGACGAGATGAATCACACATTGTCCCCGCGTGCGATGATTAGTAAGTACGACTTTTGAATTAATTGTCATCGATCGATCGCAGTCGCTCGTGCGGCCAATTCGAATCCAATAGCGTAAAAACCTTTTATTTTCTTTCTTTTCCGGATCTCATCCTCTCTATATTTATGCACCGTTCATGTGCAAAGCTACAATTTCCCGATTATATTATATTAATCGTCGAAATATCGTTTCCATTTTTAATAAAATTAATTTATAGGAAATATCAATGACCGACGAGCTCGAAATATACTCTCGTTAAATCTATATATATGTATTTTGCAGGGATTTGCAAATTTCATAAAAAATATTGCAAAATCTACATTACATTATCGACAACAAGATTGTTGAAAAAATGTTTAATTTTTCTGTAAATGATTATCCTGATAAAATAATATAAAAATATATGATATGGTCATTTTTAATACGCCTAATATGCTTCAGAGAATATTTATTCGTAAAATAAAATTAATATGCAATTTTATGCGTGTGTTCCAGTCATAAGTAATAAGAATTTTAAAAACCCTCATATTCGCAAAAATATATTTCTTTAAGAAAGAAGCGAAAATCTCTTTTTTTCTATAATAAATTCTTTATATAATATTATATACTTCTTTATATAATATACTTTATCATATATTGCGTGTAGGAATTATCAATTAAAGGAATAGATCTCGCTGTAATTTAATTATTTCGTGCGCTGCTCTATCGCGCTAGAGCACCGCGGTTATCAAATCATTATTCTTGGCGTAATCTCGCTCTGGACAGGCACAATTCCCGGCGCTTTTTAAAGCTCGATATATAAACTTTGCCCGCGTTCGAGCAAGCCCTTATCCCGCGCGACTGAATCTATTATCCAAGAAGTGACCGGAGAGTGCGTCAGAAGCGCGTGATGGATGAGCGGTGATTAATTATACGGTGTCCACCCCTCTTCCCCCTTTACCCCTCCGTCGAAGCAGATCCCAAACCCGCAGTCCACCCCCGTTCCTCCCTTTTCCATCGGTAAATACACGGGACGCGGTTACGATCCACGTCGGCACGGCTCTTCTTCGAATTTCCTGCTAACCGACGACGTCCGTCCGGCTCTGCGGACGTGCTAGCTTGATATATTAATTTTCCAGAGTGGCCGTTCACGTTGCTGCCCGGTATTTCACGGAGACTATACGTCGAGAGCGCTGAAATATTCAACGCCATCGACGAGGCCGTCGGCTACTACCTCGGAGAATTATTTGAAACGCATCTCACCCAATTATTAATACTTGAATTTGTTAAGATACGGCGGATGCCAATATTTATTTCTCTGCTCGGGAATAAAATAATTATAAAAGATAAGCATCAAGTAAGATAGTTGTATAACTGTAAATTATAAATTTTATCTTTCATCGACGCCCTCAATAGAGGTAATATTTTTTTCAATTCTACAATACTTTCGGCAATTTTAAAGAGAGCGTTTCTGATTTAAAATCAATAGCGCATACATTAAAATGGTTATTTACTGGCGTTGAGGAGTCAAATCCTGCCGAATTAATTTATAAATTGCAAAATAACCGCGTAGGATTTTAAATTAATTTTAAATTCACGAGTTGGCAGGCCGAACGGGGAAGGGGGAGAGAGGGAGGCAGGTTCGAATGACGGACGAATATATTAATCGTCGCAAATGGTCGAATTTACACGGAACAGGAATTATCGATCCCTTTTCGTTAAATTTGCGGAATTCTATATTTTTCATCATCAAATTTTCGCGATACGCACTTGCAAACAACATCGTCGACAACGTTACAACTTGACCGGTTCTCCGGAAATGACGTTCTCTCGGAATTGCGACGGATCCTTCGTGGTGCGGAATACTGATGGAAGCGGCATAATACATCTAATTCACAGATGTGGGAGCCAATAGCACAAGTACGCGCGATTATCTAGCCGTACTAATGCGGCGTCTAGAGTTTAACCGCAGCCTTCGCCGACGTGCCGGACTGTACGGACAATGGATTTGCTGGACGATGACCAGCCATGGGGATGACCATGATAGTCATGCGCGTTCGGGCACACTCGCTCTAGAAAATGACACTAAGGGATAGCGGATTGATCGAATTGATCGGCAAGACTGCGCGGGATATTGCGCTCCCTACTAATGCAATATTCGGTCAAAATCGAGAGATTACCTCAATTGTCAGATTACATTATTTACCGTTGTCGTGGAATTCGAGCATATATTTATTTTTTATATGTATATGTTTCATTCTCGAATGTAATTAATTAATTGTCGTGAAAATATTTCTCATTCGCACCCCTTTCGAAACAAAAGCAAACAGTAGAAATATTCGGTAAACGGAATTTAACTGCTAGAAAAGATTCACAAATCTCTTCAATTTTTAAAAAATATTTTCCGATAAAATACATTTATAAAACAGGAGATAATTATAATGAGAATTTTTAATGTCGTAGAATAAATTTGTGCGCGAGGGCGAGATAAAAGCCGTGACGCGATTTTTCGCTATTAATACACTTGTCGATTATCACCGATGGAACACATGGTGGATAAACGTCCGCGACGAGCAGATTGTTCTTAAGCTGGCGCCCTTCCCGATTAAACGCAGGTTTAAACAGACTTCAATTCGTTAGGCGTAAAAATTGACGGAGGGGTGAAATCAGGTGTGACGGATCAAAACCAACCGCACATGTTGCTTTCTCGCGATCCCCAAGTGTTGACGTCTAACAGACCCCTCCCAATATTAAAACCTGCACACACTGGCCCTAATTATATGCTATTATTTCTTTAATAGGATCAAAACCGGTGATTCCCCAATTACAAATCCAACGAAAGCCGCATTTTATTCACGGCGATACGTATATCGGATTAATTTCAATATTGTTGCATAATTCATTGCACGCTAGAATTAGAGAAAAATTATATAAAAAAAATATTAATAGAACGAGAAAATAGAATTAACTGAAATCAGAGAGAAATATATGTATATTTTTTCTTTCGATAAAAGATGAGAAAATTATTGACGTCAAAAATGTTAAATAGTTTTTTTATCTATCGTGCATATAAATTTTTTGCACAGCAGTGCAAAAATGCATGGCTGAAAATGCATGGCTATCACATTTTTGAAAATTTGTTTTTTTTATCTTTCATATATAAATAATATGTATGTATACGTATCGTGCAATCTGTATCAAATTGTTGAAATGTATAAACAATCGTCACATTGAGGCGGCGTCCGCGACTTGTTTTCCGTTTGGCGCCAGATGGAAACGCGCGCGGATGAGGCTCGCCTCGCGAAATTAACCACCGACCGAATAACAATCGGAATCGTGCGGAAAAGCACGGGAAACAGGCGTGGTGGTGCGTCCCGGCCGTGCGTGAAATTGAAAACGCGGCGCCATTAAAACGGCATTAATGACGGGGGCTCGCGGATATTGAGATGTATCTGTGTGTTATCGGGGCCGACAGGATTTTTGAGCGCTCTGGCGGGCCGACAGGGATGCGGATACGCAATAAATCCGCGTCTCCTCTAAATTAGGATCTACGTGTGCCGAATTCATTTCGGAAAATATGGCACGGACGGGCGTAATATTGGACGCGCGGGCGTAAATTTGGGACGCCCGCTTTAAACTTTGTCGTCGTCATGTGTTTGGCAAGTTTGGCTCGATATTGTGCACGAGCGACCATTTTGTAACACAATCGAGAGAAATGTATACGGATAAATCATAAATATCTATTTATATTTTTGCGTCAAATAATGCAATTATTTTGTTCTGTTTATCATACACACCGAGAACATATTATTATAAGAATAAATGCAAAATTTTGTGGAAATAATATATAAATTAATGTCTTTAAATTAATATTTTATAAATTAATGTTTAGAATGTGTGTTGTAATAACGAAAAAATTATATTAATGAATTTACATATATATTTAATAATTCCTATATAGACTTATAGAAAAATTGTTACACAACTAGATACTTAACAACCAAATTTTGTGGAAATTATAAATTCATGTCTTTAAATTAATGTATAAAAAGTGTATAATAACGAAAAGAAGATTTTATAAATCTATATAATTAATAATTCCTAACTAAACTTATAAAAGAAAACGTTGACACAAGTAGACATTTAGACGCAAAATTTTGTGGAAATGATAAATTAATGTCTTTAAATTAATATTTTATAAATTAATGTTTAGATTATAATAACGAGAAGAAGATATTAATAAATCTACATATACATATAATTGATAATTCCTAAATAAACTTATAGAAAATTCATTGACACAAGTAGATATTTAGGGGTTGTTCTTTCGTATCTACGAAATTTTGTAAAAATGAGATAAATTAATGTCTTTAAATTAATATTTGATAAATTAATGTTTAGATTACAATAACGAGAAGAAGATATTAATAAATCTACATATACATGTAATTAATAATTCCTAAATGAACTTTAGAAAAATCATTAATATAAGTAGATACTTGGGGGTTGTTTTTTTATATCCACAATTACACATTATACTATAATATAATATAATATTTTCAACACTTTACGATGATACTTTTGAGCTGATATAAAAAAGCCAACTTGAAATCTCTGATCTCGAATCGCTCAACCATCAGCCGCATTGCACCCTGTTTTCCTCTTTTCCGTCTAGTTCAATCATCGCGCGCGCGGGTTATTTTTTTACACTAATACGATGTATCAATGTAACGAAGCGGAGAAGGAAAAGAAACGAGGATAGCGCAGACAGGGAATAAAGCGTACCAAAACGAAGACTCCCGCGATGAAGGGAGAGTCATGGTACCTTATCTCGGTACGTGCACGAAGAAGTAGTGCAAGAGATCGAAAAGAGGGACGAGGACAAAATTGCATCCGCGTGACTACAAGGTGTGACTTCACCATGAGACCGAGAAAGAGCACGAAAGACGAAGAAAAACTTGGAAGCTTATAGATATGGATATGTGACAGAGACGAAACGTACGAGGATTACGGGGCACAAGTGTATGAAATGGTACGCGAGAAAGAAATAGAGGGAGAAAGAGAGAGGGACAAAGATGAAGGATGTCAAAGGATGCCACGTAGATGCGAGCGGAAGCAGGATACAAGGAGCAGGATGATATTGCAAGCCGCACGAAAGCAAGAGAGAGAAACACCTGAGGAAGGAGTACCTGAAGTACCGAAGTGAGAAAGAGTTGGACAGAGAAGACAAAGGAGAAAGAGAGAAAGAGAGATCGCCGTGGAAGCTCGCTGGAGAGGAGAAGGTAGATCGAGGGTCGGAGGAGAGAGGAGAGAAGAGAGGAAAGAGCGGATGAAGAGGGAAGTGGGGCGAGATAGCGCAGTTATCAGCGACCTAGAGGTAGCGTGTGGGTGCGTCGGCCATGTTGCACGAGCCTGCGTGCTTGGTCCTCCCGTGTGTTTCTCTCTCTCTCTCCCCTTCTCTCTTTGCTACCCTTCCTTTCACCATCGTCCTCTCTCCTTGCCTCTCTCTGCCATCATCACTCTGACTCTCGCTCCCCTCTCTTTCCTTCTCTCTCTCTCTCTCTCTCCCTCTCCCTCTTTCTCTCTCTCCCTCTCTCTTGGTTGAACCACGTCAATATCTCGACCCGTGGTCCCCCGTACTCTGGTACCGCTCTCGGGAGGGCAGCCTTCGCCCTCGGCCAACCAGAAGGCAAGCTGATACCCCGCTGTAGCGATGGCAACGCTACGCAGCGCGGGTTGCGTCGTCGTCGTCGTCGACAACGAGGCTTCCCGCCGACGACGGAGAAAAGGAGGAAAACGACGAAAAAGCACCGAGAAGAAAAGAAGAGTCGGCCAGATAGTCGATGACGTGACCGGTGACGACGACGAAGAGGAGGGCGTCTCATGAAGGCCGAAAAGATTAGACCGGACAAACTGCTGTCGCGCTCGCTCGTAGACAGAATTTAAGAGAGAGAGAAAATCTGGATTGATGTTTATTAATTACGCTGATATTGCTGTTACTATTATAGCGTCGATTGAAAACATGAATTTTATTTAAGCCTCTTCAATTCATCCGACTTTCATTCGGAAAATTAAAACGAAAGGAGAGATCTTGCTCCATTTAGCATTGACAGTTGATTTCTTCTTACGTAATATCTGATCTTTCAATTGTAAAATGTGCTTCCTCTTTCTTGCAAAAATAATAATTATATATAAATTTGATACATACATATATCTATATACTTAAAATTTTTTAGAAAATTGAAAATTTACTTTATACATATTGATTCAATGTAAACGTTCTTCGAAATGTTCAAAGAGTTACTTTGAAATTTAATGCTATGAAAATAACACGTGATATAATGATATCAAAGAAAAGAGAGAGAGTGCATACATATTTTACTATATAACTTATAAATATAACAATTATAAATCTTCTGTGTGATACATAAGAAATTAAATTATTATCGTTAATTAATATTTAGAATGCTTTCGATAGCAATTATTATCGCTATAATAATGCGAATTACATAAATAACTGATGTTTAAAAAATAATGCAATTTCAAAAATAATAAAATGTGTGTACAATGAAAGTTGAACATATAATAATTAATTAATTAATTAATTAATTCGAGATTCGAAATATATTGATAGAGATATGTATATATATTTATTCTGATATTTATATCGTCCTGATCGATGCAAAATTTCATTAAAGAAATCATCGTCCCAAATTAATCGTCAAATGAGCATCTGTTTAAGAAGATTCAAATGAAAATTACATAATGCCAGGGCAAATGGCTTTCTATATTGTACGTAGAGAGTGTTTCTTTCTCGAATGTTAACACAACTCGAAGCTGATACCCTCGGCGAAACGACTCCATCGTCGCGATAACCAAATATTGTCATTCCGATTATTACCGTTGGTAATAAGTCCCTCCCTCCGCCTGTCGTAAAACAGAAAGAAGGCGAAACGACTTCGGTGGAGAAAGGAGAGCCGTCCGGTGACAAGACTGAAGTTACAGATTAAACAAACAACGAGCAATACGCAATGATTTATTGGAAATGGAGGATTCACTTTAAGCTCTCCCTCTCTTTAGTTACGTGTTTTCAGAATATTTTGTTATCGACACTCTCTCTCTCTCTCTTTAAAATTCACGTGACAGTATCCTCTATTAAAATTTATAGATATAAATATCGTTCCATGAACTTTTGACAGTATGTAAAAAAATTTTTAAAAAACAAAATTGTACGAATTTTTCACAAGACTGATCAACCACTTTTTATAAATTTCTTAATTTTATTTGAGTACTTTATACCCCAGAGTATTAATCATACACTAATCATGGTATAAATTAAGAAAATTATAAAAAATGGAGTTGAAAAGCTTATGAAATAACTGAGATAAAATTTATATCATCATTCGCTTATGTCTTTTACTAAATTCAAAATCGCACTATAAAGTGTATATAGCACAATTATTTCAGAATTATATAAAAAGTAATAGATATAGAATGCAATAATATTATAATAAATTTTCAAACTTCATTCATTTGATAATTTACGAATAACTTATTCGTTTAATAATTTTCTTTATATATTATAAAAAGAGAAAGGGAGAGAAAGAGAAAAAGATTTTTTCTGTATTTGAATAGCAATCGATAAAAATGGTTATTAACGTTTTGTTCGATTTCCGACAAAAATCTGATACAACATCACATAATGTCGGCGATCAGATTTCGTCGATTCGAGTACGCTTCTAGCAATATAAGGTCTACCCCTCTGTTATAGGGATGATAAAACGACGAGAAAGAAAAGAGGAAGAACGAACGACGGGGCAGATAACGGACAAGCTGATCGAAATTAAGGACAAAATGGTTGAGTTAAAACTGGAACGGAGAGTTATTCAAATAAAGTTTTATTCAAGCACAACCATTCCGGCACAAAAACGCTTCGCGTTTTATTTCCTTGGTATGTTCTATAAAATTGGCTAATAATGTATGCACTTTAATCGCCGTATCAATAGTATGAATATAGAGAGAGCTGAATTGAATTGGTTGACCGTAACTTTAATCAATTTAACCAATATTTGCGAAATGTTTTTTTTTTTCTCTCATCATCGCTGTATTTAAAAAAACACATGTTAGTCAATTTAAAATAATATCAAAGATAATTATAAAAAATTAAACATTGCCGGTAATATACGTATATTTATAAAATTGTCTAGATTTTTGCATCGCACACAAATGTATATAAAATAAAAGAATTATCTTGGCGCGTGGAAATTTAATATATTTATTTAACAATTCTAAGATCCCCCGATGTTATATGGATTTGCACTGTTGCGCAACAACGAAAGTATACAATAATTATTCATAAAAATGATTGTTGGTTTTCGTTAATGCAAAATCGCCCATGTAATCATGCAATCGCCGCGATACATATGTAACTTAACGATCGACGTGCGCCGCGCTTGATTTTATTACGTAGCAGGTGTCCCATTAAGACCAGGATTATATTCTAATTAACAAGGAGTTTGTCGTGTGACCGCTCCCCTAATCCGTTTACGAAAATTTCAATTTCTCGCCGGCACACCTAAGTAAACCGGATCCCGTCCTTAAGCCGCAACGATTCCTCGTCGTCCGTACCGTACCTCGGCGGCGATCACGTGCCGAAAGTGCAAACGACGGTCAGACTTTGTCTTTCGCCGTGGAATTCGTACTGGAATTATCCGCGGCGGGAACAAATCGAAAAAGGACCGTCGCGGAAGAACAAATTTCATCCTCGCGCAGGAAATCGCGAAGGAAAGCCGAGGCTTCGCGCAGGACTTTATTTAACCAAAATCGGTGATAGAAAAATTATCGTAAACGCAAATATATATTTGGCGGAATATTTGTTCAAAACTAATGTTTCACAAAAAATTAACATCTTGATATATATTTTTAAAAAATATAAAATAAGCAAAATAAATAAAAAATAAAAATATGCAGGTTTCAAAGTAGTATTATCAAAGCAATAACACTGCAAAAAGTTTTTATATTAGTCTGCCCCATATTTTGCGATTTTTACGATGTATAAATACTTTTTAGCAGCATATTTTTGCGTATATATTTTTAAAAAATAAAAGTAATAGCTATATAATATAATAATAGCTATAAGAAGAATAAATAGCTACCCCTGAGATATTTTAAGCTTTCAAGTGCAATGTCGCATATAGTGCTAAGAGGAAAATAAACACGTCATCCATATAGAAATGCGTTTTTGTAATGCAATAATGCGAATTGAGAAAATTTATTCATTCACGTTAACTTTTCACGCAGCATAGTGAACGTTATTCAAAGTATCGCGCCCTAATCTTATGTGAAATTCGGTTAAATAAACTGATTCTTTCCACATGTTGTAGCTTATCACCTGCTGAACAGAAGATGCAAAGCTAAATAATGGACAGTTATTGATTTACAACCAGTCAAACACGAAGAACTGCGAGTAACTATCCATTACTAAGCTTTGAGGTTTCCACATCTTTTGTTTAGCAGGCTATAAGCTACAACATATGAAAAAACCTGCTTATTTAACCGAAATCCATTTGACATGTGCAGAGTACTTTTACTTTCAAATTCTCGGTTTCACTAATCTTCGTTTGTCCCTCTCTCTCTCTTTTTCACGTATGCACATATCCTACATATCAACTCGCGCAGTCAGCCGATATAAAACATCGAGAGATTACGAGCGGGTGATACACGCGCGATCACACATGATCGGATGATTTTCCTCCTTGTCGATAGTGCTCGTCCAAGTATCCTCTCCTCTCACCTCTTGAATTCACTGCACCCAGAGTCGACTCTTGCATTTTCCCTATCTCTCTCCCAGCTGCTCTCCCTCCCTCCCTTTGTACCCCTTTGTGTTCACCCTGGTTTTCAGCGCGAGAATATATATCGAACGTATATATGACCATTCATACATGCAGCTCCGTGCGCAGTGAAATTAACCCTCTCGTGCATTTGGGTCTCGTACGATCCGTTTTCATGCGCCGTTCCAGTTTAAGATAATATATGGACGCGCAAGACCTCCGAGAGGTGTGTTGATCGGATTTTGATTCGTCAAGTTAAAATATATCTTTTAACTTTCATTTAATGTAACTTATATTTTAATTTTCAATTCTGTTTTTTTTTACAATAGTTAATTATTAAAATTTACAGTTTTGTTAGAGCGGAAATTATCTGAAATCGTTTGAGCGTTTGTGCTCTTAGTCGCTAGCCATTGACAATTCCTATAGCCTCACATTTTCAAGAATAAATTCGTGTAACAACTCAAGTGGTATAAAGAAGCGGAACAGAATCCGTATAATATTTTTTACATTTTGCGAAATCGATTTTTTCCTACATAACTATATTCAATTTACCGGATGGAGCATCGAAACGACTCGAGGTCAATATTTTCAAAGAACTTCTCCTTGACAGTGTAAGGAAGAAGAAGTATCCATTTCTTCCGGGATGTGTGTTTAATTCCCACTTTAAGAGTCTGTAATGATTACATTGCATTTTGCATTGAATCACCGGGACTTGAAATATAATACAAGCAAAGTGTATATAATGGCTTTGCCGCTATATTAATCGCCGAAAATATATGCGCATGATGTTTACGCCAATGTATTCGCCAATATAATTCATCAGATGATGCGTCAGATGTAGATAACGGTAACAATTATTAAAACTTTCACCAATCTTGATCGCTATCAATAGAAATACCTACTTAAATTTAAATCTCTCTTAATCAATTTCACCGCGAGAAGGGGATCTCGTTTCCGCATTATCTTTGCATTGCAATTTTAATTATTTCTCGATTATATCAAGAAAAAAAAGAACATCAAAGTTAAATCACACACAGATAGTACCATAATTTACCAAATTATTTTTAACTATATAAAGCATTGTACATTTAGAACTATTTTAATAAAATAAAAAAAAACATTAACTTAGATTTTATATATAATATATAATTAATAATTATATATTATATAATTATATTATATTATATTATATAATTATATATTATATTATATATATTATATTATATAATATTATATTATATAATTAATAAAAAATATTAGAAAGAGAAGAGACTTTACACTAGGCTTTATATAATTATCAAAGGGCAAAGAACCTCTTGTCATTTTACGCGAAACGTTTAAATAATTCCAATGCAAGCTTTCCTGCTGCATCTTCCGCAAATTTCAAAGTGAATACTCTATACAGTATAGACCTCCCTAGATGTCCTTTAGCGCAGCTTCTCCCTTGCGGAGGGGCTGCTCTAATGGACACCTTCGCCGTGAATATTCCGAATGTAAAATGGTCGCCAGGGTAATCCCCGAGGCTGCGAATCAACGGGGTTATACCGTATACGAGGTGCAATGCACATCGGCGGCAGTTTCGTTAACGCGCTGCGCACTCCGGCGCATCTGCGCATGCATTCGCGAGCGAGCGCTCGCGCGTGTGTGTGTACAATCAAACATTGTTCATGATTTAGTCAAATATTGGCCGGATACACAGGTCTGTAGTGCCACTCGGTGTATATCTGCCCCGTGTATCATGTCGAATAATCCGCGGGAGATTGCACCTCTGCATTCGCCGCCACGTTAACTAAGACTCGTTTACGGCGGATGCTCGTATGGCGGATACGTTGATAATGCCCGGGAGTACTCCCCGGATACACCCGGAGATACAGCCGCGCAGATCGCCAACAGCGCACCGTCACCTTATCGCCCACGATAATCCTAACGTAGGCTGCCAGACGCGATCCCGCAACTGCCTCCTGGTCGACATTAGCATGCACGGACATATACATACGTGGCATTCGTGAAACACGTAAATGACGAGCTCTCAAAACGCCATGTGTCTCCTAAATCATAGGTCGAGACGGGGTAATTTATTCGCATTTAAGGAGAAAGAGGCAGAAAGAGAGAGAGAGAAAGAATTGTAAATCTCTATCTTGAAATTTTTAGATATTGATGCTATACATTTTCATTAATATATGTATTTTATATAGATTCTCCTCAAAATTAAAAGAAAGATTTGATATCGCAGTTTCATATCCTATATTTATAAAATTATCTTAAAGAAAGCTATATATATCCTATATATAATATAAAGACTCTTTTTAAGATAAATAAAATTAAAATAAATATAATTAAACATTTTTCAGTATGTAATGCACAGAACAAGCATAGAAGATAAGATATAGAAACCTCAAAACTTGATTATCGCTCTAATAGAGAAACGGAAGCAGCTCTCGAGAGGAGAGGAATATTACAGTAAATAAATTATAGATTTAAGAACTAGTAGGAAAACCTTCTTGTGCTTCGAATAAAAATAATGTTTTTATCTTAATCGTTGACTGTACGAGGAAAAAAGATCATGCACACGAGTAAGTCTATATAATTTAATTCCCCAATGCAAAAAAACACAGAAATAGTCAAAAAGAAAATATATATGTGAAATATTTATTGTTCTTCATAGTTCATCTTGATATAGCTTTGTTCAGAATAATTATTCTTTCGCGAAAAAAAGTACTGATTAATTTTTAACAGTATTACGACATGGTTCGCGAATAATTAAAAGGCTCCGCGTCGTAGAATTCAACTTTTAATTCTCTTTAAATGTATCTCTCGATCGCTCGACCATCAATTAATCTCCTCAAACGCCGGATCGGCATTTCCGGCTTTCACTCCGGATTACAGTTCGTCGAGCCGCGCGATAAATCGGCATTGAACGAGCGAGGATTGCATATACAGATTAGGAAATTTACACAAGATACTCGATTGCACTTTGCCAACAAAAAGCTTAAGGTCAATGAGTACAGATCGAGTGTGCTCTCGCGCAAATGTCCCGGAATCGAAGTTAAATATTATTACACCGACGGGGAAACGCGCGCCGCGGCGCTTAATAAATGCGTATGCAGTAGCCGAATGATTGATATGTGACGGCTTGCGGAAAAAGATGATCGAAGGATTAATTTAAGTTTTCAAATCAAATGTCAGAGCCCTCCCGAGTTCTCCTGTACACTCCGTTTCAGCGAGCACCAGGTCACCTGATATATTATCATCCATCGAAATAATGCTATTATAAAATTTTCATTCTTTCAATTGTTTAATAAAGAATTAAATTATTTATTTATTTATTTAAACGAAAAAAAATCTCTCTAGTAAAATCAAGATATACAAATTGCTAGCGCATTAACATCGACAAAAAAAAACGCAGTGCAAGAACGCTGATAAAAAATAAAAAATAGCGAAAATAAACTACAGATAAGTCATTAATAATAAAGAATGAAAATTTTATATAATAGTACAGATTATATATTTATTCGAATTATTTTTAACATCTTCCTTTTTTTGTACTTTTTCCCTTTGATCTATATACCATTTTTAATTTTTCGATCAATAAAATAAGTTTCGATAAAAATATTTTTTTATTGATTTTTTAAATATAATTAATCCGGCTCACACATTATAGTCCTATATAGATATTTACTATTAATCATACAACGGCTCTGGCAAATAAGTTGTACGCGTGATTCCGCACAATTATCGGACTTTTACGACTCGTTTTGCCAAAAAAGATGCCGCCGGTACACGTGCCAGCACGCCTATCTCGTTTCCACTTATCCTACTTATACCCTCCACAGACATGTCCTTACGTTATCACGCCCGAAATCAATCGATCTATTGATAAGCTCTGAAGCCGAAGGTTTGTTTGCCATTGGCACAGCAAAGCTCCTCGATGATGTTGCTTTTTGCAGTAGCTGTCACTCTATCTCTGATGAACTCGGAGACAGACGTATACAGGCAAAAATGTTACAATAAAGAAATAAGACAGCGGATGTAATTAATTAAATGTTTGATAATGTAATTGACTGATACTTTAATTTAAAATTCAATTTATAAGTCGAGAATTCTTCGATCTACTTATTTACTGAATTTTGATGCTCCAAAATTTCAGTATAGCATATTTTGAAATCTAATAATATTACACTGGTATAATATAATAAGCTCTTTTATAAATTCACTATTTGACGAGCAACTGTAAACCAATGTTATGACATATCGCAAATGTATAATAATTAATTAAAATATGTCTAGCACAGCAGCAAATTATAAATTAAAAATTTTTAGTTCATAATGTGACATCATAAATTATGTGTCGAATATATTTTATACGATATAATAGACACTCGAAGATGTCATTGCAGATAAATATCATAATGATTATAATTTATTCAACGAATTATCCACTCATGTTGAGATATTTATTGTTTGAAGAAATGAATTTAATGAATCGAAAATATATATATATATATATATATATATATATATATATATATATAATACTATATGCCGATGTAATATCGTTTGCTTTAACAATTAATGCGACTGTTTACATATCATTTGCATATGGGACACATTTCGACATTCAATATATTTTAATTAGTTTCACCGCAAGATTATTGCAGGATAAAAACATAATATCTCGCGACTCTACGTATTTCCTCTTTCTGCTTTAAATTACGCTAAATGTTTCGCAAGAACGAGAGGAAGTGGAAGAGGATGATTGTAAATTTGTAGAGAAAAAAAATGGCACGCAAAAAGAGAGAAGTTGCGTTTTGTTTTCGTAGAAATACGTAGATTTATTGAAACATTTACAGCCTTATCTCATCGATTAGTCACTCCTTTCACTCTCTCTCTCTCTTTCTCTCTTTGACAACAGCGCGAAATTCTCATCCATTCTTACCTATATCTTTCACTCATTCATTTTCTCTCTCTCGCTCTGTTTTGTCATTTGATTTCTCTCAAGAGTCAGACGACGTATATTTATCGGACATGGACAGATTCGACCGAGAACTACGCGAGGGATCGAAGGTATAATAGGAGATTGAAATCGGCATAATTTCGATGCTATAGTACAATTTTCGAGAAATATATCGCGCGCAAATTCTCGCGAATAAACATAGAAATCATGATTCTTGTGTTATCTACATCATCAAAATCTGAACCTAGCAAAATCATTTAATTAATTATAAATTTTGATTCTCCTGAATATACAGGATATGCATGAGGTGATACTGATGGATAAAAGATATATCTTTCTCTTTCTCCCTCTTTCTCGCTCTCTGTCAGGAAGACGATAAAACGGCCCAAGAGACAGTGAAAGCGTGTTAAACATGAGATTTCGTAATTTCGAGATTTGCATTTCACGCGTGCCCCGCCTTGAGAGAGAAGTCCTATCGCAGGACTATTCGCTTCCTCCTCTCCTTCTTTGATCAACGCACTGAGAACAAGGCAGTCTGAGATCGAGCGTAACAATTTTAAGGAAAGAATTTTCCGCGAATTTTTAACTGCCCGTCGCAAAATCAATTATTGAGATTTCAATATTGTGTGAAAGACACTTCACATTATTTCGCAAGAGATTTAAATCTTATTTTACTTCAAAATCGATTTGAATCTCTTGAATACGCTACAATTATTCTCCATCAGAATGGACTCCTGGTTGTATCCGCTGAAATGTCAGCGAAAAAACTTGGTGCAAAAATGTAGAACCCTTTACATTCCATTATGGTTTCCACGTAAAACCGCAGATTCAATATTGAAAAAAATATTGAAAAAAATTATAATTAAAAATATTATCTTTTTATTAAGCACTATAAGTGTAAAATTTTGAAACACATTACACTGAGAAAAAAATACTGTTGAATCAACAACATCTTTGTAGTTAAATTTTATTTTATTAATTCAATTCAAATATTATTAATAAAATAAAATTTAACTACAAAGATGTTGTTGATTCAACAGTATTTTTGTCTCAGTGTAATGTGTTTCAAAATTTGTATGTATTTTTTTCTCAGTGTAGATAAAGAATTTAAAAAAGAGTGAGCAGGAAATGAACCTAACAGATTCTCGACAAATATAATCGCAGCGATGGCGATAATATAATAGTGATAACAATAATTAGTGATCTTCTGTAACGCGCAACTCGTTATTTACAAAAATTTACATGGATCGGTATTTCAAAAGCTTTCGTCAGTTTCCAGTTTAACTAGAAGCTTTCTAATTTTTGTTCCATTAGAAAATTCTTAATTCTAATCTCATCGATTGCAAGAGAATATAACGAGAGTTTCAACATTTTGTAGAAGATGCACTTCAATACGCGAAATACTATTCACTTTTACAGAAAGTGATAATTTCGAAAAAAATAGCTTGTATTCCATATATATTTCTACTTGTGTATTCAAACAACGATCTACACTTTAAAACAATTAGATTTCATATAAATTCAAAAAGTCTATAGAGAAAGTCGGTAGGATTGGGGGAGTGGCACGTTTGAGAAAATCAGCGAAATTACGAGTCGTCACATCTTCCGTATAAGTGACATTCGATTTTTCAACGTTACGATCCGCCAATGAAAGCAGACAGAGATTTCACTTTCCCTCGTCGAATGGGGTATAATAAAATCGTACGCGACGACGGTAAAAGCTTTCGTGAATTTCATATTCATCAGAACTGAAGTAGCATCGAGTAAAATAACGATCGAGTGAATTACGTGAGCGACTAATAGTGTCGCGGAGTCGTCGCGAGATCTGTCACACACGCTCGCTTCGCCTTAATTGCGCGGAATTTTTCTTTTCTATTCGAGAACACAACCTTACGCCGTCTTGACCTTAGCCCTTTGCACTCAAATGTTGACTTGCAGAAATTGCACTTACATTGTATGACACTTCCCCTAGAAGCTAGGCATCACCGAGCAATTTCTGTGTCACTCATGTATTCGTGTGCGGGTTTAACTCCGACTGCGTTTTACATCTTGAATAAAATGAAAAAAAACCGATCCATATTTACGCCATTTTTACAATGTTGATATAATAAAACGGTGTTTTGTAACAATGGTGTCGACAGTCGTCGATTGGTAACGAACAAACCTGTCTCGCATATTATAATCTCTGTAGCTATTATAGACTGGGCGCATATTATCATTACATCAATTAAACTTTAATCGATGTCAAGTAGTATCAATGATTTTTTATCGATTTAAAAGTTTAGTTGAGGACACGCGCAGACTTTTTCCTCGATCATCGGTCGATTGATAATCGATTTTTATCAAAAAATCATCAAACTGACATTTGATTTTGTAGTCGAATCGATGTCAAATCGATAAGTATGCGCGATCTCATAATAGGTCTAAGCTTTTTACTGATCTACTGACTATCAATCACTAAAAAGATAATGGATAACATGCGCCCAGTCTTAGAATCACTTTCGATTATTATTTTATTCGTATACAACGTTTTTTCGAATTAATTGTCGTACATTTAAGTAGGTAATGATCTAATGACGTGCCAATTGTTCTCTAATGTAGATGATCCCATAAAGAGTATCGTACATTATATTTTAACATAGTAATTGCAAGAGAGATCTGTTTAGGATGATTCTGAGACTAAATCATAATCGTGAAATCACGCTTGTTATAAAGCGTCATTTTTTCGCACTTGGCAATATAATTTGTGAATATCAAAATTAATTCAAAATTAATTCAAAATTAATTTAAAATTAATTTAATACACAATTTGAATAGAATTATCTAACTTTACACTACTACATTGTATTTTCAAGAATATTTACACGCATTACTTTACAAACAATATATACAATAGCGTACTTTTTACTCGCAAACCTCAATGAATCTCTTTGAAAAATAAAATCTCATAAACAGTTCTCTATAGATCGCCTGCAATGCGAATACGTGTGTGACAGTCTAAAAATATGCTTTCGAAATACACAATGCAAAGTATCACGTTTGTCTTGCTTGATCTTGCTCTCTCTTTCCCTCTTTCTCTCTATTACTTTCGCGCTTTCTCTCTCTCTCTCTCTCTTTCTGTCTTTTTCTTCATTCCATCCATTCACTCTCTTATATTCTATTATAAGTATGCACCTAAAGCGCACTTTAGACGATCTATAATATACGATAGAATTCGAAACAAAACTTTTCGTGCCGTATAGTATATAGAAAACATGTTTCTTTTTAAAAAGAAGCAAAAAATATACATATACACAGGACACGTATCAGAAATACGCGGCATGAAAAATTTCAATAGAATTGCATCCCGAATTTGTTCACCTATTGTATATAGATCGTCCAAAATGGACTTGTTATATAATATAGTATCGCGATAAAGATTCCATTTATATATATATTTATATATATATATAGCTATATATAATCGTATGTATATATACCTCTCTTTAACATATAATATTGTACATCATATGCGCATTACGATATATATACGGCTATCTACAGTTATTATACAAAAACGCGGGGCGTCTCCCGCGTGACGCTCTTAAAACGAATTAATTATTTACTCGACGTTCTCACCTCTCTCGAATGACGCGCGTTCGTACACCGTTCGTGAATGCACGTGTCTGTGTACGTAAGATGTATGCGTGGACACACTGGTGTGCGAATGCGCGAACTATGCGCGAGAGAGAGTCTCACGGGTGCTCGAATATAATTATATTTATACGCAACGCGCGCGTATATACTCGTCCATTAATTTATATTTATTTTCACGTATAGTATCACAAGTTTTGTTCATCCGACACCGCTCTCACTTTTTACCTGGCACTGCTTTTCGAGGCTTACGCCGCTTATATTCCATGACGCGACAGCGCACCCCTTTCGACGAGGTCTGTGGTTCGTTTCTTAATATTAATCGAGGGTATTTCGAGGCACTGAGATATAGGTTCATCGTCGCGAATTCGTTTGTACGATACTAAATAGCGAGAGAGTCGCCAAGTGATTTTTAATTAATTATTATTAAGCGATTCTCTTTAATCGAATATGAGATGTGCGAGTACACATCTTACATCTTGTGAGTACATTGAAAGTTAAAATTTTTTAAAGCCAAATTTTAAGCAAGTTTAGAGAGAAAAAAAGATTTATATAAAATATTATTTTATATTATTCTAGGAGGATTCTCTATTAGGAAATGTTTCACCTAATTTGATTATTTAAAATATTTCTTAGTTGTGTTATTATTATAGCAATAAAATATGTTTAAGGAAAAATTGTTAATTACAATTTTGTCAAATATTAATGAATATGAATATAAAATATTAATATTAATGAAATTTTCGGACCAAACTTGTTTTTGAAATATTTCTTTTTTTATAATAAAGAGCTTTTAAATTTGAAACAAAACATGCAGTATTAATCATAGTGTATGCCTATTGTTTTTAGTAATATGTCAAAATAATAACAAAATTAAATTAAATTAAGAATGTTAATATAATAATATGTAACGTATATTAATATAATATGAAATATATAACATAAAATAAGAAAAGAGTGAAAAATAGGGGAAAAAATTCAATAATTGTCAACAATTTGTATGTGACACATAAATGCGACACATAAATACAAAGCAATAAGAAATGCTTAAAATGAAAAGAAATCGATGACCGATCTAACATACAATTATTAAATTTCTTTGATCGCGTGAAGGATAAAATTATTAATTATTAAGTAAAATTAAATTAAGTAAAATTATTTCAGAAACGAGTTTGATTCAAAAATTTCATTAATAATATTTGACAAGATTGTAATTAACATTATTTCCTTTAACACATTTTAATAGATATTACTATAATAATAACACAACAAAAAGATATTTCAAATAATCAACTTAGAAAAAGAAGCAAAACAGGATGAATTAAATTTGAACTGAAAAAGAAGGAAAACAGCAGCTAATAATGAGTGATATGTTTGTAATTGTCATACGGAAGAAACCAGATAAATTTATTAAATATAGATCTTATTACTTTTTGGTTGAAAATGTTTATGTAAAATCTTTTCAATATTATTAACAATAATAATAGACAATATTGTCACACACAATTTTTTTCTTTTAATGCTCTAATATCTATTTTGGGAACTTTATTTCTCTAATAAAAGTCTGTAAAAGAAATCTGGCAGTTCCATTATTGATACATCTTTTTATTAATTTTATTGGATTTTTTGTTTTTCATTATGTGAAAAGCGGTAATTGCCTATAAATTCTCAAATGTGTGTGCCGAATAATTACGTAATCTTGGTATGATATGCAAGAAATGGAACATAGCGACGAGATGCATCGCCACTTATCGCGTTAAAATGCATCATTTGTGCGTATCATAGAAAAAAAATTCTCACGCGATTCAACGAAAGCAATTATATTGCATGTTCGATATAATAAATGCGACAATATGCAATGATTCAGCGGATTCCTGGACATTCACACATTTTTCTTGAACACCTTTTCCAGTGTAGACGAGATAAATTCGATAGAATGATATTGTGATAAAATGACGATAATAATATTTGTAGAAGCAGAAGGAAAAAGTCGACTCTTCTCACGAAATAGAACATAAACGAATGGCATAAAATTCTATTCATTATAATTTTATTTTGTATATATGTAATCTGATTTGACAAACGTTTTCTATATCATGTACCGAAATTATGAATTAGAATTCTGTCGCGAATTAAAGATCGTCTAAAGTGGGCTTTAATCTATTTTATCGTGATTGTTGTTTGCAATTGTACTTGAAACGATGCTTACCAAGTCATTGTCAGTTTGAGTGACAACATACAGTAACGGACATAAGTTTAATACGAGTAACGAAGATTGTGTGTACGTATGTAAATATTATTTTCTCATTTGCTTCTGTCAAAGGATAATACACAGTAATGTGACCTCCCTATCATTAAAGTTTGGAAGTTAAACGTAAATACCGTTTCTGCTTCTTATAAGTCTTTATTTGAAACGCTATATATGATTTCAATATTCTCATTTTTACTAAATGTTCATAAAATGTGTGATGTCATAAATGCTAAATTAAAAAATAATAAATTTTCTTTTATGCATAATTTTTGTCAATAATAATATATATATAAATATTATATATAAAGAACAAATAGATACAACTGTTTGGTTTACATAAACATTATACAATGTTTATAGGTAGATAAAGAAATTAGTTATTAGTTATTATGTAACCTACTCCATTAATAACGGCATAAGAAAATAAGTAATGTCATGTATATGTGTTGATTAATTTTTTTCTTTTATTATTTCTTTTATTTTAAACCTTTGTATCGCTATTGTAATTCAGTATTTGAATTTATTCGCGAATGATATAATCATTATATAATAATGAAGCGCGCGTGTCAAAAATGATTCAAAGTCAAGCGAAAAAATATAACAGAAAAAAAAGAATACCTATAAGAAAAAAATATAGATGAAGAGAAACAATATAAATGAGAGAGAATGTATAAAAGAGGGAATATCTCAGAGAATGTGGAAAATATTTTATAATTTCTCACGCATACAAGTAAAAATAATTAGCATTAATTTGAATACGATATCATCCATCAATTGTCAAAATATAACAATCCTCATTTACTCAACATTTTAACGTAACAAACCGATCAAGTCGAGACGATGAACCGAACACAGAGCCGAAATACCCTGAGGGATCCTACCTCGGAATCCTAACTCTACCGTCTGTAGACGACGTTGTCCTCGTCCTCGTCCTCGTTCTCGTCGTCGTACTCGTCGTCGTCGTCGGGCGGCCAGCAGACGACGGCCTCGACGATGTCGTCGTTATCGGGACGACGGGCGCGCCGACGTGATTGCGCACGCGGCGACGACGAGACGGTCGACAAGGTCGCGGGGGACGACGACGTCGCCGTCGGCGCCGCGATGATCGCGGATGACAGATCCGGGGTCGGGGGTGGAATCGAGGGTGCGGCAGCGCTGGCGACGTATGCCGCGGCGGCAGCGACTCAGGCCAAAGCGTAAGGGTGGGTGGCGTGATGTCACAAGCCCGGCGCCGCGGTAGCGACGGCAGGAGGCGGCGGTGCGCTCGTGGTGGCGATGCTGGTCGCGTGATGATAATGCGGGCTCTGGTAATATTCCTGATGATGATGATTCGTCATGTGCATCGGCCCGGCGGCGTTCGTCCCGATGTGCATGCCGTTGTGATGATGGTGCCCCGGCGGCGCCGAGTGGGCGTGCGGATGATGGGGCGAGCCGAAGTTGGCGTAGCTCTGATGCAGCTGCTCGTACATCTTCATCTCGGGCGGTTTCGTGTCCTGGGCGCCTGGCGAGGTGCCGGTGGTGTCTCGCGGCAGTAACCTGTTGATGCTGAACGGATGATTGGCCGCGGCGGTTCCGTAAAGCGGTTCCTGCTTCAAGCTACCCGTCATGTTGTGATGCAGGGTCGCGGTCTCGGTTAGTAGGTGCGGATGTAGGCTGCGGCTGACCATAGCGGTGAGCTCGTCGTGCGCGGCGCCGAGATCGGGCACCAGGAGGCCGCCGATGTCGGTGGTGTCGCTCTTCAGGGCTGTATGGTGCTGATGGAGACTCGCGGTGTGATGATGGTGATGCGAGGACACCAACGAGTGCAGATCCTTGTCGTCCTGCGGCGGAGGACCGCCATGGTGGATGGACGAGCCGGTCTTCTTGGTACCGAGCGCGCCTTCGTGAGTGGGCGGGCTATGTTGACCGGCGATAGTCGCGCCGGTCGCAGCCGCCACCGCCGCCGCTGTCACCTGATGCTGCTGATGCTGCTGGTGCTTGGTGGTCTGCCTGGTTATCTCTTTCTTCTCGTCCTTGAACCTCTTCTGGCGTCGCAGGTAACAACCGTTCTCGAACATGTTGCCGCTGTCCGGATGGAGGGTCCAGAAGGATCCCTTGCCGGGCTTGTCCGGCGTGCGCGGTACCTTGACGAAGCAGTCGTTGAAGCTGAGCGAGTGCCTGATAGAATTTTGCCAACGTTGCTGATTCTGTCGGTAGAACGGGAACAGATCCATGATGAACTGATAGATCTCCGATAGGGTCAGCATCTTGTGGGGCGCGTTCTGTATCGCCATGGTGATCAAGCTGATGTAGGAATACGGCGGCTTCGCATGAGTGTAGCTACGGCGGTAGGACTTCTCGCTACGCGCTCGCTGCAGCGCCGAATTCGGCGAGTCCGGTTCGGTCAGAGCCAAGGGATCCCGGTTGACGCCGGTGCCGCCGCCGGGTGTCAGCGGGCCGTATCCGACGGCGCTCATGCAGGCACCACCGGTGCCCATAGAAGCGCTGGTGTAACCGCTCATACCGCCGCCACCCATCGACGCCATTCCCATCGCGGAGCTCATGGTGCTCATATTGAAACCGCCGGCGCCCTGCGGGCTACAACTAGGCCCAACTCCGACGCCCATCGACATCCCCATCGGCACGCAGCTCATCGAGTTGATGGAGCTGTACGTGGGCGCCATACTGCCCATGCTGGACATTGCGGCGCTGCTCATTGCACCCGCATCACCGTACAGCTTTTGCGACTGGAGCATGGCCATAGAGCTCACCGGTACCGAGGTGGCCTGCTGTCGCGTCGTCGTTGTCAAACGGCTGTCATGAAATCCGCGGTACCACGGCTGCTGGCAGTCGGGTATTCCCTTAATCTTTACACCGAGTTTGGACGACCTCTGGAGTCGTCCGGTAACTGAGTTAGTCTTCCGAATTCGCTTTTCCTCTAACCGTCAAGTCACGAGACACAAAAATTCTTCAAATTCCTTAAATCGTACGCACGAAGAGAGAGAGGACGGAAGGTAATTCTCTAGGATACGCGCCTCGCACTCTTCAGCTTTCTCTCTCTCTCTCTCTCTCTCTCTCTCTCTCTCTCTCTCTCTCTCTCTCTCTCTCTCTCTCTCTCTCTCTCTCTCTCTCTCTCTCTCTCTCTCTCTCTCTCTCTCTCTCTCTCTCTCTCTTTCTTCACTAGAAAAAAAACTTCATCGCGAAATTCTTCGTCGCTAACACTGTACGACACTCTCGCGTCGACGAAACTCTCTTCTGTCACAATTCTGCGGAGAACGCGTCGCGTTTCCCCCTTTTCCCGCAGGAGATGAGAAAAAAGTCTATCTCTCGATACCTTTCGGGGTACACACCTTCGCTCCAGCGAAACGTCGAAGACACCGTCCTCTTCCTCCCGGAACACAATGCACTGTCCGTTTGTTCGCCGGGAAGATGCGCATTCGATGCAAACGAAAACGGAGCGAACGCGGAGTATCGCGAGAGGACAACGCAACCCCCGCGGGAGAGATAGGGGGATAATTGTTATCCCAACACCATGAGGACAACACGGCAATGCCGACGACAGGGAAAGAGCCTTGCTCACGCGTGTTGTACGACGTGGACGAGTGCGCGAAACAACACCAACCACTACGATGACGGCTGCTCGACGGTGTCCGCGCGCGCGGTCGGTTATTTGATCGAGCGGGGCCCCTGTTTGAAGCCACCTCACCGCCTCTCACCACACACTCCGCCTCGTACCAACGCGAGTCTCTCTCTCCTCTCTCTGTGTGCCGTGTTATGGATGGAGGCCGGTTAGCGAGTGTACCCCGGTACTCTTGAAGCGGCGGCTCTTGTTCAAATACACCCCACCGTCGGCTGCCTGTGCCGCGCCCGATGGCGCCGGGACCGCCAATCGTGGCCAGGTCTTTCTCAGAACCGTATCGCGCCCGACCAATCGGACGGCGAGGTTTGGTCTGGCTCTCGGTTCCCTTGTACGTCGTTTAGAATCGTCACGTAGCCGTATCGTGGTGCGGTGTGCCTCTTCTACCCCTCCGGCGTTGCTGATCGAGGTGGATGCGCGCGTGCGCGCGTCGCTCGCGCGCGAGGACCCCGATCATCCCTCGGAGCGGAATTGGCTTGCGCAATTCCACGCGAGACGCCCGGCTCCGGCTGAGCCGAGCCGAGCCGAGCCGAGCCGGATCGCTCGACGCTCGCGCCGTCGCGTCGCGGCGCGGAGCGTCGCCTTCCTTCCTTCCTCTCTCGCATCTCATGTCATGTCAACTGTCGTCTGCCACGCGTTTGACAACCGGCACCTCTGCTCCGTGCGTGAGTGAATGACGTGGCCTCCTCTACGCGTCTCCTCTCGCGGACGATCCGCCGCGGATCGCGCGTGTTTTCTCTGATTCGTTCAAAGCTCTATTTTTCTTTCTTTCTTTTTTTTTTCTATAATATTAATGACTCGCTTAAATCGGAATCGTCCTACAACGATGCATGAATCGGAAGTCGGAGTCTCGATTGACGATCGATCGATGTCGTTTCGTTGATCGGCGAGTGAACTCGAACGTGAACTATTCGCGAGAGTGGAACTTCCGACGGAAGGGACGCGAGAAAAGTCACCCCCTCGAGATGAGTCAGGTCGCAACGGAGTCAACGAGTACAACGCGGAGATATACATAGGTATACAATATCATTTACATGTCGTGATTGATGACATGATCATGAATCAATTATCCTTCATGTAGTATTTTGTTTATTAATTATTTTAATATTATTTAACATTACGCTTCATACATATATGTTGAATAAAAGAGAGTCTCACACATACATACATACATACAAACATACTCGGTTATCTTTATTTGTAAATACGTATTAAATACTATATAAAAACTATATAATAGAATCTGTAAGTGCTCTCAAAGTTTACAAGCTTAAATCAATTTGAACTTTTGTAACAATCGGTATCCACTCAATCCAATCTTTCTGACAATTAAAATAATATGTATTGAAGTGCAGCTTATCTATTTAGATATATCAGTGTTTATTATTTTTTAGACTATAGAAAGTATATATTATTAGTGCAGTCTTAATTTCCACATACAAATGTGTGTATGTAACATAATTGTGTTGGAAACTTTACATATATATCTATGGATATCACATATATATCTACGGATTAACTATTTTCGATTAACATTTTTATCTTATCTAAAAATAACTAAGTTTTTATACCTATCACTCCCTTGTGCAATCTAATTTGATAAGTGTACAATACACGATCGTAATCTTTAAGAATCTTTAAGAATCTTTAAGAATCCTTAAAGCTGAGAAAAAAAGAGAGAGAATAAAAAAAAGGAGAGAAAATGTGTTGTCCACAAATTGTATACATAACAAAAATAATGACTGACTCTTATCAGAAAGTCAGATTCACATATTATAACGAATTGCTTTAATTCATTGTAAATTAATTCATTTTTGATATGATTATCAAATGTCTTTATATACAAAGTCCCTCTTATTGTTTAATACACCGCGACGTAAATTTGAAATTTTTGTAACTTCGTTTACCTCAAGTGGGTGTCTTTCAATTCTTTTATCGTTTTATGATAAAGTATAGAATATATTGAAAGAAAGACACAAACGCGCCCATTAGGCCACACCTATACATACTTACATTCTCAACCCACGATCTCATTTGAATTCTCTCACATACTGATGTCATCGAAATTATCTTCTAAACATATTATTCGCGGCAAACTGTCTTTTACTCTGCGTAGATGCAATCGCGTGCCATTTAATACACGTAATAGCTATCCCGAAGAGTAGTTTATGCCAATTGCTAATTACTTTCGAGTAGTGCTACATCTTCGCGAGTTTCTTTAAGTATATTCCTAATGTTTTTTTTTTATGCGAAACTAGGAATGTACTGATGTCAATATTTCGATAACACTTTGTCGTAAATAATTTAGGAGCATCTTTCTAGATAAAGACCTAGAGAAATTATTTATTAAATATAAGCAGAGCTAGAAGTCACATCTTCTTACTATTGACATAAAAAGAGAGAGAGAGATATATACAAAAAATTTGTATCAAAATGATACCACATACACAAAATTTTATCATCAAATGATAGAATAGAGATAAGAAATTTTCCATCATACAAAATTAGTGTGAACGTATATTTAGCTTTACTGTTGATGAGAACATTAAACATTAAAATGCTGCAAAATTATTTAAAACTATTTATACTATAACTCTATAAACGCACAACATATTAACTGATTAAATAATTGAGAAACAAAACTGCAAATACTAACAGTGAAAGATATGATTTAAATTCTAAAATAAATTAAAAATTTATTCTAGTTCAATTTATTCTTTAGACAACATTGAAGTAGAAATGCACACAAGAGCTATTTGTTAACATAATATCATTTACTGTCTGGAGAGCAAATAAGATCTTTTTTAAAATACGATTTTTATAGAAATTTACAAAAAAATTAGAAGAATTAGAACGAAATATTAAAAGATTAAATTATACTCATCGTTTCTTATATCAAAATCGAAGCTGTTTTCTAGGAAATGATATTCAAGAAATAAATTCGCGTTGTGTCATGAAAAATTTGCAAAGCTCGAAATTAAATGCAATCGCATAATAAACATCTCTCTTTATTCCTTTAAATAATTCATATTTTTAAACTTTAGGCTTGCTTATTACGAGGAACAAGATTCACTATAAATCTCTATTGTTAGATTTCTGTCAAAAAATTTGAACAAGTATCTAAAAATATATAATGAGACCGTCCGTGTCTTTTGTCAAAAATATAAGTGGTGCATTGTAATATTTCAATCTCAATTTTCCAAACACGCGTCGTGTTTGTGTGTTGATTAATATCATTATCAAGCAATAAGATAATAAATAAATATTACAGATAAGAGAATTGCATTACTATTAAATTGCATTAACTATTGAATATTTGGAAAATTGCAGCGTTTTAATCTATATCTATCCGCTTCCTCTCTCTCTCTCTCTCTCTATCTCTCTGTAAATTAGGGAAAACGAGGAAAAAATAATTGTGCACGATATACATTACATCGCGAGAACTACTATAAACCGTCAACGAATAGCCGCGTCATTTTGCTGATCGATTCCGTCGGCGTCCTCCACCATGGCGTCGACATTAGCCGACGGGGAGTACTACTGTCAGCACGCAAAACACGACCGTATTCGATGGCATACATATCCGCGCTTTTATTGTTATCGATATTCCTGCAATTAAAGTTGCATTCACGATACGCGCGAAAAAAAATTATTTTTTGACGTGTTATAAATTAAATCCATTCTTCGGAGCAAACGCGTCGCGAAAAGAGGTTCGAAGTAAGAATAAGAAAGAACGTGCTATTGTTTCGTACACTTACTGCTAAATAAATAAATTAAAATAAAATTAATTTAAAAAATAAAATAAAATTAATGAAATTAAAACAAGATTTAAAAAAATTAATTACGTGCCAATGAATAGTTTTTAAGAATCGGCTCAATGAATTTATTACGACTTCGTTTATACAATCGTAAGCGTATACCTGAGTTTGTTGTGATCATAGCTCATTGTGAAAACATTGATGTCATCGACAAAGATTTCGCCCATCATGTTTTCCATCGATACTTTAAGTTTGACCGATGTTGTACATATTCACCGATTTTTGTGTTATAGTCAGAAATTTTTGGTTTGTTATTGGGATCGTGAAACACAGGTAGAATCATTTCCTTGTGAAGACAATAAACTCATTATAGTTGCTCAGATGCACAACAGAGAGACGGTATTCATGCACTAAATAATGCACTGATTGAAAAAAATTTTGAAAACTATTTGGTATTGTATCAGCAATATACAAGAATAAATGTGCGTAAACATCAATCAACCTGAATAGATAATATTGGCCAAACTCAATGTCCGTGAAATAATGTCGACGTAAACATTATCAAATTTTCATTAATGTAATCCTTTCGTTATAAATTATTTTTTTCATACAATTTATTTTTATATAATGAGTGCTGACAAATATCAGAGAAAATTATAGTTTCACGTTGAATTGTTTTAAGAAAAAATAATAAAAATATTGATCTGCCAATTGTTTGACTTTGCGTTATTATAAATATAAATTAAGAAATAGCATCGCTTATTATTGCATATAATCAGCAGATTGCCCACCCCAAGAATTATCGTTTGTATCATTTTTGTGATCGCCAGATCATAAATGTCGTAAGGATTATCTCGGTGGAATACCGACACACATATTAGACCGCACTATTTTCCTTTTGATAATATTTGATCACTTAAATAAGCACCTGTTAGGCCCTGCGCACAATAGAAAAAATATTAGGAATAAATATTAAATTAAATATTAGGAATAAGAATTATTTTAAAATAATAAAATCGGAGAAACTCTGATATAAAAATACAAATTCGGGTATAAAGGACTCTTACTAGTTTATTAGCCCTTACTAGTCCTTTATACTCGAATTTGTATTTTTATATCAGAGTTTTTTCGATTTTATTATTTTAAAATAATTCTTATTCCTAATATTTAATATTTATTCCTAATATTTTTTCTATTGTGCGCAGGGCTTTACGCAATGCGGATTTAGTTTTTATTTTGTGTTATTTTTATAGCCACAAAACTTGATTCGATCTTAATTAATTATTTATCAAAGCCCATTTAAAACATACAAAAAGGTATGTCTTGTTAAATAAGTTTCTCTATAATAAACCTAAATATTAAACAAATATAAATTATATCGTTCGAAAAAATTCCATGTATTATTTCACTTATAATAGATAATGTTTGATGAAAATAGTTTCTGATTACTAAGAGTTGTAAAATTGTGTAATTTTAAAGCTAATTGTAAATTGTAAAATATCTCAAGACTCAGTAAATATAACTCGCATTCTTTTCTCGCTTTGCACTCTATATATTTGTTTAGGCAGAATGCTATTTAAATAACTTTCACGTAAGTTTCTGTAAAAAGCAATACGGAGAGCTCGCTCTCTCGTAGCTTTATAATCTAATCCGAAACACGAAGAAGAAAATCGCGGAATATCGTTTCGTCCCTGCGTTTCGACGGTCGAGGAATCGACGGCACACAACTCGATGATTCAAGCGTTCAGAGTCGGCTAATACTTTACTCGAGAGATTCATAACACACACGTACGTATACACAATATGTGTATATGTATATATGTATATAATATACACATATATATATATATATATATATATATATATATATATAGACATATAGATATATACGTACAGGTACGTTCACAACGAGCAGCGGCGCGTTCGTTACAACGTTAGATCCTCGCCGAGCACCCACCTGTACACCGGGTCTTTATCGAACCACAAATTGTTTGCGGAATGAAAATATTGTCCCTGTAAACAAGTGACTACATTGTGCCGAGCGTGCCATTCTCTTCGTTATAACAAATCGCTCCCTCCGCGTCGCTGGGCCCCTTGAAATACACGCAATGAAGAGAGAAAGAGAGAGAAGCTGTTTGTCTCGGTTAGTACCAATCCTTAATCTACGATTAAATAATGATGTGCTATTTGGCCTAGATTATCGCGTATCGCGGGGTCTTCATCGGCCCGATCGAGCATTCAACGATGTAAGCGCAGATTAATTGAACTGCTTTTTACACAAATAGAAAAAAACATATCCGAAAAATCCCTCTCTAACGCTCTACAATTGTGAGATATTCTGTATCGAATTTGGAGGAAATTTTTTTTCTATCGCAATTACGGTAGATGATTAATTACGGAGTTATTTTGCAGTGATAATAAATATATTTTCTTCAAACTGGAGTTTTTTAGAGAGAAGAAAAAAATGATTATATGATTAATAAAGGCTTATATCTTGTTCATTTAACAGAAATATAATTAAACTTTAATCGCACGCGCAAATAAGATATTCAAGTTTAAATAATGCTTTAAGAAAGTTTCAATTAATAAAATATAGATTTTTTTTTTTTATCAATTTCCTGATATAGAATTTTCTATGTCTAGATTTGTATTTTATAACTAATGCCGGTCACTGTATAATTTAAGAGTTTGAAAAAAATTCAGAATAAAATTATAGCTATTAAAAAAATTATATATTGTTTGTATAATTTTTATTGTGAAACGATAAACGCAATCGAGATAAAATTTTTTTTTAACTGCATTTTCATTACTGTCCCAGCCAGGGGTAAATTCGTAATTATAGTGCATGATTACGCAAACTCGTGGGACGCTAGCCAGTATGGTTCATTTGAAAATTTTATCTGCCCGAAATTGCCTCGTTTAATTTTTACTTGCCGCGATTGATTAATGCTTCATTTATTATTCACGAACGGATTATAACGTAATCGTATGATGAAAATACGTTCCCACCCATTCAGCGATGTTAAATGAATTGTATATTAACTTTTATATATCATTACTTGTAATGTTATACAATAAACAATTTCTCACTCACCGATACGTGCAATAGCTCAGTCGTAGTACACAGCACACATTGATCTGAAAACAAAATATTCAAATTATGTAGATACATGTGTGTGTCGAATATCTCATAAACGATGCAGTTTAAAAAAAATGTTTTTATTTTGCTTACCTCACAGTTGCCCCGACGTCGCCCGATGCCTCCCCGGGCCTCCTCCTCCTCTCTTGGTCCTTCGTAGCACTCGCGACACTCGCGAAAACACGAATAATTACGATTGTCCGATACTTTACGCGGCACTCCCGACGCGCGAAACTTTACACGGCACTCCCGACACGACGCGTGAATCGCACTGTGTATCGCAATGCTATCTGTAACAAATAAAATACATACATATATTAGAATAATCTTATTATTTCGCATTATAACATACACAATATAAATATGTAAGCTAGAATTAACGATAGATATCCACGGATCGCAACACATTCGCGCGCCCGAAAACAGATTAATTGTAAATTGGGTTATGTTGGCGAGAGATTTTTTGCATCAAATTTTTCGCGAAATATACGTTTCGAACAATTACGACTACATATTAACGTTGAAATTATGATATGCGATTGATAAATATTACAATACAAAGGTTAGAAATCGCTTCTAACGATTATGCTTACTAATTAATCACAGCGGGACGCAGCTCCAACTGCCTGATACTCGCGGCGTTTCGGTAATGGCCGCTATTCGCTACGAACATCGGCAACTTCATGCTAATAGCGCGCGCGCGATACTATAAACATGACTTAATATTAATAATTAATTAAAACTCGAAGGAGATTCGTTCGAAAAGATATAGCTTTAGAAAGAAAAAATATTAATCGAGAATAGGTATTATAACATATTATTTACAACGTATTACTATTTTATAACTTTTACTATATTATTATTTTAAAATTTAGTTAGCAAATTATAATATACACAATATAAATATAAATAGGTAAGCTAGAATATTTAATTAGCAAATTTTATTAATATTTTTTGACAGAAATCAGCTGATTAAAGCGTTAATTTGTTAATTAATTTTTTAAATAATATAGTAAAAAATTAAATTTTAAAATAATATGTTAAAAATTAAAATAGTAATATGTTGTAAATAATATAATAATATGTTATAATACCTTATTCTGGATTAAATTTTTGACAGAAATCAGCTGATGATTGTCAAAAATATTAATCGTGTTTAAAGTATTATAACATATATTATTTAAAACATTCTTTTTTAACATAAAATCGAAGAATGGCGCGCGCGTACCGCGCGCTTGTGTTGTTTTAGTAAAACGTTAATAATCGATGTTAATGAGAGAGATGCGGAAATAGAAAAATAATACATGCTATAAAAATAGAGAGTCGCTTTTCTACGTGAGAGATTGATAAAGTGTCATTATGTTTCGAAGATAGAAGACATTCATGTAAATAATATAAGTATAAAACACACTTAAGTTAAAAATAATTGTTTTTCTTTCAAATAATTCAAAGAACAATAATTACTATAAATATGTCGAGTTTAACTATTTTTCAAATTGTTAAACTCGAGAAGCATAAAAAAGTAAAAGAGTTTAATAAAGTAGAACATTTTTTTTTCGAATTTCATATGACGTATTAAACGTTTATATAAACCACATATAATATACTCGTGGTTTTCGATTATTGGGTATATTACTATATCGAGTTTTTGTGTGCCAAGAGGATTGTTTAACTTTCGTGGGCACGGAAAGAGAAGTGCAAGCTCCCCTCCTCCTCCTCTCCTCCCCTGTCGAAGGGTCCAGTGCAGCTTGATAAAAAGTGTTTTGTCATTTTTATAAGGGGGACACAAAGAAGATGACAGGACGCAGGAACGACTGGACCGGCTGGACCGAACGCGGCTTTGTGGAGTTCCTGAAGGATCCTACCTGAGTCCACGTGGGTGGTCCTCCCTCCCCCCCTCTCTCACTCTCTTTCTCGTTCTCTCTCTTTCTTTAGCCCCTCGTTCCTCGTTCGTATTATTAACGCCGGTGATAACTCGTCGGCACACAAGGGCGTTATACCGCCCTTCCTTCTCTCGGGCCTTCGTTCGTTTCTACTCCTTTTCTGTACGTGTTGCGATGCTGCCTGAATGGCGCACGCTTCGTACATCCGCGAAAAGGACGATCGTATATGTATTCATGGAGACGAACATCTTTCACATCAGACTCTATCCCGTCTTGTGTCTATTTATTTAGCCGTTCATTTTTATTTAAGTTTTTCAACACCAAATTATTTTTCGACGTTGGAAGAAACATATTGGAAAATATCTTCTTTTCTCGGAAATATATTTCCGCATCTCTCGCTCTCTCACATGTACGAGATAGTGCTAATCGAATAGTTTAATTGATAATAATTTAGTAAATTAATAATAAAATCAAATTTTCTAACTTTTATTCTAAGGTAATATTTGCCAACTTAAATTCGCACAATAATAAATTCGAGAGTATAAAATTTACAGTATAGAAAGTATCCGCCAATAGAAAAGTATCAAATCTTCTAACAAAACAACCTATCAACATCCTGCACCGGTTTCCGTCAGATACGGAAGATATACTCTTAAATCTCTCCTCGGAGCTTCGACTCCTCGAGGTCTTTCGTATCCTTCAGAGATCCGTAGCAGATCCTGGTTCGCCCTAGAAAAATATCTCGGAACCTGAATGAACCAGGACGCTATATAGAGTACATGTACCTGTCTCCGACGTTTGCGGACGAAAAAATCCTGACATCGACGGATTTGTTATCTCAAGGATTCACTCATAACAAACCACCTGTGTCAAGAAGTCAATATTTCGCATCGTAGCAAAAGAAAATCAGGCAGATCTCGCGCCTACGTCAAGAAGTCAATATTTCGCGTAAAAAAGATCAAATGAATCCTTTCTTTAAATCACGTCTCAAAACATAGGACGATGCTATATAGATCAATTTTTCGACAGCTCAACGATGGTGGGGTCGAGAAAATGTGAAAAGTAACGAATAACAGTAAATAACAAATAACAGATCGTCAGAAACGGAAATCGTTTCTCTGTTGACTTTATGCAGGATAGTTTGAAGAATCATCTTCTTTATATAGATACTATTATTTCATATTATTATTTCATACTATTATTTAATAACTGATATGGATAAGGAATGATAAAATGCCTTCACAGCCGTCGAATCAAATTAATCTTAATCTCGTAATTAAAATTCGAATAAATTCGATTAAAAAAGTCTAAAATTGATAAATAGGCGTTATAAGTCGCTAAACAAGCGTGTTTTGACTTCATAAATCGTTGTCATAACATTTTGCGAGACCAGAGCACAAAAAACACTTTTAACGGTGTGTTAAGCGCTAATATACTTAAAAAAAAAAACAAAATATCCTTAATCCGACAGTTCAGTCAAAAAACTTCAACTCATCCCACCTGTAAAAACTCGACCGAATCTGTCACACTTCTCTGTCATTATTTATCTAAAATCTACAAATCCAGTTCATAATAATCCTTTGACCTTGCCCGTTTTCGCAAAAAAAAAATAAAAAATAAAAATATTAGAAAAAAAGCTTAAAAATAAAAAAAAATTGAAAGAAAACTGCAATAAGGTAAAAATTAGAAAAGATAATCTGAATAAAAGAACTTCAAGTTTGTCCTTGTCGTGTTGCACATTCAAATATAATATTTTACTTGATTAATATAGTAATAAAATGCGCAGAGCACATATAAAATAAAGCATCGCATATCAATATCATCCGGAAAATCGGGAAATAGAAACGCATCGGTAACTTCTAAATAATTCTAAACGGCAATGATCCTATATAAGCCACTGGACTTTGGTCCACTGACATTGGGAGCAATTTGGGGGGGGGGGGGAGAACAATAATTTATATATATATATATATATTTGTGTGACATTCAATCAGATAAGATATACCTGAAGCGGAATTTTCCTTTTCTCCGATCTCTTCTCTTTCTCATAATATTTTTGATCACTTTTGATCAACCTTTGGTCAGTCTTATCTCCCCTATGTTCATTCCATTATTGTAATGTTATCGCGAAAAAAAAACAACTAGAGACAAAGCAAGATGCTGAGTTTTGAAACTGCTGTCTTAAAGCCGGTAGAATAAAATAATCGTTCATTTGTTGATATCTAGAGTGCAATTTCATTAAATATTGTATCTCATTAAATATTATTTGCAGATGAAGACGCGTAACGAGATTATTAATATTTAACATTTTAATTTTGAAATAAGAAGAATTCAGATAAATCATCGAAATTTAAGTAATGTCTACAAGTTTAGCACACGATAATTCTTGAAAAAAGTAGTAAAACGAACTCTTTTTTGCTTCTACTTCATAAGGCAACGAGAGACTAACCGCGAGATGAAAAAAATTAGGAAAAGGATCATTGAGAATTTAGCGGTTTCCGAAATTAACCGAAAGGATCGAGAGGGTGGACTTTGTTATGGGGGGAAGAAGAGGAAACAAGCCGCGAACTGTCGCAGGAGTGCCCGGGCATATTGAGCCACTTAAAAAACGATATTTCGATGTGTGTGCTTTATCGGGCACGAACGTGGCGCAGACCGGATAGTCACGTGCTGTGCGTGCCTCGTCGAGGATTTCCCAGATTTGCGATCCCCGAATCTCGCCGAGACCGTCCTATCTCCGGCAGGAAACCCGGCTCCGCGACGGCGAGCCACCCCTCGATCGGCCGAAGGCAAAAATAATAGACTCGTCGCACGTTTTCATTCCCCGGCGAGGCGAGAGATCGGCTATTATCTACTACAACCCTCGTCCTCTACGCAAAAACCCTTCGAGGATAGGCGCAATCACGAAAATTCCATTCTAAACATTTTCGCGCGCGAGAGATGACGGTAGTCTTTTGCCATCTCTTCGGCATCGATTATGTAATCATACCGCTTTATTTAAGCTTTTCACTACTGATATAGTTTATCCGCTCAATTTTCGTCATATATGTAAAGACATTGCAATGACTCGTCAAATAAATAATCAATTCGATTTTCATTGATTTTTTTATAGTCGTGAACATTTCGTCTAATTTTCATGATCGTTCCTTAATTATCTCTCTTTAAGATTTAAATGTAATGTATTTTTAAAGTACTTTTAATATAATTGGTGACAATGTCTGACCTTGATCCCGATAGACTTTAGAGTTAAAAATAAATTGAAAATAAATTTCTACGTAGCAGATTAAAAATTTGAAAGAGAGCAAAAATTTTCTCTCTATCTTGGACGACAAAAAATGTTTCTTTTTTTATCGCATTTTTATATTAAACAGGCGTCTATGTCGAATAATTCGCGCAAAATATTAAAGAGAATATATGCAGCGTTTTGTAACGTTCTCAGAAACGGGCCAGGGAAGATTTTCGATATTTTCCGAGAGCGAGAAGGACGTTCCTGCAGCAGCGCGTCGTGTAAAAGCACGTATGTGGCGAATCGATTGTGCAAACAAGAGAGCCCCCCCCGTCTACCGTCCTCTCGTTAAATTTCTGTTTCACTGTTTCAATGCAAACGTTGCGAGATATAAAAGTTGCAAGCAGGCCATCAGGCCAATCCGAAAAGTTTTGCTCTGTTTGCTCGCCGCGTCTAACTTATTAATAGCGTATAATCGCAAAAAGATCTCTATTTATATATATGTGTAACGCGTTTTCGCCTAGAATATATTTGCCGAAAAACGCGTATTTCTTACTAAAACTAGAAATAATTTTTTTTATATAAAATTGTCATTTTTTTCGATTCTCGAGAATATTAAATTTTAAATACCTCGGTAAAAAAATATTGAATGTAAAATAGTATATCCACTAAGTTTCAAGCTAAAATTCTGCTAGAGTCCATTTGGGCAAAAATCCATAGCATTTACTGCTTTATTTTTACATCTAGACTAGCTAGATATAGTTTATAGTTCATCTTATTAAAAAAAGGATTTGTAAATGGTAATCAAGAAATAAACTATACATCAATGATATTTTTTTCATCTTCAGACGATATTCTGCGTCTAGGAGCCAAAAATAATTCCTACCTTCGAAAAATATCATAACTGTTTCGACATCTATGTTCATATCTCCCTCTTAGCACTAGATATATCTTCGTGCGAGATTTTTTATTTCTCTTATACGAAGAATATTATACGAATCGAGGAAACCACATTTATATAATGTTAAGGGTGGACACGCGTCTCGGTCATTTTTTAACGAGCCGGTTGGTCGCGTCGCGTGTAGCATTAGTCGAAGTCGATCGATGAAAGCATTGGAAGACAGACAGGCAGGCAGGCAGGTGGTGGATGAGTCGCGCCGATCAAACGCCTCGAATTGGCAGCGATTTCTCGACCAGCGGCCGCGGCCAGCCGCCACTTCCGTCGAGTCAATTTTAATAATTCCACCCTCTCCCTCCCTTCCGATCCACCTTCGTACCGCGATGACTCGCACGATTTTTCCGCCAGCTTTCAATTATCCGAGGACCCGCGCTCCCACGAACAGTGGCTCGCGAAATATCGATCGCTCGTCGCTCTCTCTCTCTCGCTCTTTCTTTTTCCCCATCTCTCTCTCTCTCTTTCTCTCAAAGCGTTCGTCGCGTTAGCGGGCGTAGGCACCCACACAGGAAGTAGGCGGAACGAGAAATTACGAGTTGTAGTAACGAGAACGCGCGTTATCGTCGCCCGTAATTATGACTTTTACGATCTCTAGAAATATGTTCGAGTCGCTCGTCGGTTCTAATTGGCTGACTGTTATATTGCACGGAGTGTCCCGAAATTATACGGCAGTTTCCCTCGTAAAGATCCGAGAACCCCCTTAACGAAATTGTCAAAGTAACGATAGTTTGACATGTTGAAACTGATCAACTATTCAGACTTTTATGTAATCGACGTATTTGTTCAATTAATTTCGCAGGTATTTTATTTTATAAGATTTTAATTTAATTTTAATGCAATTGCTATGATGTAGGTGCGTTTAATGTTAATTGGTAAAATCTATGAAAAAGTGAATAATATTCAAACAGAGCTTTACAACAAAAGAATCGTCGTTGATACGAAAATGGCCCGAAAATTAGATATATCCTGTGTAAGAACTATTTTTGGCCTAATTAATGCTGTGTTCAAAATGACAGCAAGCACAAACTCAATAATAAAATATAATCTAGTCTATATATGTATAATACAATTATAATCCGTATAATTGTAATAATCATACTTAACATGACATATCAATGCTAATTAATTTAGCAAATTTTTACAAAAACCAATAATTATTATATAAGGAAATAAATAATAGGCAGGAAATAAATAATAAATTAATTAATTTCGTAAAACACGAATAATTTTGTAATGTGTGTATCGAGAGATTAATTATTTGCAAACGATGGATATCGTATAATGCAATATTATTAATTATCATTTTATATAAAATAAAGCAATGCGAAATTTGATAAATATAATAATATTAAAACAATATTATTATAAGATTGAACAATATAGTTATAAGTATAATTTAACATCATAAGAGAATACAGTGTTTGATGATTAAAAATGAATAATATTGACCAGAGAAATGTGCATGTGTAATAGGTAAAATATTATATATAATATAATGCACTACGCAAAATATTTCTCCCTTTTACAGGAAATATTATTGCCGCGTATATCTTATACCGTAAAGTCTTAAAGGGTTAAAAAACAAAGTAAGAACCAAAAATAAAGATATGTCGACACAAATGTGTAGTAAAACCGGATAAGTATTTTCTACATCAGGTAATATACCTTCTAAATAAAGCCTTTTCCGTCGTGAAAAACGTTTTTTAGTCAGTCGGTGAACATGAAAGAGAAAGAATTGAGATGTGAGAGAAAAACGCTGTCGTAAAACAATAATCAATTTATGAGGGTGGCGTGTTTTGCTAGATTCCCCTCTCTCTCTCTTCCCTAAAACTTTTTTGAAGGGTCTTAGATTATTTTAAAAAAAGGTGCAAAAAATTCTGCTATGCAATTAAATATCCACGATGTAAAAAAAAAAAATATATATATATATATATATATATATATATATAATAAATTGCATTAAAAGAATAAATTGCATTAAAAGAATAAATTGCAAAACTTTTTTTGCTTTTAGTATCAACAAAATATAGAAATAGTGTTGCATAATATAATTATTATAATATATAAGCTACTTTTTTTCAAAAAAATAGAACGGAGATTTAATTTTTATTGTTATCAATCCTATCTAAAATATATCTTGTAATAAAACTTATCGCTTCTTTATTAAAAATTGATCCAACGATGTTAAATTAAGATTTAAAAAAAAATTGTAAAAAGTTTGAAGGAAATCATATAAAAAAAATCAGAAAAATAATTGTGTTTCCGCATATTTATCTTCGCTCATTTGTCCGCGGACCGAATCTAACAATAAGTAAGCAATATCGACGTCATCGATATATTGAACCTTTTATTGTTTCAGTTCGATCTTCGTGGGAGGCTGCGCAGCGCGTAAAGATAAACATCCATACGCAAGAATAACATCTTCCGGGTCCCTCTAATCACAACACTCGGAAGATACCTCGTACATAAGCGAGGAACACGAGTAGGAAAACACTTTTGATGAAGCCATCAGAAAAAAAAATTAGAAAACGATCTGATAGTTCATCAATGCAGGTCATTATTCAGGATAATATAAGGGAAAATTGCGCGTATAATAATTGGGAAAGAGTTGACAATTTCTTGGAAAAATAGATTTTGGAGAAAAATTGTTAGTTATCGGAAAATTAATTCGAAAATTACTTATTCAAACCGAGTTTAAAACGTTATAATTAAATAATTTTCATGGAATCTTGTGACGCGGCAATTAAATGGCTGGATCAAATATTAAGGATGAAAAAATAAGAAACAATGTAAAATAATAACAAGAAAAACGTCAGAAATAAAGTTATATGTACAAAATTTGTAAATAGATTGGATTGTTAAATTGTGATCAAGGTATTTCTAATCTAAGATAATTATATTTTTATATAAATATATTTTATAAATATTATATCAATATAATATTATTAATATTAATATTAATAATATTATATATGATATTAATAATCCAAGTTTTCTTCGTAAACTGTTTTATATAAAAAACTGACTCAGTTTTGTAATTTTATTCGGATTATTTTGATACACATATTCCACACGCTGTTCTACAACGTTTCGCAAAATTGCAATAATCGAAAATAGAACGATTTGAGCTATGCTCGGTTCTAATGGCACTTTGAGTTCGCTAGAGAGGATAGTTACACATTACATAGTATTGCGAATGTCTTAAATGTATATCGATAATGAGTCGTTCGAGATATTCGGCAAAGCGCTTTTTTAGCTGCCTCACATTATACGAATAAATACAGATAAAAGGGGGTCGAGATACAGATAAAAGGGGGTCTAGATTTATATAAAATTTTATTAGATTATGCCAGTATATAAATTTGCTCTGCCAAAAATAGTAAATTAAAAGGAATTAATAAGAATTGATGCACAGCGAAGTTGTGAATTTCTTTAATTTTCGATATATCAAAAGTTCGGAACTTATTAAAAAGTTTATTCTACTCCTTTCTTTGTTTCCTTTCTCATTTTTCTTTTTAATTCTCTTAAGAGAATTTAATAATTTATTCTTTAAAACCAGAATACGTCAAATTTGTTATACATTTTATATTGCACAAATTGATTATATCACATTCACACAACTACATCATTATACTCGACGAAAAAAAAATTAAAAATTCTTCAATTCCCAATATATTTCTCTTAGCATAATTAAACTTCTCGATTTGAAGATTAGAAGTGCAAAGAAGCGTTCGCGCAGAATAAATTCCTGTCAATTCATCTTAATCCAACTATTTTTCACAGAACACAGAGGTATATCTCAATGCGAAACGTGTATCAACGGCGAGATAAATGAATATTACATACAAGAGATTTTAGAGTGGAGGCACATATGAAACTTGCTTGATACGGTGCGATACTTACCTTACCGAACAAGTTCGGATAGGTTTACTTTATCGCAGCAATAACTTATGATTACCCCGTGTTCGAGACAAGTTTGATACAAATTAACCTTTACCGATCTACAGTGAAGTAAAACGAATATAACGATCGTCCGTTACAGAGTTATTAATGATCTCTGTTATCTAATTAATAATAAACCTTATTCTTTGTTACGACGTTAAAAAATCGTTCTCGGTCGCCCACGCGATATATATATAATAACATCGCGTATTTATTGGATCCGATTTCTAGAAAAAGTTATACAAAATATGACACGGTATATCTGCTTACGATATGCGATTAGAGCGTGTTATCACTCGTTAAAACTATGTCTAAGTTTATTGCCAGTTGCGGGATATATATTGGTAGGGATATCTGTCATAATAAACTGCAAAGAACGTGTGTCTATAAAATATATGTCGTCTACGTAATAAATGATATCGGCGAAGACACGATATAAGTAAATAAATAATTTGCATGTATACTATTGCAACACTATATGTCTATATGATAGTCTATCTGTAATTCGAAGTTTGGAAAAAATCTGTTTAATCAGAGTGATAAAATCTATTAGTAGTACTTTAATCTTTAGATTACATCTATTAGCTATTAATAACGGCAGTCTCAGCCAAAAAGTTTCTAATTCTAATATGTTTCCATAGCACATCGTGAACGTTTAATCCCTCCTCAAAGTAATAATCAATCAACGATATTTGCAGCACACATAGTAATTATTTCGACTGCATATATTTAATATATAGTGTTAAAAATATTTCTACATATTTAAAACTCTCAAGGAAAGTACTATTATAAGTACTGTTATCAAAAAATTACTTAAATTTTTTTATGGAATGAAGTATCTCTATCTACCTGCAATCTTTAATAAATGTATGAAAATGGCTAAAAAATAATAACGTAACTATTGTCAAAAGATAAATATATGTAAAGATACGGTTTATTACATACGTATATTGAATAATTTTTTAAATAAAAATAATCGGAATAATATAATACATTGATGCATGATCCCAGATTAAATATAATTTAGCAAGATGCTTAAGCACGTTAAAAAACTATTTTTATGTCAATATATAATCTATTAACATTCATAAAATCCGTATATTTATTTCAAGTTTTGTTAAAAGGTATAAATAGGAAAAGTTTAGTAGTTTTTCAAATCATGTTCACACTTTCCCAGCTACATCCCAAAAATATATTTTTACAGGATGATTGTCAAGTAAGCTTATTGGTACTAATGAGCAATAGATAAGATACGATATGATAATAGATAAGATATGAAATTATCCCTTCGCGGCCCAAATTACTTTCCATAAATGAGCAAGTGTTAAATTGCGTATTCAATTCAATCTTATTAGCGGGTCCAATATATAACAGTCAATTATTATTATCAATATTACTCGAAAATATTTATGAAGAAATATTTCGAGAAAAAATAGTTTGCTGATTATAATCATACTTTTTGTCTCGAAAAACTAAGAAGAATTCTCGCCACGAGCATTACGTCATGTCCGACAGTCGTCTCGACACGAAATTAAATTAGGGAGAGGATAAATTAGTCAATTTGGCGAGGAGAAGAAAATGACGAGAGGAAAAAATCCAAAACGTAATAAAAGAAAAGGCAATAACAAAAAAATATGTTCTAGATTAATATAACATTTGTCATGTAACAAATAAATTTGCGCGCCATATTCAAGCGCGCAAAATAATTTACAAAAATTATATATCGTCCTTTTATATATAAAGTCACACATCTCGGAAAATTATTCGATCAATGCATTTGAATCATTCAAATTGCATCGCGTCACATTGCAAAAAAAGTGCAAAGGAAATATCAATATATATATATAATAAATTATTTTTCAGTGTCCTGCGCTGTAATCAAATTCCAGTCAATTTCGCCAGTTATTGTTATAAGTGCACAGAGAAATATTTTACGTAACGATATGTCCAATGAAATTCCACGCGCTTAAGCAGCGTTTAATAAATAATTACTTCGAAAATATATACGAATTAACTTACGAATTACTTAACAAATCCTAACAATCTCGATGACGTATCAAACGATAGTCATCCTTCAATTTTCTAATGGATCGGAATCAAAGATGTATAACGATCGTTCGTGAAAATAACGGGCGAACGATCGCAAATGAAGACCTTGAAGTGTATATAAAGTTTTTAATCAATAAAATAATATCATTGAGACACTCTGGCACTTGAACAACGCGCGAGCAAATTACGTAAAAGAAACCTACAAATTAATATGTTACGGAGCGAAGATGATTATCTTGCGCTTTCAAAAATCGGTGACAAGTTTGTAAAATCTATATATCGATGAGTATAATAAAAGTTGAAGAAAAATTAAGCACATTCTAAAATAAAATCCAAACAATTAACGCGGTGATTTTATCAAATCAAGGCAATTTCGCGCTTTCGTTTTCATAAAACCACCGATAATGTTCAAAAAAAATTTACAAAAGACGTTTTGAACTTCAATTATTAATAATACGAATATACTTATCGATATCATGATTTTACACAATCGTCAGTGATGTCATAGAATCAACGCCGTAACATATATGTATAAGGTAACCATCGCGCTTCCGACACATGCTCAAAGATCAGTCACGGGTCCCGATAGATTTACATTACTATCAATCACGAGCGGAGTCTTGGAGTCGCTCGCGATCGAATCTTTATCACCACTTTTGGACGCGTTCGGTTTGTGGATATCATCGTCGTCGTTGTCATTGTTTTCATCATCGTCCTCCACCTCCTCCTCGTCCTCGGACGATGATGACGATGATAACGGCATCCGATTCATCGGTTCCTTGGTCGGACCTTCAGGAATGCGATACACATCGGATGCCAGAACGTCGCGAATCCTGCTTACGGCTTCCATGGGACCGTTCACCTTTTTACGCAGTATCTCCACCAGCTTCTCCATTCTGACAAATTATGTTTCATGTCACGTTACATTCATTCATGCCGGCTTGGATGCCGTTTTCTTCCACCGCTAATGCATCCAAAGATGTAAGAATCTCTTTAGAAGCGAGCAAAGCGAAAGTTTCAGCGAAAAGCCATGCTGCCGGCTAAAAACAGAAGAAAACAAGGCGATTCGGTGCCTGCATGCCTTCCAGACGAAACGTGTGCTGGGAGAAATCTCTCCGAGAGAAGAATGTCGATGGATCTTCGAGGAACGGAAGGAATATCATGCAAGCGAGAGTGCATTCACAATTTATGCAGATGATCTTTCGTGAGATGATCTTGCGTGAGATGATCTTGAGAGAAGATGTATAATAGTTCGACAAAAGTTCAATCCGACTTAATATCATAATGACATCGCAAATTACAATATTTTATTGAATTAGAGGCTTTTAAATAACATAAAAGAGTGAAGAAATATTTTTTAGAACAATTCAAAATTTCGCTAAAATTTTTATATATTATTTAAGAAATTACTCAATAATCATTTTTCTTAAAAATAATATAAAAATATTCTGAAGTAAAAATGATATACTGCAATATTTAAATAGAATCTGAACTACACTAAAACTTTCTTATTTTAAGAAAAACAATTATTGGTAAAAACTTTAATTCTCAAAATAAATGGTTTTTAAATGTTTACGTTGCGATAATACATATCCAAATATAATTATGATACATAAAGATTATAATATATATATAAATATAAATTCGAGTCAACTAAAAGTCATATAAAATGAAATGCACAAATCATGCAGAAATTATGGCCATAGCAATTATTCCATTAATAAACAGTAAACTTTTACTGCTTATTAAAAGAATATACATATATGGAACAATATATAATGCAAATCACAATACAAAAAGCATATAAAAAATATATATACAATATACAATATGGCATACACAAAAAACACATCATACAAATAAAACTAAAAATAAAACTTATAATAAAAATTCATAAAATTAGAATGTACGAATAAAAACATGCTGTTAAAATTTTGCTATACTAACAATCAAAAAGCATTTAATATTTAACATTGTAATATGATTGAGATATATTCTAAAATTCGTTAAAAAAGTATTTATTATACATATCTGCTTTTTACATATATTTGATGCATATTTATAACTATCTAGATAATTAAAGTTATCTACTAAAATAAACAACAAATATTCATGAATTAATCATGTCATCAAAATTTATATAATTATGTGCAATGTGTAACAAATAATAATAATAATAATACAAATTAAAGTGTCTGCATACTTAAATAGCAGTTGGAGCAATTACTACGATGATCTATGCAAAATATTTATTAATCATTAATATTAATCAGTCACTATTCTTTATCTCTCTTTCCGTGACAAAATTCTCGATAAAAAAATATTTCACTAGAATATAAAAATAAAGAATATATATTGAAATATAAAAATTATACTGGAATTATAATAGAATATAAAAATTACTTTATCTTCAAAAATGTAATAAAAATTGCTATCTTCAGTTAGCAGACATTTTTTTCTCCAATTTCCTTTTAAGATGCAACGCTTTGAAAACAGTGCTGTAAAATATCGCGAATATACTAAAGAATGAATTACGTTATTCCACTATTTTATTAATTAACTATATATACATTATTTTATAAGCAAAATATGTATATTTAAAATGTCATTAAGCTATTCCAAAAGTATGATCAACTGCATAAACTTCTGAAAATAAAATTTTGTCTTCAAAAGTAACTTATATATAAATATACATATATTGGCATAACGTAACTCCCTTGAAGCATAAATACATTGCATAAATACATTGTACGAAAAAGCATGCATGATGAGTGAATAATAGACCTACGTGCTATTCGACATGTACATAGTAGTAGCCTCTAGTAAAAAGCCCCTTGAAGCCCCTGATATCGATGACGTGAGTGAGTAGTAGCGTGATCTTTATTTATTTATTTATTGTTTGCCGGGGCCCCGCGCGTACGTAACTTAGATATAGGCTGTGGTGTAGGTGGCGCGTGAAGGTGCTCTTTGGGTTCTGGAGATCGGGGTTCTCGTCGAGCAGAGGTTTTTCGGCATGATGGAGCCTCCAGTGACCACGGCAACGTCCGGCACCTCGATGATGTCTCGATGATCGTCATCGCGAGAGCAACAACCTTCGTCCTCGCTTATCGTGTCGCGACTGGCCCCGATGATCGCGTCGCTTCTGAAGGAGCACGAAGAAGAACTCGTGTCGACCTTGGCGTCCTGACGCGGCTTCTTGTCGGTCTCGCTGAACGATCTCCTCAAGTTGCCGTTCCTCCGTCGCGGAGGTTTTTTCAAACTACCTCGCTGATTGCGAAACGTACATTTTTGTGAACTCGGATGATGATTAATCGAGCTCTCCACTTTGCTCGTCGTGTCGCTCGGCAAATCCTTCTGCTCCTCGAGAATCCTTGCTTCATCCTTTTCCATTGCCGTTGTCATTTCCGCGCATTTCCCTCGAAGATCCTGACGATCGCCGACAGTTTGCTCCTCCGACAATGAACTGTCGGTCGTCAACAAGTGTCTCGTATCTATTTCCTTCTCGGTTAATTTTACTTTGCCGTTGTTTCTCACGGCGTCAACAATATCCGCTTCCTTTCGATTGAAGAGAAGCTGGTTATCCTTCAACGTAGATGAAATATCTGGATGAATCACGGTATTGGCAAGTCCTGCTGAAGTCCTCTGGTTTTTGATCTTATCCCGAGATTCGATTCCCATCGCGTTCACGGTCTCGGAACACCGAGAATCATCTTCAGTTGACTGTGGAAAGTTCTCAGACTCCGGTCCAGCGTTTCGATTCGCATCCTCGGAGACGAGCGAAAGTGCCGCTACCTCCGCGGAACGGGAAGAAGAACGCAAAAAGGAGGAGGTGGGGTGCAACGAGATCGGGGGGACCACGGGGGACAAGGAGCAAGTGTCGGTAAGAGCGTTACGCACGGGGGTGCTGGTTACACAGGGCGTATCGAAAGTTACACGCGTAACAGATCTGGATAGCGCAAAGTTTACGCACTTCGCCGCGTGGTTCTCGGCCAAGGTCCTGGTCGCCCGCGCCTCCTGGAGCTCCCGTCGCAGCGCCAGGGTCTCCTCCTCGAAGGCTGCGATCTCGCGACCCCCGTTGCTAAGTGCGAATAGAATTGATTTTTTTTTTAAGGGGCGCGGGCTTTTTAAGGGACGCCATGAACGTTGTGTGAATCAGCGAAGATGAAAATTAATTTCAAAGAAACTGCGCTCGTCGACGCAATCGAAATAAAGATGCGAAAGATGTTGAAAATTATTACGTATAAAATTAAGATAAAATAAATCGAGAGAGAGAGAGAGAGAGAGAGAGAGAGAGATCATCGTGTGGATAGCTATACGAAGACTTATCCAGAAGTGAGATTCAAACGTTTCACCATTTATCATGGCTTTCACTTGCCTTTTATTTTAGCTATAGGATTTTAGAAAGCGTTAGATTATCATGAAGCTATCGCAGAACGTATTTTACGCGATATATCGCGTTCCAATTTTCAGCAACGTTTAATAAAATTATTAAACGAAACGAGATGGACGATGTTGCAATGTATGCTCGCGGTTTATTAGGTGATAATTACTTGTAAACAATTTGTCATATATATATACAATAATATAAATAGAATATAGAGAAGGATTATACCCGCCCCTATATATGCGTGAAAATCATGAGCGCAGGGTGAGTGTATGATAAACAGCGATGAAATAAACGAGGGGCAAATTAGAGAGAAATAATAATTAAAACCAAAATCGTCTTGGACGATTTTTTTATCAGATATTCGGCCAAATTCTCTAAAGGCTCGCATTACTGATGCGCGTCTCAAATATGTATGTACATCATCCTCAAAACAATGTTGAGGATACAAAACGAATACAAATAAGAATTAAAGCAAGCTTCTAAATATTTACAGATGCTAAAGAGCTTACTTACGTTGCGCTCAGCTTCAACGCCATCAGTTCCTCCTCCAGTTTCGCGACTCGCTCGTCACTTTCTTCCTTCTCCTTCGTCAACTTCGACAATTGATTCTGTAATAAAAGGAAAAACACAAAATATAATATTCGAAAATTAATAACTACGTAACAGATAGAATTTGATGATCGATACTATTCGTTATCAAATGCTTCGGAACAGACAAAACTGCCGATGCTAAATATAAATAAAAGTCTAAATAAGATAACACATTTACGAGTCTATCGAACAACAGATTAATCTATAAGTTCAGGGGCATTTCCTGAGAAGAAATTTTTTTTTTATCAGAGCAAATAAAATGAAATTTATCTTTTTAATCATATGATATAATATATGATACCTATAATATATATATATATATATCTTCGACAGTTTTATCGAAAGTTTGTTGTCTTACTGAGAAGTAATTCTCCTGAGAACCCTTTTCGTCAAATATTTTATCGTGACAAACATTACATCCTAACCTACCCTAATCTACAATAAGATCAACGTCGAACTATAATCGAATAACTATTTCTTATCTGTTTGAATCACCTTATCCTCTTGTTCTCCATGTTTGTATGTTTGTATGTTCCAAAAAGAAACAAAATTAAACATCGCGTGTGCGTGTGTAAAGAGCTACAGAAACTCTGAAGCAACCTTGATCGACTCTCACGCGCAGCAGAATTTACATGGACGTGGAGGGTCCCGGAGGTTCAATTACGAGATTGCCAATATGCAGGCGACATGGCGGTGGCGGCCATCGCTTCGGCTGATGAGGCTAATGGATGGTTGAAACCCGAGAAGACACGGCAAAGAGGAAAAAGAGGCCAAGGGAGAGGCCCCTGACAGCCGCTAAGTGCGCTCCGTCCTTCTCCACTCTTCCTCTTCGTCTATCCGACTATTCCGACTGGATGCCTCCTCTTCCTCTCCCCTTTCATCCCTTCGCGGATCCCGCTGCGTTCTCTCTCGCTCTCGCTCACTTCTCTCCTTTTTTTTTTCTCTTTCTCTCTTTTCTGCAACGTGCTGTGGATGCCCTTATGTGAAACCTAATCACTTTTAGCGCGTCACGCGGATATTTCGTATTATGTCTACATTGCGTTCTCCGATATCGGCCGACTTTATTAGCTATCTCTCTCTACAATTCGAATTTTCCCTCCTCTTTCTTGTCCCCTCCTTCGACAATCAAGTTGCACGTGCATTAAATTCTAATCGGTTAATGCGTTATTTCTCAAAAATAAGTCTCGGATCTAGTTTTTAAAAAGAATATTTAAAAAATCCTTTTTCTCTCTTTTATCTTCAATTGAAAATTTTTTTATTTATAATAAAATTATATATTTAACTAGATATATTTTCGTATTTGATTTTGTACTTTTTGCAATGCTGGTAAAAGTTAAAAGTGTAATAAAAAGCGATTACACGTTTGTACGATGTTTGTACACAGTTATACAATAAAAAAGCATAATTTGTATTAAATATTCCCTTCTATTAAATCGATACGCATATGCGAATGTATATAATAAACGACACATTTGCGTGTTTGTACTAATGTATACAATATAACGTTCTAATGCATATCACGATTATTTCATCAAAATAGCAAATAGTATATTACGGAAAATTGATTCGTTTAGATAATACATATGTGTGATCCTGATTATTCGCACACATGGCTTTCTGTTGGTGACCAATTAACAATTTAATAACGTATTGCATCATAACAAAATTATAAAAATATAAAAAAATATAAAAAGTTACTACTGTATCTCTTTTGACGATAAACATCGCAGTTAAAAGACAGAGAAAATGCATAGAGAATAACATTTTATGCATAAAAACAAAATTTGAGATTGGTCTAAATAAAGATTATTAATTAAATAAGCGATCATAAATATAGAAATATCGGAAACATCAATTGTACGACTCTCGCATATGATAACCGAGAAAGGGAAAGTTGGAAAAAGGACCGATAGATACCACAATCACCTGGCAGTCCTAATCAAACAGAACGCAGGAACGTCTGCGCAAACATTACGTCCATGATCGTGACCCGGAAGAGCGAGTGCCGAAAATATTGAACCGAGTGCTCATATTACCGTATCTCAATAGCAAGAAGACACGAGCGGCATGAGAAAAAAAGGGTTCTCTTAGTAGCTCCGCCGCTTTTGTTTTCTATTCCCACATTCTCCGAGCAAGCCCGACGAGCTTATGACATCTCGATTAACTCCAACTCCTAATTCTAACTATGATCTTTCAATAATTTTGATTTCAAGAATTTGTGTATTTTTTTAAACACAGACGATTAATAATAATGACATGATATGATATATGACGATATTTTCTCAGGAAGAATAATGAGCGAAAAAAGTTATCTCTAATTTGAAGATTTCAAAATTTTGTATGTGTGTCTGATGCTAGGTACTATATTCATTACTCTTTTATTTATAAAAAATTACTATTATTTTTAACATGATTTGATGATATTAGAAAAACAATATAACAGTAAATTTATCAAAGACATAAATTATTAAATGTTTAATAAAAACGTTTTTTAAAAATTATTTCTTAGTTAATTTAAAAGTTGAAAAATGCTCAATTATATTGCAATCAGAGACACATCGACATCTTTAAATTTGAAAAATTATTATATGTAAAAAATTAATACATAAAAATGTTTTTACTGTACAAGTACATACCTTAAGTTCTTCCATTTCTTTTGTTTGTTGATGACATCTTTCTTCTAACATAGATTTGACTTTTGTAACTAAGCCTTCTTCACAATTTTTATTAGCTTCTCTAATTTCGCCTATAAGTCCTGAAACAAATAATATAGTATTTCATAAAGTTGTAATGTAATTAATGAATTGTTGTTCTATATATAAAAATTAATTGTATAAAACTAATTATTATATCTCCCCCCAAGTTATATTTTAAAATTATATCTACCTGATAACATTCCAGGTTGATAATCTGTAGGCGTATTGTGTTTGCATTGTGCTAATTTTTCTTTAATGTTTTCTACATATGACTTAGTCTCACTGAGCTCTTTAAACAATTGATTGTTATATTTCTTTAGTTCTGTCATCTGTAACATAATATTTGAAAAAAGAATACATTAATAAACAATAAAATATATTATGCATTTTTATTTTATTATATAATTATATTAATATTCAATATTATATATTAAATATTTTATCGAAACTATAATTATATTAACAATATTGTGTTTAATCTCAATATATTTTTAAATGAATAAAGAAAAATACAAACCTGTTCAATAAGCGACAGGACAAGCTTGTTACTACGACTAATTGTTGTTACAGAACTTCCACTCTCGATGCTGTCGGAATCATCAGAATTGTCTGAATGAGGCAAATTCTCCGCAGGTCCCAAACCAGGATCTGAATATCTTCTCTGCTCCGAATTCATTTCGTCACTATTGATGCCACTGTCTTTGTTAGCCGTAGCTGGTAGACTGGCGTAGTCTCCATTTTGATGAGCAATATGCACCGTGGACTCCAATCTTCCATTTTCTCGCAGACTGCCATAGCCGTTAACCACATTATTGTTCGCATTAGGACAAACGTTGGCCAGATGCTCGTTACAGTGACGTCTGTGTCTACCGTGGACGGTTCTGACGTTCGGCATCGGCATCGGCTGGTACATCCTGTACATCGCTGGCAGTGAAACCGGCTGCATAGCGTATGTCAACGGCATCGGAGAGTAGCCGCACACGCTCGGGTCGGACATCGCGGCGAACAGACGTTGTCCGTTACCAGGCACATTCTGAGGAACTCCTGTCTGCCACAGCATCTGCGGCGGATACTCGACGCTGGGCACCAGGTTACCGTCCTGCTCGCTTCGAGGATCGTTCGTCCAGGTATTCGGCAGCGTGTCCTGCGGGTTGCCCCTGCGGTTGCCGCGTCTCTTGCTCTTCCTCGAGGTACTCGACAGTCCTGGACGCGGCGGTCCGGACGCTTCCGACAACCTAACGCAATTGACATTCATCATCTCTCGGTCGGACCAAAATATAACCTCGCGATGGGGCGGGATTGAAGGAAAAATGTTACCTCTTCTCCATCGTCCTGGCGGACGATTCGATCCGCATCAAGACGCAGCTTCACTCGACAGCATCTGCGGGACAGAGATGATAGCTGATTTGAGTTCGATTTTTGTTGCAAACCCGCGAAATCACGCGAAATATTCCCGAATTTCTAGCGCGAGTCCTACACACACTTACAAGTCGAGAATACATCGATGCGCGCATGCGCGGTCGCGCGCATCATGTTAAATACGTGTCAAACGACCCGGATTTATCGACAAATCGAGGGAACTCGAAGAAGATAACGCGAGACGGAAGGCAAAAAATCGTTCCGGATCGTCAGGATGGATAAAATTGCTCACCCGATGTCGATTTGACGATGAATAACGGTGGATATTGTCCTCTCATTCTCCAACGACGAAGTTTTGAATTTCTGTAATGGCGACTAGAATCGATACTATCGATAATCGACTCGACGACAGTCGATGATGACGTATGTGTGTCACGTGAGACACAGTTTGCCAATTTCGGGTCGCGTTACCATAGAATATACAATATATAATATTAGGGCTGGATTCCGTAATGCACATATGCACGTATTTTCTATAATATACGTAATGTGTACTATAGATAAATGCGCGCATATGCGCTTTATGGAATCCAGCCTAGAGCGCGTGTCGATGAACGCGGCGCGTTTGACTTTGAATCGACTTTAACCTTCGCGCGTCGCGCGGCGTCGGAATTCGGTGCGCGGAGTGGGGGCTACGTGGTGGGGTGGGTGGTGGGGGGCGCACCGCCGCGCGCGCATCCCCCCACCACGCAGCCCCCACTTCGCGCACCGAATTCCGACGCATTCCAAAGTCGAACGTCGAACGCGCCGCCGCGCCGTGCACATTGACACGCGCTCTCTTTCTCTGTCTCTCCCCCGTCTCGTGTTGCGCGACCTGAAATAGCAGTGTGGGACTGGGACAGGCTTGTGCGACATAACCTCGAAATGGCAGCAGGGGAGACACGAGTGAAAAATGAAAAGAATAAACCGATCTTCTGCGAACTGTCCGCTAGCGATTTAGAACCGGAAATTGCGGAGATCGAGAGTTTATGCGTGGAATGCGAGGAAAATGTAAGCAAACGCTTTTTGTTTGATTCACCTAATTTAATTGAAAATCTTGTCTTTAGTGATTATACGAGATGCATGTTTTCTAACTAAATTGTTTTGAATACTTGTCAGGGGATTACCAGGTTGCTGTTAACGAAAATTCCACATTACAAAGAAGTGGTGCTTATGTCCTTCGAATGCGAACACTGTGGCTATCACAATAACGAGATACAAAGTGGTGGAAAGATAGCGGAGAGAGGTATCAAAATAACATTGCAAGTAACAACACAGCAGGATCTGAATCGTCAAGTGGTTAAATCTGATTATACCAGCATTCATATTCCCCACTTGGACTTTGAGATTCCCGCGCAATCTCAAAAGGGAGAAATTACAACGATAGAAGGAATAATCGATAGGAGTATTAGAGCTTTGGAACAGGATCAGCCAAGACGACAGGAGGAATTTCCAGACACTGCAGTCGAGATAGATCTATTCATCAGCAAATTACATACACTGAAAATATTTGACGAGCCATTTACCATAATCTTTCAAGACATCTCAGGAAACAGTCATGTAGAGAATCCCAAAGCTCCGATCAAAGATAGTCAATGTAATATAACGTACTTCAAAAGGACGAAAGAACAAAATTGTACGCTGGGAATTTACCTGAACAATGAAGATGCTTTGCTCAAGCCTATACAGGAGGGAGAGTATACTCTGGAACAGATCGAAGGCGAAGTGTTGTCCTTCCCCACCAATTGCCCAGATTGCAACAGCCCCTGCGAAACAAATATGAAAGTGACAAGTATCCTTTAATTATATATGATTATATTCTTTTATTTATAATATTATTTATAACATATATTATATAATATTATATATAATATTATTTAATATTAATATTATTTATTTTATTATTTATTATATAATACAATATTTTTTTTCTTGCAAATGTAATAAGAATATCATTTTGGAGGTAAAAGAATAATATTTCTATTTATATATAAAACTTTTCTCTAAATTTCTCAAACAACTCTGATTATTTTAATTTCAACATATTTGCACTATTACAAGAATATATGAAATGTATCTATTTCTACAACAAGTTGTATAATCTGTTTTAAAAATAACAATCTTTCAATCTATATCAATATGTACAGGCACATTTGTTTTACTGAATGTTAACTTATTATATAATATTATATATAATAATATTAATAATATTTTAATATTCTTTTTATAATATTACAATTTATTATAATATTATACTTCATAACTTATTATTAAATGTTAATTTATTCTAAGTGTTAAATTACAGAAATATTATAATAGATTTTCCTTAATGCATTATTAAGATATACCGCACTTCAAAGAAGTTGTCATAATGGCAACATTCTGCGAGACTTGTGGTCATAGAACTAACGAGGTGAAGAGTGGCGGTGGAATTGAACCTCAGGGAGTCAGAATCGAAGTGACAGTGACAGGCAAAGAAGACTTTAGTCGAGATTTATTGAAATCCGAAACTTGCGATATGGAGATACCTGAACTCGAGTTAGAAGTTGGTCCAGCTCTGGGCGGTCGATTCACAACCGTCGAAGGGATCATAATAGCGATAAAGGAACAATTATCTTCATCTATGGCTCTCACTGGAGACAGCAGTGATTTGGAAACCGGAAAGAGGATGAATTTATTTATTGCTCATTTGGAAGAGGTTTTGGACGGTGAAAGAAAAGTGACTCTAGTTTTAGATGACCCGGCTGGAAATAGCTATGTGCAAAGTCTCTCCGATGATGGGCCCGATGATAGATTAAACATCAAGAAATACGACAGAAGTTTCGAGCAGAATGAAGAACTTGGACTCAACGACATGAAAGTTGAGAACTATTAAACTTGTGTTAAATTAGAAGAATCATCAAAGTATATTTGAAAAATAACCAGATAGCAAAACTTTCCATCGTTGCGGGTGTAACAAAGATTTTATTGTTCAACTAACTCATCGCATCGTGTAAATATAAATTTTATATTATTTTAATCGAAGCAAGCTCATTTCAGGTAACATTCTCTACTATATTTTAATAGTTTAGTCTATATTTTAATGGTTTAATCTTCAACTGCATGGCTGGAAGAGAAAGAAAAGTTTTGCAATATATATAAAAAGAATATCTTTGCGTAATTGTATAAAGATAACGTCAAGAAACATGTGGCATACACAATTGGTATCGCATCGAGTTTTTTCAAGGTAGGCAATCGTTTTATAACTTGAACACGCCACGATTCCGCGTCCATGTTCTCGCATATAGGATTATTAATGAATAACAAATCTTGTAGATTGGGTATTTCTTGCAAACGATTAAATTCAGCCCAATCTTTCACCAGATTATTGCCCATGTATAAAACCTTGAGCGCTTTAAGAGCATTGACACCTTTGATCTTTTCAATCAAATTATAAGATATCCATAATTCCTCCAAATGGTCTCCAATCGCCTCTAATCCCGAGAACGTTTTAATATTGTTTCTACTCAGGGATAAGATCCTCAAATATTTCAACGAATTAATGCCACTGATCTTTTCTATCATATTTGTCGATAAAGATAATTTTCTGCAAACGAAGGAAATTTTTTAAAGAAATTATTTAATCGATATATTCCCTCGAGTCATATATATATATTAACGTTTCATGTTATTGTTAATTTATGCAAAGAGAACAAACTCGACGTTGATTAATGCCGCCAAATTATTATCCATTCTTTCGATTGGAGGCCACTGGAAGGATAAAATTATTTCTTTTTGCTCGCTCGCGATTAATCCTGTTTTTTCCTCCCATCTTTGAATAGCTTCTTTGCAAGTTGTCGCTTTAGCCTACATTTACATAGTTTTATTTTCACATATATAAAGAATATTATATATTATATATGAATATTATATATTTCAAATGTATTTAAGAATAATTACCATAATTCAATCAAGCAAGAGATCAAAATTTCTTCCAGCAATTGAATAAATTGATTTTTCAATTTAAAAATAAATTCATACGTGTCGATCCGTTGCAAACATTAATGAATATATCGGCGAATACGTTAATACTTGAAGATGGAATAAATAAATATAAGCGAGTATAAGATCCTAACTTCAAATTGTATTCAAATTTTCACATTTTCAAAGTTTGCAAATATCTAGTGATTTTAGCGCGACTAGCATAAAGTATCCATTTCTTCAAGATGTGCCACCGAGTCCCGCAAACTGGACGACCAATCACCGAGCCGCTCGCCGACCCTCGCATCCGTCCCGGCCAATGACAGTCGAGAACGCGCGAGCTATCAAATCCACGCGAGATGCGCCGCCAGGCGCACAAGTGCAGTTCGTGCTCGATCGTGCGTTTAAAATGCCGAACCGTTCAAAGAAGGACAAGGTACGTTTGCCAGCTCGGTTATCCGTTATAAATAAAGTTTATTGTGTAATCCGGTAATCCGGTTAAAGATATCACGTAGTGCGCGAATGAAAGAGAAAGATAGGAAGAGAGAAAGAAGGGGAGAACGGTGTCTCCGCGAGAAAGAGCGAGAGCATAATCAGATAACAAGAGAGAGAGAGAGAGAGAAGGAAAGAGAGAGAGAGGGATTGGATTGGGCGAACAACCCCGGCAGGCGAACGGACACCTCTCTCGTCGGCCAGCCGAGGATGTAGCGTGACTCCGGTTAGGTTTCTTGACCCGATCCCAATTCCGCGCGAGAGAGGCCGCCCTCTCTGCTTCGACGAACGCGACTTCGGTTCGGCTCTCCGTCTCCGCTCCGACCCGGGATTAATCGCCCCGCGTTCGACAGGACAGGTTCGGCTCTCCGGTGTTCGCTCTCGTGTCTCGGCTCGTCGTCGACGACGACTGGTGCTACTACTATTACTACTAGCTAGTGCTGCTGCTACAACAACTACTACGACGACGACGCGCGCTGCAGCTCACTCGGCCGCGCGCCCGAAACGAGCGCAATGGTATGACATTTTTTCTCACCTCGACGTTTCTTTCCTTTTTCTTTTTTCTCCTTTTTTTCTTCCTCGTGCGTCTTCACCGACGCGTTTCCTCTCTCTCTCTCTCTCTCTCTCTCTCTCTCTCTCTCTCTCTCTCTCTCTCTCTCTCTCTCTCTCTCTCTCTCTCTCTCTCTCTCTCTCCCTCTCTCTCTCTCTCTCTCTCTCTCTCTCTCTCTCTCCCGCTCTTTCTCTCCGTCTACTACTTGTATTAATACCCGCTCGTTTGATTAATGTCGCGTGTGCAAGAGCGGAATCTTGATGCGCGACGAAATTCAGCGGAAATTCACCCCGACTTCTGTTCCAGGAAACGGCGAAGAGCGGCAAGGACAAGGCGAAGAACGGCAAGGACGTCGACGCCGTTGACGAGGTGAGGTTATATTTTCTCTCTCTCTCTCCGCCTCGTTATTTTCCTCCCCCTCGGCCCCCTGGCCCTCTCTTTCCCGCCGTGTCATTTCTCCTCGACTTCTGTCAACGTGGATTGTCCAGGTATATCCGCGAGGTGGTAACATATTTCTGTTACTTTATGTGTGCAAAGGAACGCGATCCTCCGTTTTGACGATTGCGTTTCCTTTGGAGAAAGAAAAAAAAAATGTGTTTGAAAGGCGAATTTCTCCGGTGACAGATCGGCCGCATGGCTGTGAACATCCCCGACATTTTGCACCTCTTTTACTTCGCTTTTCGTTGCGCTGCAACGTTTATACGAGTGCGTGCATTCATTCATTATATGCTACGTATTTAGCTTTTTGAATATGCTTTAGGTTTATTCAAAGGCTCTGATACATTAGCAAGTAGGAAAACTGTTGAAGAAAGTTATATTCTCTGCGTATACAGTATACAGTCTCGTTGGAACATATCTAATATGTATAATCTTGCAACGATGGCACATTTTATACCCTTCGCATTGATATGTCCATTGATCTCTGCATCGCAGTATTATTTCTGTGATTTTATATTAAAAAATACTGATGCGGCTATATGATTATGAAAGAGTATTTATATTTAACTGATATTTATTATTTAACTAATATAAAAAATAATAGTGTATTATTATATGTTATAGATAAAACATCTCTGAGAGAAACATCATTTATATAAATCTAAAATGCGTAACAGTTATAAAAATATAGGAAACATTATGGGAAAAACTTGCATAAAATTAACTTTTTTCATATATTTATGAATGCAGAATATCGTTTATTTATTTGAAATAAATAAGAATCATGTATTGAATATTATATGTGAGGCTATGACTAATACACAATATCTATAACATATAATTTTTTACAGTTACATAACTTCTTTCATAAGAAAAATAAAAGTATTTAATTGCAAGTGATAAATTCAGAGGACATATTTTATATTTAACTTTTTGTAGAAAGTTGAAATGAAATTTTAATTATCCTACATACCATAATTAAATTAATAGGAAAGAGTATAAATTAAATTTAGGTATTATATCTTAACTTTAACTTCTATATTTTAGATTTTTAGATGAACAACTATCACTTGTCAAATTTATTGGATCATTAATCACAATATTGTCAGAAATATCAAAGCACACAAAAGAATGATGCCAGTAGTTAGAAAAAAAATAATTAAGAAAATTAAAAAATAATTAAGAAAATTAAAAAATTAATGAAATAATTTATTTAGCTTGTCATATATATTTTTTATAGACTTTATCGATGAATTTTTTTTCTTAATATCAATAGTATCTCTTGCCGCGTTTTCTCTGACTATGATTTCTTACAATCGAGCGATAAATGTATTCTTGGCAACGAACTAAAAGCGTGCCTGCGCTCACAGCGAAGCACTTATCATGATTGATATCGTTCAATCAGCAGTCTTACCGCAAACGTTATTCGCCGAGTCAGATAAGGATTGTTATCGCATCGGGGTTGAAACAGTTTCGAGCTAGATGGCGCATCTGCGATGGAAAAGGCTTGTAATGAACGCCGTATAATATTACAAGAAAGCACGGCCATGTGTGTTTAATATTAATCGCGCTAAAAAAAAAAAAAGAAAGTAATACAAGCGATCGTTAATTAAAATTTCCGCACTATAAATCTGACATCACAATTGATGGCGACAAATCCATAAATTATGTATTACGTCATCTCTATGTTAAGTGGTAATTATGGAAATTTTTATTATACATACAGAATTCGAATATTAAATCTTGTATTAAGAGATACGGTTGCGATATCTTTTTTTTTTACGACGATTAAGTTAATAAGCAGTCGCTTTGAATAATTCCAAACTGCATTTCCATTTGACATTAAATTCATCATCGCACACGCGCACTAATTTTACTCTTTCGCATCTTATCGATATATAATCGATATCGCATGTTAATTTTGCACGAAATGGTAACGTGACGTTACGTAAATGTTTATTAACACGAGATTCGCTCTGTTTATTCCGTCAGTCTTCTTGAGAAAGAAGAAAGCGCGCACTTTAATTTTCTTTATTTTTCTAATTTATATTTAGATTACATAATAACATTCTTATTAATTTACCAAAATAATTCAATTTACCAAAAGCATTCTTCGCGCTATTATTTCCGATATAATTTTCGCGCCAAATAAATACAAAATAACTCTTTCAAAGATGAAAGCCGATAGAGATTTCGATAGATCCTTCAAGCACAATCGGAGTTTTGCGTTCGTTCGCTCTTCTCAATTCTTTTTTCTCTTTTCCTCCCCCAATCGATTTGATTACACAAAGGCATCAATGGCACTAAACACGCATTGATTCGATGCCAAACATGCGCTTTACACATTTGACCCACGCATACACTTACACATACCCGCTGTCATTTGACGCCGATGTCCCTGACCACGTGATCGCGAGCATGTCACATTTTAATTCGTCGCACAAGATGATGTGCACAATAAAAAGAGTGCACAATCTTGCATTAAACGAAACGGATTTAATATATAACGAATTAATTTTTGCGCGCGTTTTTGCATTGATCTATATCGCATTACCTTGACGATAATAAACGAGCACGTGACACGTGCGCGTCTCTAAAATAAATATCGTAAACGAATTATGACAGCTCTCTCTTTCTTTGGCTCTGAATCTCGCGACGCGCTAGAGTGGAAATTGCATTTGTACATTCGCTCAAAGTGATGCAATTTGCGCCGCACGTAAGCACCAACACTTTGTAATATTGTACCGATGCGTGTACCCGTGCAACTGCTATCTCGTGGTACTTTTACGCGCAATTTTAACAAATGATCCTTTTAGCCTTTTTCAGTCCCAGTCGCTACATCACTAAATAAAATGACAACGACAGTTGCGTAATTAATACAAATAAATATAAACGTAATGGCATACACATTGTGATTTTATAGAAATATTCTTTTGACAGAAATTTTAGTATAATAAATAAAATATTACTATAATATCTGTATATAATATATTTATATATGTATAATACTTTTATATATAATTTATAAATTATATAATTTATATATGTATTACATATAAAAATTATTTATATATAAAAATTATATAATATTTATATATAAATTACTATACTATTAGTGCAATGAATATTACGATTGCATAATTTTTGAAAATCTTACAAGGTTCTGTGTGTTTTTAACACATTTATTTAAAGATATTTTTTTATATTAATAATAGCAAATTATATAATCGCTCGTAACTCTCTTGAAAATATCGTCGACTAAATATTTAAATTGCAATCGTAGATATATATGTTAATTCCCTTGTTGTTTCGAATTATATCGAAGAAAACTCGATCAGAATTTCGTAATAATCGTGACGAAAACATAACTTCTCTTGTTGCATTGTGCTTATTTTCGATGAATTCTCCTGCGGCGTGTGCAACAGCGCTCTTGTTAATGAGATCACATGAAAATCTTGTCGATTGTCCCTCACCCACCCGCCAAAACTAACCACGCGATGCGGAGAACGGCGCCTTCTCTATTTTGAGCGACATGCAAATAGAAAGCACGCTAATAATAGTCAATACTGATGGTGCATTCCAGGCTGTGTCGCCGACGTTTTTTCGACGGCTTACCAGAAGGCCCAGATAATGTGCGCGAAGTTAGCTTCCTCTTTGTCAAAAATAGCGAGATTTTTAGCCAAAAAAGAGTTTAAAAGAACACTGAAAGAATTTTCTTTTAGAATTTACTCTGAAAATCATGGTAATCGTGGGACAATATGGTATGGAAAGAATTTTGAGAATTTCTCTGATTAATATTTATCACAAAAAATCATAATATTCATCACAATAAAATATAAAACATGTTTGATTAATTTTATTAAACTGTATAGTAAAATTAATCAAACATTTTATACATATTTTATTGTAATAGATATTATTATTTTTATTTTGTGATATAAATATTAATCAGAAAAATTCTCAAAATTCTTTCCATACCATATTGTCCCACGATTACCATGATTTTCAGGGAAAATTTTAAGAGAAAATTCTCTGTGATAAGTATGAAAGAAGTACGCAAACTATACGGAAATATCATGGAATTCTAGAGTCATCTATAACAGTTAAATATATATAAAATAAAATAATAAAATTACGAAGAGATTAATTTAAAGTTTATTAAGTCCTGAGTAAAAAATATGTCTGCTCTAAAATCCTTGTTACTTTATTGAACATTAAATGTAATCTTATTATTTAAATATTAAATATCAAATAATATCAAAAATTGATTGACAAAAGAGCCGTGGAAAAATGTTTAACATACTGAACAAGTAAAACATACAAACTTTTTTCATTACCCAAGTTTTATCGGAAAATAAGCACCAAAGGGTTGAAAGGACTTTAAGTGACCTTTCCGATATGACCTGAAAATTGAATAAAAACTTCCGAGAATATTTTCATAAAATATTTAAGAGCTAGACAAGCGCGTCTCTCTTCGAGATCGATATACATATAGATATACATTTATCGAGAAAGGGTCGATGATCCAAAAGTCATTTTTTTCGTGACAGCGTATCTTCATCTCGGAATTCCATGATCGTTTCCCAAAATAGGCCACGATCGAAATAAATGCACTGAGAGAATTTTCTCTTAGAATTTACCATAAAAATCATGGTGATTGTGGGACAATATGGTACCTATGGAAAGAATTTTATGAGAATTTCTTCGATTAATATTTTTATCACAATAAAAATAATAATATCTGTCACATAAAATATAAAACATGTTTGATTAATTTTACCAAACTGCATAGTAAAATTAATTAAAATATTTTATATTTTATTCTAATAGATATTATTTTTATTGTGATAAATATTAATCAGAGAAATTCTCATAAAATTCTTTCCATACCATATTGTCCCACGATTACCATGATTTTCAGGGTAAATTCTAAGAGAAAATTCTCTCTGCGTGTGTAAATCGACCAGACCGACCAAAAGTTATGGTTTCCGTGATCGCCGCAATCGACTTCCGTTCTGCGCATATAAGCGGTCACTTCCACACACAATTGTTCGTTCGATTGACGTGTAATGTGATGGAGCTACGAGTACATTTGTCACGTCACCGTAACGCGATGACAAATTGCGGATAGGCTATTGCGCGATGTTGAAAGAATCGCGATAATCGATTTGCCGTGGAAATTGTCGGTGTCCAGGAAAATGATATAGAGCGATACTACAAATATTCCGTTCGTATGATTGAGATATTGAAAAAGATAGATATTGTACGAAATAATGGCGTAATATCCGGATGTGTCAGAGTCAGCTGATGTGCGTTAGAAACACATTATGTCAATTGATGTATCATTAGTAATATCATACGATATATATATGTATGCAAAATTATCGTGCATTGAGGAGAAAAAATACAGTAATTAAATAATACTGTCGAGTAATATGCGTTAATTGCTACTAATCTCAACCTTGTCGACAGTTAATTTTTTCAAGTTAATTTTTTTTTCTTAGACCGCAAAGTTATAATCGAGATAAATAACATTTTTTTTACCTTGCATACAACTTTTAACTACATCTGATTTAATGAAATCGATTTAACGAAATGTGACCGCAAATTAGCTTTTTCCACACAATGGTACCAAATTAAGAAGTGTCCAAACAAAATAATCGATGAGTATTGTAAAAAAAAAAATAACACAACCGTTTCTTTATGTGAGAACTCAGATAGACCATCCGTCTACGTAAATTACGTATAAGAAAATAATTTAAATAACATACTAGTATGAGCTATTGTTGTTTTTACGTGGACATCTATTTCTACTTTAAATATAATAACCAATTATTGCAATATTTCGACGTGTGTCACTTTGCTTCGTAATTTATGCAAAGTATTTAAATTGACAATATTCGTGTCTCGACAATATTATTGTTTAATTTTTTTCGAACTATAATATTTTTTATCCCGTTTAATTATGATGCATTATTTTCAAAATAAACATCTAGAAATGCTATTTAAAAAACATCAGTAAATTTATTGTATTATAGGAGAGATAAAAAAATTATAATATTTTAATATCATATATTAAAATATTTAATATTACAATTTAATATTTAATTTAAATTATTTTAATTTAAATTATATTTAATTTAAATTATTTTAATTTAAATTATATTTAATTTAAATTATTTTAATTTAAATTATATTTAATTTAAATTATCTAATTTAAATTATATTTAATTTAAATTATCTAATTTAATATTAAAATGTTAAATATATTATAAAATTATCTATTTCTCTGTTGCGAATTTAATATAAATGGATGTTTAAAATGTATTCAATTATAATGTTTAACTATTGTGTTTAACTGTACTCGTTGACGAAATATATAACGGGCACGCGTCGTTTTTGTCACCTGCTGTTAATAACCACATGCGGCTACTCGCAAACTCGCGCTTTCCTGTGCGCGCTTCTCTCGCGTATATGCATATGTTGCATTTCCCACAGGTATTCAGAAATAGTAACCGGGCATTGTCGTTTCGTCACGCGGCGCTTAAACCCGCTTCATCATCATTGTTAGGGAATAACGAATGACAGGAAAGCGAGCCCGCGCGACGTGTACAAAAGACCTCCGCGTTTGTAATTGTTCTGTCGATGTGTATTTCTGTTAACACCGCGTGTAACGATATATCGCATCGGGTGTGGATACGTGTCAGTGAATTTATTGGCAATTATTTGTCCTGACGAATATTCTTGCACAAATTTGAAATCCGCTTTTCCAATTCATCGAGAACAACTCTATGTATTTTATTTTTAATTATTGCGGGACCAGTACCAAATAAATTTGAGACGATGTGAAAGAGTAAAGTTTTGCCGTTTTTAATCTTAAAATCTTTGTATTTTACGCTTCTTCTGTTATTAATATCATCGCGTAATTTGATAATATTATACAATAATGCATTATTAAAGAGATAAAATTAGAATAATTAGGAATTTAATGAGGATGATATTATCGTGTCAAAGGAAAATATACGAATATATTGTTCCTCCTCGCCTTATATGTGTATCAAAAAGTATGAAGCAGAACTTAACAAGTATCGTCGTTAAAATAAATTTACATAGTACTTATGACATATACGTATTGATAAATTAAGATCACTTATCTGTTATTATCATTTTCTAATAGAAATTTTTTCATATCAATTAATACGTGATAATACTCGGATAAAAATACTCGGATAAAAACTGTAAATATATTACGTAATAATCATCGCTCGATCAAATCGCGAATTTATATCTTAATTGCAAACTAGATCGCATCTCTCTTGAGCTAAATTTGATTCTTGATACTTATAAAAAATTCTATAATTTTATTAAAAAAGATTAAAAAATAAAAATTGTATTGCATACAATTTTACGAACTACTTTATATTATATTATAATAGTTTATATTAGATTTATTATTAGATTTATATTAGATTATTTATAGAGATAATTTGTATTTATATTATATAATTTATTCAATTATAAATTCTTATATTTCTTCTCTTTAAATTCTAAGCAAAAATTATAATCATTTCTCTTCATATTTACATTATTGCTACATTTAAAAAGACAGCTAAGACAATAATATATACAATAATCATTTTCTTCTTTCTCTAAAGCATAAGAATATAAATTTATTTTCTCTTTATTTTTTAAACAAGAGAAAAATTAAAGGGAACAGAACCTTTTGCGACTTATTTTCTTTATATCTTATTCTTATCTTTTTTTTTTTTCTTCGCCTTTAAACTCGGTGCATCCTTTCTCTCCAGAGAAAGACCAAGTGCATCTCGTAATAATATATCGCTCCAAGAGCAATCGAAACTTCCCCGTCCGTCCTTACCCCGATTACCACCCCGATTAATTAAGGGAGAAGAGACATCAAGAGACAATCGACCATAGATACGAATATACACTAAGAGAATTTTCTCTTAGAATTTACCCTGAAAATCATGGCAATTGTGGGACAATGTGGTATGGAAAGAATTTTTTGAGAATTTCTCTGATTAATATATTTATCACAATAAAAATAACATCTATCTACAATAAAATATAAAATGTTTGATTAATTTTACTATGCAGTTTAAGTAAAATTAATCAAACATGTTTTATATTTTATTGTGATAAATATTAATCAGAGGAATTCTCATAAAATTCTTTCCATATCATTGTATTGTCCCACGATTACCATGATTTTCAGGGTAAATTCTAAGAGAAAATTCTCTCTGCGTGTACAATACACATACATATATACAGAGTATTAAAAAATTAGACCGACAAACTTTAAAGGGAAAAAGAAGACTTCAAAATAAATATTTTTTTTTGTTAATACGAATTTTCTTTGCAACGTTTAGTTTCAATACTACATGATATATGATATGAGATATGATTTGTGACTTTTCAGTTTATCACCTTTATATTAAAGTTAATGGATAACTTTTTGAGCATTTACTGTAAAAAGAGTGAATTACTTTTATATATTTGTTCCGTGTTTTGTACAAGATTAAAATACAATTTAATTTTTCGACTTATATGTTTGTTTATTGTTTAAGTCACAAACTCCTATTTCATACTATGTAGTATAAAACTAAAATCGTCGTAGAGAAAAATTATATTAACAAAAAATGTTTATTTTGAAGTCTTCTAATTTCGCTTAAAAATTTGTCGGTCTAATTTTTTAACGCCCTGTATACACACACGTGCACGTATACATACATACATACATACATACATACATACATACATACATACATACATATATGTGTCTGGTCGCGCAAAGATGAAACGTAATTCCTCGTAATTGGCGTGAGGGTTAAGGTCATACGTGGCGGCCTTGAACGATCGGCGTCGATCGGACGGGCGGCGTGTCGCGAGAGCCGATCGCGCTCGCCAAAAGAGCCGCGCGCGATTGTGTGTATACACGAGAGAGTGTCGCAAGCGATGGCTGGCTGCGATTCTCGGTCACGAGTGCACGCTCGCCGCTCGCCTCTGACAGTGCGCTCCCGTCGCCGCCGCTGTCGCCGTCTCCGCGAAGCGTCTCTTGGACGATCTTGGGCGTCGCGACGTCGGCGACGCCGTCCTCTCTTTCTCTCTCTCTTTTCTTTGCTCACGTCTGTCTTCCTCTCTCTTTTCCTGAAATCGTTAGCGTCGCGACGCGGGCGAGTTTCCGCCCGGAGAAACTCTCTATCTCTCTCTTGCGTGCGAGAGAAAACAAGTGTCCTCGCCGAGGATTTCTCGTATGGAAACCGGAGGAGAAGGTGACATTTCTCTCCTTTACGGCGTATCGCGAGTAGTGTTTAATCCCCTAGTGCCAGCCCGCCTTTGTATACTACGTATATTATTACAGTAGTGTCGCGACTAGATCAACTCGCGAGAATATTTCGCGTGGGGAATATTTATATCTCCTCGCGCATGGGAATGCCGCGAATTCTCTCTAGAGAAAACGCGAATCGCGCATCTTGTTCCATTCGTTAATAGTCGAAGTTAATCAATTTTTTATTATGTGCATGAGATAAATAAAACTCGAGACAAGAGCGACAAGTTTAGGATCATTGGAAAAAAATCGTTTATTCATTGAAACATACGTGCTTTTATTTTTTTATTTTTTATTTTATTATTATCGGAGAAAGTATTGTCGATGAGATATATCAAATGAATTATGTCGAGAGAAAGTAAACTAACGAACCGGTAATTATACATTTATAGGAGAATTATAATTAATTCATATTTTATATTAATATATAATATATTTTTATATTATAATACATTATATACATATAATAAATATATTATATACAATTAATTTATATACAATATTATATATATAATTTATATAATATTTATATATAATTAATATATAATAAAAAAATATATTTTAGAATTTATTCCAGATGTATAAAATTTAATCTCGACGTATAAAAAAATCTGAATCTAAAAAATATTTTCAATTTGAAAAATATCTTAATTAGCGATTATTTACGTTATCGGTGTTAATCGCGTAAATTACGTCACGTCGGGTGTCGTCGGAAGATCGGCATTCGGAAATATTGGATTACAAAACACCGCGTGACGGCTAGCGCGATATAGGAAAATAATATTTACTCTCTCATCGCTCTTTCGACTAAAAAAATACTCTCAAGTGCGAAATGTCGGAGCACAAAGACTTTGCGACAGCTTTTTCTAATCTTGGATAAGGAGTCCACTTTTCTCTCTTTTTACCTTCTCTCTTCCTCTCGTCCAGACATCCCATTCCATCGACTTATTTTTATACATACGTCCGCCTTTTCGCGCGTAAACTACTTGCAAGAGAACTGTCATCGTTGTAAATAGATCGAGTGTAACATTCGCCGTTATAATCGCTGACACACTTTTACACATTTCAATGGTTGTACCCCAGTTTTTTTTTTATTTTTCAAAATTGTAGAAATATTCTAAATTGAATGGAAACTCGAATAGCTCCGAAAATTGACTGTATATACAGCCTGATAATGCAAGTCGCGTCTTCTACATTTTTTTCAGAAATAAATTATTTACATTGATGGATTTCACATCGGTATACCATATTCCAATGTAGAATCTCGCGAGAAACTCGATTTAGTATACTTAAAGAAAAGAGAGAGAGAAAATCGACGAACATTTCGCGGAATATTCTCAGGCATGCATTCGGGGATGCACTCTGAGGTGCCGGCGAGAAGAAAGCGGATATTCCCGATGGATCGTGAAATGGTGAATCGGCTCTTCGACAGCCGCAGTGTGTGATCGAGATTCTTCTCGTCACGCGAGAGAAAAGGGAGGATTTCGCGAATGCGAGAATCATGTTGCGTCCCGACACCGCGAGACTGTTTTTCCTGGGGCGAGTCGCTCCTGTGTTGTGTCGATAGTGAATTATTCTCTTCCTGGGCGGATCATTCTTCCGGATATAATATATTCTTCCGCGTGCTGGAATGCAGAGTAAGATGCAAACGTTCAGCGGTCTCGCCTTCGGGAACGTGTTCAAGAAAAAGGCAGGTTTCCCACGGAGTTGTCCGTCTCCGAACGATGCGTTCGCTCATTGAATATTAAATGAATTTTAAATGCGTCGCTGTCTGCGACGTGACGAATTATTGTTTGGTACGAATGTAGAGTAGAAACGTTGCAAGTTTTTATTTTTTTTTTTTTTTTTTTATAATTTTTTCTGTAGATATTTCGCTACATTATTATGTTATCACACTACTATTCCAACTATATTTTTTTCGTGTGGATATAGGATCTATATTTTTATCTAATGCTTGTATTTTATGAGAGAAACTAATTTTTTTTTTATTAAAGATTTCTGCGTTTATAACATGATCACTCGCATCAATTAATAAGCATGATTTAATTCTCAAAGGAATATTTGTCAAGTAGATTCAATTTTTTATTTATGTACATCAATTTATATAATAATTTCTGCAATACTTACGTATACTTTATGGAATATTATTATTATGCATTGTTGAGTAAAGTCAAAGTGTTATCATTAATTTTTTTCGGCAAGATAATTCTTTTATTTGTTCTTGTTCGATGTTGGCGTGCGATGAGATTAAAATGCAAGATTTCTTTCGATATATTTATATATCAATACTTATCAAACTTGACTGATGTGATAATTAAAGATACGTAATAACTTTTCAGCATATATACACGCTAGTTTTGATTGCGCAGGATAAGTATTTATAGATAAGTGCGTACAATTGATATCGAGAATGCGCATTACTTTTAACGAGGTCGAGAAGAGCACATAAATAACAAAGAATATAAAATATCTCATTACATTTAATTCAAGTATCGGAGATTATGGTTTCAATCACTGAGAATCTGTCGGGCCAAAGATCGATGACTTCTTAATAATCTTTGTCTACAGATTAACATATTAAATTTAAAAAATTAATTTTAAATCTGGATCTGTATATATATAATTCAGCTTGTAATTAAATATTAATTACGTTATGTATTAAGATAATTTTTTTCTTATCGCTTATTTGCTTTTTTATTTTACTTTTATTATTTTACGTTATTTTTATTTTAGTATTATAAATTTTTTCCATTTTATTATTATAAATTTTTTCAATTTTATTATTTCATTATTGTTTTCTATTTTATTATCCATTTATTATTATTATTATTTGAAAATATGAAAAATATTTTAGAAGAACATATTATACATTTTATATGTATCAATGACAAGTATAAATCACCTTTGTATTTTTATTTTAACGCAATTATAGGTCCATGAAAGTATCATGCTTGCGATGTATTGTATATTATATATTTTATTCGCATTTATAATTAAAACAAAATTAATATATCTGAAAGAAGTGAGATTGCTGCTGTCACACAGCTCAACGAGACAAAAAATAGAAATGGACATACTGATAGGGATCAACTGTTAAAAACGATGGCAGCTCTATATCAAATGGCGCCTCGCATATAATCACTCTCTTTTATCACAACTGACATCGTATTCATTCGAAATAATGAATGGCTTCTGATGAAAACGAGAAGTGCCATTAGAAAGATGAAAGATGCAGAATGCTATCTTGCAGTCCCTCGAGCATGGAAGTTCTTGTTAGAATAGAGGCTGTAATAGCTTGTAATCTCTGACCGTGAATTTTAATGCCGATCGACCTCTTCTCGTGCAAAAGCCATTCATTATCAGCCATTATTCGCTTATATATAAAACCCAATCAATCGGTGAGACTTAATTTACTTGAAACTGCAATATGCTGCAAAGGTACGATGACAGTTTTATCGACACGCTATATATTATCGAAGGTAAATACGGTAATTGTGCCTTATTACACTCTTGGGTCAAATAAATACATGTGCTGTTAATTATTATTAAAAGTTATATCCTTGATAAACCAGGAGAATTTTTTAACAGAGAAATATATTCATATTTTTTAAATTACAGTTTAATTATAATTTAATTATTTATATGTCGTGGCATTTCTGAAAACGATGTTTTTTATGGCTAAAATAATTTCTTTTACTGCTTCTTGGATAATAAGCTTTTTGACGTTACGAAAAATAAGGCATTGTCCGATAAAGGTTTATTATACATCACTTCGTCATAAAACAACTTATGGATATTGTTCACTTGTGGTGCGTTTTACGAGTTTTTAAGCTCTCTCTTCTTTGTTCATCGTACGTGTTCGCACATGCGTGTTCTTCTGAAGATATAATAGCAAATAAACTCACTCCTATATGAGTGACGGTGTAAACTTCGTAATAGTTCATTAGACCGTGATTTCTATCTATTTTTATTCGCAATCTGCGGACACACGTTGCGCTTTATTAACGCACTTCTTTATTATTATGCATTTAACTTATCTATACATATATGTTACCTGTCATAATATACTGCGCAGATGCCTTATTGATTATGTAAAATATTTTTCGTGACGAACCAGCTTCGCACAAAATAATTCCTCGAGAAAAGGAAACATATTTCATTTGAAATATAAAAAAAATTAATTTTCTTCTCCATTTTCGTAATTTCTCAATTAATTAAAATCCTCTAATTCTTGAAATTATATAACTTGGCGAATAAATTCCACACTTTTTGTTTAAAGTCCTATTACGAAATAGCTAACTGATCCTTAACCGATGCAGCCGGCGTAGAATAATGTAGAAAAAAAAATCGGTGATTGTTAATTAGATATTCGATGTTGCGCATGAGAACTCCGAAAGCGGAACGATCGGGAAAGTGAGCGAAGAAAGCTCGCGTAACTAGTAACTATACCTCGGTCGATTTGTAATAAAGCCACCATACGAGAAGAAGGGTATCTGATTGGATTCAGTATATAGGGACGTCAACGGGGGGTTCATTCGGTCGACTTAACTGCAATCCGGGATAAAAAGCAAGGCATTTGTTTACGACTTTTCTCGCTCATTCGAATAACCTACTTTTGTAATTGCGATCAAAGACGATTAAAAGGAACGCTGTTTGTTCACGTGCTTTTTTTTCTGTCGCAAAGTTCATGGCCGCATCTGCTAATAACGAGTAAAATGATCGGGTGATCGAAAAAACATAATATATGCTCTGCATATGTAGGGAGATTTATTTGGAGTTTCCTCATTTTTGATAAAAATTTAATTAAAAGATATTCTCTTACTTCATTAGTACTCGATATTGAGTATTTTAGCAAAACAAAGCGTTAAATATAGAAATATGTATGTAAATATAAAGATGTTTAAAATTTCATTAAAAACTGTTAAAGAGAAAATTTGGAAAACACACTCGATATATTATTTGTGTTTCGATGTTGTTTTTATTTAGAAAAAAATTAATTCTACATTGGCTAAACACTTCCATCACGCAGAACGTGGGCGTGAATTTATAGACACCTTCCAGTTCTGACGTTATAAAGAGATCGCGTACACGTGCAGCTTTTTTCTCGCACCCTATATGCATCGTCGATACAGGGAGGTCGACGTCGCTTCCTCACGTTCCATTTATGTAACGTTAATCTGATCAGCAAGCTATCGCACGCGATCGATCGTTCACCTGCGGCCGATTCGAATTAATAGGAAGAGTTATACCAGAGTTATCGCGGATTAAGTTCTCTAGTCATCGGTATCTGTTCAGATTTAACTTACATTGAACCCGCTTGATTCAGCTTTAACTAGATTACTCGAGCACACATTAATTAAACTACTAGTAAATTTGTAAAGAATATTATATACGTATATATATAAAGTACAAATAGGTCGAAAAAGATTGATGAAAGACGCTTCATAAAATATCATTTATGTTTTTTATTTAAAGTTAATCATCGTGACATATTTGTTTATTATCTTAATTATTTACGATTATTTACGAATTTTATATTTTATTTATATATTTTATATTTCTAATATATTTTTTTTTTATTTCCCACAGGCAAACAAGATGACCGGGGGACCTCCGGTGGGCAACGCACCGCCTCCACCTACGCTCATAAACAAAATCAAGTACCAACCCGGCGTACCTGTAATCAAAAAGGATAAACGGCAGAGCAGCTCGAGGTTCAATATATCGAAAAATCGGGAATTGCAGAAATTGCCGCTGTTGTCCGGTAAGTCGTTCATTATAAAATATTTCACGAAATAATGCGCATTAACTCTTAACTTGGCAGTGTATCCTATATGCAGTTCTCTTTTTCGCTGTTTATACTTGCAAATTCTTGTTTACATCTAAAGTATATTTTTAAATCAAAATTAATATGAATCACATCGTGTTGTGTATAAAATTTACATATAATAAAATATATTATTTATAACACATATAACAATAATAAAATAATATTATAACATAATAACTTATTAGTATATAATTATTTTCTATTTTAGAAAGTGTATTTCTAAAGAGAGAGATAATTCCAAATTCATTTATTGTCAAATATTTTATTTTTATATTATTTTCCTTAGTTTTGCCAAGTTTAGGGTTAAATTCTTTGTATAGTCTTATTATGATATGAGACATTATTATTTAAATAAAATATATAATATAGAAAATACACGCGCACGTTCGTTTTGTGACATGAAAAATAAGATTTGTCCCTCTTGAAAATACTATTATTTAAAACTTTAAAATACTATTATTTAAAAAATTACTATTAGATAAAACAACAACTAATTGATATTGGAACTCGACTTCTTGTTCTATATTGTAATAAAAAAAAAGTTTATCATACATTGAACATATTTCTTTGACGCGTTACCTATTACATTATATTACGTTATACTTGTGCAATTGCTTGTAAATAACTTTGAATCTGAAATCAACCTGATCGACGATCTAAAGAAATCGTTACACAAGAAACACATATACATATGACTATAATTGGACAATTAGTTCAGGGCAAAGAGCAGGCAAGCGCAAATAAGAGCGGAGACGTGAGCAAGCAAACAAACAAACAAACAAACAAACAAAGAGAGATAAGACGCGAAAACGAGAGAGCAGGGAGGGGAAGAGAACAGAGCGACAAATCGGTTCTCTCCCTGTCCTTTCCCAATGTAATGCCGGTCAATCGAGGTTGTGCCGAGAAGTACCTCCTACGTCAGAGTCTATCGATTTCGCACGGCGGGGGTCGCGCAGGCGCAATTCAGAGGGATTCACGGTTCCCCGTTTTCCCAACGTAAACAGTCCCCCATATACCACCATTTCCAGCATCCCTCGCTGATCTCCCTTCTCCTCCGCACCCTCGCGAGAGAGCTTCACCTGGTCCGCGGCTCCACCTGTGCATAGAGCCCTCTCTCTTGACGAGGTGGGGTGAGGGAGGAGGGGGAGCGTTTCAACCCCGTGACCGATCGAGAGATGACCCGCGAGATCCTGGCGAGGACCGGCGAGTTCATTGACCGCCGGTGCCACTTAGGCGAATCTCCCTGCCGTCGCCCTCTCCCCTTCCCTGCTATCCTCCCCCTCCTCTTCGCCACCCGTCTCTCGCGAACGCGGTCACCGGGTTCCGGGGAGTCGCGAGAATACGCCGCCTAGTGCTCGCCGGTGTTTCACGGGGGTGGCTTCGCAGCGCGAACACCCCGGAGAGAAGGCTGGCTGGCTGGCTGGCTGGCTCGCTCGCCTTTCCCTGGTCGATCGATTGGCGCGGCAACGAAGCAACAGATTGTTGCGAGCGTTAAACAACGACGGAAATTATAGCGGACGCCGCGCCGGTGCCTGTCGGCGGGATCATCCTTATCGCGAATCTGTGAAAAAGATCCGATTAAGGGACGAACGCGATCGGCTCTCTCGAAGCTCGGGGGAGACTTTGGTGGACGTTGAAGACGCTGATCCGGGAAAAGGATTGGATGGATTTTACGGAAAATATTAGAAATACCTGTGATTGAATAATTGCATCTAAAAAATTATGGATTGTATAGTGAAGACAATTTTAAAATACTAATGGTTCTCTCTGGCGAATTAAAAAATTGGTGAAGCTTGGAAGTTAAAAAGTGTTTCCGGTTAAGCAAGTGAATTTGGTCATTTAACAGGTTTATAATAGTTGATGAGTTTTGTGATTTAGAGACAGTTTTGTGAAGCTTGATGGAAAAAAATAATTTAAGAGCTCTAGATTAAAAAAATAATAACGCAGTCATTTAAATTTGAATATTTAATTCTCATACACTACGTGTTAATTAAAAAATAAAAGATTGAAGATTCATGGATTTTGTGATTTTGGGAAATTAATTTTATTGAATTTTACGAGAAAAATCTAATAGAATCATTAATAAGTTAACGAGATCGAAAAATCCACTTATTAAATTATTTTATAAAATTTGATCAATCTCAATCGGATTCTAATAATAGTTATTGGCTCAACACATTATTAGAATATAAATAATTAAACAGTTATAGAATGAATCGAATTTCTTAATTAGCAGAAAATAATATTTTTGAGAAACCTTCTACGTATAAAATTCATATTGCATTATATTGATTTGTACATTGAGAGAAATAAAATTTCACATTACATTCGCTGAACCGAGATTATCAATCTCTTTGCGCGAAAATATTCTCGCAAGGTGCTGGTAACAAGCGCGATTCACGTTGGTTTACTTTTAAAGTACAGTTACGTTTCTGCATGGTTTGGCAAAACAAAGCCACGCGTGCGTTTCCTTTGCGCGAGCAATGCTGTGAAAAATAACGTGAGAAAAGGGAAGTTAGTAAAAGTGACTCGTCGAAGGTCGACAATCGCGCGCCGCGACCTGATAAAAAAATAATATCGTCGAGTAAGCGGATAATGAAAAATAAAAACACTCTTCCGGAAATTAGTTTCTGTACAAAGTCGGTCAAATCCGTAAAAAAACCGGGGATAAATTTAACAGAGAGAATAATATATAGATATATATATATATATTACATTTGATTATAAATAATAATATTTACAACCTCAATTACATATCATTAGTTGTATATCAGTGTAAAATTTCAATCTAACATATAATAACGAAAATTGTCTCGGAATAAATTGAAGAGCAAAATCGCGGAAAGGCAAGAGAATATTATTGATCGCGACTTTGACATATCAGAAGACCATCCCGGCGAATGTGTTTATGTATTGTGTATGCGTGTGCAGATATAAAAGTGTTGCAAATTGTGTTATAAAAAAGAGATATATATAGAGAAACGGATTTTTCTCCGCTGCTCAGTCAGTTCGACATACTCGAAGAGACTCGCCAATGAATAAGGCACGAACATAAAGTAAAAACGCGATCCTGACACACGTAGACATATAATATCGCGCAATGGTTCATGTCGGTGGAATTAGCCCATCTCTGGGCGGTGCTCTGCCCAAAAGTCCCAGCTTTCATCAGGGTCTTGCCTTGGCGACGATGTTGCCCCAGGACTCGAGCAAGGGTTATCCGGTGACCTTCGCCCTGCACTATCAACCCTTGCAACCTCTTCTAATCGGTAAAGCTCTCCAGCTTTTTTTTCAATCAATTTTGCAAATTATTCTAAATTAAATTGATATACAATTTTATTACAAAATTCATAAGGTCCTGCGCACAATAGAGAAAATATTAGGAATAAGAATTATTTTAAAATAATAAAATCGAAAAAATTCTGATATAAAAATACAAATTCGAGTATAAAGGACTAATAAAGGCTAATAAGCTAGAGGACCCTTTTTATACCCGAATTTATATTTTTATATCAGAGTTTTTTCGATTTTCTTATTTTTATTTTAAAATAATTCCTATTCCTAATATTTAATATTTATTTTCTCTATTGTGCGCAGGGCCTTATATAAATAATTATTATATAATAATTATATAATAAAATTAATAATAAAATTAATAATATAAATATAAAAAAATTATTTAATTTAGAATATATAAATATTAAATGTACTATCGGTTCGCTATTAAAATGTAATAAGGAATTATATCTTGACAGATACAAAGTATAAAGTAAATGAAATTAATTTATATTAAATCCATGACATTAAAATGATTATTTGGGGATGAGACATCTGCGAAAATGTCTCGTCGAATCGTATAATAAATCCGGCAATCGATCTCGTTTCCCTCCTATTATGGAAACCGCCAGGAATAGTAGATGATAAATAATGCCCATCTCGGTAACAGTCGTATTTTGAAGGTCGTTATCGATTCTCTTGCAGAACCTAGTTGATTAATCAGGTAAATGCAGCGTTTTTAAGATTTTCAATCAAAAATTCGAACCGTTTATTATATCCATGGCTATTAAAGCTTGCATAAATGTCGACTAAAAGCGGACCTGCGGTATTCGTATATTTCTTTTCGTGATGAATAAAATAGAGGTTTATTAACATCTGCAATATAACTGTTTATATAGATCGAACACGGGCTCAGGAAAGCAAATAGAATATCGCGTGCTCCGACTTTCATCGACGGTAAATTTTATTTCAGATATGCTCATCGTCATCAGAATTTATTAGCATATTTAAGTAAATTTCAGCATATTTTGTTAAACTTGCGACTTTGCGTTGAGGATTATAAAAACCACGAGACGAATGTTAATTCTGCATGCTTTATACATACGTACTACATAATTTTTTTACAATGTAACAAATTTTATATAACAGCGAGATAAAAAATCAGCGAGTTTATCACGTTTCATCAATGTAAGAACTTTGTACTTCCGTTCGATAATATCTTGACGCTGAAGTATGAAGCATAAATTATCGAGGATTTAAAGTTTGTTCAAGAGAATCATTTCTCATTTGTGTCAAGAAGGCTGGTTAGGCAAATGGAAAAGCTATTTGTTGCACCAGCAGAGAATAATTCAAACGAGAAAAAAAAAATAAAAGAAACAGAGGTGGTGTAAAAAAAAAAGGATATATTCGAATGTCTGCTTACGTCGTCGAAATGTATTGGCGTGCATCGATATTCATGTAGACTAATATGATTAATAGCGACAAGGTGCGCGATTCCATCCATCGCGCTGTGTTTATCGTATAAAAGGCTGCCAAGTGCGGCGTGACCTATTAATCATCGGCTATCTGATTACAGAAACGCAACAGGGAAACGAAAGGGAGGAACTTTTTATACAGAAGCTACGGCAATGCTGCGTCCTCTTCGACTTCGAGTCCGATCCTTTGTCAGATTTGAAATGGAAGGAGGTAAAGCGCACTGCCCTCCACGAGATGGTCGAATACGTAACCAAAAACAAAAATGTTATCACCGAGGCGATATATCCCGAGGCGGTAAACATGGTAAGAAACATATTTAATATATTTAATATATTATTTTTTAAATTATTATTTTATATATATAATATATTATTTAATATATTTTCTATTATTATTATTATATGTTATATATATTTTTAAATATTTAATATTGCATATTATTGCATTAATATATGTATTAATATATTTTGCATAAAAACATAGAGATCCTTGCAAATTACACGTTTTATTTTTTGAGAACTGAAAATGTGCAAGACTATGTGAATGACAGGAAATTCTATTTGTATCAAAATGGAAATAAATGCGATAAAGGGTGCGTTCGGGGAGCTTGTTATCAGAAGGACAGAGCACGCTAATAGCGCTGATAGCGAGCTCTCCGAACGCACCCAAAGAAAACCGAAGAAAACATAATAACACACAATAGAACAATTGATAATAAAAAATGAGTATTATATATATAAAATCGATATAAAAAATATTTTTGGCACTTATATACATAGTCTTACACTTTTCAAAGTAGATGTAAAATATACGTGGAAATATAATTTAAATAAAATAAACGCTTGTGGAGAATTAAAATTGAAAGTTTTATTAAGACTATGAAAAATTTTGACAGTTCGCCGTGAATCTATTCCGGACGCTACCTCCGTCATCAAATCCTAACGGCGCGGAATTTGATCCAGAGGAGGATGAACCGACGTTAGAGGCGGCCTGGCCGCACCTGCAGCTTGTCTACGAATTTTTTTTGCGACTGCTAGAGTCGCAGGACTTCCAGCCATCTATAGCGAGGCGCTACATAGATCAAAAATTCGTGCTACAGCTCTTAGAGCTGTTCGATTCCGAGGATCCGAGAGAGAGGGACTTTCTTAAAACGACCCTCCATAGGATTTACGGAAAATTCCTGGGTCTCAGGGCGTACATTAGAAAACAGATAAATAATGTTTTCTATCGATTTATATACGAGACGGAGCATCACAATGGCATCGCAGAACTGCTTGAAATTTTAGGAAGGTAATAATAACTTTAATATGTAATGCGCAAATGTATAAACTGTATTCATCATTTGACTTTTATTTTTTAATTTAATTTAATTTTTTCTTTCGCAGTATTATAAACGGCTTTGCTCTGCCGTTGAAGGAAGAGCACAAGGTGTTTTTGTTAAAAGTCTTACTACCCTTGCATAAGGCTAAGTCATTATCCGTGTATCATCCGCAACTAGCATACTGCGTCGTCCAATTTTTGGAAAAGGATCCATCGTTAACGGAACCCGTGATTAGAAATCTGCTGAAATTCTGGCCAAAAACACATTCCCCTAAAGAAGTTATGTTCTTGAACGAGCTTGAAGAGATCTTAGACGTCATCGAGCCGGCTGAATTTCAAAAGGTCATGGATCCGTTGTTTAGGCAACTAGCCAAATGTGTGTCGTCACCGCATTTCCAGGTAAGCGTGTAATTTCGTTATCTCGTATTTTGTGCAGCGTTTCACGTTATGCTTTGTTCGGTTTTTTCAGGTGGCAGAAAGGGCTCTCTATTACTGGAATAACGAATACATAATGTCCTTGATATCGGACAATTACTCCGTCATTTTACCGATAATGTATCCAGCTTTTTATAGAAACTCTCGCAATCACTGGAACAAGACGATCCACGGTTTAATTTACAACGCCCTGAAACTTTTTATGGAGATGAATCAAAGAGTATTCGATGAGTGTACAACACAATACTATCAGGTATGTTCACGAGCAATGATTTATATTCTCAATACGCGTATACTGGATAAATAAATTGTTGAAACAAATATTTAATATTAAATAAAAATTATAAAATCAAAAATGACGAGTTAATATGTTTAACGTTAAAAATATGAATTTAAAATTATTATAATCTCAGAATTACACACTTCTGCATTGATTTTGACTTGATTTTGTAGAAAAATTAAATAATAAGTAATTGTTCTTTCTATTTTATATATATATAGGAGCGTCAAAGGGAACGAAAACTCATTAAAGATCGAGATGAAGCATGGATGCGCGTAGAAGCGCTCGCTATGAGACATCCAAATTATAATGTGGCAAATAAAAACACAACGAATAATACATTATATATGTCGCCACAGCATATAGATAATTCGCCTCCCGACGAAGACGGTGATACGGATCAAACTCCGCTTACTTTGGAGAAAATTGAAGCTAGAGCCAATGAGGTATGAATTTATATTTGTGTAAAAATGAGGATACATTTCGATATTTTTAAAAATAAATATTAATATTTTTTAATGAATATTTCTTAATGAATATTTTGTTAATGAATATATTTTTTTAAATAAATATTTCGTTGTTTAAGGCGAAGAAACTGACAAATGTAAACAAAGTAAAGCCGCTCTTACGAAGGAAGAGCGATTTACCACAGGACTCGTATACAATGCGGGCATTGTCCGACCATAAACGCGCCGATGAATACCTTGTCACGCCGCCAGATCCGAATAATTGCTAGTCTCTACCACAACCCCTTCCCATGTATCCTCTGTTTTGCTGTAGTAACATCGGAAGTTAGCTTTTTTCTTAGGGGAAAAAAAACGGCGATAAGAACGCAAATAATGATTTGGCAACAAAAATCCCATTATGCGAAATCGATAACTATTATTATTTCAGCATGTATCACATTGTATTTGTTTACTTTAATAGAGAAAAAGAGAACCCTACTCTTTCCCGCCGCGCATCATGCGAGACTCAAAGAGACAGTGTATAGGTACTCGTAGAAGCTTACACAGAAGAGACTTTCATTCTTCGTAGAAGTGCGTTGTATTTATTTCTTCGTTACGAGAGAAAGAAAATTACAGCTGTGAATGGAAACTGTAATCACGTTGTTATATAAGATATGCATACGGTAAGCGAAAAGGGCTCTAAATACATTACTCATAGAATCTCCATTACACTTGGAGGCACTTTGGGATGCTACTTTCTTGCTACATCTCAACGATATAAAATAATACATACGGATAAGGTACGTAAAACGAAATGATTACAGATACTGCGGTTGTAACGGATTTGGTATATTCTACAAAAAGATTTTATATACTGATGAGAGAGATTATATGTATGCGGGATGATGTGATCGCGAAGATATAAACGTATGCTCGATGTTGTAACCCATACTATGCGCGCTATGCGAGCTTGTTGTGTTAACAATCTTGCGAATGACGTTTCAATTTATGTGCAAATGATATATACATATATATAAATATACGTACTTGCTTTAACACTACAGGCTCGTTGTAGTTAAAGAAAAAAAAAACGAATAAATGAGATGTCGAGGGAAAAGGATATACGCCAGTGCGCGTTATCTTAGGATGTATATGATAGTGCTATTTTAAAAAAAAATAATAGATTGCTACGAGAAAATCTGGATACTTCTGAGTGTACTACTTTTATATCTGTTGTGCCTAGATGCCTGTGGAATGCATTCACGAAAAAAAAGTATGCCTCCTTGCACGGGGCCTATATATATTGCAAACAGCAAGAATAAGCAGCGAGTTTACATGTCGCTTTGCCAAATATAATCGATATTACAGGATTTCAGTAATGCTTGCATAACATGTTGCGTTGTTAACTCATTGACCTTGGGATTAATTGAAAAGATTATACTGTTGCGGCCACAAGAGATAGGGAGGAAGAAGAATAAAAAGAAGAGAGGAAGAAATATTAAGATACATTTAGTCCTTGCGCTGCTGGCAAGCTGTTATGTTAATAATTGTCGAGGATCCCCCCCCCCCTTGTTGAACATAGATACGATAAGCACTTATATTAAATATTAGAAATTAAAGCTACAAAGAGAGATAGATTTAAAAATTATTTACTTATTAATTATTCCTATTCACAAGAGAAATAGCCATTTCAGCTAATTGATCATTCATTAGAGATATAAATATCATTATATAATTATTAGTTGTATTATTTTTTAGTAATGAGAGACGAATATAATGACACGAAAAAATAGGGTAATAGTAATAATAGTAGTAGCTGGCATGCCTTGTGAATCTGTTTAGTTTAATCTATATTTAGAAACCTGCGTTTTCCAAATTAGATCAATAATAAATAAATCGCGCATTTCTTAGAAAAGACCATCACGTCAGAGAGAAAGAAAGGGGGGAAAAAATTCCTATCGAAAGGACATCGAATCAGATAATCTCCGCGAATGTAAATGTATGCGTCTGCAAAAGCTATTAAATCGAGCTGTAGGAAACTGACAAAAAGAATAATCGTAATAATGCTGATAATGATAATAATAATAATAACAATACCGTTGTTAAAATGATATAGAGCTGCCGGGTCACTTCACACATGTAATAAAGACACGTTAACTTTGCAAGAGTTCTTTCGTAAGAGTTCTTTCATACATGTAAAACACGATAAAAAGTGTCATCTGCGATAATTTTTTTTCTTTTACAAAGATTCAAACAAGGATTGAAATTGAAGAATTTCATTTAGATTTCGATATAAGAAAATGATCTCTACGTTTATTTATAGCATCTGAGTAATTCAACTTGTTATTAATACCAGTCTCAGTTCTTGATTCAGATTTCCATGCATAAACATAAGCACATGACTCTTGCATATTCTTTCTCATGCATCTATAATGTTAGAGAAAAATTGAATTAATCGAAATTATATATTTTATATATTAATATATTCGCATCGAAATGATATATGCATTATGAAGCAAATATTCCGGTTTCAATCTTAAGTTTGAATCAATCGACCAGAGTTTATATTTCGTTTGTTTGTCATTGAGAGTAAAATAATGCTCTTTATATCCGTGATTTTTGAGGTATCCAAGATCCGGCAAGAAGAGATGCAAGTTCATCGTGCAGCTTGCATTTCATGTACATACCTGGGATATATACGGTATAAATAATACACTTATTTCTGTGAATGCATTCTTTTTTTTCTTTTTGAGATTTTTTATTTCGAACAGTTTTCAGTTTTCTTTTCTATATTTTATAAAATTTTTCTTTATATATGTCTTCTAAACTTATTTATTTTCGAGTGATCACGTTTCAATCAACATCGAGCACGATGATCATTTGACATAATTGATTAAAAGAATACTTTCTAATTTAAAAAAGAAATCTTCATCTTGTCCTGCTTTTAATTTTATCTATATTTATGTCGACAATTTTATCTTTATGCTTTTATATTAGCAAATTTACAACGATTTGATTTCTATAATCTCATTTTTGTGATACACATGCATATATGTATATATACATAGAATTCTTGAAAAAAAAAATATTCTAATCTATACTCTGCTTGGTGTGATAAGTGAATGCATGACTACAGTATTACATAATATCCGCAAAATTGGGAAAAAAAGATGGCATAGATGTTAAATTTTTGGATAATTTTGCTATAAGGACAGTCGTTACAGAATTTTCTATGTGATATTTAAATTAATTTATATGTTAATTTAAATTATCCTCTCTTATATACATATTAATCGTTGTACAAAGCATCGCGCAGGAAAACACGCCATTTAAAAAAAAAAACAGATTTTATTGCTTTCTGTCTAATTAATTATTCGATGAGTGATATCGATATATTTTACATAATTTACATATATTCTGCAATATGTTAAAAACATATAGTTTTATAGTAAATAAATAGAATTATAAGAGAGAAATCATATACGGCGGATATACGCGCGCGTTCTTACGAAAAAATATTCTAAAATAACTTGTTGATAATATATAAATGTGATATTGCGAATGCTTGTAAGTTTGATGTCGAGCCGCATTAAATATATACGTGTAGAACTAAACGTGTAATTAAAAATAGATTTTTTTTAATTGCTCAATGATATATTGTAATTTTTACTACATAATGTACGTGTAATATTTTAATGATTGATGATATTTAAACTTTTAGAAAAATGGCTTAAATTCCAATGGTAAAATATTTTTTATGTATCAGAAATATTTCAACAAACAAAAAAAAAAACTTTTTACAATTAACTGACTCACAAACGTTAACATTAGCGTTAATTACTATTAGATATCAGATTAGATTAGATATATATATCTATAAAAATATCGTCTTTCATTAATTTTTTATCTGCAAAATTTAATGTTTAAATTTTTAAAAATACAAAAAATGTTAATCTTGCAAATTTTTTGTATAAAACTTATATTATCCAGATTTTATACGATGTTTCAGGATAGATTCAGGATACTTGATATATATGTTTGCAATACGACCTAGTAGACGTGTCATATGTATATCCTACATGAAGATGTGCCACGTCATATTATTAATCACAGTTAGTTTATCTCGACAGCTTTTTCCAGACTTATTTGCGGAATAGTATCGGTCAGTGTGGGATGAAGGAAAGTTATGGACAGCAATAAAGCACTACCCTACTTTGCGTCAGGAACTGTCATGAGGGGCTTCGGAAGAGGCTCGAAAGCGCTCGGAATTCCGACAGGTATCCCTTCCTCAGGACGATAGATCATCGTCAATATGCATCAATTGCGATCAAACGTCATCAGACCCTCGGAAGAGAAAAAGAGTCAATGCTGCGCGAGTGTGAATCACGATACACTAATGAATGAATAACGAGATAAAACGTATAATGACAGATAGTAATTGATTTCTCTCTGTTAGAAAATCGGAGCCGAACAATTTTCACGGGAACATGTTCGATTTTGCTTCCTTATTTACATTGCAAATAAAATTCACGTTGTATAATATATGCAGTATTGTCCGAGACAGGCCTTACTGCAGGTTAGGATTTTTCACAACAATCTATCTCCTTTAATTGCACTTTCTGCACTTCGTGTCTTCTCTTTAAGATTTGAAAAAATATAAAATTTAATTGCGGAAAAGAGTCATTTTTCCGCGTGTCCTCAGAATTTTTTAGCTGAACATTGATAGTAATTAATCTCCTTATTCACATTTTATTATATTTTTTAATTAAATATATTTTTAAAAAATCAGAAAATATTCAAATATATATTGTGTTTAATCGAGATATATTCTATCGCTGTTCATAATTTAAACTTTTGAAACTTAATATATGTACTTGAATAAAAAAATTAATAAAAACTTTTTTTTTTTTTTTTTTTTGCAACTATCAGCTAATTTCCCAGAACCTGTGGTCAATGGTCTACCAGAAGAATTAGGTACTGGAGTTTATTATGGCTGGGCTTCCTTGCATGGGCAAGTTTATAAAATGGTCACCAGCATAGGCTGGAATCCTTACTACAAGAACGAGAAGAAGTCAATGGTACGAGATTAAAAAATAATATTTAAAAAAATTGAAATTCTCATTGGTTAAATTTTCAAAATTGTATGTTCAATATCTTTATATTTTTAATATCAATATTGTTATTGTAATTAAAATTTTTAATTTGTTTGCAGGAAGTGCACCTGCTACATAAATTCGATAATGACTTTTATGGCGAAGAGCTCAAAGTGATAACTACTGGATATATACGATCAGAAAGGGATTTTTCTTCTCTAGGTAAAATATATTATTATAATAGTAGCATAAAATGTAAGTGAATTACCATTCTTGCATAATTTATGATTAAAATATAATGCGTGCGTGTGATCTTATGTTACTTATTTTTTCAGAGGAACTCATTAAAGAGATAAAGAATGATATTGCAATCGCAGAGCAAAAATTAGAAGACCCTGTTGTAAATAAATTGAAAAACGATGACTTTTTAATAACTAATAAAACAAAGAATTAATAACTAGGAAAAATGTCATTCTTCATCTAATGAATAAATGTAATTGTGATTTTTATCTGCACGTTTATCACAGAATATCTATATAAATTCAAATACTTTTTACTATCTTTTTCCACACATGATTACATGAATTTAGAAAAGATATAAAGATAAATACATTTATGTATAAATCTTTTATTTACATATTAGGAACTAGAGCTATTCTAAACTTACATAAACGTAGAAAAAAATAGACAATTTTACCTAAATTTAAATAAATCTCAATTATCAGTCGACTCTGTTGAATCTGTCGAAGGAGGTGGAGGAGGCGGTAAAGATGCGCAAAGTGCATTCGTAGGCATCGGTGGTCGCACAGGAATGTGATACACCATATCCAAGTACGATGCGTTGGGAAGTCGAGGATAGCTCATTGGAAAGGATGGGAACATAGGATTGAATCTCGGAGTAGCACCGAACGGAATTCTAGGATACTGCGGTTGCATATTGTTGTACTGAGAATTCGGTGTAATACCGGAGCTATTCGAATTGTAATTAACATACTGCGGTAAACGTGACTCATTGAAGGACGCTCCGTATTCCGTGTTTTGTCCAGTCAACATAGGATGCATGTTTCTTGGAACAGGCGGCCAATGCATGTTACTTTGATATTGATGTTGCAGCCAGGGGTTATAGGAATATGGTCCATACTGTGATAGATTAGAGGGATTAATATTCCTCGATGCCTGATTACTCCTCCAAAATTGGGCATTTCTGTTCCACGGATGAGTCGACTGCCATTCGACTGTAGAATTATTTTGAGGAATACCTAAAAAAACGATCGATAGTAATTATTCAGTTCATTCGATTGATTACTGACGCAGCTTAAGAAATACTCACTCGACGTACGTTGACGTTTCCGTGATGAGCTACCATCGGAACTGTCCTTGTTACTTTTCTGCTTCTGCATTTCGTAGTAAGCTCGTTCTTTCTCGTCGTCCGAAAACACCGGCGGCTCGTCATCGTCGCCTATCGCGTCGTGACTTTTCATCCTGCAGGGAAAGATCGTTCATTTGAATATACACGTCATAATCCTAAATACAATCATAATTATCGGACTACCAACATCTTCAACTCCTGTTGAAAGATGAGCGACGTGTATCCGGACTTCGTATCCAGACAATAATAAACCAACATGCCCACTGTAATGTTGCTATTCTGTATGTGTTCGGAATTATTGAAGCGAATACAGTAACTCGGTTCGCTCACGGGGCCGAACACGTCCAATATTTTGCCGAGCGCTCTTTCTCCTTTCTCGATAAATAATACTGTATCGATGTGAAGCGTAGGCTTACCGGGTTTCGGTTTTACAATCACCAACTGTTCCACTAGCTTTTCAATCTGGTTCGGAGACATAAAGATGTAAACTTTTAAACATGCATAGAAATTATCATTGCATATAAGTTTCTGCATTTATTTATTTCTACAAAATTATATTACGTATTTATAAATTAATTACCTCGCCTAGGAGATCACACTTGTCTTCGGGGATGCTGATCTTTAAATCTTCTATTGGCGGAAGATCATCCAATTCGTTTTCTATTTGTTTTCTCCTTTTTGCTGTGCCTGGTTTATTTTCTTTCGTCTTCCTAAAAATATATGTCATGTGTTTATCATTTCCACTTATTAAAAGAAAGAATTAAATGTATATCTCATATATCATAATTTTTTATTCTTGTAGAAATGTAACAGTACTTGTTATTATCGGTACGAGTAGTATCATCTGAATCATTGTCACTATTGCTACTGTCACTAAACACAAAGGTACTGCTACTGATGTTACTGCTGGTGGTACTAGAGTCATCATCACTGTCACTTTCTCCAGATGATGCATCAATTACACGGTATTTCTGCAAAGCCTCTCCCTCGGAAACCAGCTTAGTATCTTGATCTTCAGTTTTGTTACTGTCTACTTCTACCTCCTCCACATCCGAATTACAATTGTCATATTCCAGAGCAATGACGCTGAGAGAAGACACTTTATCACTTTCTGTCAAACAAATACAAGAAAATATAAATATAAATGCCAAGCACACATTACATAAAATAATATAAAATATATTTTAATAATATATTTATAAATAAAAATATATTTTAAAATATATTTTAAAAATAAAATTGAAGAACAAAGTTGCAATAAATTATCCATTAATGAGGATCGTATTGTTATTGTTAGTTTGTCTCAACAGCTTTTCCAGACTTATTCGTAGAATAGTATTGGTATCGAATAAATGATAAATGAAAATTGTATGAACAGCCAGTCATTACCACAATTCGCGTCAGGGTCAGGAACTGTCATCAAAGGCTTTGGTGATTTTGGCTCCAGAGCACTCGACATTTCGACTGCTGTTTTTTCTTCAGAACTTTGACTATCGTTGGAATTCATTTTCTTCTTTACAGATTTTTACACTACCACGTGGAGATTTCATAGATACATCCTAAACAAAACGATCTAGGCTCCGCCCTCAGAGACAGAAAACCACATGGAATCATGGAATGTGGTTAGGAATGTAAGTTAGGTTAGAGTAGATTAGATATAGATTATTTACAACAGGATGCAAAGTCTGTAGTTTAAAATAAATCGAATAATCGTAATCGTAATAATAAATAAACGGAAAAAATGAGATAAAGAGGATAATTGATTTAGAAGGACTTATGCATTTTTTTAAAGGAAACTATTTCGATATTTCAAAGAAATAAAAATTTTTGCCAGGCAACATGCTATATTTTCTTTAATTGCAATTATGTACTTGTCATTTGAATATGAATTGATTTATTGCAAATCGTCAAAGTCAAAGATATTGCTCCTTCAAAAGTTATTCGCCGATATATCGTTTTGATAAAAAATAAAATGTTCCATGTCAGAACAGCGTCTGTAGATTATTAAATTTCTTTTCGTAACACATATATATACATATATGTAAAACGCAATGTTTACTTCTTCTTAAGGCCTCATATTCTTTGCTATGAAACATTTGTAATGGTAACTAAGATAATATTCTTTTTTCTCGCCTATTCCTTTGTTACTATATTTACAATTGTATGTATAACTGGTTTGCCTTGTTGATGGTTTAAAAGATTCAACAGAGGATCTTGCATCTTTTGCTCTAGTAATTTTGCCAGTTCTAGTCTTATTCTTTGCAAGAGTAGGCCCACCTGGAAATATATTTTATAACAAAGTTATGCGTATTAAAAATAAATATACTATTTTCTCATCACAATTATATATAAATCTTACGTTATGCGATTCCATGGCAAACATAATCCAACCATCGTCCAAAGAAAGCATATATCTTCCATTGTGCATTTCCGTGCGCACTTCGTAACTGGAGAATAATATTAAAGACAGAATCGGAATCATGGACACTTCCTTGATAAAAATTTGACTAGTCTTTATCTTCTCCTGGAACACCAAGTATGGACTTGTGAATTGTCCAACGTGAAAATTCACCGATGAAGGATGAATGCTGACGAAACCGTCTCGTCTCGTCTGGAACTTCAACTCTTTTGGTTTAGGCTGCATTGGTATCATGCCTGTCGATTGCGCTTGAAACGACTTTCCGGGTGTAAAAACCTTTACGATGTTAGGATATAATGCTGCGCAGAGTAGACCCTGCAACAGCTTGCAGTTTTCATTGTTGACATTTAGTTCGATTCCAGTTATCTCTAAGATGTTGTCGATCTTAGGTCGTCTCCTGGGTAAATCAATGGGCGCGAAACCAATCGATACTAACAATTCCAAAAATTGATACTTTATATCCGCTAAATTACGCAATGTTTGTAGGGATAAATAATTCTTCTCGGCGAATACTTTGCCGGCATAAGCACTGCGCGAACACGCGGCCAACCATTTCTGCAAAAGAACAAACATTATATAAGAAATATCTCTCTCAAGCGGAATTATTAAATTATTAAAATAATTAGTTAATAATTAATATATTATATACTATTAAATTAATATATAATATATAATATATATATTATATATAATATTAATAACTAATTTAATTATTAAATTAATTAGAAATAATTTTGCCTAATATACCTTATAAGCGTTGAGGACGGTTAATTGATCGGACTCAGCCATGAAGAAGTTCTTCTTGGGATCGATCTTTTTTATCATATCAATCGGTACGTTAAATGGACTCTTGTGCGATAAACATGCAGCGATAGTGAGCGCGGAATCCAAGCAGCAAAAAATCGTGCCGTACAGTATCAATTTTCCGATTCGTACGTTTACAGGTAATTTGGCTAGATGATGACCGAGCGGCGTTAACACATGTTCCAAATTAAAGGCGCCAACATCCTGCAAACGTGTTATCGCGCTCGTAATACTGTCGATCGTCGGTGGTTCTATCATCCTTCCTGTTTGAAAAAAATTAAGAAGGCTTGGATTATTACTTCTGCGATAGACAATAATATATACAGAGCTAATAAAAGCACAAAGAGATTTTCTTACCCAATATCTCATATAGATCCACCTTCTTTCCTTTGTGCATAAGCTGAATATGTAGAAGGAGCGATTCCAGAGGAATTCTTAATATTTCTGGTGTCGGTTGTGCAGCAAAGTGATATTTGAACCTATAAAATTAATATATATTATAATAATATAAATTAAAATTAATATATATTAATTAAATTAAATTAATATATATTAATATACTTAATAATTATTAATTATTATTAATATAATTATTATATTAATATATAATAATATATATTAACAATAAATATATATATATATATATATATATATGTAATACATATTAAATATACATGCATATTATACATGTATTAGGTATTATATCAGATTTGACAAAAAAAAGATACACACCTTTGCGAAGTGTACAAATGAATACACACTCCAGGCATAACTCGACCAGAACGACCTTTTCTTTGCACAGCATTCGCTCGCGATATCCAACAGGTCTCTAAACTTTCCATATTTTGATTTGAATTAAATCTAATCTCTTTCATTTTTCCCGTATCGATCACGAATACGCAATCGTCTACAGTTATAGATGTTTCAGCCAGATTTGTGCTAAGTACGATTTTGCGGACATCTTTTCCGGTTTTCTTAAATATAAGATTTTGCTCCTCATTAGAAAGACTCGAATGCAGAGGTATAATAAGAAATCGTTTATTATTTGACGAGAAATTATTATTGTGAGATAATCGACTTTTCAATGTAAGAATATCATTCATACCTGGCAGGAATACCTAAAAATGTTGAATAAAAATAATAATGTATATAATATAAGTATATTAAATATAATTATATATATTAAATATATATATGTATATAATATATATATATATATTAAAATATAACATATATAAATATAATATACACATTATCGCGACAAAATCACGTCAGAAATAAACAGACACAAATAATAAATATTGTGCTTACCAAAATAGAACCTATTTTCGAATAGTCATGTTCTCCGAAAACAATCCATTCTAAAGTCTTTTCTATCAACTCAAAATTAATCCTTTCCGGATTCGTGATATACAAATTTTTATACGTCTGCTTTGAATAACCATGATATCTACTGATGAGTTGCATCAAAGACAAATCTTCGTCCTGGATAGATTCCTTGGGTGGGTTGGCGCATTCGCCGATTTTCATATCGGCCATTTCCAAATCGATTTGAAACTGATCCCAATCGTACTTGTTCTTACGAGCGAACTCGGAATCTTCCTCGAGAACGTATCCTATTCTTTCGAGCGCGTCTTCGAGAAAGATCTGCTCGACCGGGAAAGTTTTCCCCGGGATATTTAGAACCGGTGCTTTTCCAAAATACGAGGAGAACGCGTCGGCGTTAAGCGTTGCGCTCATCAGTATTATTTTCAAAGACGGTCTTTTCGATAATATTTCCTTTAAAAGCATCAGTAAGAAATCGCTGGACAAAAAAGAATAAATATATAAGACACAAGTCAAAGATAGAAAAAAAGAGAGAAATATATAGAGAATATTTTACCTCTCGGCGCTTCTCTCATGAACCTCGTCGACTATAATGTGAGTCACGTCCGATAACTCGAGATCCCCCGATAATCTCTGTAATAGTATTCCCATGGTGCAAAATGTTAGTCGCGTTTTACTAGACATTTTGCTTTCCAAACGTATCTGATATCCAACGGTATTTCCTATATTTTCATCTCTCTCAGCTGCCACTCGTTCTGCAACCCCTATAGCACTTATTCTTCGCGGTTGAGTGCATATTATATTAAGGTGAGACTTATCTTCAGACTGTGATCTTTTCATAATCCAGTCATCTAAAATAAACTGCGGTACCTGTAACATTTTTAATGAATTTTTTTTTTTTTTTTTTTAATTCTAATATCTATTCTATATTATCTATCTATATTAATATTTATATTAATAATATATATATATATATATATTATCTATATATTATATATAATATCTATATTAATATCTATTCTAATATCTATTGTATCTATATTAATATCTATTCTAATATCTATTATATTATATCTAATATAATTGAAAGAACACTGTAATATACCTGAGTGCTTTTACCACATCCGGTTTCTCCAGAAATGATAACAATCTGATTTTTGTGTACAATTTCCAAAATTTCACTTGTCTTGAACCATGCCGGCAGTTTTTTTCGTGTCTCCTGCATTCTCATATAATGAGAATTTTTCTGTTTATCCATAAATTTTTTTTCTATCAAGTTATCTTCCTCAGTAATCTGTTCCCAGGAGATATTGCCTCTGTTTCTTTTACTAGTACTACCAAGTTTGTAATGACTAGCCGCTCCTCCTTCTTCTTTCTCTTGTATCTTCGGATATAGTGGCTCATACTGATGCAAAAATTGTTCCTTATCTTCCTCCAAATAAGTTTTTATTTCATATTCATTCTCTAATAGTGAAATTATAGAAAATATCGACGGGATACCATCCTGAGATAATGATAAAGCTTCATTGTGCAATCTTCTTGCTATCCTGAGACATTTTATACGTGGAAATATTTCATTGTTCTTATAAAAGTAAAAATATGGTGGTTCATATGGATATTTACATCCTGTAATTAAAAAATTGTAATTATAACTTTACTAATCAATGTCAAATGTTATTATTAAAATAATTCTAACATTGGGATTAATTATATATAATTCAATTAGCATAATTAATTATATGCATAGTACCTTCAGGAAATCTTATCTCTAGCGTGAAATATGAGTCTTCTAGAATTGGCACATTGGCTACTTTCTGCGGTAATTGGTGTAGAAATCTGCATTTGTCTTTAAATCTGCATTTGCTGTGAATGAAAAGTTGACATACTTTCTTTTCTTGCTTTTTCTCTTGCAGTTTTTTGCCTCCTTGTTCAATTGTTTTACTATTTGTTAAATAATCTAATTTTAATTGCACCATCCAAATACAATTTTTTATTTTTTCAACAAATGCATCGCCATAAATTGATTCGAGTGCCTCCTTTTCGTCCTGTTGTCTTTCCAATAATTCAGCAGCATCCGGAATATCAGAATTTATATTTTTTTGAATATTTTCTATTCCATAGTATTTGTAAAATAATATTTCTAAAGATTTTCCCACATTGCCTTTTGTACACGTTAAAGCTTGTATACAATGTGAAAGATGGAAACTATAAGAAATATAACTATATTATATAAAGAAATGCACAATAATATTATCTTACTTTTGAAAAAGATAATAAATACCCATAGCTTTCTAATTTAGATGTTGCAAACTGCTTTACTATTTGGTCCTGAGTCTTAGGAGTGGTATCTTTAGAAGAATAATCTACTATTCCTTTGACAACTAAATCACCTTGCTCCATCCAATACTGTTTATCCAAGTTTGATGTTTTGTTTTCAAGCTCTGCGATATCAGTAAGTTTAAAATTCTGCAAAGAATTGTGAAATTGTATTCATTAAGAAGAACAAACATATCAAAGCATTTGCTTAATAAATAGAAGTGCATATTTACATTTCCATAAATATGTAAGAGACTGTTATAGAGCTGTTGCTCAGATTCCTCAGATATTTGCAGCGTTCGCATTTCCACCTTGAGCTTGCTATTATTAGGCAATGAGGGGATTCTTGACTTGACATCTTTCTCTTTATCGCTTTTTGCAGCTGCATTACTGTCATGTGTATAACATATAAAACAATGTTAATATTTTTCTGATCTTTACTTTTCTTTGATAAAAGTACAGGAATATTTATGGTTATTTATCTTACTCACGTGTTCGTTTTAGATGTGCCTTTTGCTTCCAACACATCATCCTTCATCAATTGCTCACTACGATAATCCATCGCTAAAGAAATATCATTTAAATATGTAAAGTAAAAAATACAACGTCGAGTTTATTAGAAATAAGAAGTAACATGTACATGCCTGGTTGGATTTCTGTCTCTTCTTTTACTACCTCAACTAAAAACACTTCTCGTCAAATATTTATATATATATATATATATATATATATATTATTAACAAAATTGTGTCACGAAGAGAAAAAACCATTAAATATAAAAGTTAATAACCTGTTAATCATTTTATGTTAAAAAATTTTTTTCCAATAATTTCGTGATGAAGAAAAGGGAATTTGACAGAGTCGCCCTCTTTGTAGAAATCGGTCATTTAGCATGCAATATTCTTGTACCTACGCACGATATTTCGTCTTATTTAATACTTCTTTCAAGATATGTTCTCCTAATGAATACTTCTTCGCACAGTATGTTTCGCTATTAACTCAGGCGAAAGATGAGCAAGGGAACATGTTGTGCGAAGAAGTATGCCGGGAGAATATAACACTGCAAAGAGGTTTGCTTATCTGTGAAAAGGCACAATATTTTAGCTGGTCGTTATCTGTATTACCGACCAATTCGTTACACTTCACTGGTTGAAAGAGTGCGTTTAAATTGGTTATGAGTGTTAATTCATTATTTATTTCGGTGAAAACACAATATAATTAAGAAGAGAACGTTATCTGCATAGAATATCTTTGATAAGAGGTAAGGAGAGTATTGGAGTCAGAGCCGATTGAATGCTTTTAACGTTTTAACTTGATCAACCAAAAACGTTAACCTACGTTTTCGACAAGCATTGTAGAGTTTTATTCCTTTTTTCTGCCTTTTATGACTTTCGTGCTAGCTTTTAAGCAGTCTTGCATTATGTTAGGTATATAATTCTGTAAAAATATAGCAGCTTATATTATATTTTAATTTATTACTTTAAATATTCATCAACAGAAACCGATGGCGTCTTCGTGCATGATACTGCGACGTGGTATCGCGACTTCTTGCATTTGTTATGGAAAGCGAAATTTCCGAAAATTCTTGCTGTACAACAAACGTGGCAGTCGCAAGTTTAAAGAGCAACAGGCGAAAAACCCAGATCCTGATATACCAATAGATAGTGAGTTATTGATTTGAAATATATATATTATTATTTGAAACGGTAGATTTTAATGAACCTCTTTCTCATGAGATCATTTTGTTAATAAATACATGAATAAGATATGAATATATGAATAAGAATATATTTTCTGTATGTAACAAAATCAAGAAGAACTATGAATGATTTGTAAAGAAATTGTCATTTAAGTTTGTGATGTATCTTTACAATCGCAATAATTAAATAAATTTATAATATATGTGATACGAAATTAATATTACATATAATATATACTAATTATTACATTAAATGTTATAGACAGAGGTGTAAAAAGTACTGGATACAGAGTAGGTGACAATTGGATTCTTGTGCCAGAGAAGGTGCCTGAATTAATTGTTCCTTCGTTGGAAGGATTCACATTGAAGCCATATGTGTCGTACAGAGTGGCAAACTTTACAGAACCCGAATTTACTGCACAAGACTTGTTCGATATAGTATATTCTAAAAAAATAAAGGAGGATTTTGCAAATAATCAGTTGGACGAGAACGGAGAGCCATTGAATCCTAGCGAATATGAAAAGATTACGCCGCAACAAGCTAAGGATAATGCTAGCAAAACAGGCTGTGACATTTTTGACGAAAAGAAACCACTGTAAGAGTTTTACTTTTTAGTATTTATAATTCTCTAATGTACATTTTTCTCTTTTCTACTACGTAGAAATAAAGAATCTTGAACATGCTGCAACAAATTAATACGACTTTCAATTTGTATATGTTTTATTTTATTTTATTTATAACTCGCATGTATACATACGTTCACAATTTTGCAATTTTTACAAAAAGTAACTACTTACTATCGTATATGACTGTTAAAAGTGATATTATGTGCACACTTTGCTAAGAGCATGAAAAGAACAGAATTTGTTATATTGTATACATATAAGCGACCTATCTCATTGTCAGATCAGTTTATTTTTTTCTTTTATGACAACTTGTGTCTATGTGGCAGTCAGTGCTTGATAGCAAATAATTACTTCCATTATTATCCTTAAACAGATTACATTGTTATTTAAAACAATAGCTTATATATATATATATATATATATATATATATTATAAAACAATAATATCACATATATAATTGTCGCAAAATCTTCCGCGAGAGTCGTGTAATTGAGTTTGCGCAATGTTCCAACGGACAAGTGAAATTAATTATTGCTATTATAAAACACAATTACGATTACGCTGTACCGGGTTTCTGTCTAATGCAATCCAAAGAACTTGTACAAGTTCAAAAAAGACAATTCAACGATGCCAAAATTGATTTTCAATTCCTGAGATCCATGGATATTTTGCGTGCCAATGAATCCATGTTTTGCAGATAATGGATTTGTGATTAGGCTAACTTAACAGTTATATTTCACTTATTAAAAGACTTTTGAGCGTAGTTTGATTGTTTCCTGTCGGGTAAAAAATGGCGAAAAATTCGAATAGTAAAGTCGTTGTCAGTTGTGCGCGGCCGGTATTGCTTACTACTAACTAGATTACTAGATTCTAATAATATATGTATGTGTATATTGTTTTTTTTTTTTTTTTTAAGTGCTGTATTCATATCAAACGTACAAACGGTCTCATAATCATTATTGTTTCTCTTCAACGTTTTCTAATAATTATAATCATGCAAAAAGCTCATAAAACGGAGCTATTGAAATAGAAAATATTCTGTTTAGAAGAAATCATATCGTAGAGAGATGTGTCTCGGTGAATGTGTTTATGAAAGACATTAGTATAAAAGTAGTGCAGCTGTTAATGCAATGCAGCTATAAATATTTTCTAGAAAGAGATAACGTATAAAAAATGTTTGTTAACTTATGCTTATGTAGGAAATCGCGATCACATAAATCATTTATTCAAACATCTCTTTCAGAATGCAGCACTTCTGATACACATTAGCTATTACTAATTTACTCTGCTAATATTATTGTTTTTTGTTATTATTTTCTATCTCCTATAGTCACCATTATGAAGAGTGGAAGAGAAAAATGTCTCTCTTTCTAATTTTGTACAATGGAACGCTTATTGAAAAAAAACATATTCAGATCATTACGATCTCTTAGCTCTTTAAACCCTCTTATTTCCACTCTTCGATTAAATCAATGGAAAAGCGAAAGTGGCATAGTACTTGTTCTTTGCTTTGCTATGAAAACAATTTTAGTTCTATCTCAGTATGTTGTTCTTATCCTTTGTGTGTCGTCGATATTTCGTTTTTTTTTTTTTTATATACCTTACTCTACAATATATTTATAATATCTCATCGACGACTTTTGAGCATTCATATATTTTTCTCACTTATTGGCAGTACAGAATATCCTCTGAGGACTTATATTGCATAAAATCGATATAATATAATAATGTTATTTATTTTGTACACATTAACGGTTGCAGAAATGAACAAGTTCTAAGTTTTCTAAATCTATCCGCCAACTTGTCAATTAAAAAATTTTATTTAACAATATATTTAAAAGCTTCGTAGTTTTTCTCTCTTCTTTTCGCATTATAGTCTCAACAGTGGATGCGTAAGACAAGTCCTATGCCACTTGCTCTTCAACTGAACTTGGTGTTTCGCTTTAATTATCAGTCTATGATATAATTGGATATTTGACTGATAAAATCATCAGTCATTTTAATAAGGCAGGTACACGTGTTACTGTATGACAAAGATTACTCTACAAAACTTTTCTTTCTTTTTTTTTCATGCCATATACGTATTCTTCATATATATTTGCTCATGCAAAGAGATATACAGTTGCGATAACTTTGTAAAACAGCATTGTAGCAAATAATTTATATATGAAACATTTTATTACAATTTTTAATGCTTCAGTCAAGACCTTTCGGACCAATAAAAGCACATGAGTGTAAATCTTTGGCATTCAGTAACATGTACCGTACATCTAACTAGAGATCTTGAGTATGTAAAGAAGTATAATTATTATTACAGATGAGAGAGAGAGAGAGAGAGAGCGAACGTTTTAAATTCTTCGTATAATATACATCTTAACACTTCTCTCCATCCGATGCGAAATGATATGCAACTATGTTAATGAAAGTCAATGTGGAAAGACTAGCGGAGGGAGTATTGTTGAGAGAAGAGTAATGGTTCAACTGGGAGGCTTTTCATACGCAAGATCTCGAGATAATTACTAACAACGATAGAGCGGAGGTTTATTCCATTGGATCCCCTACATTTTCGAAGATGGTTGAATGTGGATTGCTGGTCGTGGGCCACAAGAAACCACCTACACTCCCTGGTGGTAAGTAAGACGCGCCTCCGCTAAGGCCCACCTAATATTTTATATTACATCAGTTATTTAACATTTCTATGGCATGGTTTTTTTGATATATTTTTATATCTACGTGTATATACATAAGGATACAAAATGTGCGAAGCAAAATAATATGGAAGCATTGTGGGGATGTAGACACACTCCAATTTTCTATAATAAAATATTTTATATAAAATATACATATGTACAAAAATAAGCGCAATTGCTTAATTACATTGATGGAGAGATACAAAAATCTAAATTTTTATTCTAATCATATGTGTAGCACTTGAGGAATATTCATTTGTTTCGTGTAAAAATTGATTCAATCGTATGATTATATACAATAATAATTTTTGTACAATTAGAAATTTTAAAAATATTTTTTAGGCTTGAAGTGCGTTTAAATTAACTAACTACATATAGTAATTTTGTTCAAGGATTGGTTTTCATGCAGTATAAGGCAAACTAGAATAAAAGATAACTGCCAAATTAAAGAAAAATAATCATTTATTTGCATTTAACATAAATAATTGTGCTAATAAATCGCAGGTACTAATAAATAACATTTTTTGTAGGTACTAAATAACATTATGTACATTGGTTCATTATTGTAAATGTGTGCAAAAAGCATTTACAATAATGTCAAGACACTCTCGATAAAAATCTTATCTTCTACATTGAGTGAATTATGTACAAGGATTTTCTAGTTTTATTTTTTTTTCCAATATTACGTATCGAGAAATAATTTTATTTCCGCCAAATATAGAGAATGTCGAAATCACAGTCCAATTGCAAAAGGTTCACCAACATCGGTTCACCATACATGTCGTTTCGATCATAGATTTTGCCTGATCTCTATTCTCCTCTCTATCCTTACAATGTAACTTCTTTATGAATTTACCTGTTGGCTCCATATCAGTGACCTCTCCGCCAACTGGCAGTCCGCTGCCAATCGGGACGGTAGACTCTTCCACCTTTCCTCGTCCCGTTTCCGGTTTCTATCGAAGTCCCTGTCGACGTGTCCCTGAGAGAGAGGCGGCAAGATCTGCGTTCGTTGGGCCAGCTTGTAGCTGTCTTGTCTCGGCACGTGATCGGCGCGTCTGCTGGTGCCGCTGGTTGGGATCGGGGTCGGGCTACCTCCGCCTCTATGCCGATGATACAAGTTACGCTTCTGCTGCAGCATACGCTGCTGCACTAGGAGCTGCAGCTGCGTGCCCGAATCGCCGCGCATCTTGAACTGCTGCTGATTATCGGGCGGTGTGGACGGTGGTCTAAGGTGGACCAGATCCAAGTGACCTCGAGCCTTTCCCGAATCTGAAAACGATCAGTAGTTGTTGTCGCTTTACAGTCACCTCGGAGAGTCCTCGGGCAGTTACTTAAGAAACTCGACGCACCTTGAATACTCCTCTGCTTGGACGGTCTGTCGCCGACGCCCTGCTGACAGAACAGTAATCTAGGTCCACCGTCGGATGCTCTTCGTCCCTGAGAGACCCGGGACATTCTACCGGTGATGGGGGATAGACTCTTGGGCGGCGGTGGCGTGCAAGACGGTAGACTGCTCGTAAAGCAATTCGTCCCCGTGTAATCTGGCGGACAGCCAGAATCGAAGCTGGACTCGAAGAGCTCCGACGACGAGCTACCGCTGCCGCCCGCCATGAACAGGGTCGTTCGACTGGGTGGATCAATAGAATCCATAAGCGGGTTATCAAAATGATGTTGATAGTCGCTTAATCTTCGATTGACTATCTGACTGTCGATTCGTTGACTGATATCGTGATCTAGGCCTAATCGGTGCTCTTCAAGTTTGATCTGCGCCTCGCGTAACTCGTCGCCGCTCGGACCTTCCTCCAAATCGCCCTCCGCGCTGCAACAACCTTCATCAGTTGAGGAACTCGTCGAGCTAAATCTTTTGCCCCCTCTGACGGTATCCTCTCTTGCTCTGAAATAGGAAGGAGAGTTTCGTCTCATTGACATTTGAAAGAAGTGTTTGTTTCTTATCAAGACTGTATGAATGACTTGTCATTTTATGAAGCATTTAAAAAATAATCACCAACAGCATTCCCTCCATCATTTCATCTATGAACGACATATCTCTATATTATGGGACAATATTTTTTTTATATTAAATATATTTGCAAGGAATATTTTAGATTATGTTTACGCGTTATATATAAATAATATGGAAAATATAAGAATATATTCTAATATAAGTATATATAAAGTAAATAATGAATGTGCTTCCATTGATAATAAATAAAGCGAAACGAATAAAATTTGTAAAATCAAGAAATTAAATAAATCAAATTAATTAAGGAATTTAAAGATAAAGAAAAAGATAAGAAAATGAAATGAGAAATTACCAAAAATAAAGTGACAGCAATATGTGCTTCCAATTCAACCTGCCCTGACAAAATCTTCAATGCGTCACCCATCAATAAAGTTCAACGTCCCACTAAGCTATCGCTGTAAATAAAAATTGATTAGATTAAGAGAGGGCATATATCATTTTCGATACATCTTCGATTGGTAGGATTGGAAGTTACAAGTCTCTCTAACATGAAAAAAAAATCAATATATTTAAAATATAATTAGATTTAATTTGAAAGAAAATTTACGTGCGTATGATAATGACAATTTAAAATTAAATTAAATTTTTAAATTAAAAGAAAATGTATGTACGATAATGTGATAAAAGAAAGAATGTCTACCTTGATTTAAATTTATCTTCTTTTGTTCGTGCAAGAGTAGACCAGCAGGTATTATTAATGGTACTGCTGACGCGATGTTGCTTCAATTTTTCTAGCAGTAAGAAATAGATAGCAGCGTGATGGTCGTAGCTGCTGTTTTGTAAGGACTGTTAAAAGATGACATTTATTTTTATAGAATATAATTGAAAATATATTTAAATAATATGTATATATACAAGAATATGTGCGATACGATTAATTTTATTAGAAATAAAAATAGACAATTATATAATTTTGCGTAAGAGAGACACTAGAAGTAGGAGAAAGTTTCCTTACCTCTCTAGTACGACTAATGTCTATTCCTAAGCTATGCATTAATCGAAGTATTTGCTCATTTGGTTCCAGAATAGACGACGACGGCCGCGTCACGATCACCGAGCAAATACTGTCCGCCGTTCCTGCCATCCAACGGTGCCTCTTAATTTGTGGAATGGTATATCGTTTGGAAGGTTCCAGCACTAACATCTTGCGGATTAGGCTCTCGCAATCTTCAATTTAAACGAATTTCGTGAAGGTAAATAAATAGAAATATCAAAATGCACAAAATGTATAATTTATAAATATAAGCACCTGTACTCATAAAGTAAGGAATTCTAAATCTGCCGCTTAACACGCGATCTCTCAATGATTGAAGAGTTGATCCGTCAAAGGGCAGCGCGCCACATACTAACACATACAACACAACACCCAGACTCTACAAGAATGAGAGAATATTTATTTCAAATATATATAATTAAATGGGTTTTTTTTTTTCATTTTATTCATTGACAATTTCTTTCCATCACGAGAGACTCACCCACACGTCTATTTCAGGTCCAGCGTAGTGCTTTCCTCGGAAAACTTCGGGCGCGGCGTAAGGCGGACTGCCGCACCACGTGCTCAATCGTTCTCCAGGGGCGAATCTGTTGCTGAAGCCGAAATCGGCGATCTTCACGCTCATCTGCGCGTCCAGAAGCAGGTTCTCCGCCTTCAGATCTCGGTGAGCCACACCCGTTACATGACAATACTCGACTGCGGAGAGTATCTGGGCGAACGTCGCACGTGCTCTGGGCTCTCCCATCCTTCCGTATCGCGCTATGTAGTCGAATATCTCGCCTTTGCTCGCGTACTCGCACACCTGCAAAGAACGAGATGCGCCGTGACATCGCACGAGAGAATACAATGGCTGTCAGTAGCAGCCTGCATCGTCTATTCCTCCTCACCATGTAAATCATGTTCTTCGTCTCCATGACCTGATATAGTTTAACGATATGCGGATGCTCCAGCTGCTTCATAATTTCGACCTCTCTATAAACTTTCTCTAGATTAGTAGGATCTAATTGCGTTTTGTCGATTATCTTGATAGCCACCTATTTGAAGAAGAATGACATATATCTCTCTTATAGATAGTATATTCGTAGAATTATTGTTATAATAGGAAACGCGTGCGCATACGTACCTCTGTCTTCGTGATTCGATGTCTGGCCAATTTTACAACGGCAAAGTTACCCTTGCCGATGGTTCCTTCGATATCGTAAAATCCTACGCGGATTTGCTTTTTACCCTGTGTAGGTCCGGTATCCATATTTATCGTTCAGAGATTTTTCTCTTTCAAACTTGCAAGCTCTTATAAATTAATTCTTCTTCCCGATGCTTTATCGCTAATCTGCAAAAAATCGGAGCACACAGTCTTTAAATATATTATTTTGTAATTTTATTTCTGACATCTAATATATGTATGCGTTTTCAAAACAAGCGTAATTTTATCTTTAATTATTTTAATCGTTGAAGATAAAATCGTGAAGATAAGAGCGATGAACAATAACAGTAGAGAGAGAGAGAAAGAGAGAGAGAGAGAGAGAGAGAGAGAGAGAGAAGAAGAAGAGAGGAAGAGAGAAAGTTATAAGATACAATATTTAGAAACAGTAAAAGTAATCATTAACAGCTAAATGTAATTTTTCCTGATATGATATAAAAAGTCATAATACGAAAATTTTTTCGTTATTATCGTGGTATTTATAAAATTTTTCGAGCACACTTGTTTTTATTATCGTACGAAATTAATTAATTAATTTTTATACACAGCTCTCTTTTCCTGCTCTACACTTATACAATATATGAAACGTTTTTTTTTTTTTTTTTAACATGCCGTGCCTATGCAAGCGATTACGCACGCGCGAACGTCAATAAAAATTCATAAAGTCCCACTTCGCGAAGTCTGACGAGCACGATTTTAAAATCCACATAATTATTACCTTTACTGTCGCGCGTAAGTCTTCTTTTATGCGTGCACAAATATTTTTTTTATCTTGTACCGCGTGAGTTGTAAGATATCCCCCTCTCTCCCCCTCTCTCTTAAGCGATATCGACGAACGTCTAATACATGATAATGATTTATCACGCATTCATCGCACCGACGCGGGCTTCGCAAGGCTGATCCAGCATTAAAAACAGCGCGCGATATCCCGGAAGGACATCGCACCGCAGACGCAACAGAAGAAACAAACAAGATAGAGGAAGAGATCCAGGGAGAGGAAGAAAGAGAAAGAGAGAGAGAGAGAGAGCGATGGACGTTCTCAAGGAGAACCCACGTCAAGGATTCACCTCGTCGACGTAGAGTACAAAGGCCCGACCGCAACAAGTATACATAGTAGAAATCCTCGACTGACGTCATAGATCGACAACGACCTCCTACCTATCCAGAGAGAGAGTCACCGCCGGAGAAGATCGATCGACGTCGATACTCCTATTAGGATAGGAGTAGAGAACCCACCGCGAGGTCGCCGACGATATAATCGGATATAATCGAACGATCTCACTGAGATTCGGACGAATCTAATGAAGAGGGAAGAGCGAGGGAGAAGGGGGTGAACTAGGGTACCACCAACCTGAAAGGGTGGTGACCCCTCTATTTTTTTTTCTTTTTTCTCTATCACTTACCTTCCCCTGGCTCGAGGAAGTCGGCCGATCGTCCGCGAGAACTAGAGTCGCCCGGTGAAGGCGTTTTACGAAACGAGCGACGAGGACGTCATCACGCTCCGGGGATGCGCGGGGAGCCATCATCGGTGCCGGACGTCATAGCGCGCGCGCCTGCCAGATATCCGGTCTGGTCTCTCTCTCTCTCTCTCTCTCTCTCTCTCTCTCTCTCTCTCTCTCTCTCTCTCTCTTTCTCTTCCTCCGTCCACCACCTCCTGACGAAAATCACGGAACCGAATTGAATTCAACTGAACGGAGCGGAGTAGAACCTGGCGCGCGCGCGAGAGACCCAGCAACGGAGAACTCTGCACGACGCGGCGGTTCGATACCGACTGACCGACGGCCATGTTACCACCCCCCCGTCGAGCCGCCGCCGCTCGGTGTCGGCGCCCTCGCCGCCCCCTCGTACACCGTCACCCCGGCCATTCTTGGCGAACCACCCCTCGCTCTTCGCTTCCGCTCTCACACTCTCTCTCTCTCTCTCTCTCTCTCTCTTGGTCTCTCGTTCTCTCCCTCTCCCACTCGTGATCTACGTTGGTGCACCCGACACCCACCACTATCGCGATTACTATCGCTCGCGCCCGCGCGCCGTTATCTTCGACAATTGACGTCACGCATACGTACGCTATACATGCTCGTCTCGTCGTTAATTGCTTCTCGATGTAATTGTACGGTAAGTAAGCGGCACGGCACGTGACCGAGTCACCAGTCATCGCATGAAGATATACGTGTATGCGTGGTCTCTCGAAAATGGCGTTTTGGTTCAATAAAATAGGAGAAATATATGTATATAAAACGTCATCTGCTCTCCTTATATGACCTAAGGCCTTCCGAGGAGCGCTTTATACATGAAAAGAGCAGATTACATAATACACAATGCACATTACCGGCTTGCTATAGTTGGAGCGATTTAATATTGAAAAATTAGGTATGTATACGTGGTAACCCACGCATACTTTACGTACCTCTGAAACCGAAATAACCGGATTATGCTTGTATGTATGTGTGTGTGCGATTATAATCGTCGGTATGACGTCCGCGAATTTCTGGATCGTTTGCGGTGAAAAATGCATCATCGCCGAGCAAAAAGGCAGACAGACACTTTCTCGACTCTAATGAGACGCGATATGTATTCCTTAGTAATGTTCCCGCATACATTTTACGTTAATCTCGGCTCTTCTTGGCTTTGTCGTTCTGCTCTTTCGCAAGTATGAGCGCGATTTCTCTCTCTCTCTCTTCTTGTTTATCTCGTCTCTTTTAAGGGTCCTCGCACAACTTCACAAAGAGAACTGTCATTAAAATTTGAAAAAAAGTTCCAAGATACTACACGGTATAATTCAATGTTATTATATAATTGACAGACGGATATTATGTGAATATAAAGGCGGTTTGTCAATTTTCTAAGATAAACGTAAATTTTGCTAGTTCACCGATTTTACTACTTGCCTATTGCAAAACAGCTGATTGCAAATTGATTCGGGAGCTTTTTATTAAAACCATAGAATTGGATTCTTTATATTATTTTAATGTTATTTATTTTCATTTAATTTTTTTATTTTTACTTATTTTTATTTTATGTATTTATTTAATTTAATTTATTTTTATTATTAATTTTATACACAATAGTTAATGAATATAAATGCAATTTATCAATTTCTTGTTGAATTAAATTTAAATCCGATTAAATCACAGTCGTATCTTTTACTTGGCTAAAAATTTTAATCAAGAAACGATCAATCTTAGATCGATCGAGGAATCTGCCATTAGTAAAGTAAAATCGAAGATACTGGAGCGCCTTGCACACGTTATAGTCGCATGATAGTCTTACTCGTGGACTGATATGTAACGTAATAAATTCATATTGATGACGCGCTTTGAGAATAACAGTGATTTACGTAGAGGGGCTTTTATTATTCTTTCTATTCCTATCTCAGATAGGGTATTTTGGGTTGAGGGAAATGAGCATGTGATTCGATCGGTATTATATGACGTTCGTATTCGTCAGTGTTGGATCGAGTTGGACGAAACCGAAATAGAAACTGTAATAATGCGAAGATATAAGTGTCATTCATCAGAGCGAAACGGGCCACGGTTGTTGAAATCTTCAATTTTTCCTTTCCACTTTCATAACGCCGATTTCTCGCCGGCGAGAACGTAACGTTTTCATATATATTCCTGCATGTAAAAGTGAGCGAATGTATGTTTAAAGTTTCTCTCCGTATCTCAGAAACGGATTAATCAGATTTCGCAAATCTTACGAAAAGTCAAAATTTTAATAAAAAAATAAAAGTTTTTTTAAAAGTCAAATTTTTACGAGAGAATCGATACATTTATAACTATACTTACAATTAGAATGCAGATGCATTTTAATAGTTTAGCTTCTTACAGCAATTTAGCTTCATTTTCGCATGAATATTTATTGAGACATAAAATAGGGAAAATATTAAATTTAATTTTTAATTAAGCGCAATATATAGGAATATACGAAATTACAGGTAAAAAATGTGAAAGATTTATTTAAGTAAGACGGAGATTTAAAGAGGAAGGAATAATAGAGATTGGAGATTTATAGAGAAAATTATGCACATACAAATGCGCGTATAATTCAGCTCTTTTCATCAATCCCTGAATTGCGTTTCGTGGAAGATCGGTAATTCACAATAATGATTGCGGCGATGGTTTTCTTTGTTTGGACTTAATTGACGTCAACGGACTTTTGTCGGTATGTTTCAAGTATCGAGCGCCCGTAAAACCAATAAATGTCCTTTGCTCTTTGAATATGAATCTACGTATATCCTGAAACAAAAAAAAATTATCATTCTATAATGGACGTAGAAAAACTAATGTCACTCTTCCTCAAAGATGACAATTAACGTACTCGGAACAAAAGATCACATTGGAGTATTGCCCGTACGTCACTAAAGCGGCGCGTCTCTCGTGTTAAGTAGATGCGACCGTGAATTAGTCAGACTTTTAACTCGGAAAATCGATATAGCTTCGTACAGTCTGTATTCGTCATCTGTCAAGAGACTGCACATTATATAAATGTGCAATATTCTGTAAAGAATATAATAATACATTATAAACATATATCATAATGTTCTCACGAAGAAATTATTTATAATTTATTAATTAAAAAAAGATTACTTGAAAATTTATGAATATATATTTTTTTAGAAATATCTGTTATTGAATATGATATAAGAATTTCATATAAGTAACAGCATATAATAATAGCATTTTAATGATTATTTAATTATTTAATTTTTATCTATATAATATATTAATATTACATAGATAAAAATTAAATAATTATTAAAATGCTATTAACTTATATGAAATTCTTTTATCACATTCAATAATAGATTTCTAAAAAAAATATATTCATAAATTTACAAGTAATTTTTTTTTTAGACATATTTCTTATGAAATTTGTGTATGTTCTGAATAATTTAAAATCTATATAGATCTCGGAATTATTTGCATTCGATAAATACAATTTTATTCGATTTTCAGAGCCATTTAACACATACGTGCCAATATCTAAATTTTTTTTTTTTTTTGTGACATTTGCGGCGCGTTTTCGTGATACTCGTGTTCTCTGTTACGAGTCGAATGTAATGCGATCGTGCGGAAGAGCCGTTCCGCCGTTTTAACGGTGGATCGCTTAAATCTTAAATTATAGCGAGTGCGGAGGCGGAACGCGATGCGGCGAGCCCGACTGTCTACAAAATCGGCCACGTGTACATTGTGTCAGATTTAATCCTTCTGTCAATGAACGGGTACCTGGGTACCCGAAGCAACTTTAAATTAAAAAAAATTTTTTTTTTAAATCGAAAATTTTCTCCGTCCGAAATAAAATACAAAGAGAGCCTTTGCATTTTCGAAAGCTTCTAAAAATATAATGAGAAAGAATGCCCAGCTATTATCAAGAAATTGTCATAGTGTCAAAAATACGTGATTGATACGTGCACAGAGAGAATTTTCTCTTAGAATTTACCCTGAAAATCATGGTAATCGTGGGACAAAGAATTTTATAAGAATTTTATAAGAATTTCTCTGATTAATATTTATCACAATAAAAATAATAATATCTATTACAATAAAATATGTATAAAATGTTTGATTCATTTTACTATGCAGTTTAATAAAATTAATTAGACATGTTTTATATTTTATTGTGATAGATATTATTTTTATTGTGATAAATATTAATCAGAGAAATTCTCATAAAATTCTTTGCATACCATATTGTCCCACGATTACCATAATTTTCAGGGTAAATTCTAAGAAAAAATTCTCTCAATGTGGGTACCCACGAAAAGGTGAAAAATTATTGCATTGACAGAAGGGTCGAACGTCAATTATTTCTTAGAAAGTAGAATACTATGCATGTCTGTTAGATAAAACTTACGTTAAACAGTCGTTTATATAATGAGAGTTTTCGATATACATTTACGTCAAATGTACCAGAGTATTACGTCAGAAGCAAGAAAATTGGCGAAGAAATAGATGCAAATCATTCTTGCAACTTACGTATATTTGTTTCATCGACGTCGGTCGCTTTGAACGAAGTAGATTCTGTTTAAAGTGTGTTTAAATTGACGTCCTTAAGGCTCCCTGGCTCCTTTCCGACCATGTCGAAATCGTGACGTCAGAGGCGAGAAAACACGCTAAAATTTCTTAGATGCCATTTCGAAATAAAAAAATATTTCGATGAAACAGCACTTCAGATGGCTTTAGCACACTCTTAAAAAACCCCGAAAACTATCCTTTTCCCTTTATAATCAATCAACAGCTGTAAAATGTAATATTATGAAGCCCAGTCCGTCTGGTCTTTGCAGTCATTCCGCATGTCAAAGTCTGATATCTCGATCATTTTACAGATGTTGATTGATTATAAAGGGAAAAGGATAGTTTTCGGGTGTTTTTAAGAGTGTGCTAAAGCCATCTGAAGTGCTGTTTAATCGAAATATCTTTTCATTAAAAAATGGCATCTAAGAATTTTCAGCGTGTGCTTTCTCGCTTCTGACGTCACAATCCAATATGGCCGCGGTGAGCACCCAGGAGCCTTAACAATTAATAAAATAATTGCGGTTGTAAAACCTACGCGGACTATATAGATTGCTCTCTCAGTCCCTTTCTGTATACCGCGATCAGTCAGTTCGATGAAACGATTCAAAGAAGATTGGTGATAATTGATGACGGTCGCGTGTCTGGCCATGGGTTCAATCGATCTCTCCATCCTTTTTTTTCTTTCTTTAGAAAATTGACGTCAGACGCACATTTTCGTCAGGGACACTTCTAATGCGTCGTCGGTGCTGTAAATTACTCTGTACGTCTTCTTGTATTTTTACATTCGCATAAACGAGAATCGCAGCCACACTTTTTTTTTTACGAACACGCAATAAAGCTCTATTTCGAGATGACATTTCCCCCAGGTGAGTTTCGTAGAGGTCAGTCACTCGAGAAGTTTTCTCTCTCCCTAGTTGAATCTCATCGCGCGCTCCCAATTTGCCTTTCTATATATTTTGCGAAACAAAACTATATTTCGAGATATATTTCTCCAAGTTTCGAAAAGCAATTCTATTTACTTGCAAATGCTTTGCATAATTTTCGGAGGATCCGCGTAGAATCTTGACTCCCCTTTTTCAGGCAACCATAAGGCAGTCACTCTTTCCATATATTTTCTAAAGCTCCTTCTATTCGTGGAGTTTCTATATAGAATGTAATATAATTTCGACGTACAAGAAAAGTTTATTTTTCAAAAAAAAAAAACTTTTACAATAAGTATATAAGTTAAATCAAATTTTTTTTACATACAGACACTCGCATATCAAGTTCGTATATAATAATTTTTCTTAAAATTAAAGAATAAATTTTCTTAAAATTGATAATTTTTCTTAAAATTATTACTAAGGGATCAACTATAATTGAGTTTGTGCAAATATAATACACTGCATTTCCTTATTATTCCAATATTTTGTCTCACGATGGAAAGCATTATTTTGATATAATATAATTTATTCATAAAATTTGGCTCTCTGTCTCCTTGTTCTCTCTCTTTCATTTAAAATGCATTTTCATATCGAGAAATGTCGAGAAATATTTAGCAACCTCAATTTTGCGAGATATTCGAGAACTAGTTATTGTAAAGCAAACATAAGTTGGGAAAATTAATAATCTTCTTCCTATAGAACTGAAAACATAGTTAAATTCGAAGACGCAAGTATTGAATATCTGCTGCACTTTATTCTCAACAATTTTTATATGACACGAAAAATGTAATAATAAGCAAGAATTTTTCTCACTTTTGAAAAACTTATTTCTGAAGAACTTTTCATGTACGACATGATCCATTCATTCAAAACTCAAGGAATATTCAAAGAAGAGAACACATAAAGAGTATTAATCGCGTCAATTCATCCTTCATGTATTAAACTTACGCATACGCATTTTTTTCTTGTTGTAGATCGCATTCGAGATTCGGTCCTTCTCATCGCGACACCAGAATCTTCATGGTCGGATAAATCGATAGTACGTCAAGGTAAGGTCGCGAGAAGGAGAGAGCGACTTCCTTGTCGTCGTGAAAAAAGATGTTTCCGGTGAGTAAGTCGAGCGATGGAAATGAGGTAATGCCTGTCGACATTTGCGAAAACTTGAATTTCGCAATCTCTTTTTCTCGCTTTCTTTCTCTCTTTCTTTGACAAATCCTTCGCCACCCACGTACCTCGACTTGTCGTAGGTCGGTCTCTGCTTGATTTCGCGCTTGCACGCGAGCAACTTTGAGTACGCCGGTAAATCAATAGAAGTCGTGGGAGAATCCGTCGATTTTTGATGCCCCACGAAATTTCACGCGGAAGTAGCGCAAACAGATACAGAGATATATTCTACTTTTATACCCATTTCGTCCGAAACTTTTGTTACGGATATATGGCGCATCGAATGTTTTCAGAAAATTGACGTAGAAAAATGACACATGCGAAATATCATCAATTTTGCATATGAAAAATATGCTAAGTATTACTATATTATTTAAATTATGTTGAATAGAGTATATATACATATGTAATATTAATTAAAATTCAAAACATTAAGTTGCAGCAAATTAAAACTTTCCAAACTTATATAAGCAATGAATAATAATTTTTTGGGGGGAATATCATGATTCTTTATAGAAAATAAAAAATTAATATTTTTTTATATAAGCATATAAGTACATTATTTTAATATCTAATCTAAATAGAGTATCTAATCTTAATTTTTATAACAAAATTTAATTAAATTTAATTAAATACAGGCACAAGTATATAGATTTATATATATTTTTATTATATATTTATAATTAAAACACAATAAGGTAAATATATCTAGAGAGAGAGAGAGAGAGAGAGAGAGAGAGAGAGAGAGAGAGAGAGAGAGAGACCTTTTTATCTGTAAAAATCTTAGACTATTAACTTATTAATTATTATTAATTTCTCATTAGAAATACCTAAGTTCGCGTGTTGAACCCTTATCAATATCTCGTATAAAAAGCGAATGGACGTAATTCTTTCTCTAAATTATTGATTTAATTACACGAGAGACTTTTCGTGTGCGGACATCATCGCGTTTCTACGATATATTTGCATCTGTTTTTTTAAATCGTCATCATCAGTTTTCGGTATATACATATATGATTTACGCTCAGCGGACTTTAGTAATTTTCTTCGTGACGCACTTTGCACACATTTACGCAGAAGATACGTCGACGCAAGACGCCCGATGACGCTAGTCACACAGGCAACGAAATTGGATATTCATACATCGGTTCGAATTATAAAACACATCGTTAAGCACTGCATATTTTAGTGAACTTTCGATTCATCTCGATATTCGAAATCGAACACAAAATTTATAGATCTGTTCTTCCTAGTTCTGAATATTTGATACTTCTGTATTAAAGTGAGACCTTACATGTATAGAGAGAGACGTGAATTGTTCATTTCTGATGAAAATTTAAAATAGAACTTTATATAATAAAATATTTTCTGGGTATATGTAATTAGCTGCTATATAATTTTTCTCATTTTTTAAAAATATTTTACATTAAATATTTTTATAATTAATTCTCAAATTAAGAATCTTATAGTGAAGTCCATTATAAATGTTTGTTCAAATCTTGTCCACAAAAATTATTTTCTCCGTATTTATAATTGGTTGCTGTAAAGTTTTTCTCATTTTTAAAAAATATTTTACATTAAATATTTTTATAATTAATTCTCAAGTTAAAAATTTCTGTTCTAGTGAAGTTTACTATAAATGTTTATCCAAATGCTGTCCACAAAAAATATTTTCTACGTATATATTGGATTCCATAAAGTTTTTCTCATTTTTCAAAAATATTTTACATTAAATATTTTTGTAATTAATTCTCAAATTAAAAATGTATTATAGTGAAGTCTACTAAAATGATTAGGCATATATATGAGATGTGACTAAGCAAATATACTCCGAAAACGATAAATGCGCGCGCGTAAGTTTCTATTTGCATATTATAACGCATACAAAATTGCACGCATCAAAATTAAAATAACGTTGTAATCTTAAGTTCAATATCAACATTCCCCGAAGATAAGGTTGTAATTTTACGTGTGCGTCATTGCTGACATAATAGCGCTTCGGGTCATACAGAGCAAGAAAGTGCACGCGATATTCACACTATGTTGCAAACAACATTATGTACCGAGAAGACCGAAAGCATTGAACGCGAAGAAAATTTCCGACATGCTATGTTTTGGAAGAATCTGTGAAGAAAATATCTTGTCATCGCTCGATGAAGTTGGAAATTGCGCGAGTAAAATGTTTACATCAAAGTCCCGTCTGGTACAGTAATTAATATCTCATTGTGTAAATATTGACTGCAAAGAAGGTTTACATTTTCATCGTATTACAGTTTAACGATTGGTATAACTACTTCCTACGTTCGTTATTTCGTCTTATCATGACGTCAAATAGAATCGTAAAGGAATCGTGTCCCTGCAATTCTTTTTTTTTTTTTTTTCATTGTTATTTTACCACCAATTCCTTTTGTTAATTATTGTTATTTACTATTTCGAGATATGATTGCATGAAATTTTTATTCCACCGATCGATACGATATATTTTCCTCGTCGCGTTAGAAGCTGACAATCTCTCCTCTCTCGTTTCACGAGAATTGAAGTTTAATTCTATAACGAACAAAAGCGGTTTGTCAAGCAAGCTCATTATATTGGATAACGCGGTGAAAAAGGACAGATAACGACCGCGGCTCTCAATTGCATAATGCAATGATGAAAGGCGGAACTTGTTGTATGGACGATGAGCACGTGCTCTTGAACATATGTGGAATCTCTTTTCCTGAATTACTTGAAGCGAATGTAATTGAATCGAGAGAGCAGACAACAAACTCAGCTAGACCTCAGTTAGACCGAGAAATCCTATAAGTTAAATTGAAATTCCATATTGGGTGTCCTCTCTAATCCGCGTTGCTCGTTTTCAATTATTTCTTGCGATTTTCCGGCTAAACATTTTTGATAATTTCTTGATATTTTTTGATTTTATTATTATATATAGAAATGTATAATTATAATTGAAAATATGAATATAATTATAATGAAAATTATAACAAAAAGTTATAATTTTCATTATTATTTATTCATCAATTTCATTATTATTATTTTCATTATTATATTAATAAATTTAGGTGTCAACAATTGCGGTTAAACTAATAATAAAAATTAATTAATTTAATCTCTTCAAAAAGGCATGTTATTACTGCGATGCTGATTAGTTCTCGATTCACGTTGTGCGTTATATTCACAGCATCGAGCAGCTCGATTAATATTTTTGACAGTTATCAGCTGATTTCTGTCAAAAAATATTAATCGCGGATAAAGTATTATAACATATTATATTACTTACAAAATATTATTATTTTAATTATAATAATATGTTGTAAATAATATAATATATACTTATAATATGTACTTTGTCCGCGATTAATATTTTTTGACAGAAATCAGCTGATAACTGTCAAAAAATATTATTCGAGTTTAAAGTATTATAACATATTATTTATAACATTATTATTTTAATTTTTATTGCATACTATTATTTTAAAATTTAATTAACAAATTAACGTTTTAATCAGCTGATTTCTGTCAAAAAATATTAATCAAGTTTAAACACACAAAAATATCATTCTTTTTTATATAAAATTGAGAAATGGCACGCGCGTAGTGTGCGCTTGTGTTGTTCTAGTTAATTAAATTGATCGGATATAACATTTTAAAGTTTAAAAAAATTTTTATTTATGGTGAAATATAATAATAAAAGATGTTAATTTTAAAATTTTAATTAAAAAATTTTTAAAATAATAAAAATAAGTAAATTTAATTAAATTTTGTTATAAAAATTAGGATTACATACTCTATTTAGATTAGATATTAAACTGTACTTATATATATGCTTATATAAAATATAAATGTATAATATAAATATATATAAATCTATATACTTGTGCCTGTATTATAAAATTATTATGAAGCAAAGATATTGTAATATTTACGGCACATTTACAAATAATATCTCGTTTCCTTCTTTAAATCTATAGTTCTATTTCTTTAACGTACGATATTTCTCACGAGGAGTAAAAATAGACGTGAATTATATTTCTAATTGGCAGCGATATAAAATTAGAGCGATTATTGCCAATTTACTACAAGTTAATTAGTCATGAAACGATACTTAGGAACGATCAAGCTTTTTTAAATCTTTAATCCGTCCAATCTATAATATGCACTCTCGTCACAAATAAACAGCTTATTATTATATAATAAACGCGACCGTGAACGTGTGTGTTTGCCTTCTTCGTTCGCGCTGCACGTCATCGTTATATTTTTTACGAAGGCAATTTCGAATGAATATTGCACGTCGAGGTCGCGAGCTATTATATTTTTCATTCAACAGGCTCGCACTCTTTAACCTTTAACTGCGGTCGTGACAGACACTCTGCATTTGATACACATTTTATTCTTTTCATTTTCATTGTCTTTTTGTCCTTATGCTCCATATCTTACGTACCTTGATTTACGTTCTACTTCCACGAGTATTTGTTATTGTTAATTAATTTTTATCCGACATTATAATGAAAAGAATATTGTCTCGATGGGAATATATGATTATTATTAGAAGAGAGCTATACATTTTTTTTTATTCAATGAAAGGCTTTTAATAATTTTCAAAAAATGTTAATTAGAAATAAAACAAATGCAAATAGAAAAGAAAAATATAGGAAGAATATATAATATAATTGAGAGATATATTTGTATTCAAAATGTGAAGATATACAAGTTAACATATGTAAATCACATGTAAATCAGTGATCGATGATATATCTCGATGATTAAAAAAATTAGAATAAAAAAATATATTTTAATTAGATAATTATTCTCTTCGTATTATTTACATGTTATAATATTAGTCTGAATTTATTTTCCAAATTCTTTCTTTTTCACTTTGAGAGTTGATCTTTTTATTGTTTTAATTTACCGTATTTTAAACTTTTAAATTACAGAACAATCGCATAGAGTAGTAAATTATGTAATAAGATAAAACGATGCTTGTTCTTTTCTTTTTTTTCAAATTAGCAGACTCTCTCTCTTTTTCTTTCCAATTTTTCATTTCCCCTGTTAGGTCTTTAATTATACGATTATTTTAGAATCTTTTTATTTTTCAAATTTTTTTTTTTACTTTAAAAGTGAATTTTTTAATTATTTTAATTGATTGTATTTTAAACTTTTAAAGTACAAAACAATGGTAGTAAATTATGTGTAATAATGCTTGTTTTTTTTTTTTTTTTTTTTTTTTTAAGTAGCAGATTCTCTTTTTCTTTCTCTCTTTCTCTTTCCGCTTTTTTCCTTCCGCGCGTTTGGTCCCACGTCTTTAATCATACGATTTTAGAACTGTCCCATCCGCAAAATAACAAAACGAAATTCACACCCGCGCCCATTCCGCCGCGCTATTTCCGCCGCGGGAAACGCACGGCCGTCGCGGCAATAATTTCGTGAATCATCGGCCTGACATGACGAGGAGACACCGGGCATCGTGCCCATCTCCCGGCGACGTCGCATTAATAAATAATACTCGGCAAATGACTAGGATTTTAGCCGCACGTTGCATCTGCGTGGCCATTCGCGCGTGATTCCCTCGTTAAGTATCGGCTCGACATAAACAACCAGTTCGCGTTGAATAAATAAATCAGTCCCTCTCTCTCTCTCTCTCTCTCTCTCTCTCTCTCTCTCTCTCTCTCTCTCTCTCTCTCTCTCTCTCTCTCTCTTGAATAAAATGATCATATGATGTTCAATTACTCGAGCGACTTGTCGCGCGGAAAAACGCGAGAGATTGAAAGACTTTCCTAAAGAGAGCCGCTATAAATCCTCGCGATGTCGGGAACAAAGCGCGAAAGGAGCGCGAGGCTCTGTTCAAAACTTCTGTTCTTTATTACGAGAGAAACAGCGGATTAATTGGGCTGGAATTAAAAAAGCGACGCTTTCGTTAGCGTTATACGGTAGTTGCAATTGTGGATATCAATTTTTTTTTTAAACGACGTGATTAAATATTGACTTCTCTCTGTTTCACATCGCTTGTTTCCTATGTGTGCTTATATAGTAGCGATCTATTCTTAGGGAGTCTTAGAGATTTCTATTATAAAGTATGTAAATTTATGCATATATATATATTTAATAATACATATGTGTAGCTATGTATATAGTATTTGTATCCCTTCCAATTGATTATCGAGATATTCCCTCTAAACGACATATAAAAAAACGATTAAATTAGAAGAATAAAAAATTGTTTTAAATTCTTGTATTTAAAAAAATTCTTTTTTTTTTTTTTAAAGAAGCATTGGAAAGCAATCTTATAAATATGCAAAAATAAATATTTCACTGACATTTTCCGCTGATGTCACCGATCGATATTGATGCAACTTCGATGCAACTTTGATGCAAAATCGAATAAAGATATTTATATATTTTACTAATATAAGAGAGACCGGAGAGAGATTCTCGGGACAAAAGGATACCTCTCCCTTTCTCTCTCACAATTCGATACGAGCGTGGCTCTTGTGAACTTTCGACACGGTCCTGCTTGACGTCATTGAATGACGTCAATCCCGGGGCCCCACCAGGCTCTTCAGCCTCCTCCTTTGAAGCGCGTTTTATCGCACCAACGTAAGAAGCATCGCCGCCGTCACCTCGGCCCTCGAAAATTCCTACGACATCCAATACGGTCATCCAAGAGATAAAGCGAGAGAGAAAGACATGCAGAAATTTATCTCGTGCGAAATGCCACCGCGAAAAATCTCTTCGTACGCACGTGGATCTTTTTTCGGCTTGTTAAAAAAAAATTTTTTTTAATTGAAGTTTATCATAATTTTGAATTATTTAAATTATCAGCGGACGCGGCTAGACGATAGATAAAAACGATCATGCGGACCGGCTAGACGAGACAATTGCATCAATTTATACGATGTATATCTCGTTAATCTCTCACATGCGCGTCGTTATTTTTTTTACTCGATATTATTTTTTCCACGGTATCATATGTAGTGCATCTTGAAGTGACAAGTAAAAAACCACACAGTTAATTTTAAGAATAATTAAAGATACCTCAAGAGTTTATGACGCGCTAAGTAATTAACATCTCGCTCTCTGACGGTGAAATCCGCGAGATCCGAGTCATCTCCAGTGAATTAAATAAACCCCGTTGTTGGATTTTTTTTTCAATCGTAAGTTAGTAAATTTCCCGCCTCTCTCGAAGAAAAACGACGCGAGAGATTTAATTGAAAAAAATGTTACGGACGCTTTTTTTTACGAGTACCCACTGACATTTCATTCCGCGCGAGATGCCACTGTTTAAGGATTAATCCGAGCTTTGTTAATAATGCGAACCACCGCGAACGTTTCTACTCGACACGCCGTTTGTCTTAATGACATTGGTCGGTGTGATTTTATAATTCGTCGGGTTTTCGTGTCAAGTTTAATTTTAATCGCGTTACGTCGCGATGATTCCGGATGACGATTATGCAAATCATGACGATGCCATATCAGCGTTATTTTAATAATTCGCTCTAACGAACTCGGTCTCAATAACCGACCATCCACACTGCTCATAATTATATTAATAACATTATATATAATTATATTACGTATACGCGATGTAACATTATTAATTAATCTAATTTTAAATATGTATATGCAGTATAATGAAAACACTTTTACATATCATTATTTATCAGTTAAAAAAAAGTCTGTGCAGAGATTAACCGCATAAAATCTTCCTTTTAGATTTATAATTCTACGAATTTTAATTTGAATTATTATCGAAATATTGCTGGCATTTAATCTTCGATAATCTCGTTTGCCATCCTCGAGAAAGAAAGGTCACCATCGCCATCCATAAAGTTTCTCTTTCTTTTTTTTTTCTTTAATCGGATCGGATCTTAAGCAAATGTAATTACTATAGTGTCTGACACACAAAAAACCTCAGACCGCACAACGACACGTGAGAGGTGTTTGTCGTAAAAAAGTTCTCGAAGAAAGAAAGATCTGCGGTTTTTTTAATTGTTTTTTTACGTTTCTCGGAATGGTGTTACATACATCTTTTATTGCACGAATAACTTTGTATATTGGTTAACAGATTGTGAGATAAACAGATTCGAGCTACTTTTTTCTTTTACAACGTATCGATCTTTCAAGATGTATGTGATACTAAATTGTTTTACGATTATGTTTTCCACCAGCGAGGAAAAAATTGCGTTACATGACACATGCAACAAGGAGCACGTGTTTTTTAATAAAAAAATATTAATAACATGCGCATATTTCTGTTATAAGGAGCGTGAACTTTTTTTTCACTTTATTTATTTAATAATTATGCGATAGACGAGCCGTATATGTATATTCTTTAATCTGTTCGTGAATCTGATTTTATAAATCTTTCAAGAAGTTAGGTAATTGCCAACTGTTAGGTAGATAATTAAAAAATTTTAATTAATTGTTTTTTTCGATAACTCTATCATTAATTATACTTATAATCATAAGATAATAAGTTATGTTATAAGCAAGTTTTTTCCGCCTCTATTTTTGAAATATTTAAAAAATGCAGATACAAATATTAGATATCAAATAAACTTACGTGATATTCATTTTTCTGATTATCTAGAATATATATATGTATATTTAGATAAAGTGTATTTGCATATATATATAATTAATATAGTCTAGACTAGAATATATAAATAACTATTTACGCAAGTACGAGATATGTGTAGCAGGGACGTAGCTAGAAATTAATCTCGGAAGATGAGATTTTATCTTATTGATGTCAAATAAAGAAATCTACATATAGTAATTATAAACATGCTTTTGAATTTTTTTTCCAATTTCCTTAATCCTTAATCTTCCTTAATCACGAATCGATTTAACACTTTTTATTTTGCAAGCTTTAAATATTATATCTAAGGGTTGGAGTTATAACATTTATTTGAAATTAAAGGAAGATTAAAATTTTGTGATGTTTCCTAAAGAGTTAGAGCTTAGATTTTTAAATGTTTAATCGATCGAAAATTTGACAGCTATTGATGACCTGTCACTTTTTGGGCGAGGAAAACATCAACTTCAATTTAGTCCAAGAATCCAATATATAAACGGAAGTTTGCAGAAACTGGAGTAACTGAGGTATACTTGTCAACAATACAGTTACAAAGTTGCAGATCCTCGGTAAAGCAAATGCATCTTTGTAACTTTCATTACCTCTTAGTTGTTCTCACGAAATGCGCAGAGTGCAACTTTATTAAAAATCCATGAAATTATTAACTGCTGTATCAAAGATACACACAAGTTAGATTCATGTAAAATTTAATCAATATTTATGGCTTTTAAATGCCGAGTGCAAAAGATTCATAAGTGCATCTCACAATCTTGTCTCAAGAATTCGAAAGGACAGATATTAGAGCGTCTGATACCAGTGTATAACGGGTCGTACATATTATATATTACGTTGGGATGTATGACATTACAGCGATATCACGTGAGGGTGCTTTCGTGAACAGATGCGATCTCGAGAACCTTCGACATGCACGACGTTCGATCGGCGTCGCGCGAGTCTCTATTAAGGGGATTGTACGTACAACGGGGGTGACTGAAACCTCTTTTTGTTCCTTTCCGGCGCGACGTTTTATACGCCAAGGTTCCTCGACACCGTACTTTGTTCTTTCCCCTCGATATTTAAATATAACGTTGTTAGAAATTAGAAATTAGTCATACATTTTGTTACTGTCTATGTCTTGAGCTAACTTCTGTTAACTTCTGCTAGCTTATTCTGATAAAGTTCCCAAGCAAAGTATAATATCCATCGTAATTTCATTTATAGGGGAGTTAAAGAGAAATGTGTGACATTTTTATATTTATTTAAGTAAGATTTATCGTTTTATTAGAGCAATAATGTTTATTAGATTAACATTATTATTATTATGTTAATATCAATGTATCAATTATATAACTCTCATTATTACTGTTACTATAAATATTAATACTGTAATTTTCTTTTTCTTTGTAGGATAGATGTCAAATTAAATGTTAAGTGGATATAGACATTTTATATTTATGCATATAATATAAAGACAAATAATTTCTTATATTTTCAAAAATTGTGTAATATGATTATATTATTTTAATCAAATTAATGATAGTAATAGTATTCATTGAAAACTGTTGTAAATTAGGCATATGTTTTCAGAGTTTGACAATGAATTTTATGTAATTTTTTTTTCAAATTTCATATTTAACGAGATAAAAATTTCATCTAACATTCATAAAACGTTCTACGATCTACGAAATAGTTTTAGCGCGGAATGCTTTTTACATATTTTTCCTATTTAAGTGTAGCGTTCTCAAGGCTGCGTTCACGCAGGTGAGCGCAAAAAATCAGAGGAATTAATTTGACACGGGTTTTTCTTATCTGAATCAGCAGATAGTGATGTGACAACTTATTTTTAATCAACATGTGAGAGGCACGTGTATAGTTACGCTAGAATTGCGTTAGTAAATCGTCATGTGCATGCTAGAATGACGTTTTTGCGTTTCTAATACTAACATCTCGTGGAGCAGTGCCAGATGAAATAAGACAAAGCGATGACTAATGAGAGGACTTAAAAGAAACAGTGTGTCGTTTTGATCTAGGAACAGATTAAAATGTCGAAAAGAGAAAGTTATCGATTTATTAACACGAGCGCGAAGCAATTAAATTTAAGACTTATAAGCAAACTAAAATAGTTTAATTATTGAAACTTCTCTCAATTATGAATACATAATAAATTATTTTATTTATTACAAACGATGTAAGTTTTAAGTCCTCAATGTGCGTATTTAATGTAAATCGTTTATAGAGCTTCAAATTAATGTTTGAGGATAAATTTGAACCATCTATGCAAAAATATTTGCCGGGATTTCCTATTTTTTGTTACATGATTCATACGTCGCTTTTTATAACTTTTTTCTGTATCATGTGTCAAATAATCGCATATTAGAGAATCGAAAACGCATGGTTGCGCAATATAAATGATTTTATGAAAATTGTGTGTGTGTGAGTGATGTATATACATATAATTTCGCTAGAAGAATGTGCTGCGAATTCTTACGATTATTTATAATAATAAAATATTTATTTTTTCCTCTTTAATATCATGTCGCATTAAATTTAATATTACGCGCGTCACACAAGCAACAAGTTGTGTGGTTATTTACTTATTCATTATTGTATTGTTACTAAATTGTAAATTGTGTGATTCAATTTTAATATATCGCATCGCATTTTTGTACAGTAAATATGTCAAGACAAATTACTATTTATGTAAAAATCGATAAATTTTTTATTCAATTTCTCAAAGTTAAGATATTTTATGTTTTCTAGCAGAAAAATATAATTTATAAAACGACGACTTTTTAAAGTTTATTTTATTAATTTTTAAAAATTGTGTAATTAATAAATTAATGAATATTAATTAATGTCTATTAATAAAATTAATGACTATTAGATTTAAGTTAGACATAAATTTTTAATAAAAATTTAGTTAAAGATAAAAAAGATTTCATAATATTTGCTGTCATAAGTTTAAAATTAAGAAAATTGCGTGATATATTATCAAAGATTTTTAATAATATTAATTTGCCTTGAATTGTTGAAATGAATTCTAAACATTTAACAGAAAAAAATAGCAATTTATTATAATGATTTACTTCTTTTTCTTAATTACTTATTAAGTTAAAATATCAATAGCATGCGATGATATTATTATAAGTATATTACAAATCACGTTTCCTATTTCTAATTCATTGTTTTTCAAATTCAAGTCAATTCACTTTGAAAGATGTCGCGAATAATTTCAGTTTCATCCTAACATGTACAAGTTATATTTTATATATAAGTTTCGCTAATTCCCCAAACGATGTACCATGTATATTGTGATGTTCTTTCGAAAGCTGTAACAATTTTCATTCACACAGTACGAGCGTTACATCGTATTGTGGCTAACATGGCATTTTCAATTACAAAACACTTTCAACTACTTTAACTAGTTCAGCTGCTTTCGCCTTATTGACCAAGAAATTCGAAAGCTTTGTAAAGAGATTGATGACAAAATTTCGCCATAAAAATATTTATATATATTCGATATATATATGTCAATGTTCTCACTACCTGTAAACTGGATTAAGAATAAATGCGACTGCTCTTTACTCAAAAAGATAAAATGTGGTGATGATTTTCATACTGGTAGTGACATCTTACAGTATTAGATCCTCTGTTAAATTACAGTAAAATTATTGCTATAAATATTTAACAGAAATAAATCTTCGTTACTAAATTCAATGTCAATGATATTGACATCATTTATGTAGTATTCTGTATTCTTTTACATATATCTAATTTCACAATGTAAAATTTTGAATTGAAAAAAATTGTTTGTATCGAGATATGTCATTTTATATAATAAATAACATATGATTGATTTATATATAATAAAATTTAAGTTTTGTTGAAAAAATTATGTTACGAAAAGAAATAAAGATTATAATGTTTCACATAGCAAGAATTTACGTCGTATATTTATCAGCAGAAGAAAAGAAAATGTTCTTCGTTATCGGAAAATAATAACACGATTTCCTTAAGATATATTGTAATATTCGAAAAATTTATCACATGTTTTTCCACTACCTACATATTTATTCGCTATGATAAAACATATATCTGTAATGTATACATGGGCAATGTATTTTAAAAGTATTAATCTAAATTCTAATATATATTATTTTTTCTATTAATTTATTATTATAAGATTTTATGTTTTATTTTTTTATTAATCTTTACAAAAGAATCTAGAATCATCAGAGTATAGTTTTATTTATAAAATATACACGTAATATAAAATATAATAATATATCATATGCAAATCTCAAAGATTTTTTAAACACATATTTGTATGCGAATTTATTCATTAATATTTGTTAATGATAGATAAAATATATTATTATACATATAATATATTATTTTCTTAAAAAAATGTTTACAAAATTTAATGCAATATATAATTGCAGTATATTATTGTGGTAGTATTGAACAGTATATATGGCAGATGATATCTAAAAATTTTTATAATTTCATAGCTTTAGTTATTAAAACTAATTAAACATGATAATTTTGTAAAAATATTTAATATTTTTTTATAAATAAATATATTTTGTCTTAATTTAACACGCAAACAAACTTTATATTGTGCAAATAGTAAGCTAAAGAAGACAGATTTAATATTATTAAAGATTTTATTTTATTATTTTGATTACAAAGCTATTCAAATAGTTAAAAATGTACATGCAATAGTATTAAAACAGTCACAAAATTTATTATAAATCAAAATATGCAAAAATATAACAGATTATAAGTAGCTAATAAAATCAATATATATAATAAATAACATATGTTAATTTATAAATAATTATTATTCATGTTACTATAAAATGATAATATTTATCATTTATTATGTAACATATAAAATGTTATTAATTATTCATAATGTAAACTTATTAATTATTTATTGATGATATAAAAGAAATTATGTAATAATATTAAGATTAATATTTAAAAAATATTATATTTAATAATATGTAAGATGTGATTTGCCAGTCGAATTTTTAAACAATTATATTTAATATTATTAATTTATTATAGGCTATACAAATTATAGGCTATACAAATTATAATATTATAAATAATATATAAACTATAATAATATAAATTTTAAAAATATTAAATATTATTAAAAAATATAAAACAAATAATTTAAAGCAGATAAATTACACATATAGATAATTAAAAATAAGAAAACAAAAATATATAAATCGTTGTCATAACAATTTTTACATAAACATTTACATATACATAAGATTGACTTAATTTATTTATTTTGATTTTCATTAATTATTCAAGTTTAGTTCCTTTAATTATGACAATATTTTAATATAATTAATTCAATATAATGTTTTAATGTATCCTATATACTTATTTTCAATTTCAGACAATCGGATTTCTAGTTTGGCCTCAACATTGCGAATCCATTGTTCAGAAAGGGTTTTATACATGCCAAAAATGTTCTTTTTATCTTCATTTATCTAAATCAGATTATTTCAACATTAGCAAGCAATAATTTTATTTTTCCTTAAAAGTTTAACATGATTTATTCGATCGATTCTAATATATAATTGCGGAACCAAATATTATTTATATGAAATGTACAAAAGATAAATAAGCTTAAAATTAAGAGATTAATATATAATTATTATAATATATGTTTATTTAACGTAACATTTTTACCTTAAGAACATATTTAAGCGCTTCTTCTCTGATAATATCTTTCGAAATATTTCTGATCTAAAATAGATTATATCAACATTTATTATCAATAAATAATAATTTAATTTAGCATTATAATAGCCTAACGCGACAATAGTTCTTTTCCATAGCTTGAATAAAAGAAATAATTACATTAAAACGAAATATATATATATATATATATATATATATACATATATATATTTCGTTTTAATCGTACTATGAAGAAAAAATACTGTTGCGTTAGACTATTATAACGCTAAATTAAATTATTATATATTATATATTTTACTATATATACACACACATACACATACGCATATATACAATATAGTATTTGTGTGCGCGCACGCGTGCGTGTGTGTTTGTGGGTGTGAGTACGCGCTCACGTATGTGCATATGATTATAAGGTGATAGATGTTTTTATAAAATCAATTTCTTTATGAAAAGTTTAGCCTTATAAAATACCAAATCTGTAGATCGACATTTCACAAATAAAGCAAAAGATTTATTTTACAAATAAACATGTCGAAATGTATGAGTTGACATTTTACAAAAACCAATGATTTTTCTAAAATGTCGATCTACTATAAAGATTTGATACTTTATAAGAAATATGCATTTATCGTAAAGACATTAATTTTACAAAAAAGTTGCAAACATATATATATTAAGGGAATAATAACAAGATTTATATAACTAAATTTATAAAATTTACCTTTTTAAATTGATCCTCAGAATACACATTGTTAATAATAATAATAAGTACTGCCAATTCATTGATATCTCTTTAAAAACAAAACAAAGTTTATAATTGTTACGTAACGTTCGTAATTATGAGCAACATATGTTTCTAAAAAAAAAATAAATAATAACTTTCTGGTTATTACCTCGGTTTTAATTTATCGAAATTGGTTAATATTTTCTTAAATACATTATTGTTTTTCGAATGTTTTGCAATAATGTAAAGAAAACTGTTAACACAATCTTTGACTGGTATTTCAATACATGTTCCATTATGTGATGTTATTAAGTTTAAATATTTATCTATAATATGATTACTTTGAGTGCAAGTTAAAAATTTTAAAAATCTAGTTTTATTGGTTTGTACTAATGTCATATTCTTGATCGTATGCCAAGTCTGAGAGTCTGCCAACATCAAACCTTTACAGTATATCCATTCTTCCCACCATGGCAAAAGTCTATAACATTCGAAAAAAAAAAAAAATGTTTGTTACAAAAGTTTAGCTTATAATATTGCTTTTTGATCCTACAATTTATTAAAAGTTAGTGCACAGAATATAAGTAAAACCGTCTAAAACACAACATGAAGAAAATTACTTGTCTGTTTCTAGCTTTTCGATGCGATTTAATAATTTTCTATTAGCCCTTCGTTGACAATCCGAGTTATCAAGAATACATGCCCATTTAATGGCTTCTTGTCTTAAACATTTAGTAAAATCCTCCTCCTCCAATGTTTCTTCGTATTTTATTTTCGAAAGCAGACCATCTAACATAATATTTAGTTTATCCTGAAAATTATTTAATATTATATTTTATATTGATTCATAAATATTGATCACAAGAGGCAGAAATATTATAATTTTAATGCGAATATATAAATTAAGTTATGTTCAATTTATTAAATTATTTCGTTAAATTATAATTGTCAGAAAAGTAATGAGATTAAATTTGTAGCGCATAATATAGCAGCACTGAAAAATCGTAATCACGCAGAATGTAAAGTACAATTCTTTTTTCAAAAGCAGTACAAGTTTCGATTCGTTCGATTCATTATAATATTTTTTATAAGTGTATTAGTAGAGTTAAGTTTTTATTGTTGCTACATTATGCGCTATATATTTAATCTCATTTTTCCGACAAAACATGCACTATATATACATATACTATATATATTATGTATACATATACTACATAAATATATCTATCGTATATATACATTTTAACACGCGCGCGCGCACACACACACACACACTTTTTTAAAGAAAAGGTAAAGACTTTTTTTGTAAGTGCAACTATCCGTGCACTACCGAAGCACTGGAACACTTGCATTGCACGCCATGGAAACTACGTAAAAATATAATGTAAGTGTGTACCTTTTGTATTCAATAAACGAGATAAAAATATTTAAGATTTTCAGTTGACACACCTAATATAGGTATGTATTAAATATGTATAATTTTAAACCTTTTTTTATATATATTATAGTATAAAATAAGATTTTATATTTTCTTAATATTTTGATTATTCTATCAATTACTATAAAATATTAAATTTTAAAAATTTTAAGAAAATAAAGGTTATCGTAAAACTGTTAATACAAAAATCATGTTAAAATTACATAATTATAAAACTGTCTTAGTTTTCATTAAACATTTGTAAAAATATTTAAATTGCAGAATGTATATTATGATATAAAGAAAATTATAATATATTTGAGAAAGAGAGAGAGACAGAGAAAGAAAATAAGATGAGAAGGGTGAGTAGCAGTAAAAGGGAGAAAATGTTCAATAATATTAAGGTGGAATATAAAAGTATCAGCTTGTAATAAGCAGCTCAGTAATCAGCTCGTAATAAACTTTATGCTACTAAAATATCTCTACGTATGTAGAATTTAAATTTTAGTATAAATATAACCAATTAACTATCTTGTTACATCAGTATATGTTATTATAAATTTAAAATATAAATTTAATGTTATGAATTTTTTGTTTTTAAACTTCCTATGTGAATAAGATTATTTAAAAAAAAATTAAATTTTTTCAGTTACATATATTTTTTATTTTATAAATAAAGTAAAATAATTTAAACTTTTCAATATTATTCTATTAATGAAATCTATTGCTAATTACCTTGATTAATTCGACTTTTTCATCTGGAAATGGAAAGATAGTCGACATGTATTCAATAACTTTAATCATAGGATACCATGCTATATAACTTGTCTCTTGTGCAAGATATCTCGTCAATAACCAAAATGTGGAAGTATCGAGTTCGTGTTTTAATAAAAAATAAAATGCGTCATCGATGATTTTAGCACGATTGAGAACATGTATTTTCGTATATTGTCCAGAATTCAAATAATCTGCGATTCTTCGCCAATTTTCGGGATCATAATTAACACGATAGTGTCCTGTGTGATATGATAATACGAATAAATACATTTGATATATTATTACATCAATTAGAAATTTGTTCAGAATCTGCATTTTGTTAAACAAATTGTAAGTATTATATTATATTATAGGAAAAATAAAAAAAAATAAATTATTAATTATAACATTTTAAATTGATCAATTATAACATTGTAAATTGATAACTGTGATTTCATAAAATTAAACTGTATAACGAATTGTGAAACATTTTACATTTATATCGGCTTAAATAATGTTCAAATTATAAACAGGACTGAATAAATTTCACCGAGTCAATAGTAACAGAATAGAAGTTATTTCATTTAATATTTTTTCGTATGTGATGATATTATCTAATTATATATGTTTATATTAGATATGTGTTCTCGTTAATAAAAGATACAAATGAAATTGTATAATGGCGTAAATACTTAAATTGTATTAAATATATATAAAATTATAATTTATTGTTTAATATTTACCAGCTTGTTGTAAATTAAACATTATCCAACCATCTTGCATTATATCAACTTGTTTAAATTGCTTGTTCGCTTGTATAAGTATTAATCTCTCATCGTGAAACGGAGATTTCAAATTCATAAAATTAAGTGTACTCTCCGTAGTAAACGTTAAAGGCATCCAGAAAATGTATTGTTTAATTAGATTGTAATTTTTTATTGTTATATTCATACTATTTGTAGCATAATTTCGCAGTACTTTCAATACAGGACAATAACGATACGTATATTTCGTCCAATTTATTAGCATTTTTAAAGGAATCGTGTGTTTTATAGGCTCGAAATATGATTCATTTATAGCAACTTGCATAATGGTCCAGAAATCATCAGGAGACGTCAAATTAAGCGCACTATATTCGTAAAACTTTGCATTATTGACACAATAAAACTGTACTAATTGAAAATTATGCATTTAAACATATTAAAATATTATCTAATTATATACGCGTATTTTATAATTTATAATATATTATAATATTTATAATATTATATTAATATTCCATATATTTATAATATATTAATATAACTTAATAAATATTTAAACATTAACTTAATACATACTTAAACATATCTTTTTTAATAGAATTAAACTCTTAATTTAAGCAATTAAATTATAACTTATAACGTGAAATTAAAATACAAATAAATAGAGATACATAAACGATTAGTTTATTCCGAGTATATAATTATGCATTTAGATTAAAAGAATGAAAGAGTTGTGAAAGATGAGAGAGTTGTGAAAGAGAATGAAAGATTTAAAAAGTAGAAAAATAAGACGTAAAATATATATAAATTTGACAAATAATGAAAATTAAATAAGAAAAGAAAAGGAAATTTAGAGAATTCCATTTTTTTTTAATGAAGTAAATAAAGCTGGACAATAATAAAGTATATTTTGAAAACACATCAAAAATATCGCACAGATGAAATAAAGCAAGATAAAGCAGTTGAAGGAAAATAGTAAATCTGAAAATAAAAATAGAAAGGTATGCCCGGATGGATTTGCCTATCTTATCCAGCCAAATCCTTTTATTACAATACGACGAAAGAGAAGAAAGTTTTAAAGACAAAGAAGAGAAAGCTGAATTGTTTATATAAATAGAAAAAAAATGATCGTCAAGAAGGTGAAGAAAAAAGTAATTTGATTAGAGTTGTACATACAGAATATAATATTATACTCACTGCATATGTAAATATTGATTGATACCCTTCCAAAACACTTTTTTAGTAATTAGATGTTGTATCATGCGCAATATTAAGGGCGCTACAATTCATATCAATAGCGTAATTTATATACATGATTTAAAAATACTTGATAAATTTACATACACAATAAATTGCAATGTACATAGCTTTGTAATCATAATTAATTTCATATAAATAAAAATATTTAACGATTGTTTATAAATTTTAAATGCGAATATTATAAGAAGATAGAAAAAATTAATAGCATAGAAATAATGCTCGTTTTATCTGCAGTTTAATAGTATATTAATTGTACTCTGATAGAGTATATAAGAGAAAAATAATATATTTATAATTACATTATAATTGAAATTTACTGAATTTTACCTTTGATGTAATGAGAAAAGGAGATAATTGACGTAATTACAGAAGGACTGCTAACTTCTGATAAAGACTCTTGAAGTACCCACTCATATGAATGTAGAGAATCATATTGCTGAACTATAAATAAATTCAACATTTCGGAATTTTCGTAATGCTAAAAAGAAAAATTTTTACGTTTTAATGATCCAATAAATATACATTTATGTAATTAAAAGAAATATTTATATTAATAGAAAACATAGCACTGCTGTACGTAAATTATTATAATTTCAGTATAAGTATCATTTTCTAGCTAAAAAAATTTCTGTTTATATTTGAGATATAATAACAATTTAAAAGTATCGATCAATTTGCGCACAGTAGTCTCTTAAGACATGCAAGCAATTGATATTTAATATCTTTAACAACTTTTACAATTTATATTTAATGTTATAAATATATATTATTTAAAAATTTTTAATATTATATGATATAAGGATTTCATTTAATCGAATAAATGGAGTATTAATATTATATACATTAAGAATATATAATCACCTCGAGAGCATTGACGGTATCCAACGCATCCATTCCAAACAATGTAGTAAGACCTTTGTTTAACCACAAATGAGACGACAATGGATTAATTACATTACCAAACCATTGATGTGCTACTCCACGCGCTATCAATCGTGCCACGTCTATCTTTTGCGCAATAGAATGTAGATTTTCATCATAAATAATATTTGCTTCTCTAAAAAAATATACATATAAATCAAGTTTTTTATACTCGAACAATAAACCTAAGTTTGCCTAGATAATAATAATCTCAATGTTTTTCTGATGTAATAATCTTTCCTGAACTTAACATAAAAAAAGATATGACATAATAATTATTATTTTATAAACTGATTATATAATGTGATGCATCATACATGTTTTCTTTTTACACACACACACACACACGCGTGTGCATTTTGATGTATCTCTTCCATATTTTAACTAAAAAAATTGTTTTTCAATAGAATAATATTTTATTTCTAATTTTTGTATTACCTAATTATGACGAGTCCGAAATTCATATTAATATAGTTTTCCAAATTTGGGACTGCGACAAGTTGCAATTCTGGAACCTCCAATTTCTTAAACCATTCGAATTTTAATTTCATCATGACTTTGAGTGCAATCCTTTGTGCAAATTTTATATGCTCTGCACAGTACAATCTGTACCACATATGGATCCCATTTGTACTAGAATTGTGAAGTGAAAATGGTGAAAGCATAACCATCACGAGATGAGTGTACATTGCAGGAGTAGAATCAAAGTGTGTCCACTGCAAATTGGTTTTTGTATTTTCGGATTCTAATATTTCTTCTTGACGTGTCGGCATATTTGAGAAAACTTGATAGTTGCGATCATGTTTTATGGAAATGTTAAAGGTGGCTCTTATTGTTAGTTTGTCCCAAAATGGAAAGAATCGTTGGACATCAATCGTCCGGAAATTTGTTGTCTCCGACCATCTAGGATATCTGATTGATATTGATTAAAATAACAGTAAATTTTTAACTATATATATATAATGTTGTACAAAATATAATTATACTATGTATTTATCTTATAAAAATCAACGAGAAATAATATTTAATTACAATTTCCTGTTCACATATTAACATTTACTCACCTTTTATTTTTAAATTTTTGTATGTACATAGTTTCTAAGAAAATAACACTGTCTTCTGTGATATTAACTTTATTAATACAAATTATATTCAATATGTAATTTCCACGTGATACCTCAACTTTGAAATAAAGATCCAAAATTTGCGTTTCATTTTTATAATCAATGTGATCAACTAAATATGTAGTATGATTAGCATTATTTTCAATCAACTTTCCAAAAACATAATAAATTGAATCAGATGAATTTAAACTTATTTTTATAGTTGGTTGAAAAATATCGATGGTGGTATTTAATTTTATAACGGTGTTATTTTTTATTTTGTCTGCTTCGGAAAATGATATTAAATTGATATTGTAATGCATCGGTACATCATCTAAATAGTAATCAAATTCAATCGATGATTTGTTCGTGTTTTCACCGACAGAAAAAGCTGTCGCGGTGATAAATATTAGACCGCAATAGAGTAACTTTCTTAGAAACGCCATGTGAACTTCTAGAAATCTGAAATAATTTTCCTTACTGAAAGAAAAACAAATTTAAAATAAAATTTAAAATAAAATTTAGACAATAACATTTACAGCAAATTTATTAAGTATTAATTTTCTTATAATTAGGAATTATAAAGTATTAACTTATAAATATTCTAAAAATCTATAAAGTACTATAACTTATAATAAATATCTTTAAAAATCTATTAGTAGAAGTATGTATTAACTTTCTCGAAATATTGGAAATTTTATCCGTGATGTATATCTTGTGATAAATCGACCTACGTTTATCAACATGCTATTTTCATGATTTATTGTTCTTTTTTTTGTTAGATGGATATTTCACCTCAGTAAACTAGCATCAAATAACGACCAACGACGGAAAATTAAAGTTCTTTCAATTTTTTTTGTTGTGCCTCTTTAGACATACATACATACATACAAACACATAAACACACGCGCAAACACACACACACACATACATACATATATCTATATATATCTATATATATATATATATATATATATATATATACACATATATGTAGAACAATCTAAATGAAACATGATTCAAATTGTTCAAGTAGATAAAAATTTATTTTATATCGTGCATATTTCTTTTAATAACGAAAAAATTAACAATTGTCGTTTGTTCGTTACTCGTTTAAATAAGTATATCAAATCATTAATTGTTTAAGTTTAAAGAAATCTTGCAAATTAGTAACTGTCATTACGAAAAAATATATAGAATCATTTTTAACACTGCAATATGTTATTAAATTTTCTGTTATCCATTTAGAAACGTGTAGATTAAATATAAATTTAAATATTAAAAAAGTACCCTGTTTAATTTAAAATTTTTGAACTCTCTCTTCCTCTCTCTCTCTCTCTCTCTCTCTCTCTCTCTCTCTCTCTCTCTCTCTCTCTCTCTCTCTCTCTCTCTCTCTCTCTCTCTATCCCTCTCTCTTTCTCTCTCTCAAAGACATTTCGTAATAATATAATAAGAAATAAAATTTATGTTTTAAATTAGATGTAATATATATATATATATATATATATATATATATATAAAATTGATGAAAATTTATTCTATTAGAAAGCAAAAATAGAATAGAAATAGAAGAACGTTATTAAAATTATAGACAATTTTGAAAAAAATAATTTAAAAGAAATTAGTAAATATGCTCATCGTGTTCATATTTTAATAATAATTAAATTGCGTTTTACGTATTGTCTATATGTATTTTCGAGATAGATACATAATATTATATTTCCGTGTGGTGACATTCCCTGTATATTTAAAAAAGATCTATACTAATTATAATACAATTCTTTTTTTGCAAGAATTAGTTACAGATATCGTTTTATCACTATGAAGCGTTAATTTTTATATCTACCGTTCTATCAGCACTGTCGTAATCTTACTGGTTCTAGAGGTGATCGAGAAATGAGAATGTTTCGATGTAACAAACATAATAAATATATAAATACATAAGGTTCAATCCTACAGAAGGTCGAGTCTTATGAAATTTACAGTTGGAATAAAATTTACCTCCATATTTTAAAGAATAATTGAAAATTTTAATGTTAATTATTATATAGTTTAATTGTGTAGTGAACTCTTCTTTACAATTTAATAAACGATATAAAGAAATGAATTTATTTTCCTATGTTTTCCTATGTTTGTAATTTTTAATTTTTAGTCTTTACATGTTGGAAATAATACTTTTCCATTTCAGAGTACATTAATATGTTTATCTTTCATTGTAATTTTTTTAAATAATATTTTATAAATATTCTAATTCATATAATGTATTAAAATCATCCGTTTTAATCATATTAAAACATTTTTCTCATCTCTACTATCTCTAAGTTTTACAAGTTATTACAAAACTATATTTAGTGTCAAAAAATAATAGTTGATCAATATACTGTCACGAACAATATATATATCTAAAAAGAATATGTTAGAAAAATTATATTTAATTATTTAAAAGAAATGTACATTACACCATCTTTTTATTATATACTATATATTATATATTATATATTATTTATTATACTAGAACAACACACAAGTGCGCGCAATGCGCGCACTATTCTTCGATTTTATATAAAAAAAAAAGATATTTTTATATAAAGTTTGTTTCAACTTGATTAATATTTTTTGATAGAAATCAGCTGATTAAAGCGTTAATTTGTTAATTAAATTTTAAAATAATAGTATGTGATAAAAATTATAAAATAATATGTTTTAAATAAAATGTTATAGTACATTAAACTCGATTAATATTTTTTGACAGAAATCAGCTGATAATTGTGCGCCGTATGGGGTCCGCGGTTTAAAAATATTAATTTTAAATATTTTAAAGCGAGCCAAAAATTAATCTTTCATATATTTTATCAGTACATTGTCTGCACATTTTGATGGTACCATCAGCATACCAGCCTACAAACTTTTTGATCTAATATACGTAAAATGAATCCGCTCCATAAGGGGTCCGCGATTTAAAAATTTTAATTTTCAATTGTTTAAAGCGAGCCAAAAATTAATCGTATATATATTTCAATAGTGTATTGCTTGTAGATTATTTTGGTACCATAAGCATATTAGCGTACTACTATTTTAATCTAATAAACGTAAAATGAATCCGTAAATGAAAGCCGTATGCGATCCGCGGCTTAAAAATTTCAATTTTCAGTATTTTAAAACGCGCCAAAAATTATTTGTTTACATATTTCAACAGTACATTGCCTGCACATTATGATGGTACCATCACCATACCAGCGTACAAACTTTTTGATCTATTATACGTAAAATGAATCCGCGCCGTATGGGGTCCGCGGTTTAAACATTTTAATTTTCAATATTTTAAAGCGAGCCAAAAATTAATCTTTTATATATTTCAACAGTACAATATCTGCACATTATGATGGTACCATCAGAATACCAGCCTACAAATTTTTTGATATAATATACGTAATATAATTGTGCGCCGTACGGGAATCGCGGCTTAAAAGTTTTAATTATCAATATTTTAAAACGAGTCAAAAATTAATTTATTATATATTTCAACATTATATGCACATTATAATGGTACCATCAGCATACCAGGCTACAAATTTTTTGGTATAATACACGTAATATAATTGTGCGCCGTATGGGGTCCGCGGTTTAAACATTTTAATTTTCAATATTTTAAAACGAGCCAAAAATTAATCTTTTATATATTTCAACAGTACATTATCGGCATATTATGATGGTACCATCAGCATACCAGCGTACAAACTTGTTGATATAATACACGTAATATAATTGTGCGCCGTACGAGATTCGTGGCATAAAAGATTTAATTTTCAATATTTTAAGACGCGCCAAAAATTATTCTTTCATATATTTTAACAATACATTGACTACACATTATGATGGTACCATCATAATGTGTAGACAATGTACTGAAATTAATATATAATTAAAGAAGAGTCAAATTCTTGATGAAAATGCATTCAATGTCTTTCAAATAAGTATTTAGAATGATTAATCTTATCACACATCTAATTTAATTTAATTATATAAATATTGAAATAGAACCAATATCGTAAGAATAAATTTATTACATAATAAAGCAAGAGTCAAATTCTTAATGAAAATGCATTCAAAGTCTTTCAAATAAGTAATTAAGATGATTGAAATAATCATAGATCACAGTTATTTAAATTATATAAATATTTAAATGGGACCACTATCGTAAAAAGGAAATTATTACATAATGAAGCACGAGTCAAATACTTAATGAAAATGCATTCAATGTCTTTCAAATAAGTAATTAAGTTGGTTGAAATAATCTTAGATATCAGTTATTAAATTATATAAATATTCAGATGGGTCCAATTTCGTAAAAATGAAATAATTACATAATGAAGCAAGAGTCAAATTCTTAATGAAAATGCATTCAATGTCTTTCAAATAGGTAATTAGAATGATTAAACTTATCACACATCTAATTTAATTAAATTATATAAATATTCAGATGGGACCAATATCGTAAAAATGAAATAATTACATAATGAAGCAAGAGTCAAATTCTTAATGAAAATGCATTCAATGTCTTTCAAATAAGTAATTAGAATGATTATATTTATCATACATCTAATTTAATTTAATTATATAAATATTGAAATGGGACCACTATCGTAAAAAGGAAATTATTACATAATGAAGCACGAGTCAAATACTTAATGAAAATGCATTCAATGTCTTTCAAATAAGTAATTAAGTTGGTTGAAATAATCTTAGATATCAGTTATTAAATTATATAAATATTCAGATGGGACCAATATCGTAAAAATGAAATAATTACATAATGAAGCAAGAGTCAAATTCTTAATGAAAATGCATTCAATGTCTTTCAAATAAGTAATTAAGATGATTGAAATAATCTTAAATCTCGATTATTTAAATTATATAAATATTTAAATAGAACCAATATCGTAAAAATAAATTTATTACATAATAAAGCACGAGTCAAATTCTAAATGAAAGTGCATTCAATGTCATTCAAACAAGTAATTAAGATTGATTGAAATAATCTTAGATCTCAGTTAATTAAATTATATAAATATTCAGATGGGACCAATATCGTAAAAATGAAATTATTACATAATGAAGCAAGAATCAAATTCTTAATGAAAATGCATTCAATGTCTTTCAAATAAGTAATTAAGATGGTTGAAATAATCTTAGATCTCAGCTAATTAATTTAAATAAATATTCAGATGGGTCCAATATCGTAAAAATGAAATAATTACATAATGAAGCAAGAGTCAAATTCTTAATGAAAATGCATTAAATGTCTTTCAAATAAGTAACTAAGATGATTGAAATAATCTTAGATCTCGGTTATTTAAATTATATAAATATTTAAATAGAACCAATATCGTAAAATTAAATTTATTACATAATGAAGCAAGAGTCAAATTCTTAATGAAAATGCATTCAATGTCTTTCAAATATATAATTAAAATGATTAAATTAATCAAACATCTAATTTAATAAAATTATATAAATATTCAGATGGGACCAATATCGTAAAAATAATATTATTACATAATGAAGCACGAGTCAAATTCTTAATGAAAATGCATTCAATGTCTTTCAAATAAGTAATTAGAATGATTATACTTATCACACATCTAATTTAATTTAATTATATAAATATTGAAATGGGACCACTATCGTAAAAAAGAAATTATTACATAATGAAGCACGAGTCAAATTCTTCATGAAAATGCATTCTATGACTTTCAAATAAATAATTTAAATGATTAAATTTATCAAACATCTAATTTAATTAAATTATATAAATATTCAGATGGGACCAATATCGTGAAAATGAAATTATTAAATAATGAAGGAAGAGTCAAATTCTTAATGAAAATGCATTCAATGTCCTTCAAATAAGTAATTAAGATGATTGAAATAATATTAGATCTCGGTTATTAAAATTATATAAATATTTAAATAGAACCAATATCGTAAAAATATATTTATTACATAATAAAGCACGAGTCAAATTCTAAATGAAAATGCATTCAATGTCCTTCAAATAAGTAATTAAGATGATTGAAATAATATTAGATCTCGGTTATTAAAATTATATAAATATTTAAATAGAACCAATATCGTAAAAATAAATTTGTTACATAATGAAGCAAGAGTCAAATTCTTAATGAAAATGCATTCAATGTCTTTCAAATATATAATTAAAATGATTAAATTAATCAAACATCTAATTTAATTAAATTATATAAATATTCAGATGGGACCAATATCGTAAAAATGAAATAATTACATAATGAAGCAAGAGTCAAATTCTTAATGAAAATGCATTCAATGTCATTCAAACAAGTAATTAAGATGATTGAAATAATCTTAGATCTCAGTTAATTAAATTATATAAATATTCAGATGGGACCAATATCGTAAAAATGAAATTATTACATAATGAAGCAAGAATCAAATTCTTAATGAAAATGCATTCAATGTCTTTCAAATAAGTAATTAAGATGGTTGAAATAATCTTAGATCTCAGTTAATTAATTTAAATAAATATTCATATGGGTCCAATATCGTAAAAATGAAATAATTACATAATGAAGCAAGAGTCAAATCCTTAATGAAAATGCATTAAATGTCTTTCAAATAAGTAATTAAGATGATTGAAATAATCTTAGATCTCTGTCCTTCAAATAAGTAATTAAGATGATTGAAATAATATTAGATCTCGGTTATTTAAATTATATAAATATTTAAATAGAACCAATATCGTAAAAATAAATTTATTACATAATGAAGCAAGAGTCAAATTCTTAATGAAAATGCATTCAATGTCTTTCAAATATATAATTAAAATGATTAAATTAATCAAACATCTAATTTAATAAAATTATATAAACATTCAGATGGGACCAATATCGTAAAAATAATATTATTACATAATGAAGCACGAGTCAAATTCTTGATGCAAATGCATTCAATGACTTTCAAATAAATAATTAAAATGATTAAACCTATCATACATCTAAATTAATTTAATTATATAAATATTTAAATGGGACCAATATCGTAAAAATAAATTTATTACATAATGAAGCAAGAGTCAAATTCTAAATGAAAATGCATTCAATGTCTTTCACATATATAATTAAAATGATTAAATTAATCAAACATCTAATTTAATTAAATTATATAAATATTCAGATGGGACCAATATCGTAAAAATAAAATTATTACATAATGAAGCACGAGTCAAATTCTTAATGAAAATGCATTCAATGTCCTTCAAATAAGTAATTAAGATGATTGAAATAATATTAGATCTCGGTTATTAAAATTATATAAATATTTAAATAGAACCAATATCGTAAAAATAAATTTATTACATAATAAAGCACGAGTCAAATTCTAAATGAAAATGCATTCAATGTCCTTCAAATAAGTAATTAAGATGATTGAAATAATATTAGATCTCGGTTATTAAAATTATATAAATATTTAAATAGAACCAATATCGTAAAAATAAATTTGTTACATAATGAAGCAAGAGTCAAATTCTTAATGAAAATGCATTCAATGTCTTTCAAATATATAATTAAAATGATTAAATTAATCAAACATCTAATTTAATTAAATTATATAAATATTCAGATGGGACCAATATCGTAAAAATGAAATAATTACATAATGAAGCAAGAGTCAAATTCTTAATGAAAATGCATTCAATGTCTTCCAAATAAGTAATTAAGATGATTGAAATAATCTTAGATCTCGGTTATTAAAATTATATAAATATTTAAATGGAACCAATATCGTAAAAATAAATTTATTACATAATGAAGCAAGAGTCAAATTCTTAATGCAAATGCATTCAATGTCTTTCAAATATATAATTAAAATGATTAAATTAATCAAACATCTAATTTAATTTAATTATATAAATATTGAAATAGAACCAATATCGTAAGAATAAATTTATTACATTATAAAGCAAGAGTCAAATTCTTAATGAAAATGCATTCAAAGTCTTTCAAATAAGTGATTAAGATGATTGAAATAATCTTTGATCTCAGTTATTTAAATTATATAAATATTTAAATAGAACCAATATCGTAAGAATAAATTTATTACATAATAAAGCAAGAGTCAAATTCTTAATGAAAATGCATTCAAAGTCTTTCAAATAAGTAATTAAGATGATTGAAATAATCATAGATCTCAGTTACTTAAATTATATAAATATTTAAATGGGACCACTATCGTAAAAAGGAAATTATTACATAATGAAGCACGAGTCAAATTCTTCATGAAAATGCATTCTATGACTTTCAAATAAATAATTTAAATGATTAAATTAATCAAACATCTAATTTAATAAAATTATATAAACATTCAGATGGGACCAATATCGTAAAAATAATATTATTACATAATGAAGCACGAGTCAAATTCTTGATGCAAATGCATTCAATGACTTTCAAATAAATAATTAAAATGATTAAACCTATCATACATCTAAATTAATTTAATTATATAAATATTTAAATGGGACCAATATCGTAAAAATAAATTTATTACATAATGAAGCACGAGTCAAATTCTTAATGAAAATGCATTCAATGTCCTTCAGATAAGTAATTAGAATGATTAAACTCATCACACATCTAATTTAATTTAATTGTATAAATATTTAAATGGGACCACTATCGTAAAAATGAAATTATTAAATAATGAAAGAAGAATCAAATTCTTAATGAAAATGCATTCAATGTCTTTCAAAAAGTAATTAGAATGATTAAACTTATCACTCATCTAATTTAAGTTAATTATATAAACATTTAAATGGGACCACTAACGTAAAAAGGAAATTATTTCAAAATGTAGCACGAGTCAAATTCTTGATGAAAATGCATTCAATGACTTTCAAATAAATAATTAAAATGATTAAACCTATCATACATCTAATTTAATTAAATTATATAAATATTTAAATGGGACCAATATCGTAAAAATAAATTTATTACATAATGAAGCAAGAGTCAAATTCTAAATGAAAATGCATTCAATGTCTTTCACATATATAATTAAAATGATTAAATTAATCAAACATCTAATTTAATTAAATTATATAAATATTCAGATGGGACCAATATCGTAAAAATAAAATTATTACATAATGAAGCACGAGTCAAATTCTTAAAGAAAATGCATTCGATGTCTTTCAAATAAGTAATTAGAGTGATTATACTTCTCACACATGTAATTTAATTATATTATATAAATATTCAGATGGGACTAATATCGTAAAAATGAAATTATTACATAATGAAGCAAGAGTCAAATTCTTAATGAAAAGGCAATCAATGTCTTTCAAATAAGTAATTAAGATGATTGAAATAATATTAGATCTCGGTTATTAAAATTATATAAATATTTAAATGGAACCAATATCGTAAAAATAAATTTATTACATAATGAAGCAAGAGTCAAATTCTTAATGAAAATGCATTCAATGTCTTTCAAATATATAATTAAAATGATTAAATTAATCAAACATCTAATTTAATTAAATTATATAAATATTCAGATGGGACCAATATCGTAAAAATAAAATTATTACATAATGAAGCACGAGTCAAATTCTTAATGAAAATGCATTCAATGTCCTTCAGATAAGTAATTAGAATGATTAAACTCATCACACATCTAATTTAATTTAATTGTATAAATATTTAAATGGGACCACTATCGTAAAAATGAAATTATTAAATAATGAAAGAAGAATCAAATTCTTAATGAAAATGCATTCAATGTCTTTCAAAAAGTAATTAGAATGATTAAACTTATCACTCATCTAATTTAAATTAATTATATAAACATTTAAATGGGACCACTAACGTAAAAAGGAAATTATTTCAAAATGTAGCACGAGTCAAATTCTTGATGAAAATGCATTCAATGACTTTCAAATAAATAATTAAAATGATTAAACCTATCATACATCTAATTTAATTAAATTATATAAATATTTAAATGGGACCAATATCGTAAAAATAAATTTATTACATAATGAAGCAAGAGTCAAATTCTAAATGAAAATGCATTCAATGTCTTTCACATATATAATTAAAATGATTAAATTAATCAAACATCTAATTTAATTAAATTATATAAATATTCAGATGGGACCAATATCGTAAAAATAAAATTATTACATAATGAAGCACGAGTCAAATTCTAAAAGAAAATGCATTCGATGTCTTTCAAATAAGTAATTAGAGTGATTATACTTCTCACACATGTAATTTAATTATATTATATAAATATTCAGATGGGACTAATATCGTAAAAATGAAATTATTACATAATGAAGCAAGAGTCAAATTCTTAATGAAAAGGCAATCAATGTCTTTCAAATAAGTAATTAAGATGATTGAAATAATCTTAGATCTCGATAAGCAGTGGTATCAACGCAGAGTACTAGAACCAATATCGTAAAAATAAATTTATTACATAATAAAGCACGAGTCAAATTCTAAATGAAAATGCATTCAATGTCCTTCAAATAAGTAATTAAGATGATTGAAATAATATTAGATCTCGGTTATTAAAATTATATAAATATTTAAATGGAACCAATATCGTAAAAATAAATTTATTACATAATGAAGCAAGAGTCAAATTCTTAATGAAAATGCATTCAATGTCTTTCAAATATATAATTAAAATGATTAAATTAATCAAACATCTAATTTAATAAAATTATATAAATATTCAGATGGGACCAATATCGTAAAAATAATATTATTACATAATGAAGCACGAGTCAAATTCTTAATGAAAATGCATTCAATGTCTTTCAAATAAGTAATTAGAATGATTATACTTATCACACATCTAATTTAATTTAATTATATAAATATTGAAATGGGACCACTATCGTAAAAAAGAAATTATTACATAATGAAGCACGAGTCAAATTCTTCATGAAAATGCATTCTATGACTTTCAAATAAATAATTTAAATGATTAAATTTATCAAACATCTAATTTAATTAAATTATATAAATATTCAGATGGGACCAATATCGTGAAAATGAAATTATTAAATAATGAAGGAAGAGTCAAATTCTTAATGAAAATGCATTCAATGTCCTTCAAATAAGTAATTAAGATGATTGAAATAATATTAGATCTCGGTTATTAAAATTATATAAATATTTAAATAGAACCAATATCGTAAAAATATATTTATTACATAATAAAGCACGAGTCAAATTCTAAATGAAAATGCATTCAATGTCCTTCAAATAAGTAATTAAGATGATTGAAATAATATTAGATCTCGGTTATTAAAATTATATAAATATTTAAATAGAACCAATATCGTAAAAATAAATTTGTTACATAATGAAGCAAGAGTCAAATTCTTAATGAAAATGCATTCAATGTCTTTCAAATATATAATTAAAATGATTAAATTAATCAAACATCTAATTTAATTAAATTATATAAATATTCAGATGGGACCAATATCGTAAAAATGAAATAATTACATAATGAAGCAAGAGTCAAATTCTTAATGAAAATGCATTCAATGTCATTCAAACAAGTAATTAAGATGATTGAAATAATCTTAGATCTCAGTTAATTAAATTATATAAATATTCAGATGGGACCAATATCGTAAAAATGAAATTATTACATAATGAAGCAAGAATCAAATTCTTAATGAAAATGCATTCAATGTCTTTCAAATAAGTAATTAAGATGGTTGAAATAATCTTAGATCTCAGTTAATTAATTTAAATAAATATTCATATGGGTCCAATATCGTAAAAATGAAATAATTACATAATGAAGCAAGAGTCAAATTCTTAATGAAAATGCATTAAATGTCTTTCAAATAAGTAATTAAGATGATTGAAGTAATCTTAGATCTCGGTTATTTAAATTATATAAATATTTAAATAGAACCAATATCGTAAAAATAAATTTATTACATAATGAAGCAAGAGTCAAATTCTTAATGAAAATGCATTCAATGTCTTTCAAATATATAATTAAAATGATTAAATTAATCAAACATCTAATTTAATAAAATTATATAAACATTCAGATGGGACCAATATCGTAAAAATAATATTATTACATAATGAAGCACGAGTCAAATTCTTGATGCAAATGCATTCAATGACTTTCAAATAAATAATTAAAATGATTAAACCTATCATACATCTAAATTAATTTAATTATATAAATATTTAAATGGGACCAATATCGTAAAAATAAATTTATTACATAATGAAGCAAGAGTCAAATTCTAAATGAAAATGCATTCAATGTCTTTCACATATATAATTAAAATGATTAAATTAATCAAACATCTAATTTAATTAAATTATATAAATATTCAGATGGGACCAATATCGTAAAAATAAAATTATTACATAATGAAGCACGAGTCAAATTCTTAATGAAAATGCATTCAATGTCCTTCAAATAAGTAATTAAGATGATTGAAATAATATTAGATCTCGGTTATTAAAATTATATAAATATTTAAATAGAACCAATATCGTAAAAATAAATTTATTACATAATAAAGCACGAGTCAAATTCTAAATGAAAATGCATTCAATGTCCTTCAAATAAGTAATTAAGATGATTGAAATAATATTAGATCTCGGTTATTAAAATTATATAAATATTTAAATAGAACCAATATCGTAAAAATAAATTTGTTACATAATGAAGCAAGAGTCAAATTCTTAATGAAAATGCATTCAATGTCTTTCAAATATATAATTAAAATGATTAAATTAATCAAACATCTAATTTAATTAAATTATATAAATATTCAGATGGGACCAATATCGTAAAAATGAAATAATTACATAATGAAGCAAGAGTCAAATTCTTAATGAAAATGCATTCAATGTCTTCCAAATAAGTAATTAAGATGATTGAAATAATCTTAGATCTCGGTTATTAAAATTATATAAATATTTAAATGGAACCAATATCGTAAAAATAAATTTATTACATAATGAAGCAAGAGTCAAATTCTTAATGCAAATGCATTCAATGTCTTTCAAATATATAATTAAAATGATTAAATTAATCAAACATCTAATTTAATTTAATTATATAAATATTGAAATAGAACCAATATCGTAAGAATAAATTTATTACATTATAAAGCAAGAGTCAAATTCTTAATGAAAATGCATTCAAAGTCTTTCAAATAAGTGATTAAGATGATTGAAATAATCTTTGATCTCAGTTATTTAAATTATATAAATATTTAAATAGAACCAATATCGTAAGAATAAATTTATTACATAATAAAGCAAGAGTCAAATTCTTAATGAAAATGCATTCAAAGTCTTTCAAATAAGTAATTAAGATGATTGAAATAATCATAGATCTCAGTTACTTAAATTATATAAATATTTAAATGGGACCACTATCGTAAAAAGGAAATTATTACATAATGAAGCACGAGTCAAATTCTTCATGAAAATGCATTCTATGACTTTCAAATAAATAATTTAAATGATTAAATTAATCAAACATCTAATTTAATAAAATTATATAAACATTCAGATGGGACCAATATCGTAAAAATAATATTATTACATAATGAAGCACGAGTCAAATTCTTGATGCAAATGCATTCAATGACTTTCAAATAAATAATTAAAATGATTAAACCTATCATACATCTAAATTAATTTAATTATATAAATATTTAAATGGGACCAATATCGTAAAAATAAATTTATTACATAATGAAGCACGAGTCAAATTCTTAATGAAAATGCATTCAATGTCCTTCAGATAAGTAATTAGAATGATTAAACTCATCACACATCTAATTTAATTTAATTGTATAAATATTTAAATGGGACCACTATCGTAAAAATGAAATTATTAAATAATGAAAGAAGAATCAAATTCTTAATGAAAATGCATTCAATGTCTTTCAAAAAGTAATTAGAATGATTAAACTTATCACTCATCTAATTTAAGTTAATTATATAAACATTTAAATGGGACCACTAACGTAAAAAGGAAATTATTTCAAAATGTAGCACGAGTCAAATTCTTGATGAAAATGCATTCAATGACTTTCAAATAAATAATTAAAATGATTAAACCTATCATACATCTAATTTAATTAAATTATATAAATATTTAAATGGGACCAATATCGTAAAAATAAATTTATTACATAATGAAGCAAGAGTCAAATTCTAAATGAAAATGCATTCAATGTCTTTCACATATATAATTAAAATGATTAAATTAATCAAACATCTAATTTAATTAAATTATATAAATATTCAGATGGGACCAATATCGTAAAAATAAAATTATTACATAATGAAGCACGAGTCAAATTCTTAAAGAAAATGCATTCGATGTCTTTCAAATAAGTAATTAGAGTGATTATACTTCTCACACATGTAATTTAATTATATTATATAAATATTCAGATGGGACTAATATCGTAAAAATGAAATTATTACATAATGAAGCAAGAGTCAAATTCTTAATGAAAAGGCAATCAATGTCTTTCAAATAAGTAATTAAGATGATTGAAATAATATTAGATCTCGGTTATTAAAATTATATAAATATTTAAATGGAACCAATATCGTAAAAATAAATTTATTACATAATGAAGCAAGAGTCAAATTCTTAATGAAAATGCATTCAATGTCTTTCAAATATATAATTAAAATGATTAAATTAATCAAACATCTAATTTAATTAAATTATATAAATATTCAGATGGGACCAATATCGTAAAAATAAAATTATTACATAATGAAGCACGAGTCAAATTCTTAATGAAAATGCATTCAATGTCCTTCAGATAAGTAATTAGAATGATTAAACTCATCACACATCTAATTTAATTTAATTGTATAAATATTTAAATGGGACCACTATCGTAAAAATGAAATTATTAAATAATGAAAGAAGAATCAAATTCTTAATGAAAATGCATTCAATGTCTTTCAAAAAGTAATTAGAATGATTAAACTTATCACTCATCTAATTTAAATTAATTATATAAACATTTAAATGGGACCACTAACGTAAAAAGGAAATTATTTCAAAATGTAGCACGAGTCAAATTCTTGATGAAAATGCATTCAATGACTTTCAAATAAATAATTAAAATGATTAAACCTATCATACATCTAATTTAATTAAATTATATAAATATTTAAATGGGACCAATATCGTAAAAATAAATTTATTACATAATGAAGCAAGAGTCAAATTCTAAATGAAAATGCATTCAATGTCTTTCACATATATAATTAAAATGATTAAATTAATCAAACATCTAATTTAATTAAATTATATAAATATTCAGATGGGACCAATATCGTAAAAATAAAATTATTACATAATGAAGCACGAGTCAAATTCTAAAAGAAAATGCATTCGATGTCTTTCAAATAAGTAATTAGAGTGATTATACTTCTCACACATGTAATTTAATTATATTATATAAATATTCAGATGGGACTAATATCGTAAAAATGAAATTATTACATAATGAAGCAAGAGTCAAATTCTTAATGAAAAGGCAATCAATGTCTTTCAAATAAGTAATTAAGATGATTGAAATAATCTTAGATCTCGATTATTTAAATTATATAATAATTTAAATAGAACCAATATCGTAAAAATAAATTTATTACATAATAAAGCACGAGTCAAATTCTAAATGAAAATGCATTCAATGTCCTTCAAATAAGTAATTAAGATGATTGAAATAATATTAGATCTCGGTTATTAAAATTATATAAATATTTAAATGGAACCAATATCGTAAAAATAAATTTATTACATAATGAAGCAAGAGTCAAATTCTTAATGAAAATGCATTCAATGTCTTTCAAATATATAATTAAAATGATTAAATTAATCAAACATCTAATTTAATAAAATTATATAAATATTCAGATGGGACCAATATCGTAAAAATAATATTATTACATAATGAAGCACGAGTCAAATTCTTAATGAAAATGCATTCAATGTCTTTCAAATAAGTAATTAGAATGATTATACTTATCACACATCTAATTTAATTTAATTATATAAATATTGAAATGGGACCACTATCGTAAAAAAGAAATTATTACATAATGAAGCACGAGTCAAATTCTTCATGAAAATGCATTCTATGACTTTCAAATAAATAATTTAAATGATTAAATTTATCAAACATCTAATTTAATTAAATTATATAAATATTCAGATGGGACCAATATCGTGAAAATGAAATTATTAAATAATGAAGGAAGAGTCAAATTCTTAATGAAAATGCATTCAATGTCCTTCAAATAAGTAATTAAGATGATTGAAATAATATTAGATCTCGGTTATTAAAATTATATAAATATTTAAATAGAACCAATATCGTAAAAATATATTTATTACATAATAAAGCACGAGTCAAATTCTAAATGAAAATGCATTCAATGTCCTTCAAATAAGTAATTAAGATGATTGAAATAATATTAGATCTCGGTTATTAAAATTATATAAATATTTAAATAGAACCAATATCGTAAAAATAAATTTGTTACATAATGAAGCAAGAGTCAAATTCTTAATGAAAATGCATTCAATGTCTTTCAAATATATAATTAAAATGATTAAATTAATCAAACATCTAATTTAATTAAATTATATAAATATTCAGATGGGACCAATATCGTAAAAATGAAATAATTACATAATGAAGCAAGAGTCAAATTCTTAATGAAAATGCATTCAATGTCATTCAAACAAGTAATTAAGATGATTGAAATAATCTTAGATCTCAGTTAATTAAATTATATAAATATTCAGATGGGACCAATATCGTAAAAATGAAATTATTACATAATGAAGCAAGAATCAAATTCTTAATGAAAATGCATTCAATGTCTTTCAAATAAGTAATTAAGATGGTTGAAATAATCTTAGATCTCAGTTAATTAATTTAAATAAATATTCATATGGGTCCAATATCGTAAAAATGAAATAATTACATAATGAAGCAAGAGTCAAATTCTTAATGAAAATGCATTAAATGTCTTTCAAATAAGTAATTAAGATGATTGAAGTAATCTTAGATCTCGGTTATTTAAATTATATAAATATTTAAATAGAACCAATATCGTAAAAATAAATTTATTACATAATGAAGCAAGAGTCAAATTCTTAATGAAAATGCATTCAATGTCTTTCAAATATATAATTAAAATGATTAAATTAATCAAACATCTAATTTAATAAAATTATATAAACATTCAGATGGGACCAATATCGTAAAAATAATATTATTACATAATGAAGCACGAGTCAAATTCTTGATGCAAATGCATTCAATGACTTTCAAATAAATAATTAAAATGATTAAACCTATCATACATCTAAATTAATTTAATTATATAAATATTTAAATGGGACCAATATCGTAAAAATAAATTTATTACATAATGAAGCAAGAGTCAAATTCTAAATGAAAATGCATTCAATGTCTTTCACATATATAATTAAAATGATTAAATTAATCAAACATCTAATTTAATTAAATTATATAAATATTCAGATGGGACCAATATCGTAAAAATAAAATTATTACATAATGAAGCACGAGTCAAATTCTTAATGAAAATGCATTCAATGTCCTTCAAATAAGTAATTAAGATGATTGAAATAATATTAGATCTCGGTTATTAAAATTATATAAATATTTAAATAGAACCAATATCGTAAAAATAAATTTATTACATAATAAAGCACGAGTCAAATTCTAAATGAAAATGCATTCAATGTCCTTCAAATAAGTAATTAAGATGATTGAAATAATATTAGATCTCGGTTATTAAAATTATATAAATATTTAAATAGAACCAATATCGTAAAAATAAATTTGTTACATAATGAAGCAAGAGTCAAATTCTTAATGAAAATGCATTCAATGTCTTTCAAATATATAATTAAAATGATTAAATTAATCAAACATCTAATTTAATTAAATTATATAAATATTCAGATGGGACCAATATCGTAAAAATGAAATAATTACATAATGAAGCAAGAGTCAAATTCTTAATGAAAATGCATTCAATGTCTTCCAAATAAGTAATTAAGATGATTGAAATAATCTTAGATCTCGGTTATTAAAATTATATAAATATTTAAATGGAACCAATATCGTAAAAATAAATTTATTACATAATGAAGCAAGAGTCAAATTCTTAATGCAAATGCATTCAATGTCTTTCAAATATATAATTAAAATGATTAAATTAATCAAACATCTAATTTAATTTAATTATATAAATATTGAAATAGAACCAATATCGTAAGAATAAATTTATTACATTATAAAGCAAGAGTCAAATTCTTAATGAAAATGCATTCAAAGTCTTTCAAATAAGTGATTAAGATGATTGAAATAATCTTTGATCTCAGTTATTTAAATTATATAAATATTTAAATAGAACCAATATCGTAAGAATAAATTTATTACATAATAAAGCAAGAGTCAAATTCTTAATGAAAATGCATTCAAAGTCTTTCAAATAAGTAATTAAGATGATTGAAATAATCATAGATCTCAGTTACTTAAATTATATAAATATTTAAATGGGACCACTATCGTAAAAAGGAAATTATTACATAATGAAGCACGAGTCAAATTCTTCATGAAAATGCATTCTATGACTTTCAAATAAATAATTTAAATGATTAAATTAATCAAACATCTAATTTAATAAAATTATATAAACATTCAGATGGGACCAATATCGTAAAAATAATATTATTACATAATGAAGCACGAGTCAAATTCTTGATGCAAATGCATTCAATGACTTTCAAATAAATAATTAAAATGATTAAACCTATCATACATCTAAATTAATTTAATTATATAAATATTTAAATGGGACCAATATCGTAAAAATAAATTTATTACATAATGAAGCACGAGTCAAATTCTTAATGAAAATGCATTCAATGTCCTTCAGATAAGTAATTAGAATGATTAAACTCATCACACATCTAATTTAATTTAATTGTATAAATATTTAAATGGGACCACTATCGTAAAAATGAAATTATTAAATAATGAAAGAAGAATCAAATTCTTAATGAAAATGCATTCAATGTCTTTCAAAAAGTAATTAGAATGATTAAACTTATCACTCATCTAATTTAAGTTAATTATATAAACATTTAAATGGGACCACTAACGTAAAAAGGAAATTATTTCAAAATGTAGCACGAGTCAAATTCTTGATGAAAATGCATTCAATGACTTTCAAATAAATAATTAAAATGATTAAACCTATCATACATCTAATTTAATTAAATTATATAAATATTTAAATGGGACCAATATCGTAAAAATAAATTTATTACATAATGAAGCAAGAGTCAAATTCTAAATGAAAATGCATTCAATGTCTTTCACATATATAATTAAAATGATTAAATTAATCAAACATCTAATTTAATTAAATTATATAAATATTCAGATGGGACCAATATCGTAAAAATAAAATTATTACATAATGAAGCACGAGTCAAATTCTTAAAGAAAATGCATTCGATGTCTTTCAAATAAGTAATTAGAGTGATTATACTTCTCACACATGTAATTTAATTATATTATATAAATATTCAGATGGGACTAATATCGTAAAAATGAAATTATTACATAATGAAGCAAGAGTCAAATTCTTAATGAAAAGGCAATCAATGTCTTTCAAATAAGTAATTAAGATGATTGAAATAATCTTAGATCTCGATTATTTAAATTATATAAATATTTAAATGGAACCAATATCGTAAAAATAAATTTATTACATAATGAAGCAAGAGTCAAATTCTTAATGAAAATGCATTCAATGTCTTTCAAATATATAATTAAAATGATTAAATTAATCAAACATCTAATTTAATTAAATTATATAAATATTCAGATGGGACCAATATCGTAAAAATAAAATTATTACATAATGAAGCACTAGTCAAATTCTTAATGAAAATGCATTCAATGTCCTTCAGATAAGTAATTAGAATGATTAAACTCATCACACATCTAATTTAATTTAATTGTATAAATATTTAAATGGGACCACTATCGTAAAAATGAAATTATTAAATAATGAAAGAAGAATCAAATTCTTAATGAAAATGCATTCAATGTCTTTCAAAAAGTAATTAGAATGATTAAACTTATCACTCATCTAATTTAAGTTAATTATATAAACATTTAAATGGGACCACTAACGTAAAAAGGAAATTATTTCAAAATGTAGCACGAGTCAAATTCTTGATGAAAATGCATTCAATGACTTTCAAATAAATAATTAAAATGATTAAACCTATCATACATCTAATTTAATTAAATTATATAAATATTTAAATGGGACCAATATCGTAAAAATAAATTTATTACATAATGAAGCAAGAGTCAAATTCTAAATGAAAATGCATTCAATGTCTTTCACATATATAATTAAAATGATTAAATTAATCAAACATCTAATTTAATTAAATTATATAAATATTCAGATGGGACCAATATCGTAAAAATAAAATTATTACATAATGAAGCACGAGTCAAATTCTTAAAGAAAATGCATTCGATGTCTTTCAAATAAGTAATTAGAGTGATTATACTTCTCACACATGTAATTTAATTATATTATATAAATATTCAGATGGGACTAATATCGTAAAAATGAAATTATTACATAATGAAGCAAGAGTCAAATTCTTAATGAAAAGGCAATCAATGTCTTTCAAATAAGTAATTAAGATGATTGAAATAATCTTAGATCTCGATTATTTAAATTATATAATAATTTAAATAGAACCAATATCGTAAAAATAAATTTATTACATAATAAAGCACGAGTCAAATTCTAAATGAAAATGCATTCAATGTCCTTCAAATAAGTAATTAAGATGATTGAAATAATATTAGATCTCGGTTATTAAAATTATATAAATATTTAAATGGAACCAATATCGTAAAAATAAATTTATTACATAATGAAGCAAGAGTCAAATTCTTAATGAAAATGCATTCAATGTCTTTCAAATATATAATTAAAATGATTAAATTAATCAAACATCTAATTTAATAAAATTATATAAATATTCAGATGGGACCAATATCGTAAAAATAATATTATTACATAATGAAGCACGAGTCAAATTCTTAATGAAAATGCATTCAATGTCTTTCAAATAAGTAATTAGAATGATTATACTTATCACACCTCTAATTTAATTTAATTATATAAATATTGAAATGGGACCACTATCGTAAAAAAGAAATTATTACATAATGAAGCACGAGTCAAATTCTTCATGAAAATGCATTCTATGACTTTCAAATAAATAATTTAAATGATTAAATTTATCAAACATCTAATTTAATTAAATTATATAAATATTCAGATGGGACCAATATCGTGAAAATGAAATTATTAAATAATGAAGGAAGAGTCAAATTCTTAATGAAAATGCATTCAATGTCCTTCAAATAAGTAATTAAGATGATTGAAATAATATTAGATCTCGGTTATTAAAATTATATAAATATTTAAATAGAACCAATATCGTAAAAATATATTTATTACATAATAAAGCACGAGTCAAATTCTAAATGAAAATGCATTCAATGTCCTTCAAATAAGTAATTAAGATGATTGAAATAATATTAGATCTCGGTTATTAAAATTATATAAATATTTAAATAGAACCAATATCGTAAAAATAAATTTGTTACATAATGAAGCAAGAGTCAAATTCTTAATGAAAATGCATTCAATGTCTTTCAAATATATAATTAAAATGATTAAATTAATCAAACATCTAATTTAATTAAATTATATAAATATTCAGATGGGACCAATATCGTAAAAATGAAATAATTACATAATGAAGCAAGAGTCAAATTCTTAATGAAAATGCATTCAATGTCATTCAAACAAGTAATTAAGATGATTGAAATAATCTTAGATCTCAGTTAATTAAATTATATAAATATTCAGATGGGACCAATATCGTAAAAATGAAATTATTACATAATGAAGCAAGAATCAAATTCTTAATGAAAATGCATTCAATGTCTTTCAAATAAGTAATTAAGATGGTTGAAATAATCTTAGATCTCAGTTAATTAATTTAAATAAATATTCATATGGGTCCAATATCGTAAAAATGAAATAATTACATAATGAAGCAAGAGTCAAATTCTTAATGAAAATGCATTAAATGTCTTTCAAATAAGTAATTAAGATGATTGAAATAATCTTAGATCTCGGTTATTTAAATTATATAAATATTTAAATAGAACCAATATCGTAAAAATAAATTTATTACATAATGAAGCAAGAGTCAAATTCTTAATGAAAATGCATTCAATGTCTTTCAAATATATAATTAAAATGATTAAATTAATCAAACATCTAATTTAATAAAATTATATAAACATTCAGATGGGACCAATATCGTAAAAATAATATTATTACATAATGAAGCACGAGTCAAATTCTTGATGCAAATGCATTCAATGACTTTCAAATAAATAATTAAAATGATTAAACCTATCATACATCTAAATTAATTTAATTATATAAATATTTAAATGGGACCAATATCGTAAAAATAAATTTATTACATAATGAAGCAAGAGTCAAATTCTAAATGAAAATGCATTCAATGTCTTTCACATATATAATTAAAATGATTAAATTAATCAAACATCTAATTTAATTAAATTATATAAATATTCAGATGGGACCAATATCGTAAAAATAAAATTATTACATAATGAAGCACGAGTCAAATTCTTAATGAAAATGCATTCAATGTCCTTCAAATAAGTAATTAAGATGATTGAAATAATATTAGATCTCGGTTATTAAAATTATATAAATATTTAAATAGAACCAATATCGTAAAAATAAATTTGTTACATAATGAAGCAAGAGTCAAATTCTTAATGAAAATGCATTCAATGTCTTTCAAATATATAATTAAAATGATTAAATTAATCAAACATCTAATTTAATTAAATTATATAAATATTCAGATGGGACCAATATCGTAAAAATGAAATAATTACATAATGAAGCAAGAGTCAAATTCTTAATGAAAATGCATTCAATGTCTTCCAAATAAGTAATTAAGATGATTGAAATAATCTTAGATCTCGGTTATTAAAATTATATAAATATTTAAATGGAACCAATATCGTAAAAATAAATTTATTACATAATGAAGCAAGAGTCAAATTCTTAATGAAAATGCATTCAATGTCTTTCAAATATATAATTAAAATGATTAAATTAATCAAACATCTAATTTAATTTAATTATATAAATATTGAAATAGAACCAATATCGTAAGAATAAATTTATTACATTATAAAGCAAGAGTCAAATTCTTAATGAAAATGCATTCAAAGTCTTTCAAATAAGTGATTAAGATGATTGAAATAATCTTTGATCTCAGTTATTTAAATTATATAAATATTTAAATAGAACCAATATCGTTAGAATAAATTTATTACATAATAAAGCAAGAGTCAAATTCTTAATGAAAATGCATTCAAAGTCTTTCAAATAAGTAATTAAGATGATTGAAATAATCATAGATCTCAGTTACTTAAATTATATAAATATTTAAATGGGACCACTATCGTAAAAAGGAAATTATTACATAATGAAGCACGAGTCAAATTCTTCATGAAAATGCATTCTATGACTTTCAAATAAATAATTTAAATGATTAAATTAATCAAACATCTAATTTAATAAAATTATATAAACATTCAGATGGGACCAATATCGTAAAAATAATATTATTACATAATGAAGCACGAGTCAAATTCTTGATGCAAATGCATTCAATGACTTTCAAATAAATAATTAAAATGATTAAACCTATCATACATCTAAATTAATTTAATTATATAAATATTTAAATGGGACCAATATCGTAAAAATAAATTTATTACATAATGAAGCACGAGTCAAATTCTTAATGAAAATGCATTCAATGTCCTTCAGATAAGTAATTAGAATGATTAAACTCATCACACATCTAATTTAATTTAATTGTATAAATATTTAAATGGGACCACTATCGTAAAAATGAAATTATTAAATAATGAAAGAAGAATCAAATTCTTAATGAAAATGCATTCAATGTCTTTCAAAAAGTAATTAGAATGATTAAACTTATCACTCATCTAATTTAAGTTAATTATATAAACATTTAAATGGGACCACTAACGTAAAAAGGAAATTATTTCAAAATGTAGCACGAGTCAAATTCTTGATGAAAATGCATTCAATGACTTTCAAATAAATAATTAAAATGATTAAACCTATCATACATCTAATTTAATTAAATTATATAAATATTTAAATGGGACCAATATCGTAAAAATAAATTTATTACATAATGAAGCAAGAGTCAAATTCTAAATGAAAATGCATTCAATGTCTTTCACATATATAATTAAAATGATTAAATTAATCAAACATCTAATTTAATTAAATTATATAAATATTCAGATGGGACCAATATCGTAAAAATAAAATTATTACATAATGAAGCACGAGTCAAATTCTTAAAGAAAATGCATTCGATGTCTTTCAAATAAGTAATTAGAGTGATTATACTTCTCACACATGTAATTTAATTATATTATATAAATATTCAGATGGGACTAATATCGTAAAAATGAAATTATTACATAATGAAGCAAGAGTCAAATTCTTAATGAAAAGGCAATCAATGTCTTTCAAATAAGTAATTAAGATGATTGAAATAATCTTAGATCTCGATTATTTAAATTATATAATAATTTAAATAGAACCAATATCGTAAAAATAAATTTATTACATAATAAAGCACGAGTCAAATTCTAAATGAAAATGCATTCAATGTCCTTCAAATAAGTAATTAAGATGATTGAAATAATATTAGATCTCGGTTATTAAAATTATATAAATATTTAAATGGAACCAATATCGTAAAAATAAATTTATTACATAATGAAGCAAGAGTCAAATTCTTAATGAAAATGCATTCAATGTCTTTCAAATATATAATTAAAATGATTAAATTAATCAAACATCTAATTTAATTAAATTATATAAATATTCAGATGGGACCAATATCGTAAAAATAAAATTATTACATAATGAAGCACGAGTCAAATTCTTAATGAAAATGCATTCAATGTCCTTCAGATAAGTAATTAGAATGATTAAACTCATCACACATCTAATTTAATTTAATTGTATAAATATTTAAATGGGACCACTATCGTAAAAATGAAATTATTAAATAATGAAAGAAGAATCAAATTCTTAATGAAAATGCATTCAATGTCTTTCAAAAAGTAATTAGAATGATTAAACTTATCACTCATCTAATTTAAGTTAATTATATAAACATTTAAATGGGACCACTAACGTAAAAAGGAAATTATTTCAAAATGTAGCACGAGTCAAATTCTTGATGAAAATGCATTCAATGACTTTCAAATAAATAATTAAAATGATTAAACCTATCATACATCTAATTTAATTAAATTATATAAATATTTAAATGGGACCAATATCGTAAAAATAAATTTATTACATAATGAAGCAAGAGTCAAATTCTAAATGAAAATGCATTCAATGTCTTTCACATATATAATTAAAATGATTAAATTAATCAAACATCTAATTTAATTAAATTATATAAATATTCAGATGGGACCAATATCGTAAAAATAAAATTATTACATAATGAAGCACGAGTCAAATTCTTAAAGAAAATGCATTCAATGTCTTTCAAATAAGTAATTAGAGTGATTATACTTCTCACACATGTAATTTAATTATATTATATAAATATTCAGATGGGACTAATATCGTAAAAATGAAATTATTACATAATGAAGCAAGAGTCAAATTCTTAATGAAAAGGCAATCAATGTCTTTCAAATAAGTAATTAAGATGATTGAAATAATCTTAGATCTCGATTATTTAAATTATATAATAATTTAAATAGAACCAATATCGTAAAAATAAATTTATTACATAATAAAGCACGAGTCAAATTCTGAATGAAAATGCATTCAATGTCCTTCAAATAAGTAATTAAGATGATTGAAATAATATTAGATCTCGGTTATTAAAATTATATAAATATTTAAATGGAACCAATATCGTAAAAATAAATTTATTACATAATGAAGCAAGAGTCAAATTCTTAATGAAAATGCATTCAATGTCTTTCAAATATATAATTAAAATGATTAAATTAATCAAACATCTAATTTAATTAAATTATATAAATATTCAGATGGGACCAATATCGTAAAAATAAAATTATTACATAATGAAGCACGAGTCAAATTCTTAATGAAAATGCATTCAATGTCTTTCAAATAAGTAATTAGAATGATTATACTTATCACACATCTAATTTAATTTAATTATATAAATATTGAAATAGAACCAATATCGTAAGAATAAATTTATTACATAATAAAGCAAGAGTCAAATTCTTAATGAAAATGCATTCAAAGTCTTTCAAATAAGTAATTAAGATGATTGAAATAATCATAGATCTCAGTTATTTAAATTATATAAATATTTAAATGGGACCACTATCGTAAAAAGGAAATTATTACATAATGAAGCACTAGTCAAATTCTTAATGAAAATGCATTCAATGTCTTTCAAATAAGTAATTAGAATGATTATACTTATCACACATCTAATTTAATTTAATTATATAAATATTGAAATGGGACCACTATCGTAAAAAGGAAATTATTACATAATGAAGCACGAGTCAAATTCTTCATGAAAATGCATTCTATGACTTTCAAATAAATAATTTAAATGATTAAATTAATCAAACATCTAATTTAATAAAATTATATAAACATTCAGATGGGACCAATATCGTAAAAATAATATTATTACATAATAAAGCACGAGTCAAATTCTTGATGCAAATGCATTCAATGACTTTCAAATAAATAATTAAAATGATTAAACCTATCATACATCTAAATTAATTTAATTATATAAATATTTAAATGGGACCACTATCGTAAAAATGAAATTATTAAATAATGAAAGAAGAATCAAATTCTTAATGAAAATGCATTCAATGTCTTTCAAAAAGAAATTAGAATGATTAAACTTATCACTCATCTAATTTAAGTTAATTATATAAACATTTAAATGGGACCACTAACGTAAAAAGGAAATTATTTCAAAATGTAGCACGAGTCAAATTCTTGATGAAAATGCATTCAATGACTTTCAAATAAATAATTAAAATGATTAAACCTATCATACATCTAATTTAATTAAATTATATAAATATTTAAATGGGACCAATATCGTAAAAATAAATTTATTACATAATGAAGCAAGAGTCAAATTCTAAATGAAAATGCATTCAATGTCTTTCACATATATAATTAAAATGATTAAATTAATCAAACATCTAATTTAATTAAATTATATAAATATTCAGATGGGACCAATATCGTAAAAATAAAATTATTACATAATGAAGCACGAGTCAAATTCTTAAAGAAAATGCATTCAATGTCTTTCAAATAAGTAATTAGAGTGATTATACTTCTCACACATGTAATTTAATTATATTATATAAATATTCAGATGGGACTAATATCGTAAAAATGAAATTATTACATAATGAAGCAAGAGTCAAATTCTTAATGAAAAGGCAATCAATGTCTTTCAAATAAGTAATTAAGATGATTGAAATAATCTTAGATCTCGATTATTTAAATTATATAATAATTTAAATAGAACCAATATCGTAAAAATAAATTTATTACATAATAAAGCACGAGTCAAATTCTAAATGAAAATGCATTCAATGTCCTTCAAATAAGTAATTAAGATGATTGAAATAATATTAGATCTCGGTTATTAAAATTATATAAATATTTAAATGGAACCAATATCGTAAAAATAAATTTATTACATAATGAAGCAAGAGTCAAATTCTTAATGAAAATGCATTCAATGTCTTTCAAATATATAATTAAAATGATTAAATTAATCAAACATCTAATTTAATTAAATTATATAAATATTCAGATGGGACCAATATCGTAAAAATAAAATTATTACATAATGAAGCACGAGTCAAATTCTTAATGAAAATGCATTCAATGTCTTTCAAATAAGTAATTAGAATGATTATACTTATCACACATCTAATTTAATTTAATTATATAAATATTGAAATAGAACCAATATCGTAAGAATAAATTTATTACATAATAAAGCAAGAGTCAAATTCTTAATGAAAATGCATTCAAAGTCTTTCAAATAAGTAATTAAGATGATTGAAATAATCATAGATCTCAGTTATTTAAATTATATAAATATTGAAATGGGACCACTATCGTAAAAAGGAAATTATTACATAATGAAGCACTAGTCAAATTCTTAATGAAAATGCATTCAATGTCTTTCAAATAAGTAATTAGAATGATTATACTTATCACACATCTAATTTAATTTAATTATATAAATATTGAAATGGGACCACTATCGTAAAAAGGAAATTATTACATAATGAAGCACGAGTCAAATTCTTCATGAAAATGCTTTCTATGACTTTCAAATAAATAATTTAAATGATTAAATTTATCAAACATCTAATTTAATTAAATTATATAAATATTCAGATGGGACCAATATCGTAAAAATAAAATTATTACATAATGAAGCAAGAGTCAAATTCTTAATGAAAATGCATTCAATGTCTTTCAAATAAGTAATTAAGATGATTGAAATAATATTAGATCTCGGTTATTAAAATTATATAAATATTTAAATAGAACCAATATCGTAAAAATATATTTATTACATAATAAAGCACGAGTCAAATTCTAAATGAAAATGCATTCAATGTCCTTCAAATAAGTAATTAAGATGATTGAAATAATATTAGATCTCGGTTATTAAAATTATATAAATATTTAAATAGAACCAATATCGTAAAAATAAATTTATTACATAATGAAGCAAGAGTCAAATTCTTAATGAAAATGCATTCAATGTCTTTCAAATATATAATTAAAATGATTAAATTAATCAAACATCTAATTTAATTAAATTAAATAAATATTCAGATGGGACCAATATCGTAAAAATAAAATTATTACATAATGAAGCACGAGTCAAATTCTTAATGAAAATGCATTCAATGTCTTTCAAATAAGTAATTAGAATGATTATACTTATCACACATCTAATTTAATTATATTATATAAATATTCAGATGGGACCACTATCGTAAAAAGGAAATTATTACATAATGAAGAACGAGTCAAATTCTTGCTGAAAAGGCATTCAATGTCTTTTAAATAAATAATTAAAATGATTAAATTTATCAAACATCTAATTTAATTAAATTATATAAATATTCAGATGGGACCAATATCGTAGAAAGGAAATTATTACATAATGAAGCACGAGTCAAATTCTTAATGAAAATGCATTCAATGTCTTTCAAATAAGTAATTAGAATGATTAAACTTATCACTCATCTAATTTAATTTAATTATATAAATATTGAAATGGGACCACTATCGTAAAAAGGAAATTATTACATAATGAAGAACGAGTCAAATTCTTGCTGAAAAGGCATTTAATGTCTTTCAAATAAATAATTAAGATGATTGAAATAATCTTAGATCTCAGTTATTTAAAATATATAAATATTTAAATAGAACCAGTATCGTAAAAATAAATTTATTACATAATGAATCAAGAGTCAAATTCTTAATGAAAACGCATTCAATGTCTTTGAAATATATAATTAAAATGATTAAATTCATCAAACATCTAATTTAATTAAATTATATAAATATTCATATGGGACAAATATCGTAAACATGAAATTATTACATAATGAAGCAAGAATCAAATTCTTAATAAAAATGCATTCCATGTGTTTCCAATAAGTAATTAAAATGATTGAAATAATCTTAGATCTCAGTTATTTAAATTGTATAAATATATAAATGGAAACAATATCGTAAAAATGAATTTATTACATAATGAAGCAAGAGACAAATTCTTAATGAAAATGCATTCAATGTCTTTCAAATAAGTAATTAAGTTGATTGAAATAATCTTAGATCTCAGATATTTAAAATATATAAATATTCAAATAGAACCAATATCGTAAAAATAAATTTATTACATAATAAAGCAAGAGTCTAATTCTAAATGAAAATGCATTCAATGTCTTTCAAATAAGTAATTAAGATGATTGGAATAATCATAGATCTCAGTTAATTAAATTATATAAATATTCAGATGGGACCAATATCGTAAAAATGAAATTATTACATAATGAAGCAAGAGACAAATTCTTAATGAAAATGCATTCAATGTCTTTCAAATAAGTAATTAAGTTGATTGAAATAATCTTAGATCTCAGATATTTAAAATATATAAATATTTAAATAGAACTAATATCGTAAAAATAAATTTATTACATAATAAAGCACGAGTCAAATTCTAAATGAAAATGCATTCAATGTCTTTCAAATAAGTCATTAAGATGATTGAAATAATCTTAGATCTCGGTTATTTAAATTATATAAATATTTAAATAGAACCAATATCGTAAAAATAAATTTATTACATAATAAAGCACGAGTCAAATTCTAAATGAAAATGCATTCAATGTCTTTCAAATAAGTAATTAAGATGATTGAAATAATCTTAGATCTCGGTTATTTGAATTATATAAATATTTAAATAGAACCAATATCGTAAAAATAAATTTATTACATAATGAAGCAATAGTCTAATTATTAATGAAAATGCATTCAATGTATTTCAAATAAGTAATTAGAATGATTAAACTTATCACACATCTAATTTAATTAAATTATATAAATATTCAGATGGGACCAATATTGTAAAAATGAAATTATTAAATAATGAAGGAAGAGTCAAATTCTTAATGAAAATGCATTCCATGTGTTTCCAATAAGTAATTAAAATGATTGAAATAATCTTAGATCTCAGTTATTTAAATTGTATAAATATATAAATGGAACCAATATCGTAAAAATGAATTTATTACATAATGAAGCAAGAGTCAAATTCTTAATGAAAATGCATTCAATGTCTTTCAAATAAGTAATTAAAATGATTGAAATAATCTTAAATCTCAGTTATTTAAATTGTATAAATATATAAATGGAACCAATATCGTAAAAATGCAATTATTACATAATGAAGCAATAGTCTAATTCTTAATGAAAATGCATTCAATGTATTTCAAATAAGTAATTAGAATTATTAAACTTATCACACATCTAATTTAATTAAATTATATAAATATTTAAATGGGACCACTATCGTAAAAATGAAATTATTAAATAATAAAAGAAGAGTCAAATTCTTGATGAAAATGCATTCAATATCTTTCAAATAAGTAATTAAAATGATTGAAATAAACTTAGATCTCAGTTATTTAAATTGTATAAATATATAAATGGAACCAATATCGTAAAGTGAATTTATTACATAATAAATCAATAGTCAAATTCTTAATAAAAATGCATTCAATGTCTTTCAAATAAGTAATTAAGATGATTGAAATAATCTTAGATCTCAGTTATTTAAATTATATAAATATTTAAATAGAACCAATATCGTAAGAATAAATTTATTACATAATAAAGCAAGAGTTAAATTCTTAATGAAAATGCATTCAATGTCTTTCAAATATATAATTAAAATGATTAAATTTATCAAACATCTAATTTAATTAAATTATATAAATATTTGAATGGGACCAATATCGTAAAAATGAAATTATTACATAATAAAGGAAAAGTCAAATTCTTAATGAAAATGCATTCAATGTCTTTCAAATAAGTAATTAAAATAATTGAAATGATCTTATATCTCAGTTATTTAAATTGTATAATTATATAAATGGAACCAATATCGTAAAAATAAATTTATTACATAGTAAAGCACGAGTCAAATTCAAAATGAAAATGCATTCAATGTTTTTCAAATAAGTAATTAAAATGATCTGAACATTTGCTCTTAAAAATGCGATTATATATATATATTTGAATAATTTTTATTCATAATTTTTAGTTTTATATATAGTTATACAAATATAATATAATAATTATATATATTGTTATCATTAAGTATACATTAATCTATTTTACTTTGTGTTACATCGAAAAAAAATTTATTATAATTTCTTTGAATATTATTGTTGAATTTAATGTGAAAAAATTATCGTTATAAAAAAAAATGTACAAAATTTTTTTTTATATATTTATAGCAGATAAAATTAATTTCATAAAAATGTGATAATATGATGTAAATAATATGTTATAATATTTTAAACTCGAATATTTTATGACAGAAATCAGCTGATAACTGTCAAAAAGAATTATGACATTATTTAAAACATATATTATTATTTTAATTTTTATAACATATTATTAGTTTAAAATTTAAATAAATCGTTAATTTGCTAATTAAAATTTAAAATAATAATAGGTTATAAAAATTAAAATAGTATATGTAGTAAATAATATGTTATAATGCCTTAGCTGCGATTAATATTTTTTGACAGAAATCAGCTGATAGTTTTCAAAAATAACAATCGTATTTTAAGTATTATATTATATTATTTAATACATATTATTATTTTAATTTTTATAACATATTATTATTTTAAAATTTAATTAACAAATTTTCGCTTAATTAATATTTTTTGACAGAAATCAGCTGATTAAAGTGTTAATTTGCTTATTAATTTTTTAAATAATATGTCATAATATTTTTGACAGTTATCAGCTGATTTCTATCAAAAAATATTAATCAAGAAGAAGGTATTATAACATATTATTTACAACATAATACTATTTTAATTATATTACTATTTTTACCATATTATTATTTTAAAATTTAATTATCAAATTAATGCTTTAATCAGCTGATTTCTGTGAAAAAATATTAATCAAGTTTATACAAACTTTATTTTATTTTTTTTTAAATATTCTTTTTAACAAAAAATCGAAGAATGGCGCGCGCGTAGCGTGCGATTGTGTTGTTCTAGTAACTAGTATATAAAATCGAAGAATGCGCGTAGCGCGCACTTGTTTTTTTCCAGTGTTTAAAAAAAGACGTGTCATAACTTGAAGTTATGATAATTAAATCGCGACATTAAACAATCAAAAAAATTAATCATTGCACCTAATAATTAAAACTTGTTAAAAAAGATGAAGAAAGAAAGAGCGCATTTAAATATATGAGAAAACATGAATAAAATAATTCTCACTTCGATAATAGAAAATATTTAAAAAAGACTATATAAATTATCTTTTTTTTTTTTAATTGAAATATTCATCCTAATTAATTGTGTGTTTATTCATTTTGAGGTAACGGATAGTAACTATCTACAATCTACAGTCTACAATCTACATTCTAAATCTACATCTCTACAATCAAATATTTATGAAACCGTTACCTCGTAATAAAATAATAGTTTATCACTTACCAATCGATGTTCAACAGCAGAGGAGATAACTGCATCGAAGCTACGTTGATCTGTAACATACAAATAGAATATAAATTATAACAGCGTTTTAAATAATTATTATCTAATTAGTATTTTAATATCTAATTAGTATTTTACACATTAAATTTTATATTCGACGCGTACAATAATCAGTAGATAGGTATATATAATTGAATAATTTTATAAATTTTGTAAAGATTATTTTTTTAAATATAAAAAACTTATAATATTTAAGAAAATAACAGGTAGACAATTATTTCGACCAAAAACTGGCATCAGTATCTTTATTAATTAAATTAAATTAAAATGACATTCTGTCAATTACTGTCTCTCAACAGTAATTGACAGAATGTCATAATGACATCTATTGTACTCGTTCTCTTGATTTTTATTCGATTTATATTAACAACACTTGAAAAGGACTAAAATTTATAATCGAAACGTAGTGTTTTAATTTAATTAATAAAAATACTGATGCCAGTTTTTGGTCGAAATAATTGTCTACCTGTTATTTTCTTAAATTCTCACTGGCGAATAACAATTACTTAGAATTTATTATAATATTTATACATATAGAGTTATTTCTCTCTAATTTTCCTTTATTTAAATTATTCAATATATAAATAGAATTATATAATATCTATGCGTAAAAAAATACGTGATTTATAACAAGTCAAATATTATACATATACATCATATTATATAAATATTATATAAATAATAAACACTCACCACAAAGTTGCTCCGCCGATGCCTGATGCCTCCTAGTCCTGCTCCTCCTCTCAGGTCAGATTGATCAGGATTGTCCAATAATTCAAGTCAAAGTCTGCTGATTGATGATAACGCGCGATACTTTGAACGACACTCCCGCACTTAAACGCGCGATACTTTGAACGACACTCCCGCACTTGAACGCGCGACACTACCGTCCGATTGTGTCTTATTGTTAGACCGTCGTGTTGCCGATCATATCGCTCAATTTTATGGCGATGTCAAGCACACCATATGTGCTTCATTAGTAATAACTGTAATTTCTTAATAATTACTATTCTATAATATCGATAACACCCCCCTTTAATGAAAATTATAATAAATTAATATTATATATAAAAGGAATTTTGTACGTTCTTTGTTATGAATCCGCGAAAATTCGATAATCAATTTTAATATATTCGCGGTTTGCAGTTTATTTCCGAATTACACGATAGCGCAATCGATGAATCACAAAAGTAAAAAAAAATAAAATAAAATAACATAATTCGTACTAAAAATTTTAAGATATTATCATGAATTTTTCTGCAAATTTTATATCACTATTACTTTTTCTTTTAGTCCAAAATTATTATATATTCTCAAAATATCCCCAAAATATCTGATATGTTATATATTTTAAAATATAACTTTATTTTAACTAATGTAAACTCAAATGATCAATCAACATAAATGAATGGATTACAAAATATATAATATAAAATCTGTACATTATAATAATAAGTAATTATAATTATTTAATCATTAAAAATTTATAATCACACATACAATTAATATAATTGTTAGTATGTTCTTTTAAAATAAATTAGATTGAACATATTATGTATTACTATATAAAATGTTTCTTTTCCTTTTCTTAAACTGTAATTCTTAAACTGTATTCATAATCTTTATTATACTTTTAATCTTTAATAACCCATTCATTTTAAGGTAACGGAACTATCTACAAAATCTACAGTCTATACACAAGCTACAATCTAGATCTACACATTTCCACACAATCTAATCTCTACAAAACCGTTACCTTTTGTAATAAAATAATTTTTCACTCACCGGTCGATGCACAATAGCGGAGTTAACTGCATTGAAGCTACGTTGATCTGTAACATATAAATAAAATTCAAATTATAGAACTGCTCAAAATAATTAATACTTAAAAAAATTATTATTTTGTATGCATTAAATTTTATATTCGATGCATACAAATAATAAACAGCAATATAATTAAAAAATTTTATAAATTTTTATTTAATAATAATTGAATTAATAATAAATACTTACACAATAGTTGCTCCGCTGATGCCCGACGTCTCTCCCAGACCTCCTCCTCCTCTCAGATTGTCAAGATCATCAGTCGTCAGTTACGTTGATCTGTAACATACAATTAAAATTAAAATTGTAGTAGCGCCAAAAATAATTAATATTTTAAAAAATTATTATTGTACGCATTGGATTTTATTTTCCATGCCTACAATAAAGAGCAAGTAGAAATATAGTTGAATAATTTTATAAATTTTTATTTAATTTATAATTTTTATTTAATTTACAATTATTAAATTTTTATTTAATTTATAATTATTTTTTATTTGATTTATAATAATTTTATTATTTTATTTTATTTTATTTTATAAATTTTTATTTAGTAATTGAACTAAATAAAGTCAATAAATACTCACTCCATGATTGTTCGACTGGTGCCCAATGTCTCCCAGACCTCCTCCTCTCAGATTATCAAGACAGTCAGTTATGTTGATCTGTAACATATAAATAAAATTCAAATTGTAGCAGCACACAAAATATATAAATATTCAGATGGGACCAATATCGTAAATATGATTTTATTACATAATGAAGCAAGAGTCAAATTCTGAATGAAAATGCATTCAATGTTATTCAAATAAGTAATTAAAATGATTAACCTTATCACACATCTGATTTAATTAAATTATATAAATATTCAGATGGGACCAATATCGTAAAAATGAAATTATTACATAACGAAGCAAGAGTCAAATTCTTAATGAAAATGCATTCAATGTCTTTCAAATAAGTAATTAAGATGATTGAAATAATCTTAGATCTCAGTTATTTAAATTATATAAATATTTAAATAGAACCAATATCGTAAAAATAAATTTATTACATAATGAAGCAAGAGTCAAATTCTTAATGAAAATGCATTCAATGTCTTTCAAATATATAATTAAAATGATTAAATTTATCAAACATCTAATTTAATTAAATTATATAAATATTCAGATGGGACCAATATCGTAAAAATGAAATTATTACATAAAGAAGCAAGAGTCAAATTCTTAATGAAAATGCATTCAATGTCTTTCAAATAAGTAATTAAGATGATTGAAATAATCTTAGATCTCAGTTATTTAAATTATATAAATATTTAAATAGAACCAATATCGTAAAAATAAATTTATTACATAATGAAGCACGAGTCAAATTCGTAATGAAAATGCATTCAATGTCTTTCAAATATATAATTAAAATGATTAAATTTATCAAACATCTAATTAAATTAAATTATATAAATATTCAGATGGGACCAATATCGTAAAAATGAAATTATTACATAATGAAGCAAGAGTCAAATTCTTAATGAAAATGCATTCAAAGTCTTTCAAATAAGTAATTAAGATGATTGAAATAATCTTAGATCTCAGTTAATTAAATTATATAAATATTCAGATGGGACCAATATAGTAATATGGGACCAATACATCATAATGTGTAGACAATGTACTGAAATTATTATATAATTAAAGAAGAGTCAAATTCTTAAAGAAAATGCATTCAATGTCTTTCAAATAAGTAATTAGAATGATTAATCTTATCACACCTCTAATTTAATTTAATTATATAAATATTCAGATGGAACCAATATAGCAAATATGAAATTATTACATAATAAAGCAAGAGTCAAATTCTTAATGAAAATGCATTCAATGTCTTTCAAATAAGTAATTAAAATGATTAAACTTTTCACACATCTCATTTAATTAAATTCCATAGAAAATTTTCATTAGAGACTTTTTAGAAGTCATTAAAATATTCATGAGATTGTTAATACGAATGCTTATTGAAAATATATATAATGTATAATTTAAATTTCTTTCTGAGCTAATTTAAAAAATAGATTTTTTTAACCAATGTTATATTATTGCGTTTTTTGAAAAAAAAAAAAAAAAAAAAGAATAACTTTAAGATATTTATGAAATTTTTAATGCGAGTGCTTATCGAAAATATTATAAATTTAAATATATGTATATATGTATAATGTAAATTTATTTCTGAGCTAATCTCAAAAATCAATTTATATCCTAAACAATATTATGTTATTATTATATTAGCGGTTTTTATGTGCTGGCTAATATATATTTCAAATAAATGGCGATGATATCAATTCGATGATAGGTATAATTAGTTAAATAAAATAAATTTACTCACCGGTCGTTGAAACGCGGTTATATTTTCGTTGATTGTTGCATCGCTTCGGAAAGTCGTTCCTATAAATAATATTATATTATTATTATATGAGCGATTTTCATATGCTAGCTATATATTTCAGGTAAATGACAATGATATAATCAGGTAAATAAAGTCAATTTGCTCACCAGTCGTTGAAACGCTGCCATATTCTCGTTGATTGTTGCGTCTTTTCGGAAATCGTTCGCCGAGATGCATTTCCATCGACCAGGCATTACAGATTTCGATTTCCCCCATTAAATAATACGATAGAACGATCACCCGTTACTTTGTACGGCATTCTCGACACCGATTGCACGCACTACGCACCGGATTGCATAAATAACAACGGATAAATAACGACGATATATAACCATCCGCCACTTTCGATATTCGCGATATGTAGTGAAGTAGTACGCTGTGACGTAGTACATCGTGACGTAATGCAACACTTTATGCGGCGCGAACTTCGCGCGGTTCGCGCGCGACACAATCATCTGAAAACGATAAATTATGTATTGATTAAATATCTCACATACAAAATATAGTTTTCCCAAAGCACAAAAGCTTGAACGCGATGCGATTCGTACAAATAAATGACGCCAAATGATACATACCTCTTAAAAAATAGAATGTTCAATGAGATCGATCGATTCGGAGAAAAAGCGGCTAAGCGGCGTAGCCCGGCGGATGCAGACTGTCGTAGGTTGATTAACCGTGATCGCACGAGTTAATTAATACTTCCTGCTAATTGCCCGTGGCACGATTCAATACTCCCAACATTCGTTTGTACGCGGAATTCATTCTTAACGAGAAAAACGCGTGAAAAATGCGGAGCCGATTGAGCACGATACCATGACAAGCGCGAGGACGCGAGGAACGAAGGACGTGACGTAGTAACTACGTAAGTCGACACTCAGCGCGCCGCGCGCCAAATTCAAAAACCATTATAGGCTGTAACTTTTGTACTTGAACCATCGTCTAAATTATTACTGTGTATTTAAATTTATATTATATACGATTCAATATTTCGATTTCGTAATCACTGTGATTGTAATTTCAAGTATGTCATTTATACGTGTGTGTACGGAACCTGACATATATACATATTAATTTCAAATTTCGAAGACTGATTAAAGATTAAACGCGATTGCATGTATTAAGTAATATTTCGATGATCGTCCATCAATATTTCTTGCAATTATGAATATCGCTTATTCAAGTTTAACATCGCGTAATAAAATAACATAATGTGTTATGCTCGTTAGCAATTAAACAGATTGTACTTATACTTAATATCTAATTTGTAGGCTGGTATTCAGATGGTACCATCATAATGTGTAGACAATGTGATGTTAAAATATATGAGAGAATAATTTTTGGCGCGTCTTAAATTATTGAAAATTAAAACATTTAAGCCACAAATCTCATACGGCGCACAATTATATTACGTATATGGTATCAAAAAGTTTGTAGGCTGCTATTCTGATGGTACCATCATAATGTGTAGACAACGTGCTGTTAAAATATATGAAAAAATAATTTTTGGCGCGTCATAAAATATTGAAAATTAAAACTTTTAAGCCGCGAATCTCATACGGCGCACAATTATATTACGTATATCGTATCAAAAAGTTTGTAGGCTGGTATTCTGATGGTACCATCATAATCTCATACGGCGCACAATTATATTACGTATATCGTATCAAAAAGTTTGTAGGCTGGTATTCTGATGGTACCATCAGAATACCAGCCTACAAACTTTTTGATACGATATACGTAATATAATTGTGCGCCGTATGAGATTCGCGGCTTAAAAGTTTTAATTTTCAATATTTTAAGACGCGCCAAAAATTGTTCTTTCATATATTTTAACAGCACATTGTCTACACATTATGATGGTACCATCAGAATGCCAGCCTACAAACTTTTTGATACGATATACGTAATATAATTGTGCGCCGTATGAGATTCGCGGGTTAAAAGTTTTAATTTTCAATATTTTAAGACGCGCCAAAAATTATTCTTTTATATATTTTAACAGCACATTGTCTACACATTATGATGGTACCATCAGAATCCCAGCCTACAAACTTTTTGATACGATATACGTAATATAATTGTGCGCCGTATGAGATTCGTGGCTTACAAGTTTTAATTTTCAATATTTTAAGACGCGCCAAAAATTATTCCATATATATTTCATATATTTCATATATATAAAAATTAATCTAGTATATATTACAACAGTACATTATCTGCACATTTTGATGATAGCATCAGCATACCAGCGTACAAACTTTTTGATATAATATACGTAAATTGAATCCGCGCCGTTTGGGGTTTGCGGTTCAAAAATTCAAATTTTCAATATTTTAAAACGCGCCAAAAATTATTCTTTCATATATTTTAACAGTACATTGTCTACACATTCTGATGGTACCATCAGCATACCAGCCTACAAACTTTTTGGTATAAGACACGTAATATAATTGTGCGCCGTATGGGGTCCGCGGTTTAAACATTTTAATTTTCAATATTTTAAAACGAGCCAAAAATTAATCTTTTATATATTTCAACAGTACATTATCGGCACATTATGATGGTACCATCAGCATACCAGCGTACAAACTTTTTGATATAATATACGTAATATAATTGTGCGCCGTATGGGAATCGCGGCTTAAAAGTTTCAATTTTCAATATTTTAAAACGAGCCAAAAATTAATCTATTATATATTTCAACAGTACATTATATGCACATTATAATGGTACCATCAGCATACCAGGCTACAAACTTTTTGGTATAATACACGTAATATAATTGTGCGCCGTATGGGGTCCGCGGTTTAAACATTTTAATTTTCAATATTTTAAAACGAGCCAAAAATTAATCTTTTATATATTTCAACAGTACATTATCGGCACATTATGATGGTACCATCAGCATACCAGCGTACAAACTTTTTGATATAATATACGTAATATAATTGTGCGCCGTATGGGAATCGCGGCTTAAAAGTTTCAATTTTCAATATTTTAAAACGAGCCAAAAATTAATCTATTATATATTTCAACAGTACATTATATGCACATTATAATGGTACCATCAGCATACCAGGCTACAAACTTTTTGGTATAATACACGTAATATAATTGTGCGCCGTATGGGGTCCGCGGTTTAAACATTTTAATTTTCAATATTTTAAAACGAGCCAAAAATTAATCTTTTATATATTTCAACAGTACATTATCTGCACATTATGATGGTACCATCAGCATACCAGCGTACAAACTTTTTGATATAATATATGTAATATAATTGTGCGCTGTATGGGAATCGCGGCTTAAAAGTTTCAATTTTCAATATTTTAAAACGCGCCAAAAATTATTCTTTCATATATTTCAACATTACATTGTCTGCACATTATGATGTTAAATTTTCTACGACTTACACTGGCCTTAATTTTTGAATTGAAAACTTAAACGTTTTTTGCGAAAATTAAGGCCTGGGTAAGTCGTCCAACATTTTCTGAGGTCTTATTTTGTAGATCTTGAAGAGACCTTTAAAACGCGCCCAAAGAAAATGTTCTACTACTTACACTGGCCTTAATTTTCGCAAAAAACGTTTAAACTTTGAATTCAAAAATTAAAGTCTGTGTAAGTCGTAGAACATTTGCTGAGGACTCATTTTGTTCGTCTTAAAGAGATTTTTAAAAGATCCTTAAAAGTTCGTCTTGAAGAGATCTTTAAAAGAACGTTTAAACTTGGAAAGATTAAGGCCTCTATAAAGCCTAAAACATTTTCTGTCGGCTCGTTTTGTAGGCTTGAAGAAATCTTTTAAAGATCTCTTCTATAAAGCCTAGAACAGAAAATGTTTTAGGCTTTATAGAGGCCTTAATCTTTTCAAGTTTAATCGTTTATCGGGAAAATTCAGCAAACTATAAAATTAAAATAGCAATATGTTGTAAATAATATGTTGTAATACCTTATCCTCGATTAATATTTTTGTCACAGAAATCAGCTGATTAAAACGTTAATTTGCTAATTAAGTTTTAAAATAAGAATATATGTTATAACTTTTAAAATAATAATATGTTTATATAATGTATATTATAATTCCTTAAACTCGATTAAAATTTATGACAGCTATCAGCTGATTTCTGTCAAAAAATATTAATCGCAGATAAAGCATTATAACATATTATTTATAAAATTATTATTTTAATTTTTATAAAATATTTTTATTTTAAAATTTAATTAACAAAGTAATGCTTTAATCATCTGATTTCTGTCAAAAAATATTAATCAAGTTTAAACAAATTTTATATAAAAACATCATTCTTTTTTATATAAAATCGATGAATGGCGTAGCGCGCGCTTGTGTTGTTCTAATTCTTTTCTAAAAAAGACATTAAGTCGATTCTCGTAAGTATTGTTGCCTTTTTTCCTCGAAAATATTAACCAAGTTTAAAGTATTATAACATATTATTATTTTATTTAATTTTATTTTGGACTAATTGTGAAACTGCTAGCTGCTAACCCTCGCGATGACAGCCTTTCGATGCTACGAATATAACACACAACGCAAATCGACAGAGAGCCAATCAGCATTGCGGAAAAGAGGCAACAATACACTTCGATACTTTCGAGATGACTTCGATACATTCGAGAATCGACTTAACATGCCTTTTTTAGATAGGGATACATTATATTCTCCATTAAATTATGTAGTCTATTATCATATAATTCTCTTATTGTTAGTTATTTTTCATTGTAATTTTTCTATATATAATTTTTATATAATCTTTATATTTATTTTCTATAATTTTATAAATGATATACTCTAATTTTTCGCGAATATATGTCCTGAAAGTCACTTATCACACAATCGAATAATCTTTCGTTCATACTGTCAGTTTCTGCTGTCAGCATCAGCTGATACAGCGTCTGACTATCTACGGTAGATACTTTCTATCTCCGATATTCTCTCGCGGTAGGTATTGTATTTTCGCAAATACCGTGTGTCGCAAGCGCGCACATTCAAAGATCGATATTATCCAGGTTTGCCTCGATACACGCGAGCTCTCGCTGGAATGTTATATTTAGATGGACCCTTCTTTCCCTCACCCCTTCGCCGTCATCAAGTGGCAGCGTACAACAGCGAAGCTCGCTCAATTGCCCCTGGAAACCGATATTAACGTGGTTAGTGATGCTACTCCTCGACGTGAAGCATCTTCGGGGCAGAGAGTAGCTTTATATACATTGCAAAATTGAATTGCAGTCGAGATGATGCATTTCTCGCGACTTTGTGCATCCAATTGCACACTCCGTCATACGGTGGAATCGATCGGAAAAAATAAAATCGCATTGTCCTCCATCTCTCTATGGCATAGCTTTATGTCAAGCAATCATAATTTCGCACGCGCGATACTATTTATTTAAAAAATTATCGAGATGCGCTTTTAAATCTATTACGATCAGCCAATTATGTATAGATAATCGAGTGCGAGAACCAGCAAGCACAGTTATCTCTATCGGAACAAATTGCGAATAATTCTGCATTCATAAAGGTTGATAGGCATTTAAGGGAATACGCTTTTGAGTTGACGTATGAAAGTGAGGGAATATATAGTACACCAGTAATTTTTTATATGACTATGGCCAAAATACGATGGAAAATATGACGAGAGATATAAAAATAAGAGAGAGAAATAATAAGATCTGAGATTTGTGGCTTATGCGAACGTAAAATATCGAGACAACCGGATTTGGAAAATCCTTTATCCTGGCACAAAACATATAACGGTGATAATACGATTTTTCTGAAACTGATATACAAAAGAAGAAGAATATGAAAATAGGATATATAGGATTATTATATATAATATTTTTTATATTATGTATATAAAATAGTTTCTTGTGAATATTCAATAAGCTATTATCATACAAGTATTTCAAATGAAGAAAAGTACGATAAAATTATTTACAAAATAAAGAATATATAATGTTCTTTTATAAACATAATAATTTTAATTTAAAACATAATTTTAATTTATTTTTTATCGTCATATCACAAATAGCTTTTAGGTCTTGTAGCGAAAAGGTTTCAAGAAAAGAAAAAGTAAGATAAACAAACTTGCGTATTTATTTTTGATTGTCAAGCTGAAATTTGTAAGACAGGGATATAAGAATTAAAAAAAAATATATATACATAACTACAAAGAATCTAAAAAAGAAGCAAATCTCTCTGCAATATTAGAACAAAATTTTATCAGAAAAATCATCGAAATATCTCTCTCAATAATTCTCGTAAAAAAAAACGCTCTACTTAAAAGCGACCTTAATTGTAATCCGATAAGCGACCTTAATCCGATCTTTTTTTCTTTAACATTATAAATAATAATAAAATCGATAAAATGGCACGTACGAAATTGGATACGTTGAAGGATAAAGATACGCGCGTAGATTTTGTATCAGCCGAGTGCACGTTGTTAACCTACGAGACATTGTTGTGTAGAGGTCCTAAAAAAAGTAGTCGTAAAGGATAATCAATCTCTCACTCGTATATAACTAGTCCTTCGCGAATTGAACATTTTCGCGTTGAATTGTTTTTCTGGGATATTGTCCACTTTTGTAGTACAACAAATAGCAACATATTTCACACGTGTTTTTCACGCGAATGCAAAAATACGATACACACATACATATGTATATATTTTTATTAATTATATAGGTATATATAAAGAGTTTTAAAAATATAAATAAAATAATAAAACAAAAAGTTACAGATGTATAATAAATTTGAAAAATTAAATAATTTCTAAATCATCAATACGACACAGAAAACAAATATCTTTACATTTGATAAAAATTATAGACAATAAATTAATATAATAACAGAGGGAACAAATATCTTCAAATCTGAAGAAATATGGATAAAATTTAATAAAAGTTTCAACTATTCTTATAATAGTCGGTATTGTATTGTATAATTTTTCAGAGAATGTGCAGAGCATAACTTAATACAAGAAAAGCGCGAAAATCTTATCGTCACTTATCGAGAGGGTAAAACTTGCCTCTCAACTCGCTTCCTTCTTCCCTTAGAATCCCCCTCTTTTTCCATCCCTCTATCGCGCCGTTTCACGACTTCTCTCGTGTACGGAAGAGACCTATAATAGAAATATCGAACGACCTGTCGCGAGAGACTGGCAGAATGAGTGATTGGCACAGTGGACTCTCATCGAACAGAGAAAGAATCAACCCAAAGTGCTGGCCATATGTCAGAGCACTCGAGGACCTCAAGAGAGGTTTTACGCTCCTGGCTTCCATTTAATTATTGAATCGCCCTTTTCGCTCTATTCGCGTTGCGAAATTCTCTTTTATTTCCTCTTTTTTTGTTATTTGGAAAAGTCATGGTTCAAATATTGCTGTAAAACAAAGAACGATAAATTACATGATGTTTGTAGGTGAAAATGGAGTTTTCATTTATATTGTTATATTCAATGTTGAGAAAATTTATCGATAACTAATCTATAATTTTCTTTATTGTCAGAGAATCTTGTGCCTTCTTCTCTCTCGTCTGATAAATATTATACTATCGAGAGCGAACGCGTTCTTTTTATTTTCACGTTTATTTTTGATCACACTCGAGAAGAATATGATAAAAATATCGAAGGAACTCAACGAAAAATAATGGCAGAATGAACGATCGATGATGCTACATCAGCAAACAAGACGGAAATACAAATCTCCAAAAAACCTTCTCTTTGTCTCGGCGATACTCGATACAGAGCCCATTCCCGGACATGCATTTTTCAACAGAGACAAACATTTTTTTCGCGCGCTTGTGAAAAACAAAGAAATGTGAAAAAACAAATAGCGGGATCAAGAACGATGAAAAGAATTCGCGTTATCGCAAATATTATATTTTATTTTGTTATTAATTTTCTATAGGCATATTTTAACGCAGTTATCGTATATCGTATTCAATGATACATTTCACGTGAATTTTCCCTCCTTCCATGTGATTACACCATTTACGGACACATTTTTCCGGTTTATTCGAGCGTGACGGAGAAATAACACTGGCTATTGCGATACTCGATAGCCGTAGTAACGTTAAACAACCGGATATCAAATAAAAAACGCTTCGATATACAGTTTACTTTCCACGTGAATATAACTTTCTGTGAATGCTGAAAACTATCAATATGTCCCAATATGCATGTAATTTTGCAGGAACCGCGTCGTGACAAGAGAAATAAACTCGAATAAATTTTTGTTTTTTAATACAAAAAAATATGCCTATAAATCTCTCTCAACCAATCGACTCCGAAAGGACCAGCTTGCGTTTCTACGCTTCGCACCGGTTATCAAAATCGCAAAAAAAGAAAAAAGCAAACGCGTTTCCGATGTCGCATCGAGAGTTGGTTTTCGACGATTTGTAAACGATACTACATACTCATGTTGCAATTAATAAATGCACAGTTTACGTACTTTTAACTTTCGACTAATTGGCAATATCGCGGTTTGGAGCCTTACGTGGAATTAATTTATTCGGCAGCAACGTTAACGATATATTGAAGCGAAACAGTGTTGTATCGATTCATCGACAGCGATAATAATTTTCAACGCCGAGATTTGCGGGGGATATGCAAAATTGCCAATGAAAAGCAAATGAAACGTTGCAGGGAGAAGATGTAATAATGGTACTAATAAATGATTGAAATTTGACATTTGTACAATAGAGAGAGTCTCTCTCCCACAATCGTGTTGGCATTTGACACGCCATTTCAAATTTTTCTTTAAAGAAGAATCTTATAATAAATTATAATAAATGTTGTAATAATAAAAGTTATAATAAATATTGTAATAATAAAAATTTTAATAAATTAAATAAAAATGTGTCATTAAAATGTATTAATCAAGCAAGTAAATTTATCTTCTTGAGCCAGAGTGGTCAAACAATATAGGAAATGTCTGACATACGACATTGCAATGAACAACTTTGTTCAAGTATAAATTACTTGAATGTCACGAAAATTATTTAAATAATTATTCATGGCCTAAAGCGCGTTTTTTTGGACTTGGGAAGTTCTTAGGAGGTCTATGTCGTTCTTGATATTTAAGTAACAAACCCGGTTCGTATCCACGAACGTAGGAGTCAAGTCGGCGGCCGTATAAGAAGAGCGATTTTATGTAGTTTCTTTAGAGAACATCACGGTGAAACGAGGGTCAAAGATCCTCTTACCGAGTAACAAGTGACCTCGACGAAGTGGCTGCAATCATGCCCGCGGCGCTTAGGTAAGTGTAAGTAAGGAAACAAGAGATTGACGCCCTTTGCGGCCCGCAATATAATGTACAAAAATTACTTGCAACATACGGTGAGGTGAGTTGAATTTTCATCCATCGTGATATGACGTTTCGATCAGCTTATACAAATATTCCCAAATAACTTATGTTTTGTCACAATAAATTATATATAATTATAATTAAATAACGTAATAGATTACAATAAAGGCAGCAAATTGCGGACATCTTGGTTAAAAAAAATCCTGCTGACTCGGACATTCTTTTTAGACCGAAAATTAATCCGCGAAAATTCAGATTATCATGGCGCATTAATGAAAAAAGTTGTCTCACGCGGATAAAAAAAATGCGGAATTAATCGCGACAGCATCGTTGCATGTATATATGCTCTCTGGCTGGCAAAACGCGGAGGAATGCGCGTCCGGAAAATTGTTTCGCCCTATTCATCGCCGGCGAACCGAAATTGCGTATTTTCGCCGCTAAACCCGGCGAGCCCTCGCATAGCGAAAGTGATATCGATCTCGATGCTCCGAAGCGAGCGATCGCCGAAAATCAGTACGCAGGGGTCGACACCAGTAGCAACAGGCAGCAACTTCTCCGGCGCAAAGTAGGTCTCGACACGCATACACAGACACAGGCACACGCACACGTTCTTTCTGTCCCTCTCTCTCTCTCTCTGTTCCGATTTCCTTCTTGCAGACAGGGAGGTAGGCAGGCAGGCAGACTGCCACGATATCGCCTCGCTCTCTCAGTGTATATGTGACGTATTGATTGGAGGCTGGGGCTACAGGTGGCTTTTCGGCGCTTGCGCCGTACAGGGGATATGAATAAGCTCTCTCCCTCCCGTTCCCTTATTAAAATATCCCATGAACTTAGCGGAGCAATCGTTATCCGAGAGAGCAGTGCCATTCCCCTCTCTTTTTCTCCTTCCAATATTTTTTTTTTAATGAATCTGTCAGCATCTCGGCATCGAGAACGAGCACGTTTGGGTGGAATACGTGCGATTTCTCGAATACGCGAGGAATCAAGATCTTCGCACCCTTCGCGAATAGATAGAGCTCTCTTTCTTGTTCTTATTATGCTCTTCACTTGGTGTAGGAACGAAGGGATGAAGGATCGACTGCAAAAACCGAGTTGGCAGCCGCCTGGGGGTGTATCAATCGGATGTTCTGTTTTTTGTCAAAATTCTCATGTACAAAAATATCGTTCTGTCAGTATCAGTTTTGAGTGATGAAAAAAATACGAGGCATACAGAGGTATCCGAGAAATAAATCAAAGAGACGATGTATCCTCCGCAAATTGAAATTCGATCTTTCGTTCGCTGATATTTTAAATCAAGTAGTATCACCGTGATTTAGTCAGACGTACCTTTATCTCGAACAACTTTTAGCGACAAAATGCATTTATATAATTTTCAATATAATTTTCAATTTTATTAATCTTTATATAATTTTCTAATTAACGGATTTACATCAGATCGGACTTTTTTACGGTTCTTTCTACGTTTTCAGTCTTGATCTAGTGTTTCAAAAGTACGCGAGTCACAAAGTGTCGCGACTGAGGCTGGAAGAGGAGGCCGTATTTCAATCGGTCGCGCTTTTCCTCTCACCTCGCTTTTCAGTTGGCTCTCCGACACACATTTCTCTTTTTTCGTTCTTTCGTTCTTTCGGGAGCAGGTGGAAAAACGTCGCCGGCAACGTAATGGACGAGCGCGGTCCCGCGCGGACATGAAAGATTCACGAGCGGACGAACCTCGCCGACGCAACTTTTTGATTAGGCGATTTTCCCAAGGTTCTCTTAGCCCCGGTGTAGCTAAAGCGCACACGGCGTATAATTGATGCGTTTCCGCTTAATGAGCGCAGGTAAACGCCGGAAAAGCGCGTCGCGCATCTCCCATGGCGAGACAAACGTAATCTCATTAGATTTGTGAGAACGGTGTTTTTTCTTTTTTTTTTTTTTTTTTTTTTTGCGAAAAGAGAACATGTATGTACCATTATGCAGTACAGCTCGAAATCTGGCGAATTTTAAAGTTTTTCCTCAGTTTTTTTTTTCTTAATTCAATCATCATCACACAGTGCGTCGAATTTCCCGATAAACTTAAAAGCTACACAGAGAGAATTTTCTCTTAGAATTTACCCTGAAAATCATGGTAATCTATAAAATATGTTTAATTAATTTTACCATACTTTTAGTAAAATTAATCAAACATTTTATATTTTATTGTGATAGATATTATTATTTTTTATTGTGATAAATATTAATCAGAGAAATTCTCATAAAATTCTTTCCATATCATATTGTTCCACGATTATCATGATTTTCAGGGTAAATTCTAAGAAAAAATTCTCTCCATGTAATAATCTGATTAAATCTTTTCAGTCCATTTTTTAAATTCAATTTTAATTATCCTTATAATTAATCTAAAACATTAAAAAAATAAATTATAAAAAATAAAAAATTCTTTCAATCGTTATATATTTTTGATACTTAATTGAAATCTTAATTTATAATTCGAAGATATAATTAATGAACGAGGAGGAAGAGGTTTTACATCTTGATTCAAGTCAAAAAAAGAAGTATAGTTATTTATTCAAGACTCAGATCAAGTTTATAGTGTGCGCGAGTCTTCTTTTACCTTGATTGACAAAGATCTGACCGTGTAAATTCGCCTGTTCTTTCTCCTTTTTACGTCTCTGGATCCACTACCAGTATATATATCCTCCGGTTTATAGATTTAGGTACCCTGTCATCCATTACACAGAGTAGCTTGTCTACTTCTAACGTTTTAGTGTCTTTTAGTACGGTGCTAAAGTTTGATTCATCGCGCGTATCTCGCGCAATCTATGCAAAACGAAATCGGGCGAGAGAAATGTCATTCGCACCACCCGTATGTTTGGCAAATGGGCAAATGTTTGCGTCGCATCTTAAACACGAAATAAAGATTTAACGGCGTAGTTTACGCGCGACGCTGAAATTAATCAGTCTATCCCGGCGACTTAATTTCATCGCATTAGCCGCGAAAATATTTAACTGTGCGTAGCTAAGTTATAAAAATGGCAAGAATATTTTATCTTAATGCGTGTAAGAAGCATTTCGCATTGAATTTCCAGTATATATTCTACAAAATAATTTATTAGGATTAGATATACATATTTATAGCTATGCAAGATAATTCACATGTATACATCGCATTTTAAATAGAAAGGATATAACGATACGGTATCCCTTAAGAAATTGTACTTAATAGTGCAGAAATATAGCCTCTTGGAGAGGATTACCTGTAAGTATTTACACGAATAGAATTAATTGTTTAGGACGCTACGTTTTCAGTGTCTCGTAAATGGAAGCTTAGGTATTTTCCCGGAAGTTAAATCGTCGATAAACAACGACGATTCTTTCAGCAGAATGTCATCAAACATTTATTGAGACAATGATCCTTTATCGATTTTTTTTTATTTATACTGTACCCTATAGAAACGGATATTTCGAGATGAGACGTGTATCTTCGAAAGACACGATAATTGTTCGAACTATCGTTTGCTGCGATAATTTAATTTCTTGTGATACTTTGGACAGTAGATATTTCGAATACGATCGAAGAGAGAGCGTTAGAATGTAGGGAAAAAAGAAGAAAATATGGCTGTGTATGAAAGGAAGACAGGTGGAAATCGCGAAGGGCGACGAAAAGATGAGGTTCTTCTCCTTCGAAGGGGGGCTTCTTCCCCTGAAATAAGGGCGCAGCAGCCGGGAAAATGTGAAGGGATCACTCTTGTATAGATGCGATACGAGACAGGAATAAATGTTTCGCGTGCGAATAAATGTTCCTTCCGAGGAACCCAAAGTAATCTTTAATCCACATTCTCGCAGAATTTATGGTAAAATTTCAGACGGAAAATTCACTTCAGATACTTTTTAACCGAATTTATTTAATGTGAAATTTAATTACGGAGTCGATATCTAAAATCGAATATAATCCAATTATTAATCCACAACATCGTATGTAAAATTACAGTGTCGGATAAAGTTCGCGCGATAGCAAAATGAGTTTATTACGACTTTACGTTGCCTTCTTGTTTTATTAGATGATTACTTTGCTGATACATGAAATACCGCATTTCAAAGACACGACAGTGCGATAATTACGTATTAATTATAACAAAAAGTGTTGAAAGCAGTAACGAGTAACTCTTTAATGTAATTAAAAACTTCGTCACATAATACAGTGATGTTACATTGTTGAACGAAGCTGCATCTCGCGAAGAAATTTCGCTATAAATGGATAACAAATTTTATTAATCGTATAAAGATCGAAAAATAAAACGCTCGCTACATTTTTCGGGTGCTTTATTAATGTTATATTAACGAGGCGATTGCCGGAGCCTCTCGGGACAGATTAAGATTTTAAGCGGCGGAAAATTAGCCGCAATTTTCAAAGAGGTATCTCGGGAAATCCTGCAGGATCTGTTTCTTCCGGCGGAAGAACAGTTACCTAATGAACTCGTCCCTTTATATTGTCTCGTCCTGGCGATTAAGAATTTTGTGTCCCGTAATAAAACTCCCTCTGACCCTTCGTATTTAGGCGATGTATCCTTTCTCCCCCTTATCCATCCCTTCATTATATCACGTCGGCCCAGAAACTCAACTTTACCGATTTCGCCGGTTAAGCAATGAAAACTTTGACATCACCCGCATAGTCAGCTCTCGAATAAGCTCCCGAAACTTTCGATCTTAATTTTAGGCAGTTTCTTTGATCAACAAAACTGGCTGCTATCTCTTTTTTTATTTCTTTTTAATAGAACATGAGAGGTTAAAAAAGCAAAACTTTGTCATCGAAGTTCGGATAGACTTCTATCTGTTTAGAATTTTAATTCCAGGTTCATTTATACCGAAGTATATAATCTCGATCAAGAAGTTGTATAAAAAAAAATTCTCCTTCCTCCCTCCTAATCAACTTCGAATTCATCAAAGAAAAAAATAATGTTATTAAAGTCAGGAGTTCAATACTTTATAGTTCCTCGACCATTTTCATTTACAAGAGTGTTGAGTTTATGTTCCAAAACGTAACATAAATACACACTACGTAACATAAATACACACACATATCAAATAATATGTATGAATTATTCAGGTATGAAATAGACTAGTAAGAGCTAGATGTTATATTTATTTTTTCTGCCAACATATAAACTAAAATAATATAAAGTATAGAGACAAAATAAATATAAAGAAATTTAAAAATAATTTTGTTGCACATCTGTGCCTAACTCTTACTAGATATATCTTTTCATACTCGAATTTGTATTTATATACACCAGACCCTTTTCGATTTATTATTTTAATGTATGAATCTCATATTATCTATATTATTATATACGTGTTCGAGAAAATGTTAACCTTATTTGCCTGCAACAATAGTGTGTCCTTTTGAACTTTGTACGTCGAAACAAATGAAAAAAGCAAATGTAAATACGGGTATCAGGCCATACTATTAAATTGTCGACGTAACATTCGGAACATTTTATATGTAAAATATCGCGCTCACGCAATATAGACAGCGAATGTAATATTGTTCGGCAAATGCAATATCGTTATACAATTAATGTGATCAAATATTTGCTCACTTTGCGCGATATTAATTCTTCGCCGTCGGATCTCTCTTCTTGGCATACCGATAATTAAATAAGTATACATATTTTTCGCTATACAGTGTTGAACATATGGAAGAGGGTATCGAAATGTGACGCATGCGAATCGGGACAACAATCGAGCATGAAATATTTTAAACAAAATAGGGATTCTGGGAGCCTGCCATGCCGCGAATTCGCGACATAATATTTAATGTAATTTGTGTGTGCATTGTCGCGTGTATAATAGAAGGCATGTTCGACAATTTATATTTCATTGACCGAAAATCACCGCAAACTCATAGAGCGATGTAATTAATTATTTGCAATCAACGCAATTCGCGTTGTTGAAAGAATCGAACGTACAACATGACTTTTTCATTGCGGACTGTTTTATCAGAGATTGTAATAAATATATGTTTTCCAAATATCCCTATTCCAAATACTTATATATCGCAACACACTCTTCAATATCCACAAATTACACTCTCAATCTTGAACGTCAAGAAAATAATAAGAATCTTTAATTGTGGAGTGATTTACATTATGGATAATTAATATATTGCATCCTTCCGCGATTAATTGTTGAAAAAATTATTTGTTCGCAAGAAAACATAAGAAAATTTATTTCTCAAATTGTTAATATCAACAATTGACAAGACTAGCAATATAAAAAATAGAACTCGTAAAAAATCGATTATTAACAAGATAATTTAATCCTTTGCAATTTTATAATCTTATGACAAGCAAGTTAGAGACTCAGTTTCTCTTTATTCTCTACAACAGGAATCAAAGAGAAACCATGTAAAGAAGTGCAAAGAAATTTTTTTCAATTTTCAATCGGTAAAATATATCGATTACATCTGCACCGATGTCCCATATAGGATATGGTGCATCGATTTATTTCCACGTTACGCGAACTCTTGTTAGGCCGGAAACATATCCCTAAACGTGCCCCCCTATCGCAGAGAGCTCCGAGAAGAGAGAAGCCTCATCCCTTCGTTCTGCCTCCACCTGCTCGCTCCCTCATCCCCCTATTTTCCCGCCCTCACAAGCTCGTTCTCTTTCTCTCTCTCTCTCCGCTCGTGTATACACGTAAACGCAGAGGGGATGGAAGGCACGTCTGCGCGATGAGGACCGGGATAGGAGCGAGCCTCTTTCACGGGGGATCCGACGTGCTTTTCCACCCTCGGCGACGACAGTCCTGCCGCACCGCCAAAACGTACCACACAATCGTGAGTAAATTTGCAAACTCGCCGATCTTCTCTCATTCTATTCCACCTTTCCCCGCTAGGTTTCTCTCCCCCTCTCTCTTTCTCTTCTTCCGTCTCTTATGTAATGTGTCCCCGTCGATTCTTATCTATCTTTCTCTCTTTTTTACCTTTTTTCTTCTTTTCCTACCACTCTCGTCGCGATTTTTACCTCTCGATTTTATCTCTTCTGCGAGGAGGTCCCGTGGTACGCGAAACCGGCCAAGTTTTCCGTTTTCAGTTTACGCGCCCGACTGGAAAACGTCGCGTAAAACTCGCTTCGTATCACTCGCGATTGTCGGAACAGCGAAGACAATTGTAGGGAATAATTTGAGAGAATGCCGATAGTACGTGCGATCTGTAAAATCTTTCATTTCATTGATCCGGGTTTAACAATCGTTTAAGTTTGCGCAGTTGTGTGAAATAATCATGTTACTTATCGCCATTAAGAAAAAAAGTTTAAGAAAATAATTTTAGAAATTCAGGTTATATAAATGTTCATTTGTTTATTTATAGAGAGAAAGGGAGAGCGAATAATGCGTGAGTCGTAAAGCTTCGTTTCCTTGATCGGAAGTTGCTGGGGGCAAATTTTTTATTGGCGGCAAATCGTTTAGCTTTATCGCCAAAGCAATCTCATAGTCATGTGTTGTGTAAAACACTTTCGCAACATTGTATATGAGAGACGATTCTTAAGATTTACGTAAGATACATTTGCATAACTTTTTCAATCCTTATTAGCTCCATTTCTATAAAGAATAAGTGTATCTCGAAATAATAATATGAGTAAGGAAGAATTTTTGCTCGCACATGTGTTTTCACACCTTTCTAATATATTAGATCTCTTAATTTTTTTTTTTTTTTTTAGTACTTATATAATAATTTTGCCAAGTTTAGAATTAAATTACATGTTGAAGGGAAAGATGCTGCGTGTAAAGTTTCGTAATTTATCATCACAAAAATATAACATTTTTTCGGATTTAAATCTTATGTAAATTTAATCTTATATAAATATCGGTCGCCGGAAAGTATCTTTCTAAATCACGATGATAGATGTACTTAAAGTTTTTAGATCTTAAGCTGTTATTGATGCTGTTATCTCGTAAGTTAAACTCAGGCAAAGTTAGTAATAAAGTCTTCATGGAAATTTTTTTCCAAGTCGAGTTAACGATCGTGTAAACTAGTTTTATATTAAAAACATAAATATCCATATATTTATATACTATCTTTTTTATAAATCCAAAGGATCTTGAATTTCTCATCCATATCTTTCGTGTTTTTTATTCTTTAAAAATTATTTATAAACATAAAAGTAATTACACTTTTTTTTTAATTTTTCAACACTACATATTTCAATCTTAAATAACAAAATTAAAAAAAATTATTCATAACTTATATCATAAAAAATAAGATGTTAAATGTGATGTAAAATTCGACAAAAAAATGAAAAATTTATTTATTATTTTAATGCTACTCTCCGTTTTCTGACAATTTTACTAAATCATCGAGATTTCAGGATTCAAATTATTTTCCAATGGTATACAAATAATAGTCACACGCTAGTCTTACAAGGATTGAAAAAAGTTAATTGTACAAGATGTTGGAGATTTAGACAACAAAAAAATAAAAAAATAGATATCACGGAAGACGTACAAAGTTTTACAAGAGACAAAATCACGATATCGATTCTCACTTGGCGACATGTTACATCCTCTGCACAGAATCGTGTCGCGCGAATGATTTAGTCAATTATGGTAACGTGGGATCATCCGAGGTGCCGTCGCGCTACAACGAACTCTCGAAGCGAAGAAATAAGGACTTCCGTTTCGGCAGACGGGGGTTTCGCGATTGTCGGAAGTTTCGAACGATCGAGGAAACGAAGTTAGGCGAGCGCGAGATTATGTTACGAGATGTCCTCTTGTTTCGCCGCCGGAAGAGGAATCAGCTGGTCGTCTACCACGGGTCCTACTTCCGTTAAAACTCATCAGATCTATCTATGTATATCGTATCTATTAAAATTCATGAGAATATTTTCGCGCATTTCGTGCGCGAAGTATCACAGAGAGCGTCCCAAAAGCATTGGATGTTCTTTTAATCACATATTTTTTTTAATTTTCAATTAGAATTCGAGTTGTCTTTTTAGCGATAAATTTATCATCATAATTTTTAACATTATATAATTTTTTTGAATCACACATAAAAAGCGCGTTAAAATAAAATACACTTAAAATTAATTTTAAAATATATAATTTTATTGTTGTATTTGTTACTTTAAAATTTAGTCCGCAAAGTGTTATTTTCAATTGACAATTATATACAAAGCTATATTGGTTAAAGAAATATCTGATTTTTGGGACATTCTATATAAATGAATCAAAAGCTTGGACCCCCTCACAATATACGTTGTTCCCTTGAACATATATACATATAATATATATCTAAATGTGATTCACGATAAATATCTAAGCACTACACCAAATCCACTTGTGTATGCAGCCGTTATAGTTACCCAGAAATACGAAATATTCTGTTATAAAATGTTAGATATATAATCTGTGACAAAATATTTATCTCTTTTATTTGTAGCTCAAATATTTCTAAAATTTCAGAGAGAGAATATATCTATATAATGACATGTAATATATAACAATTTTTTAAACCTCAACCTGTCGTGGTTGAAAGAAAAGCAATTATTATTTATCGAACCGTGACAAGTATAAATAAACCGTAAATAAATTGACTATGTTTAATAACTCTCATCTTTATGGCGAAATAGAAAAAAGTAGGTCACGCATAAAATGAAGAAAAATACACGGGGAAAAAAACAATAAACTAGAAGAGATATTTCATAAAACTCATAAAATACCTACGCTTGTTGTCAGGATCGATTTCGACCCTGTCATAATAATTAGAGGTGGAAGTTAAAATACACGCGATCACGTAGAGGCAATTGCTAACACTAAACCCTGACTTCTGTAACGAACAATTGATTACACACGTGTCGGGCCTGGAGAGAATATTGTGGCAGGTGAATATATTATGCATCTGTACACAAAACACAATATGGATTACCGATAATAATTGTTGGGCGAAAATCCATTGACGCAGGAAGAGCTTTATGTGTGTGAGGGTTAAGTTAATAATACAACGTAATAACGGGCTCCCGCGCGCGCTACAACTTTGTAAAAGATTATTCAAGGGTCTACTATTTCAATGGACCTTAAAGACCATAGACTATAGAATGACGAACTGCTTTGTCCCGAAATATAAATATCGATACTCGAAATAATTCATTATGAGTAATTGTTGAATAATATATCGAATCAATTGATCAATCTCGACATTCGATTTGCTGCGCGTTTAATTTTATTTTAAAATCATATGTCATTCTCTGGTTTTTTAATGTAATTTCACATAATTTACAATCTTCGTCATGTTGTAGCGACGTCAATTTTTGCGTACGTAATACGCGCGTGACCTCGATAAATAAAATGCAAATAAATAATGTTACAGAATTTATCTCAACAGGCGGAACGTCATGTGAATGTGTTATTTTTCTCTTAACTTTTTATAATAGCGAATAAAAAATATTTTGCGTTATAGAAATATTAGCAAAGTAGGAAAGGCAAATAAATTTCGCACACACATCCAATATTTTACATAATATCTGCTCTGCATATATTTGACTTCTAGTCATGAAGAGATTAAGATAAAAACTTTTTTTTATTAAAAAATTTCGCGGATTTCGATAAAGTAACGTCATGATTTCAGCGTTAGACGATTATTGGACGTTCGGCGAAATTAAAAAACTATATCGGGGAGGATCGCTCGCTTCAAGATAAATCGCATCGTTCATCTTACGTATCATTATATCGCGGACAGAGATAGAGAGTATATAATACCGGTAAACAAGATCGAATCGATGGTCTCTATTTATCCTTGAAATGGATAAAAACAGTGACTCTTGCGATTCGCATTTATGCATTTGATCTGCTTGCGAGCCATCATCCATTTTCGCTCACTATACAACGTGCACGAGTTATTCCCGAGGGGCGGATATTTATATTGTTTGAGACGAGCGCGCACACACATCGATATATAGGTAATAAAAGCCACTGTGCTGACGACGAAGACGACGTCGGTGTATATAACGGATCAGTATCACAATAAGCCGTTAATATTGACTCGATATTTCCTTGGTGCATCGCCGGTTCTTCATATCAATACGCAAAATCGCGGACAAATATTGACTGGAAAATATTATGTCATCATAGTCGGTCCGATGGACCTTATCTTGATAGATGAGCAGTTTGATAAATAAGAATAACGTAAGCGTCTCTCTCAGATGCATCTTTTCGCTCGAGAAGCTTCCCGATAAATTCTTATAAACGTGTGAAACGTCGAGAACGATGTGATCGTTCTGTCCGAAAAAGAAAAACGTAAAATTCTAATCGAAGAGCCAAAAAATCGCGGCGTAAAAAATTGTCAAAAAATCTAATAAAATTGATATTCATTACTCCAATGAAAATGCAATTTCACCCCTTCGATCAATAATTCTAAAGCCACTACGGAGGGGAAAACGCGCTGTTTATCCCAGCAGCGAAAAGGGAAAGTGCAATCTACGACGCGCCTTTATTGCTTCCTCTTCATCCTCATCCTCTCGTCTCTCGTTAGAGTGCTTACGCAAGTGCGTGGAGATCGTGTCACGATACTACAGCACCGGAGAGAAGAGTCTGCCGAATCAGCCGCGATAAAAGCATCTGGCACGTGTCGCTGCTGAATTCGCTCCGGTGGATAAGCAAAGATCCGCGATAGAGCGAGATCCTGAGCGAAAGGAGGATAGTACATGCCGATCACGAAGCGCAGAGCGCGCGGAATATCGACAATTTATTTCTTATTGGCCTGCGCAGCATCCTCTAAGCATCGTATACCGATCCCTTCGTCGTTGAATATAAATTTAAAGATTAGTTTGGCGAAAATATGACGTGAAAGGCGATGTTTTTTCTTCTTTTTTTTTTTTTGGAGTTGGAACGAGAGTTAAGCCGGGAACACACAGACGTGTTTCTGAATATGGAAACTATCGATCAGGCGGATACTACGAAGAGTAATGCCTCCGATAAATGAGAGATGCCGAGAAATGCGTTTGAGGAAAGTCACGTTACATTTGCGCGGAGATTTTTCACTTGTTTCACGACACGCTTTACAGCGTAGAAATGATGAATGATCCCACCGTGGGGTGTAGTATCAATCGCATTCTCGATCCCATCGTATTTGATTTTAAATTATAGCTTCTCGCACAATTCGCATGTATAAAATAAAAGGGAATTTAGAATCTATTTATTAAATATTTGAGTTGTTTGCTCGAAAAACGATTTAAGTCGGTTTAAGTTTTTGCACAAAAAATTGAATTAAAGATTCAACTGTGTGATTTGAGTTATTAAACATTATGCTGTTCAGCTTTTATATTTTTTAATATACATGTTCCTATTTTCCTGAGTAACAAAATGTTTAATAACTTGAATCATATAGTTGAATCTTCAATTTTTTTGTGCAAAAACTCAAGTCGGTTTTCGAGTGAACGACTCATTTATATCATGCTTTTTTTTATCGCAGTATGTGCTTATTTTTTTTACGCGATAAAAAAATCTTTTTACCAATCTAATGAAACAAAAAGTTCTTCTCAAAAAGTCAAATAATTCTTCATTGTAGGTAAAAAAAACAACACAAGAAGAAAGAATCGTAAATTATGTATTATAATAAAAAATGGGAAAAGGGGTAAAACTATTTCGAAAGAATTTATTTCAAAGCATTTTGTCGTAGCGAATGCCCGAGATTTTCTACGGCAAGTTGAAAGTTTGTGTTTTCCCCCCTCAAAAAAAATGTATCTCCCCCAAAAATTGTCATGCATGCGTATAAATATAATAACGGATAACGGGTATTGCGCATCAATGCGTCGACCTGTTTTTCATTCCATAACGTGTTTTGGGCGTTAACGTTTATTGTGATTCGGAGTTTTTTTTTCGTACGAGGAAGTCGCACTTGGAACCGCGAACGCATATTGCGGATTTACAACGAAAGAGCATTAAATGGAAAAACATAGCTTTTTTGGATGAGCGAGTTTTAGAGTATAAATATTTTTAAAAAGTGTATGTATGTATATAATGGACTTAATGAGTTTAAAGGCATTAAAAGACTTGAAATTCTGGAATTTTGTGGATTTGATACAAGATAATTCAATATTTTAATTTTAGAGAGATGTTAAAATCTATTATAAGCTCTCATTCTATAAAAATAAAAATATTCTTTTGTTTTACATGTATGAAAGAAAAATATGGAACAAAATGATCGTGGAAATTGACAAATATTTTTATACTAAAAGGAGTCTCTACAGAAAATTATTAAAAAATTCTTTTTCCAAAAATTTCTACTTATTTTTTAGCAAAAATAAAAATTAAAAATTAAAAGTTAGAACTACATTTAGATTTTCCTGTAAAGGAAAATCTTTAGAAAAAAGATATTTCTTTATATTTTTAATATCGCAAACACCCTCTCTTTCTGTAACACATATTTTTATTAAATATTTTAATTTATTATTATATAAATATATATTATTTTTATCAAATATATTTTATGTATAGTTTTTATTATTCTATATTTTTAATATTCTATAATTCTATAATAATTTTATTATATATATTTTATTCTATATTTTTAACATATATATTTTATAATTCTATAATATTTTTACTATTCTATATTTTAAAAGATATTCTGATCGATAAATGCGAGTGTCTTTTATTTCGAATTAATCTGATATTTCGTCGAAAAAAATCGAAATCGAAAGGACATTCATGCGTATCCGTTTAAAGTGTTTTTTCCCTCGTGTATATCCACAATGGGCACTTTATACCTAGGCGAGACAAACTCGATTTCCTAAGCGAAGTTGCGTTATACGCAGGTGTGTCGCACAACCGACGGTGGTCCGGCCGAGGTATTGTTCTCTGTGTGAAAAGCAAAAGCGAATTGTGCCCCGGTTTCGCCTCGCGATATCGACCGTTTAGGCTCGTCCCGCTATATCCCGCCCCATCGCTATCGCAGATATTCCGGTTATACGGCGGTATTTGCGATGCGACAGCCTCAATTCGCGAGCTGTTCGCGTAAGCTCGCGCCTGACACGCGTATCGGCGTACATAAAGGACCCGTAGGCTGAATGAAACATGCGTTTCTGCGAGAGATTATATTGCACGTACCTTGTGTGCACCATAGCAATATCAGCATTAAATGTAATGCATTAAACAATAGACCCAAAGCGCGATGTGTTCATTAAAACGAAACGTCGCTATCATAAATCGCGCGCGATCGATGACTTAAAAGGTTTTAAACTTATTTTTATAATTTTTATTAAATAATCTAATAATTATATAATAATGTGTGTCTTTCTTATTATAAATTTAATATACTAAATTTGATTTATCTAATGAGTGCAAACAACGAATCCCGATTACATCATTTTCTCGTTAAATATCTGTTATGGATCCTTGTAGGGTCCAGTTTCATGTCGCTCGAACCTTAAAAGTAATCCTTCGAAGGATAACGAGTTACAGGTATTTACGTAAGGTCTGACGAGAGCCAGAAATGTGATTTGTCGCCGTTTCCTTTGATCAACGATGCGAGATTAAAGCACCGTTCCTTCGAATAGCTTCTCGCTATCACATAAACACACACCTCGGCATTCTCTCGAAATCGTCCTAGTTGTGTATTTTGCTGAGTTACCACGATGCAACAATAATGTACATTTGCGATTTCAAAAGGCAACGCAAAATGCCAAAAATAAACATGAAAGCTTAGAGTTCATAGGACTACGATAAACTGCTACAATAGAAAAATACTACAATAAAACAGTTGAATTTAATAAACTATTAAAGTGTATTTTTAAATAAAATCAGATAAATTATTAAATAAAATAAAATAAATTATTAAATAAAATAAAATAAATTGTATTAAAATTATTAAAATATCAATAATTTATGGGTTCTTTTATCGGGGGCAATAATTATGCAAAGGTAATTTTTTTACGCACATTTACGACATCAAAATCTGAACTCGCGGAAACCGTTCGACCAATTTCAATCCATTTCCGTCGTTTGACGCGTAGAGGGACAGCTTACGGCGTTAGCTTTAGATGGGATTTCAAATTAACGTAAATTCAATCGATAAAAAGAGACTCGGAGGCGCTTAACTGGCGCAAAGTTTTTCAATCACTTGCGTAATTCATGTGTTCGATTGTTACAAGGCTTCCAAAGTGGATGCAAAAAAGAGGGATCGCTATAGGAAATGTTTATCTTTTTCCGCATCATTTAGTTTAAAGAGAATAATCGTACGATTGAGTGCAATTAATTCAGGAAACGTTTCGAGAGATCAATATCATAAGAGAATTTAATTGCTCTTTAATATTCATATCAAGAACATTAACATATTCTCGTGCGACGAGCTAGCCGCTACGTCTATCTTTTTATATTAAACGATGAGAAATAAGGTCGGCAATGTAATATGTACCTCATGAGCAAATAATTCAAGAAACATTTTAATACCGAAATCAAAAAAGTTAATGCAATTAATTGCATTAACACAGTTTACTCTTGCAGCGACGTTCTCGAGCAAACATATAAGAGAAATAAGAAATGTGAATTTTTTTTCAGGATGAACACAAAGTCTCTTCTACTTTCGTGCCACTTTAATTAGTATATTTTTTATACAACTAATTATAAAATAATAATAAAAAAAACTTGTAAAGTTTGGCTAAACACTTAAAGCACGCGCGATAAGCTGACTTTAAAAACTGTGGAATTATGCTGCATATTGTGAAAGTTTGTAATACGATAATTTCCTCGTAAAGCTAAATTATATTTATTCTATATCGATCGAATTTTTTATCATAACAAATTTTTATAATGAAAAACTGTTCGTTATATCAATGGATAAAAATCTATGGATCTGACTTTAATTTAGAAAATAAAAATAGTTTAATACATCAAAAATTCTCTCATTTTTATCATAAATACGACAGATTTTTTGTTAAAATTTTTATAATACTTTTTTTATGAAGAACATGACATTGACTAATATTATATTATTAAGAATATCACAAATATTTAATATTTTTTTTTTTTTTTTTATAATAATAAAGCCAGTCAATTATTTCACCTAAATTTTTTACACCATTTAATTATCTCTCATGGAGAGCAGTATTGAAGAAACAAACTAAATAATACATCGCGAATCGCATCGTCATCGCTGGAACATTTCGGCTTTACGAGATTTTCGTGGATATCCCGCCGGATTCCTTTTCTTCGATAACTCGATAGTCGTTAATTAACCGCGCACGGCTCACTAATCGAATAACGAGAGAGGAAATGTGATTTACGGGCGGTGTTGGTCGACACGTTGGAATTAATAAACCGACGATGACGGTTAACGATCGGCGAGAATGATTCGAGAATGGCCGACGGCAACAAAAAGAAACGAACAGCCTCGCAGCTCTCTCGCGTGGGACAAGATAAAATTTAATTTTATTTCGTCTTGTTGTGTAGCGCCTCTCGTTTAACCTACTTAGCGTAAATTAATGGATTTAACGGTGATAGACTAGCAGGGGGTTTAGTCGATATATCGGCGAGAGGACGCGCGCTTTGATAAAACACCGCGACGGTAATTATAAATTCTCGCTACGTTCTCGCCTCTTCGAAGAAGTAATAGTGGATAACAATAAGCGGAATACGAAGAATATGTAACGTCCTAGTTCGAGCGAGAGAAAATTACAGCTTGGACAATTATATTCATCTCGTTCTTACACTAATGGCGTTGCTCGTCATCGACAGGGAATGAATATATTGCACGTATCGTGGAAAAGAAAAGTTATTGATTAGCACATATTCACGCGATTCTATGAGTTAGAGAAATCTTTGGAATTATTCAGCCATTTCTTTCGCAATTTCATCAACGTGAAATTAAATAGAGTACTTGCGAAAATGTATATCAAATATGTTTTACAAACTGATAAATATATATTCGTAAATGGAATTGATAAAGAAGCGAATGAATGTGGAACATTATTTATAATTATTGAGTTTAAAATTTTTTTAATTTTGAAATTTATTAAAAGATTATTATATGTACAAATCAGTATTGAAAATTGAAAAAAAAGCCGATAATTAAATTAAATTTGCGCCGAAAAAAGAAACTAAATTATATAAAAAATATACAGATAAAGGAAGCGATCTTTAATAATTCTATATATATTATATATATCTGTATATAATAATAAAAAATAACGAAAACTTTATCCTTTTTAAAAGTGAATTTACGTAATCTCTCTTTATCACTTTATCCATTCAAATATTTATAAGATTAGAGCGGAAAATTGATAGGTAAAAAATATATATATATATACAATATATTAACGAGGTTGTAATCACAATTGCGAGGGAATTCGAGCAAAAATTCCCTTACAAAGTAACGCGATAAAATAATTCGCTCGAATTTGGACAAACGAAGTAATTGCTGCCGACAACTCGATGTGATCGCACGTAAATGCGACAAATAAACGCTTCGAGCACATCCATTACAGACGGGAATCTCCAATCACAATGTCACGCGATTATCCCTGTCAATTTGCCCCCGAGGTCAATCATTTAAACGCGCATTTTATTTCGCGCACGGCGAATCAACGCGAATAAAATTCATTCTCACTCGCGTTTCTCGGTTACATATATTAACGTATTATTAAATCGGTAACATATTAACGTGTTATCGCGCGATCTGAGAAATTGGAATTTTTTTTCGCAAAACTGCGACTCGCAAAGTATTTTTCAAAAGTTATATCCTCCGCGCCTCTTCATTTGCAAATAGCGGAAATAACGTTTCGTTTCGTTTTTCGTCCGAAATTATGCTGTGACAGTTCATTAACGCGTATATCGTCGCGTTCCTTCCATAGTCCTTCGTTGAACGAATATATATTCGAATTTCGGACATTTATATCGGAAATATTCATTTATGTATTCTTTGACCATAGAAATATTGATTGAGAGAATATCGAAGCGAAGGAAAAAAATGTGAAAAATTTTGCAATTGAGTCGTTGCAGAGCTGACGCACATATATACGATATTTTGAAGAAAAAAAAATTGAATTGGCTATTTTATTGTAGCATCTTTTTTTCCATAGTTTACTCAAATAGAGAGATATAAAATTTTATATCGCGCATCAAAGTAAATAAATAATTATACGCGAGAGAGAACTGACATATACCGAGATTTCTTATTTATTGAGTTATGTACCGCTTTATTTTAATAGAAGCCCGTTTAGCGTGACAATATCGTGCTTCATAATCATAAAATGTGCCGTCGTGCATAAATGATGCATAAAATAACTGCGCATATATAAAGTGCGATGAGTATCTTTTACATCTTACGATAATTCCTCTCGAACTACGGACGCATAAATTTCCCTGGCTCCGTCTACGGTATATCGATGGTACATATTCGTGAACTTTTTCATCGTGCATCTATAACTCGGTGTAAAAATGTCAATGCCTACCTACAAAGACACATACACATTCGCGCACGCACCTGTTTAAGCAGCGGAGCAACTTTGCTAAACTAAATCAGCGCGCGCGCACACACGCTGATTAAAATGTTCTAGTTCCAACTCTGCGGCTAGTTGAAACAACAAGTGGCACGCGACGTTCTCTTTCATCATCTAACTCTAACAAATTCATCGTTCAACTCGGTTATTCAGACGATCTATCGGCGAGGGCAATTATTTTTCGATTAATCGAAATTGTAAAAAATTGTAAAAAATTATAAAAAATGCTTGTAAGACGCAGGATTGCAGGTAGAACATAAAATTCATAATGACGTCATTATGATTTTATTCGTCACTTAAAAATTATCTGGATAAAAATGATTCAAAAATAATTTAAAGATGACAAAAGTAATCATAAATTTAAAGCCCCTTAATATAAGATATATTAATATAAGAATTGCATTATATGACTTTCAAAAAATGTATGTTGCTTGAATATTGTTAGAATATGTGTAAACAATAGAATTAACAAATAATTGTAATATATAAAAAATTTTTTGCAAAATTATTTTTAAGTGACGTCATCATGATGTCATTATGAGTTTTATGTTCTACCTCTCTTTATATTTGCCCATTTTTATCGAGGATTTTATGGGAGGATTTAAAAAAATGTTTCTTCATTTCATCATGTATGATAGTCTTAGCATAATGATCAAACAATTTCAATTTATTTTGAGATATTTGTCGCGGAAAGGGTGCACTGTAAAACGACGAAAAGAAATGCGACAGCTTGTCTCGTCGAACGCGGAAATCGGAAATCCGGCAATTCAGATTCGACTCCTGCCTTTTCCCGAGATAGGAAGGCGACAATTTCCGGCCAAGTTTTGCCCCCAACGTCAAAAATTACGGAGGGATCTGAAGCACCGATATCAAATCGGCTGTCACAATTACACTCGATGAAACTAATATCGCGTCTTTCGAGCTTTTATCGAAAGTATTTAATCATTTTATTAAGGACATTTAAATTTACTTTTTTTAATATGAGTAAAAATTATCGCGGGCTTTTGAATTCTCGTTGAAAGCTGAAATCTGAATTGTTCGAAATAAATTATATTATTAATCTTCTCGGTATATATTATTTTTGTAACTAATATTCCTTTCCTCTATGGAAAATTTTGAATTGAACGGTCTTTAAAATAAGCACTGCTCAAGCAGTATCGTGGATTAAAAGTTTTAAAAGTCTCCCTCAAAGAGTTGTTTTGTAAAAATTTCGATCAGGAAAGTTGACAACTAGAAGAGTTGGAAAATCGTTCTTGACGGAAGTTGGTATCTTTCTGAGGAGAGACAAAAAATGTTAATGCTCTCTATCCGATTTTATCGATTTATGGAAATTTTAAAAAACTCCGAAGGAGAGGAGAAAAAATATTTAGTGTGTCAGAGTTCAAAAGTTTTAGAATGTTTTAGATAATTAACATAAAGCAGCTAAAAAGAAGAATTGATTATTGGATTAAGGAAACAAAAGAATTAAATATGCAGTGCGAATTTTATTCTATATATGTATATACCTACCTGTTTTCACACAAATAAGCGGGATGCAAACTCAATCCTGCTTTCATATAACCAATCGAGAGTAGAGATATACACAGCTTATAATCTTGAAATTGTAAAGTGCGCATCGTGATTTACCGCATAATGGAATCGTTTCATAATTGGGGCCCGCTGACGTTCAAACTATCTACGCGGTTTTCAAACTTTTAGCGCAAGATTGCTTTGCAATTATAATTAAACGCGTATTTATCTGTGCTTCACATTTCGTTAATATCGCGTATCGCAATTATGCGCCAGAACAAGCTTTAATCCGACGATTATTAGTCTCGAACTTTTCAGGATTATTATATAAATAATATATATTGAATCGATTAAAAGCGGGAAATATTTTTCCCTCGCATTTTTTAGCATATTTTTAATCACGTTTTTTAGTTACGGAGCAAACTACTCCATACCTAAATTAACATGCATCGCTATCGAAAAATGATATTAATTGACGCGACTCGTTCAATATTCTTTGATTTATGGAAAATCGATTTTCCGTAATACCGAGTTTGTAATAAATCTCGGACGTTGACATTATATGAATGATCTTGTATATAAACTTCGCAATGGGCCAGTAACTCTTTGACAAGCGCAATAATGCGCCAGATTGACATTAGAGCTACATCGTAACAAGAAAGGTGTACCCATAACCGAGTTCCTTACTTAAATTAGGTCAATATTGCTTACGAGTAAAAATCATTGTATTGAGCAATAGACCTACCTATTTTTTTCTAAAAAAGATATGTAAAGTTGATATATCGAAGTTTATTGTTATCGCTTTTCCGCAATGCTCATTGGCTGTCAAGATTCGCGTTGTACGTTATATTCGTAGCATCGAGAGGCTGTCATCGCGAGGGTTAGCAGTTTGACAGTTTGTTCAAAATAAAATTAAATAAAATAATAATATTAGTTTGAAATAATATGTTATAATACTTTAAACTCGATTAATATTTTTGACAGTTATCAGCTGATTTCTGTCAAAAAATATTAATCGCGGATAAAGTATTATAACATATTATTTCAAACATATAATTTTATTTTATTTTATTTTGAACAAACTGTTAAACTACTAACCTTCGCGATAACAGCCTCTCGATGCTATAAATATAATGCACAACGCAAATCGAGGCAGCTAATCAACATCACGAAAAAGAGGCAACAATACTCGCGAGAATCGACTTAACATGCCTTTTTTAGAAAGGGATGTTATAATATTTTAAATTCGATTAATATTTTTGACAATTATCAGCTGATTTTTGTCAAAAAATATTAATCGCGGATAAGATATTATAACATATTATTTAAAACATATGTTACTATTTTAATAATTTCAACATATATATATATATATATCCCCATTATCGCTATAGAAATATTATAAATTAAACAATTTTCACTCACCGATACGTAGAACAGCGGAGTTGTAGTATACAGCACATTGATCTGAAAACAAAATATTCAAATTATGTAGATACATATGTGTGTGTCGAACAATGCAGTTTAGAAAAAATGTTTTTATTTTGCATACCTCACAGTTGCTCCGCTGTCGCCCGATGCCTCCCCGGGCCTCCTCCTCCTCTCTTGGTCGATCGTCATTGCTCCTTCGTAGCACTCACGACACTCGCGAAAATACGAATAATTACGATTATCCGACACTTTACGCGACACTCCCGACACGCGAAGCTTTACACGGGACTCCCGACGCGCGACACTTTACACGGTACTCCCGACGCGATGCGTGAATCGCAATGCTACCTGTAACAAATAAAATACATACATATATTAGAATATTGGAATAATCTTATTATTTCGCATTATAACATACACAATATAAATTTAAATATGTAAGCTAGAATATTTAATTAGCAAATTTTCGCTTTATTAATAATTTTGACAGAAATCAGCTGATTAAAGCGTCAATTCGCTAATTGCTTTTTAAAGTATAATAATATGTTATAAAAATTAAAATAATATAATATGTTTTAAATAATATGTTATAATACTTTAAACTCGATTAATATTTTTGACAGTTATCAGCTGATTTCTGTCAAAAAATATGGAGAATAAGATATTATAATATATTATTTACATATATATTACTATATTACTTTTAATTTTTTAACATATTATTTTAAAATTTAATTAGTAAATTAACACGAAAAAATATTAACAATTAATAGTTTAAACAAACTTTATATTTATTTTTAAAAAATATCATTCTTTTAACACAAAACCGAAGAATGGCGCGCGCGTAACGCGCTCTTATGTTGTTCTAGTTTAAAAAAATTGTCAATCAAAATTAATTAATCGAGGCATTTTTTCCGATCTGCTAGCAGATCGTTGCATTGATACTTTGCTGTCAAATGATCTTAGTTATCGGCTGGCTCCGGGCAATTTGATTACAATTCGCGTTTCGTTCATATACAAGAGATGAAAGATTCGCCCCGGGGCCGAAATATACTGACAATGAGTCAATATATGTATATCGTATCTTCTCGTCGTGCGCGCCGCCACTAATTGGGAACCTGACGTTAAAGCGTTTTTGCTTTGCTGCCGTGCTAAAATTTCAAGCAAGCTGGTGACGTTACTTTGATGATACCGGTTTGATGTAACGGCGCACCATTTTACCGCTATTGAGACTAACAAACTCGACGATAAGCTCGTCCAACAACGCGTTATGACGCACGTATGAAGCGCTTTGTTGTCAACTGAATTGAAGTAATTAATAGCTTTCTCTTGTGCGTTCTTTCTCATTTTCTCTCGCTCTCTCTCTCTTTCCCGTCAAACGCACTCGAAACCTTCTTGCATCTCTCCGTTTCGTCGCGAGAAGGAAAATCAAAAGAATTCAAGAGAGTCAGTTTGTGATCGTTAAAGCTCTTATACAGAAAGAGAGATGTAACATGTGTTTTGCGAGAGAGAATTTTGCTTCACAGAATCGCGAACTACGCTAGGAGAGCTTTAATCATTTATAAACAAATCAGATAAGCTCGATTGCGCTAATCAAATCTCTTTTTTGATATTATTAGAAGCTTTAGTTTTTTTTTTGTTTTTTTTATTTTGATTGCGTATTTTGATACATATTTGATCATATTACGCAACAAATCCTACGCGCGAGCATCATCGGATAATTCTATATAAATTCGCTTCCCTAATTTCACCCCAGAGTTCGGAGGAATTAAATCCATCAACTTAGAATTAAAGTTAAGCGGCATACAGCACAGCGAGAGAACTCTCGGTCGGAGTGCAATAAAATGAGAGAAGCTACCATACGGGGTAGATGAACGTATATATGTATATATATTGAGGATTATTATTGTAATTGGAATTCATGGAGAAATCTCGACTCTCTCCGTATAAAAGCCGACTTTTCACCGTCGACAAAGTCTTCTCCCGTTTTAATGCAGCCAAACGCCGTCGCTTTAATAAAATTCACAGAAGAGATTCGCGCAACACAGAAGAAAAAGACAGCACTCTTGTTAAAATATGTGCTCGTTGTGTACTCTTATACGTATGTATCTCGTTCGCGAGTTCATCTGGAAATCTTACGTGATACTATATACTTTTCCCCGTCGCCATTAAATATAACAGCGGAATTAAATACGTATGCGTAAGAGGAATAATAAACTGGGTCATCCGGAATTGCTATATCGTGTTTATTACTTGTTTCGCGGTATATCTTTTTTTTCCGAAAATAATTTCTACGCAAAACTCGATTACGCCGGCTAATTAATATCATCCTGTAGAATTCGTTGAATTTCCCCGAGTATTTTCAATGGGAAATATTTGAATTATAAAAAAATATACTTCGCAATATTGTCTTGCTTCATTGTTTTCTAGTTTATCACAAGGGGGAATTTTTTCTGAAGTTCAAATATAACTCAGGCCCGATAATATTTCAATTATCAAGAATACCTCTGACGCAAGTGAATATATTGATTCCAAGACACTCGTTTTATAAAAAAAAAGAGGAAATTATGCCGTATTAAGATTTCTGAGTTGTCAGTTAAATCCTCGGGACAATGCGCGGTATGATGGGAAGTGCTAAGAACTGCTATCTCTCGAATAAAACAGCATGGCACCATTTATTATACGTCTTTTTAAATGGAGATTTCATTATATTTTGCGAAGGTGCGAAAACACAACACTTTACATTAATATTAAATTATTATTAACTTTAAATATTAAAATATCTAAATAAACTGAGACTTATTTATTATTTATTTCATATTATTATTTTTATATTATTACATTTTTTCTTTCATCACGTTTCAACAATTGTTTGTTTTAATATAAACATAATATAAAATCGCATATAATTGCAAAGAAGTTGCTCCCAGGAGTATAGTAATATACTACTTCGTTAATTTAAACTGTAATATAAATTCATAAAGTTAAATACCGTTAGGAATAAGAGATAATATTTTGCAGTGTACACGTGCAGGCGCTACCATAAGCAAAATCCAGTTGAGAGAATTTATATATAATTATATATATATAATTTATAATTAATTTTTTGTCGCGTTATTTCTTCTTTTAGCTTTTAGCTTTTAAAATTAGTAAGAGAAGGATAATTAACAAGTTTATCATCGCATTCCTTTCTATTTAAAGAATAATCGGGAAAAAGAACGATAATCTCGTGTTCAAGAGTTTCTACAAGTATGTTTTTTCTTTATACATATACTTTTCTCCGATTACGCCCGAAGAATCTTTGCTCTCCTCAACAATATTCGAGATCCGCCCCAGCATCCAACATTGACTCATGAATTTAGTCGCAAAAGATTTCAATCGTGAAAACAATTTTATGCGCGTTCGCGTTTCTCTCCCTCACTTTTTCTACCTTTAAGATTTTTTATCGCAAAATTTCGGAAAATACGCGCGAATAATTGAAACTAAATTTACTCGATTTATTTTATACAATTTATAAATAAAATACCAAAATGAATATGAAAAATAAAATCTCGCTCGTTTTTTTAAATTAATATTGAGAGTAAATTATTCTTTTTAATACATTTTTTCACTCGAATCCCATATTGAAAATTTATTATGTAGGTATATCGTTTGTTCAGAAAAGTAATACATCGTATATCAATGCATCATAGAAATTTGTCTGCATTTTCAATGCAAATTACGAATACATCCTACGCGCAAACATTACAGCTATCAGACGCGGGAGTCAATAAAAAAACAAAAAAAAGATGAGAAACGGAAATAAACTGCACGATCTGTATGTATGTGTGTGTCGCTAAACATCAAAGGGCCAGTCGCTGTTCCCTGGAATGCGTCGAATTTATACAGCGACGTTTAACGCCACGTCGAGAGAATAAACGACGAAAAACACCCATCTATATATTCCACCAATCGAAAAAAAAAAGATATTTAATCGCACTGTCATCTGTATATCCGGTTCCATTTCATCGCGTGTCACTCGATCGTGCCATCGGTAAGTCCTCGAGTTTATAACTCTCACAGGAGCGGAAAAGGGAAAACTGGGTTCACGGCTCGTCGACGATTCGGGAAGAGGTGTCGTTTCGTCGCGTGGGATGCGAGAGAGAAAAGTTTTTCCGGGTTAAAATACACCCGGGACCCAAGTTTGCGATGCCACAGTTTGGCACGAACCGCGTTCTCAAAAATTACAATTTACAAACCAACCGAGTGAATTATTGTAAGAGCGAGTATAAAAGTCGATACTGCGCAATCACATTCTATATCCCGATTTCTCATTGATTAAAAGGCGAATTTGAAGTCTTATCAAGAAAATTATTCGAACGAAAGAGAGAGAGAAAAATATTAATTGCTCGGTAACTTAAATAAAGTTGGTGAAAGATAAAATCAGCTGTTATTTATCTCACATTTCTTTTGCGATATCTCGCGAATGCAAATTTTTTCAAGCTTGCATTCTGTGATATGCATAATAATTTTTGCACGATAGCTAATTATATTACGAGAGAGTTATTCTGACGAAGTAATATGATTTATTATAGCGTATAGGAATACGAAAATTCACGCTCAGCGCGTTGATATATTATGCAAAGCAATTATTACGTTACAGCACAATTTAACACGTATCACTTAAATAAATCTTGGAATTTATATGCACGCGTTTCGCAATGATGATCATTTATGATTCGCACTGTGACGAAATTTAATAAGAACTGAGATTCATCGCGTTTAAGCGTATATAGCGCGCGCGAATCAGCCATAATTAAATTCAATCTAGTCACATCGCGCGTTACATCACGGTGAATTATTTATCCAAACGCGCAGCCTCCTCTCTACTGCATTTACATCGCCCGATATAAATCAGACGATATTTTCCATAGGTGTCTGCATTTTTTTGCATGTTTCCAATCCCATCTGTTCATATTTAATTTATACGAAGATACAAACGTCTAATACACATGCTGCCAATAAATGAGAAAAACGCGCGCCATAAACTCTTAAGTCACATTAATTCTCGAAGGTGTGCGATAAATTCACAAATCGGATAAGTGTGTACGTGTGTCCCATGACACGCGTTAAAAAATCTAGATGGGATCGCGCAATATAAATCGAAGATTACTTTTCGATATACGACTCAATTTTCACCTCATCCGCGCGAGCTATGCATATATATAACGTGATTTATATTTTACAACGTTGTAACCAGACGTCAATAGTCAATTAGTCATGCATCAAGCGTTATTAGAGAGAAATATAATTTGTGAGAAAAAAATTTTTTGCAGAACAAAAATAAAAATCTGAACAAATCGAAAATTTTGTAATACATAATTTTAATTAGCACCACAGGATTATTCTTATTTTAATTCAATCGCCTTCTTTACATTTGGCTGTTTTAATTATATCTTCATTTAATTCTTTCTTTTTTATTTCTTTTAATTATTCTTTTTTTCTTCGCGCGAGAATTTTATTTATTTTACAATTACCGAGCCAGCTTTAATATAACATCGAGAAGCGGGTATAGTCAGAGGTTTACCCCGTTCGTTGCTAATCAGCGTTGACGCACATGGGGAGGTTTGGAGGACACACGCGGCAGTGAAGTGGCAGGCGACACCCCCTCCCATTCCTATCCCTTTTACTTGTTGCTTTTCTTTTCGCGGGGCGCTTAAATGGGACGCGTTTCCCTCAGTGAAAAACACGTCGTGAACGCATTGCGGCTGCTTTTACGCGAGAAAAACAGCAGATGAGGGAAAACGTGCATGTGAAATTCGTATAAAATTTGTCGCGCGAACGTGAAGAACGTTTTACGGTATTACAGCACAACAGGACGAGTCTCGAATGTCAATTTCGAGCGACACGTGCGAATTAGTAGACGACGACGACGACGACGGCTGTATTGCGGTGGCAAATCCCATCGCGAGAGCAAACCGGGACTTCGTAGAAATCGGGACTTCGTAGAAGTCGGGAATTGCAATCCTGATCATATCGCATTGGAGATGCGAAATCCTTTAGATCTCGCGCTATATGTCTATGACAACAATCCACCGCCTGATTTGGCTTTGATACACTGCGAATATATAGCTGATTGAAAATGCCGAGTGCATGTGACTGTCCTCAGAAATTTCAGACGATTTATAGACGGGAAAAAATTGAAAATAGTAAAAATTATATTTAATAAAAATATAATAATAAAAATTATATTCAATAAAAATATAATAATAAAAATTATATTGAATAAAAATATAATAAAAATTATATTTTATAAAATGAGATAAAAATATATAGTGTTGTGTATACCTATAGATAATTGTGATTTATATTAATAATCCTTATTAATCAAATTTAAAATATTACATTCGAATTTAATCAATTAATATGTTTAACTATTATATAAATTCTCGAAAACTGTATAGAGCTTTATTTCATATTTGATGATTAATAAAGAATTAATTTTTCAAGTTTGATCTAAAGACGTCGTTTAATTTAGAAATGTCATAGTCGAGGTTCAAGACATTCAGCAAGTAGTCGTAGTCGGCCATAGTCAGCCATAAAATTTATTTCAACATATACTTTCAAGATACACACACATAAGAAATAATTCAAAATTGATTACTTCTTAATTATTTGTCTCCTTAAACTTTGTTCCTTTCTTATATTAAAATTTACAATAGAGGATTAAAAAGAATATAATAAAAAAATTACTTTTATGTTGAGTTTTACATAAATAAATCAACAAATTATTTTGTGTGTGTATATATGATGCATCAAATTTATACTAATTTTTCTTTGATAAAGAATTTAATTTAGAAACGTCATAGTCGAGGTTCGGACGTTTAGCAAGTAGTCGTAGTCAACCATAGCCAGCCGTAAAAGTTACTTCAAAATCTAATCTTCCAAGATACACAGAGAAAAATACTTCAAAATTGATTCTTTCTAAATTATTATCTCCTTAAATTTTATTTCTATTTATATTAAAATTTATAATAACAGAATATTAAAAGAAATATAATAAAAAAATTATATGATAAGCTTTACATAAATAAAGCAATAAATTATTTTATGATGCATTAAATTTATACTAATTTTTCTTTGACGATGTGCAAATCTTATCTAATCGCGATATCGATTATTCTATATCATATAATTTTATTATACAATATTTCTATCGTAGACTCGTGATTTATATCAAAGCAGTAATCAATGACGATTATTTGCAAGTGCGAAGAATAAATTGTCAGCTAATCAGAGATGCAGAAAAGGCCCGGCTAAAGGTTCGTAACTGCATCTAATAAATCAAAAGTGGCGCAATTTAAAAATTAATTCACAAAGTTGTGTATGTCATTGAAACATTATACAATTCTTTAGACTTCTTATGAACATAAAGTTTGTGATTATATGCATGCAAGAAAGAAACCGTCATTTACGTATACGCGCATATAATTTATTGTAACGTGGATAATGGATACGAGAGAGAGAAAGAGAGAGAGAGAGAGAGAGAGAGAGAGATAAAGAGATAAAAAGTGCGATTTTTTTCTGCTTTTATTAATTCCCCCGCCTCAATTAAATTTCCGTCAACGGTAGGGCAATCATGGGTTTTTATCTCGCTCGTTATTTACGCGCAAAACGCTTAATCGCCTTTAGAAGCTACGATGTAATTTTTTTTCACATCGGTTACCTCGATTTCGGAGAATCTGCACACAATTCTATTTTTCTATTTTACATATATTAAATATTTGAGATTAAAATGTTTTTTTCTTACTTCCCCACTGAATATAATAACATAATAACGAGAGAGTTTCTTTTTTAATGGAAATTTTTTTATCAATACAAGTTATATTTTATAATTGACATTCTTATAATATGAAAATATATTTTTGGACACTATTATTCTAATATAATATTTATAATATATAAAAATATACAGAGAAATATGTACCTATGAAAATATTTTTTAAATATTAAATAATTTTATTTAATAATTTTATTCACGTTCTTTTATCTCTTTTATCTTAAATTTGACAATCGGCGACCTGGTTCCGATATCGAGTTCAAGTTAACGTAGAAATTATTTGCCCAACATATGTGACTCGAGTCCTATTTTCGCGTGAGTCCTACTTTCGAAGAGATGCGGAACTGAACGCGCGACGGTAAATGCACAATGCTTCCTGAAACGGCCATTTTCCCCGATGACATAAAGAAAACCAATGACTACTTCGCGAGACGCAAATAGGCATATTCTAAAGTACATTTCCCTCCATCGCGGACAACTGATCCACATCTTGTAAATAGCTTCAAACTGATGAGAAGCCAATATGGAACGAGATGTGCTAGTTTGTTACTGCTGACAAACTCGCCATATCGTAATTACATTCGTACAGATTTAATTAATTAATACGTATAAGAAAATATAAGGATTTAACGAGGATTCTATGAGAATTCTGTGCGGCTTTCAACTTGAATATTTAAGATATGCATCTGAAATAGTAGACAGTTACGGAAATGAAACCAAGTTTTGCTCGAAACATTTTTTTGGAATGTCTTTCTTTTCCAATACGAATACTCCATGTAACAAGAAAAGTTTTTATCGTACAGTGTTGTCTTTTATTTCCTTAAAAGTTTATACCCGGTTGATTTATTTAGTTCTTCGGTTCGATAATCAGTGTAGAATTACAAAGTTTTGAAAATTATTGTGAGTTTTAATCACAGATCACATAAAAAAAAGAAAAAAACAAACAAATTTGTTCTCAAAAACCATGACATCAATTTACGCTTAAAAAAAAAAAGAAATTTATCAGATAAACTTTAAATAAAGAAATTTTTCAGAATATAAAAATTGCACAAAATCTGTGATTTAAATAGCAAAATTATTTGCATAAGGATGTTTTGTTAGTTTGAATATCATAAGCTGACAAAGCTAAAGGACAAGAGGAAGAAGAAACTTACATCTAGAAAAATGTTTATCGTATTTGAAGGATTTTTGCAGCACATCTCTCGCGACTTGACAGATCTCATTATATGAAAACGTTTAGAGGCCGAGTAAGTCGTAGTCGATGCCGAAGGAAAACGAATAGAAAATAGATGCTTGTTACATGAAAATCGAGGTAATGGAGCAGAAATATCGTCTAGTAGTCCACATGAGGCAACGTTTCTTTTTCTCAAAAGTCGCGAAACAGAAAGTGGACGCAAAGAAAATAAATCGAATAATAGCTGGCCAGTATATTGCAATCGTACGCAAAGTTCTCATCTTTTCGCAATTGATTGAAATTGAAAAAGCCGCATGGGATTTTACCCTTTCAGTTGATAATGTTGCTATCGAGCACACAATAATATTTTATTTAATTTATATATATTAAAAAATATATATGTGTCAAAGTAGTGACGAGGTATTATCGCAAAATAAATTGTTAAATCAAAAACTAGCAAAAATTTTACATTTATTATTTTATTATAATTTATTTCATCTCTTTTCGGACCAATAGTAAGCTGTCATTGTTATCTTTACCTATTTTCCTATAACATTTCAAACTTTTAGATTGATGGAATTCACCCTTCAGTAGATTCGTTAATATCAATTAGCACTAGACGATTCAACTTACTTGGAGTAAATCCAAGTGTTTTGCGAGAACCTCGCGATAATTAACCGAAAGCTCATCGCTTGAGCCTTATCGCAAAAAAAATGGAAAGAATGAACACGCAAAAAAAATAAAGAAAAAATAAACAAATACCTCTTTCCCTTCTAAGGAAGTAAGAGACAGAGAGAGAGTCTCATCTGTCACTATAAGGACACGTAAAGGAGCGAAAGGTATCGATGAGGGAGATCACCGGTTGCGTGAGAAGTCTCGATTATCAATAAGCGAGAACGAGAGAGAATAAAAGAGAGAAAGAGAAAAAGAGCGAAGAGAGAAAAACACACTGGACCGAATGACAGGGGTAGTTTCAGGGACGCGCGAGGGGTGTCGGACGGCGGCAAGAGAACAGAAGGAGGGCGACGAGGAGGAGGAGGAGAGTCGGGACGGCTCGCAGTCGGTCCAGGGATGATCCCGGCTGTGTCTATTTATACGAGAGCCAGGGATGCGGACGCGCACAACCTGTTGGCCGTGTGCTCGAGCTGTATGTACAACGGGACGCACGTCATCGTTCTACACCACGCGTTTTCCCGATATTGTGTTCGAGCTACCTGACTGGCTACTTCTCTTTCTCCCTCCCTCTCTCTCTCTCTCTTTCTCTTTAAACAGAACTGTACTCTACAACACACGCCCGACTAGGCGCAGATGCGACGCTAAGCGAACTCCGTCGCCGACGACGTGGCCGCAAAAAAGTGGGTCAGACTATCAGGCCAGCATTTAACTGGGTCGACACTTGCACCTCTTAGCGGTATCAGACTCTCGTCCAGACGCGTTCAGTCCCTTCTGCCGAGAGAAGCCGACACCGAGAAGCCGCGCGATTTTTTGCGACCAAATTATTGATAACAAATAATGAATCGCTTGTACGTGTGCATACCGTATCAGAGAATTTCTAATAAAATTTCTGATGTATTTCATCTACATTCTTTTGCATATTCTACAAATATTTCCGATACTTTGGCAATCTATGAAAATTAAATCGGACATCATATTTATAGATATTCCTTTATTTATTTATAATTCTTCGCGACGTTAAATGCAAGCTTAACAACATGCTCTGTATATAGATTCGATATCCGGAATAGTGGAGTTAATAAGAACGTGTATCAACAGGTTTCGTTACTAAAAACACGCGATTGTATAACGGATATGCATTTAATCTGCCACAATATTCGATTATTTATAAAACGAGAGAGAGCTCAATACTCCACCGACTGTGAAAATATGTAGTTTATTTTATAATACAGCGGAATTTGATTTTTTTTTTTTTTTTGCGAGAATATAGAGCAAATTGATTCTAAAGTACTAACAGTCAAAACAATTCGGAATCATCATATTGTTACTTTTGAGGGATTAAAACAAAAAATTATTAATTAAAAAACTTTTAATTGCGCTCCTCTCCGAGTTGTGCAAAAATACAGGGATACAAAATAGATTTATTTTGACATAATTAAACTGCAAAATGTCAAAATGTTTCCTAATCCGATTGAGACAGAGATTCATTATTTTTCATAATAAAATTAACGTTCGAGTCGGCCAAATAAGGGATGATATCCATCGCTGGCTAATCCCATAATTCTATGCGTCGTATTTTCGTAAATCCCTTGTGCCTTTAATATTATCTCGTAACATGATGAAGTACTTTCTGTCCCCTTTCAATTACGGTCAATTATGTTCCCGAAATTCTCTCTCTATCATTATTATGGGTTTTTATTAATTTACTTTTATGGTTTTTCGATGTCTCTTCACTTTTACATTTCTAAAAAAAGAAAAATCCTCCACGAGGTCTATTCAGACCCGTTCGATCGACGATCGCTAGTTCATTGAGCTGATGCAATATCGAACAATTAATGACAAAGGCCTTGCTACACTTCATAAACAACTTGTGCATAAGCGAGGCTTACAGAAATGTTAAGAGGATTGGCAGGCTTATTTAACAGCGCTATTATATCATTCATTGCGATTGTTTAATTATTGTTCCAGCACGGAATGTCGTAGTTAGATCAGTCTGGAGGTGTCCGATATTAGAGACCCGCGGTGTTATATTATACGATTTGATCGTCTCATGTGGTTATTATTCTAATTTCTATTTTCATATCAGATACCCCATATCGGCAAAAATAACCCATGGAGGACGCGGACTGACCTTTGGCCATTTTAATAATCTAATAATAATTTAATATCCTTGCAAAACCGAAATGTTCACGTTTCGTTAAATAGATACGAGCCCACTAAAATTTTGTCCTCGTTCTCACATTTTATTAATTCAAAAAAATATTTAGAAAAATTATATCTGGTCTTATTTGAACGTAAAAAAAGTATATATAAATATATTAATCTAAATTTCAAGTTTATCTTGACAGTTTGCTTCGTTATTATTATACTAATATATTATAATAATAATTATAATAATATATATTAATGTCATTTAAAATAATCTAATATGAAAAAAATCTGTAGGAATATTTATTAGAAAAAAATCTGTAGAATTATTTACAGATTTGGTTTTTATCAATATTTCATAATATTATATATTTGTCATTCGAGAGATTGTGTGTGTGTGTGAGAATTTCAAGTTTATTGACAGTTTGCTTCGTTATTATTATACTAATATATTAATAATAATTATAATAATATATATTCATGTCATTTAAAATAATCTTACATGAAAAAAATCTGTAGAATTATTTACAGATTTGGTTTTCATCAATATTTTATAATATTATATATTTGTCATTCGAGAGATTGTGGAAAATTTAAAGTTTATCTTGACAGTTTGCTTCGTTATTATTATACTAATATATTATACAATTATATATAATACAATAATAATTATAATATATATTAATGTCATTTAAAATAATCTAATATGAAAAAAATCTGTAGGAATATTTACTAGAAAAAAATCTGTAGAATTATTTACAGATTTGATTTTCTTATCAATATTTCATAATATTATATATTTGTCATTCGAGAGATTGTGTGTGTGTGTGTGTGTGTGTGTGTGTGGAGAACAATGTATCGGTTACTCGAATTACTAACTGAGGCCGGACGGAATGCATTTTTTTCATCTGTCGAAACGCTCAAATTACCTTTCGCATCCGCGTTCGATCGCATTCCGCACCAGGAATCAGTTACACGCAGGCTACGTCTCGCTCACGAGAGGAGGATGATGAATTTAAATACCGGATTCATCATCATGGTTTTAATACCGGGCACGCATTCGCGCGCGATCGAATAATACGGCATATAACATACATACGTATTTCGATTTTACGCGCTTATAAATTGCCGGGCGCGTTTTACTAAACGCTTCGCGAGAAATAACGCGGGATTGTGCGCGCTTGGAACCAAACCGAACTGCAATGAAGCGCGGATGAGCTCCTCCGCGCAATTCCGCGTTATTTCCGCGCATCGCGCTTTATATATATGTCACGCTCCGCTAATTACAACATCCAGGCTCGCGGTGGAAAGCCAACGCAAATATCGTTATCGAAAACATAGAGGAATAGACATGGAAAAAGAAGAGAGAGAGAAGGAGGAGAGAGTGATGTTACGACAAGTTTATCGGAGCTTGGCCGTAGAGAGACGGAACTTCTCGCGGCATGAAGCACCGCAAACTTCCTCCCAAGGATTCCCAATTCGGGCTGCGCTGGATAAAATCTTGGGGAGTATAAACTCTCGCGCAAGTATTCCTGATGCTGGGTGAGATGCGTAAAGTTTCGCGGCGGCGGGAACACGTCGAGGAATTTCACGGACTTCCTAATAAACGAACGCATGCATCAAAAAGTTTGGCGGGTGCTTAATAATCCGTATATACAATATACATATATATATACGGAGTCATCTGGCCGGAACACGCGGTTATTTGCACGCGTGTGTTGTGACGTTTGGTTGTTTTGCGTCCTCCCCCCCCGCCTCTTTCCTTTGCAGATTCGCGACCAACTTTTCGGGTATATATTCCAGTTTTCGCGATATCAAATATATACTGCGAAACAAGGAACACGTATGTATTTTAATTAGACACAATTGTGTATAAGCGCGTAAATTTTGAATAATGCCTTTCAGGATTTCGTATCAATCGATCGAAATTATTTACAATTCGGATGTGATTCTCTTTCTCTCTCTATCTTTCTTCCGTAATTCTCCGATATTGCGCATTTTTCCGCTGAGATTGTTGAATACTGTGATTTTCAATATTTAGAATTGCATTGTTGCCGACATTTATAAAAGTACGTAACAAAATTGCACGGAAATACATTTTTGCATCGATTCTTGTTTCTTTAAGTGGTTTTAACAAAATATCGAACGATAATTTCGACAAATGTTCAATCGCGCGAAATTTAATATTATAATAAAAATGGAAATAAAACATTTAGCATTTTCTTTTAAATTAGCTTGTAAGGAAGAATTGTTTAAGCTTGTAAAAAAGAATCGTTTAAATTGTATGACATCAATAATATATATTATATAATATTACTCTCGATTATTTATAACAGCCGCAAGTAACAATATTTTTATAGCACCGGCATTAATCGCTCCATCTCGAAACGTGTTCGTTCGTTGAGCCGTTACATGACCACTCGACAAACACACACATGTTCGACGAATATTTCCGATTAATCCGCATTACGTCAGCTACGGGATGGTGGAAATAAAAAAAAAGAAATTTCAAAACCGATGTAAGTGTTAGCGTAGCGAAAAAAAATGCGGATCAAATCGAGAGTGAAGAGAGAGAGATTCTGCAGCTAAATCATCCGCACAAAACAGAAATAAACGCAAAAATTGTATATGGATTTAATATGCGACATAATATTACTTATTGCAAAAGTTAAGTTAATTCAATATAGGCATATACAGTTGTTAATAGCGAGAGAATATTTTTTTCAGTAGTAAAGATCAGGATTGACGCGACGCATGGCTGACGAATGAATTGATCTATTCTACTGATGAGCCACGTGTCTGCTAGTAGTAAAAGAACGTCGTTGGCCAGACTAGCCGCGCGCGTCGCGTAAAATAATTGAAGAAACTCATTATATTTCATTTCTCTCACAATCAAGCGCAATTAATTCGAGAATAATACAATTTGCATATCAAAACTGAGATTAAATATTCCATTCAAACTCATTTAAACTATTGTAAAAAATTTGTCCGAAATTCCGCGTGTGTAATTTCGAACAAATAAATTTAAGGATTAATGGAAAACACTCCGACACATGTTGTTATAAAAAAATTATCTAATTTTGCCATTATAATTGTTTGTTAATTGGTTATAAAGAATAAACTATTAATGCCATTATAATGCTATGTCAATTTTGATGTTAAAATGTTTCTCGAATTTGTGTGCTCTCGAGGTATACCGAGATATGCCGAATTTATTTGTGGAACGCTTAGTGCGTTTTTAATTATTTTTTAAAATTTAATTTGCGAACAATAAATTGAAAACAATTCGATGCCAATATTGTCAACTTTTAACTACTTTATTATTATATAATTATAATTATAATTCTATATGTGTGTTGATAAATTTAGAAAAACTTAATATCTTTTTTGCAATATCTTTAAACAATTAATATTTGCAATATTTTTTAACAATTAATTAACAATTAATTTTATCTTTTGTTTGCTATAAGTATTGTTTCGCGAATTGAGATGCTAAATAATGTTATGTCAGCACTTCCGTATTTAATTTCAATTTCCTTAATTGTGATAGGAACAATAAATGCAGCATTAGAACAATAAATTCGCAATAAATTAATACTTTAATTATGCTATACATGCAAATTTCTCGTAGTGGAGATGTCAAATTTAAGTCTCGAAGTGCGTAATAATAATAAACACAATCTATAATTGGTCAATTCAAAGCTTTTATATCTTAAAATGATACAAATTGAGTTACTATCGCGAAAATAAACAAACAGTTAATTTTACAAATAATAAATAATAAATTAATCAAATTTTAATGAATAAATTTATTCACTCTATGATTGAATTGTCGTCGCTCGATGTCTTCTCTGGTCTGTTTTTCCTCTTTTGTTTGTTTTTCCTTCACTCACTCGCGAAAAACACAAAATATTAATTACGATCGCGTATTAATATGATCCAAATACAACGATCACGTGATATTCTTCATAATATTCCGAATGTACATCATATATGACGCGCACTTTATTTTATCTTGCAATTTTATTACCTGAAAATCAAAGTTATGTCTCGAAAATTACGCGATCAAATGTTATCTTTATTGAATAATTATCGCAACAATTACTAGAAAATAGCAAACGATGATTCCTTACGATTATCGCAGTTACAACAAGAGATAATAAAATTGATAATAAAATGCATGTGTGAGCTATGCATAAATAATAGAAATAGTATATTCGGTCGCGCGATTTCTCAGTGCAAAGCAGCACATAATTTAGTAATTTTCGGGTTATAAAATGAAGTTCGCGTCGTGTGCAATTAATAACACCTGGAGTGCTACATTAAAGTGTGCGCGCGATCGTAATTAACTGTGTTTTCGCGAGTGAGTGTGTGAAGGAGTAGCAAAGGAATGAACAAACAGGAGAAAAGGAGAAGACTCGAGCAAATATCGTACAATAACGGAACAATCGTGGGGTAAGTTGTTAAATTATTATTTTATTATTCGTAGAATTTACTGCTCGCTTATTTTCGCAATAGTAACTCTTTACTCATTTTGAGATACAAAAGCTTAGAGTTTGTTAATCACGGACTATGTTTAGATGGTTGTCCGCGTTTATGAGTCACGTGTACATTAAATAAGGGTGCAGTTCGAAATCTCCGTCAACCTTGCATCTCTACTGCGAGAAATTTCAATGTATGATGTAATAATTTAATAATTTGACATCTCGACAGCAAATAACCTGGGAAACATTTTAATTGATACGAAAATCGAAAGAGCAATTAACTTGAACTAACATGGTTTCTCTCTTGTATCGTAACGTTGTATGTAGACGTTGAAGCATTTTCAATTACTTCTTGAGCTTATATTTCGTAAGTAATAAATTCGAAACTAGGATATTTCGATAGCAGTTAATTCGGGAAATAATTTGATGTCAAACTAATACTGTTAACTTTTTGTTTTTAATTTATATAGTTATAATATTCCCTGTTAGTGTCTATATCTATAAAAAAATTATCTAAAAAATATTATCTATAAAAATTTTATGAAATTTTTGAAATCTTTAAGTGATTATCAATCAATTAGTACATATTATATCAATTATTCACATATTAAGTGAATTATCAATCAATTCTGATATATTTGTTTTTAATTACGATTTATTATAATTTTTCGGAGGTAAAGGTGCTAGTATAATATTAAATTAGCGCATCTCCATATTTAATATCAATTATCTTCTCAAATTCTAAATGATAAAAGTAATAAATTTAAAATTAGAGCGATACGTTAACAATATGTCAGCACTTAATTATTATTATGCCATACATAAAAACTTGATTGTTCATGTCATATTTAACGATAAAAAAATACTTCGAGACTCTATTTTTCTTTAAATTTTATCTCCATTTACTGTATTATTTTTGCAATAACAAAAATTTACTAAAATAAAATTAATTTATTAAAGTAAAATTTGTTATGCATATTATCAAGAGTTTAATATATAATATATAATATATGTATAATATATATAATATATATAATATATAAATATAATATATAATATATAATATATAATATATAATATATAATATATAATATATAATGTATAATATATAATATATAATGTATAATATATAATATATAATATATAATGTATAATATATAATATATAATATATAATATTATCAAGAATTTTGCAAAATAATAAACTTAAAAAACAAGTCGCCTATACTAAAGAAATTCATTTGAGATTTAGCAATTTTAGTATAACGATATAGAACCTTAAATGTTTAAACCTTTAATGTTTAAACAAAAAAGGAGGGTTTACATAAAAAATGCAAAAGTGTCGAAAAGTGATGGCAGGAAAAGGAGATAAATTTATGATACAGATAAATTCTCCAAATAAAATGTGATTCGTCTCATATACTAATATATTCTATTCGCGCAGTAGCGAAAGGCCACACTAGTCTGACCACGGCGGACCGAATAGTTGACCCGCGTTACTAATTTTTCGTCATTAACAGCGAACGAGCTGGTTATTGACGCAACCAAAATGGTCCCGCGACTATCGAGCGACAATTGCAAAATAATCGTCGCGAAAAGTCCGCAATTTCCTCAATGGTCGATCGATGTTACACGCTGATGGCGGCTGCTTTCTGTCGCGCGATTGAATACCCGGCAAAGCTATCGTACGATATTGTTGCGCCGACGACGGAAGGGAAGGATGGTAGGTAGGCACGACGATGTTCTCTCTCTACTTCGTCGAAGCATTCGTCGAGCGAGCGAACCGGCCGGGAAGAGAGGCCTGACAGGCTTGCAGAGAGGCTATACAATACCGCTATTGTGCCGGGAACTCCATTAGAGGTACCGGGCGATTCTACCGAGGAAAGAGGTAGAAGAGAGTCGTAGAGGAGAAGCGAGACGGAGGGCGAGAAAAACAATGAGCGACGTCTTTTATCGAGATTTCGCGCAGCCGCGCGCTGAGTGCCATTCTTGTCGTTTCATTACGTAGGTATGTATGTACGGGAATTGGCCCGTCTCGTCTCGAGGTTGATTTCATTAACCTCGGGGAGAGGCGAGGAGAGAAATAGGCTCGATTCTGCCGAGATGTGTAAATAGCGACTCGCCAAATGGACCGAAATCCTTTATATATATATCGCGAATCACGACTCGTATTTTCCATTTCCGAGGCTCGACTTTAACTTCAATCGGGAAACGTTTCGCATTCGTCAATGGCCTTGATTTACATGTTCGAGGAAAGGAATACCTCTCGGAAAACCGGGCCACCATCACATATCCCGGGCGCTCTTTTCCCGACCTGCTTCGATCGTTTGCCGAGGGAGAGAGGAGAGAAAGCGTCGTCCTATTTACTTACTATTTCCTTTCGGCGATCGCCGTTGGCGTAAATATCAAAATATCGGACGATGTAACTTCGACTTCGGTATTCCATCACGCGGAGGGCAGAGGGCAACCGCCATCGGCCTGTAATATATCGACCATCGTCGAGGAAAATGTGGATTTTTTGCCACGACCACCTCGAATGACCGCTCTTTCATTGCTAATAAACAAAATCAATAGCATGATTCAGCTAGTCGGGCTAATAGCGTTCCTTCGCTACTATTAGCTCGAATAGTGCTTTAATCACCTTCTTTGCTTTTCATTTTTTATCGATTTTTTGTTCTTTTTTTTTTTTTGACGTTTAAACGTGCGCAAGATTCTACATCGACCGGTTGTAAAAACTAAATCTGTTAACTTAAAATCTGATCTAATTTAATTTGAATCTAATTCAATCTTCAATATGTGTCATAATCTATTAAAGAAAATAATGACATGTTCTTTTTTTGGTTTATCATCATTTTATACGCTCTTAAATTTTTGGTACATAGTACAAAAGGAATACAGTAAGCGTAAAAATAATATAAAAAATTTTAAGTAGCTTTAAAACAGATATTTTTCTACTATTTACACACAAAGTAACCATTTATAATTCTAATGAATAATACTTTTTATTTATATATAAGAGTTAGTTATATTAAAAATTGATGCTAATCATGGTAATAATTTCAATCGTAATATTTACCCTAAATAATAATATAAATTAATATATATTGGTATGAGCAAATGTTTATAATAATTTAAATGTGTTTAAGTGGAAAATGTATGATAAATTTGAATATTTGTCAACACAAATTAATATAGGGACGGGCAAATGTTTATAATAATTTAAATGAGTTTGAACAGAAAATACAATTTGAATTTATTAAACTATTCTCGGATTAATTGTTGATTAATAAATCATTTGTGGCAGAAATGAAGTAATGTATCTTTTCCGAGATTATACACCAGAAATCGAGATGTATATAAGCAAAGGCTTGTAAAGGAGTTAATGAGCTTTAGGTCGCATTCTGGAGATATCTTAAAGTTCTTGAAATGGTCTCATTCATATATGATTTCCGGAACTACATATACAGAACATTTTAACCGAACGGAGCGAGCACGGAAATGCTAAATGTACGCTTGAAAGTTTTATTAACAAGATACAGATATTCTAGTGAGCATTCAGTCAAGACCACTTTCATTTGGCGTCCATTAGAGAGATTACAACCGCATATCGTTTTCGAAAAGCATAACGCGCAGATATACAACATGTCTCAAATTGAATATGCTCTATTTTATTTATATGCAAAGATTATTCGATCAATTTACAAAGCTTTTTATAAGGGACTATTAGCATTGACATATCGATACAATTTTTAAACTATCGAAAAACGATCGAAAATCTAAGGACTTTCGGAAGAAAATCAAGTTATAAAGATACAAATAAATATAATTTATTTTTTATTTAATTTTATCTTAGAAATTTAATTTAATTATTAGTTGTAAAACATATTAAAAAATTTTTATTTTTAAAAGTTTGACAAAATTTATATTAACTTACACGTTTATACAAAGGAGAATTGATTCTCCAAATTGACCAAAAAATCCGTCGAATTTTAAACCTAAGATTCAAGGATTCTGAAACACCCTATACAGAATTCTCGGTGTAGAAATCAAGATTAACGGCCGGTAAACTTTCGCCCGGATTAATCGCGATATCGCTACTCCCTTGAGTAAAATATTTGCGGCGATAAAGTAGCCGGCAGGATAATTTCTCTGTGATTGTTTCTTCCCGAGGGAGCGCAAAACTGTAGTTCGACATTCGGTTAACCCTGTCGGCCCCCAAAAGAATCCTCGCGAGAAAAAAATTCTTGTAGAACGGGAGGAAGTTCTTTCTCTTCCCGGCTAGACGTGATATCGATTGCCTTCGGAATCTCATCGAATCTCATCTGGTGAAATCACGCGGTGCTTATCGAAATTTCGTTCTATTGCGTCGCATTTCGATCAAATCGAACGAGGGAGAGAATACGTGTTTCGAGAATTCTATCATCTATTAGAGAATCGACAGACAAAATTAGTTACGCAGACGCGATGTCTATTACGCATTTAATACGGACACGAGGACATAATAAATCGCTTTTATGAATTAAATTATATCTATGCATTGTTGTGTCATTAATAATCTAGATACTGAATAACACTAAATATAAAAATTTTACTTTTTAATTATTATCACACAGGAAGAGAGAAATTCTACTTTAATAAAACTTCAATTTTTCATAATTATTTAAAAATATTTAATCGACAGATCCGCCATATAAATTTTCACTAATGAAAGACAAATTATAAATTTGTCATAGAACTGCTTTCTGTAAAAAAGTCATGTAAGTTTGAAATTTAATTAAATTCTTCTTCATTAGCTTTATCAGCTTCTACGATGAAAATTATTCTTTTTTCAATAAGTGATAGCCTTATTAAAACTGCAACTTATTGGTGAATAATCCGGATAATATAATGTGCATATGCTACATACAAGAAGGATATGCATCGCTCGCGGCCTGTAAATATAAAATATGCACATAATAAACATTGCATCGCTAGCTGGTAAATAAATTTCAGATTCGCGGATTTATCTTCAACGCGTTCGCGGATATATCAAAATATTGCGTGTATTGGAGATAGACATTTTTCATAATTTTGTATCGTGTCCGATTCATAAATCCATTTTAAATTTGGATTTGTTGAAAAATACTCTGTTGCTGCGAATTTAATAATTCAAAATTTCACAATCCTCGTAAATTCAGTTTTGAATATTGCTTTTTTTTAAATCTGCGTAATTTAAAGATTAACAAATATTATCATATAATTAATATTTTAATTATTTAATCATAACTATATATGGTATTTATGTATAAGCATTAAGAAGCATATAAATTAATACGCGTAAAAGGCATAAATAAATAAATAAGTTATATATTTATAAAATGCAATATATATAAAATCTAATATTTATTAAAATAATCTAATATTTAATAAAATCGAATATTTAAAAAGTTCTGCGCCCGGCTTTTTCCGAGACATGGGTAATGGATTTGAAAAAAATAAGGCAGAATTTGGAGAAAAATTCTCTCCGGAAAATGTCACCGGATCACGACGATTTTCAGTGTCGGCGTAATCTAGATGGTTGCGCAAATTGAATGAAACGACGACGCAAATTTTCGGAGCGATTAACTTCCTTTGACGTATCAAGCCTGCTGGCGAGTGGGTGGCGAGTCCTGCTGACTTCGCCAAGTTCGCCAAGTGACATAAGATTTGGCGGAGAGAGATTATCGATATAATATTTAAATACAATATATATATAGAAAATACGCACATAATTTATTTATTGCATTTAACATGATTTACGCGTCAATGCTTTTTCTTACACTCGCAAGGTTTCTAATAATAAGCTGATTAAATAATTTATTAAAGAATTTTATAGAAGAATTTTTCATTGAACTCGACTTTATTAAATATTTAATTAAATATAAATATTTGCTTTTTTATCACATATATTCTTGTTTATTATTCATTTCAATATTTTCAGGACAATTAAAATCGACTATTAAAACAATAATCAATTGAATAAATAAATAAATAAATAAACGAGAAAGATTTTAAAATAAAAAATAATTTATGAAAAAGTTATAAAAATATAAATTTGTTTTTACTGCGATGTCCGAAGTCGAGTTGGAACATTCAAAACGATAGGAATAAGCATCAGAATGAACTGTGATATGTTTTTTGATTTCGATAACCAATAAATCTTGCTCGTTTATCTGCACCCTTTGAAGGTTACTCAAACCACAAACAGCATCCGATCGTACCGGAAATGATGCTATCAACATGAAAGAGAAAGCCACGCGCAAGAGTGGAGATAGAAAGGATCATTTCGTCGTAATCTTTTTCTAATCACCTGAAATGTTATCGACAAATCTCTAAATGAACTTCTCGACGTGAAAGCGTAATATTCGATATCAGAATGAAATCGCGATGTTCGTATGAAAAATAACGAACATATTTCATTGAAATTCTCTCTTCTCATAATTTATGACAAATTATATATCTCTTGTAAGAGAGAACTCATAAGATTATATTACGTTAAATTAAAAATCCTAACAGAAAAGAGTTGATTAATATGTTAAATTGAAATATTACATATTCATTTATTAAATAATTCTAATATTTCAAATACTTGATACTTCTTTATTTCTTCAAGCCTTGTGAAAAAAAATATCTTAAATTTTGAATTCTTTGTGAAAATATTGACGCAGCATTAAAGTTTAATACGCCATTCTGTTGATGGAACTCATGGAATCATTTTTTAAGAGCTTTAACAAGAAAACGCATTTCAACATTCCTTCAAAAACTTTTCCATTAACATTCTTTCTTGGTTTTAAACCAAATGTAAACCAAGACCAATAATTACAGAATTATATTATATAATTAATGCGTCTCGAGAAATTAAGTTCCAAGAATAATGAATAACAATGCGTTATATTTTAGTTTTCGTAATTATTCTTATTTTATTCTCTTTAAATATCAAAATCTCTTTTTTCAATTGAAATTGCAAACAGACTTTACATTAATAGAATCTTGAGAGAGAGATTTTTCTAATAATCCCGATTTATTATTAAATGATACTTCCCATTTCTTGCGACATCTGTCCGTAGAAAATTTCTCGCAATAAAAAATCGAGTAATTTTGAACTACCCTGTACACACACACACACACACACACACACACACACACACACACACACACACACACACATCATACTCCGACACGATCTCAGATAACTGACACTCAAGCACCAACGAGTCTCCGGGAACGACTTTTCTCTCTCAACAGGTGGTGCTGGGAGATTGAAAAGAGAGGCGGTGGGTGTACTTTGGCTTTCTCAAGATTGAAGCGAAGCCAACAATCACTTAGGGACTGGCAACGTACCGTTCGCTTCGATAACAATTCGCGTGAATAGCCAATCGAACATCCGTGACGATTTAAAGCAAAGTTTTCGAAATTACTCAACCGGGTCACTTCGCCATGTGATAGAAATCATAAGTATAAACAGAGAGAACTTTTTGTATTAACGTTTAATAAATTGAAAATAAAGATGGAAGAGAGATTTGCAAAATTAAATATAATATAAAATTGTATATAATAATCTAATATAAAAATATAATATAATTTGATATAAAATTATATATAATAATTTTATATATATAATAATTTATATAATATAATAATTTATATAATATAATATATTATATATATATTGATTATATATTATATATTATATTATATTACGTATATTATATACCAATTATATATAATAATTTAATATAAAATTATATATATATTATAATTTTAATAATAAATATATAATTATATATAACAATCTTAAAATTTATTTTAAACAGAATATATATATGTATATATAGAACATAAGAGGATATTTGATGCTAACATGTAGCTAGTGTATAGATGCATGATTTGCCGTGCACTGACAATGAGTGTTCTTATATTTATTTCTTATTCCTCTTGTACTTATATTTCGTCTGGTCTATCTTGAGCTGAGCAGAAACAACGGAAGACAGGGAAAGAGGACTCGATTTTCTCGAAGTTTCAGTCGACCTGGGTTATTTTCGGAAAGTCGATAGTAGCCCATAGTGTTCGATGATATATATAGAGCGAGGGAGCCGCGAAACTTTGTCGGTTCTGAGCGCCACAGGTCTAATGCCACGCGTCTAATTCGATAGCGTAATTTCGTAGAAAGGGCTGAAGGGCTGAGGGTTTACAGTAGGGCAAAGAGAGCAAAGACAGCAATTTGCGGTGGCAAACGTTTGAGGAAGCGAGAGAGAGAGAGAGAGACCAGTGAGATTATCCATGAACCGTAATGTATCCTTGCGATAAGCGGAACGAAGTATAAATCGATAATACCCTATCTCACCCTACGTTTGATATAATGAACCTAAAATTTTCATAAATCGCATCCATTCGTGCCTACGAAAAGAATGCGAGTTTTTCGTCAAATAAAAAAGATAGTTGGGGGTCACAATAAATGCAAAGATTATGGGGGCAATTTTGTATTTCTTGTTTAAACATATAAGAGAGATTAAAATTAATAACGTTCCTTCCTTTCAGATTTTATCGTCTTTATAAAGAAATTAAAAAATTTTTTAATTTAAAAAGAATTTCAGTTTCTTTTCCATTTTAAAGAAGACTCTACTGACGAGTCAGGGCATTCACTTCTTTGCTTTCAGAGTCCTGATGTACAAAAATTTTCTCTTCGTTTATATAATATAGTAATTTTTTCTTAATTAAAAAAAAAGATAAAAATTTAAAAGGATCAAGATACTGTAATAAATTATACACGCTCTATTTTAGACGCATTTATAAACGTATTTCAAAGCAGGGAAAAAAGCACCGAATATTCTTTAAAAAATAAAAAAATGTCATAGAATTACAACAATGTTTTTAGGAATTGTTGCAAATAATAAAATGTTTAGGGTTTGAATGCTACTGACAAAAATCTAAATCCAAATAGAATCTCGCAAATAGCGCACCTTTTCATCTTTTCGATGAAAAACTAAATGGAAAGTTTATATGAAGCAAATGTAAATGCCTGCAGGACGAATTTGCATTAACACGAGACAAAAACGAAAGATAAGATCGGGACGAATGCGCATTTCAAGGAAATGTCATTCACGTGTTTCATAGCGAGATAGCGATTTGATTCAAGCAGCGTCGCGAGAGAGAATGTAAATTGGCAGAATAGAGAAGATAAGAGAGGTCACCTAAAAAATTTAAATTTTGACTACGTATTTAATCGTATTATAATTAAATTAAAGAGACAATCGCACGAGAGGCCATAGCTAATCAATTTGACATAATATTAACACTTATTAATTTAAAAAAAATCGCGATTATAAGAAAATGCACAATTATATAATATTTAATTCTTTTTATTTAATTCTTTTTATTTAATTTTTCATCTTACAAGTTTTGTGATACTTAAGAAATCCCATTTCCAAAAAAAAAGATAAATCCACGCTCTGGAGGAGAAAAAAATCTCTTTACGTAAATGTTTTCCAATCTTTGGATGCAAAGAATATTTCACATTCTGCAATAAGTGCAGTTTGAGCTTTTCCATCATTTCTCGTCGCGATCACAATCGCGGTATCCGCAATACAATTCGCAAATTAACACAATGATCGTAATACCGGACGATCGCCGAACGATGTGAATTCGCGTATCGCGAATTTGCATTCGCGTAACAAAGGGATTACCGTGAAATTCGAGAGAACGTTGGTGGGTCTCTCGCGGCGATGTTAATTACGTTTGCATCCCGCGGCTAAAAACTGACGGTAATGATTCAATTTAGCGGCTGCTCCGGAGAATAATGCAATTGTATGTAAAGGAGTTGGCTTGTGATGTATAACCGCGCCTCAACTGCGGCGATATTTTAGACCTTACACCGAGATTTCTGTTTCGTGATGGATACCGAGAGAAAGAGAGAGAGAGAGAGAGAGAGAGAGAGAGAGAGAGAGAGAGAGAGAGAGAGAGAGAGAGAGAGAGAGAGAGAGAGAGAGAGAGAGAGAGAGAGAGAGAGAGAGAGAGAGAGAGAGAGAGAGAGAGAGAGAGAGAGAGAGAGAGAGAGAGAGAGAGAGAGAGAGAGAGATGAAAATTTGCAGTGTGCTTTATTTAAGCTGAAATAGATTCCAAGCATGAAACAGAAATTCAGGATGGCGAGAGCTTCCATTTTCTAGAAATCTTTTCACAAGTCAGACTTCGCGAGCAGAGATTCGCTAAAAAATATATATATGATTCATTTTCGATACATTTCGTTCGTACGTAAATTTTAATAATTAAATGTATTTTATCAGCGTCGATCGATGTAAAGACTTGTATATTTAATAACGATAGAATACTGCCTGAATATAAGACTGACTATAACAAAATTATACTACTGAATTTTAACTTCTAATCTATTATACTGTCACATTCTTTATCGCACGTTAACATGTGTAATATTTATTTTTATATTACAAATTTTACCAATATTGACTTGTATATATAACGATCTAAACATATGTCTGACCATAATAGACTTATACTACTGAATTTTGATTTCTAATTATTTCTATTTTATTATACTGTCACACTCTTTATCGCACGTTAATATTGTGTGATATTTATTCTTATATATTACAAATTTTATCAATTTTGACTTGTATATATAATAACGATATTATGCTGTCTAAAATATAACGGAATTATACTACTAAATTTTGACTTTTAATCTATTATACTGTCCCATTCTTTATCACACATTAATATATGTGATATTTATTCTTATATTGCAAATTTTACCAAATTTGACTTGTATATTTAATAACGATAGTTTACTGTCTGAATATAAGACTGACTATAACGAAATTATACTACTGAATTTTGACTTTTAATCTATTATACTGTCACACTCTTTATCGCACGTTAATATGTGTGATATTTATTCTTATATATTACAAATTTTACCAATTTTGACTTGTATATATAATAACGATATTATACTGTCTGAAATATAACGGAATTATACTACTAAATTTTGACTTTTAATCTATTATACTGTCACATTCTTTATCACACATTAATATATGTGATATTTATTCTTATATTGCAAATTTTACCAAATTTGACTTGTATATTTAATAACGATAGTTTACTGTCTGAATATAAGACTAACTATAACGAAATTATACTACTGAATTTTGACTTTTAATCTATTATACTGTCACGTTCTTTATCGCACGTTAACATGTGTGATATTTATTCTTTTATTACAAATTTTACCAATTTTGACTTGTATATATAACGATGTAAAAATATGTCTGACCACAACAGACTTATACTACTGAATTTTGACTTCTAATTACTTCTATTCTATTATACTGTCATACTCTTTATCGCACGTTAATATGTGTGATATTTATTCTTATATATTACAAATTTTACCAATTTTGACTTGTATATATAATAACGATATTATACTGTCTGAATTATAACGGAATTATACTACTGAATTTTGACTTTTAATCTATTATACTGTCACAATCTTTATCACACATTAATATATGTGATATTTATTCTTATATTACACATTTTTCCAATTTTGACTTATATATATAACGATCGGAATATATGTCTGATTGTAACAGACTTATACTACTGAATTTTGACTTCTAATTACTTCTATTCTATTATACTGTCACACTCTTTATCGCACGTTAATATGTGTGATATTTTATTCTTATATATTACAAATTTTACCAATTTTGACTTGTATATATAATAATGATATTATACTGTCTAAATTATAACGGAATTATACTACTGAATTTTGACTTTTAATCTATTATACTGTCACATTCTTTATTACACATTAATGTGTGATATTTATTCTTGTAATGCAAATTTTACCGTTAGAATTAGAAAGAACGATAACATGCGGCGATCCGATCGTAAATTGATTAATCAAACGATAAAAAATTGTACCACGAGATTTATGAAATAACGGCTTACCTATCTACGCGTTTATCAATCTAACACGTCAATTTCGACGTGGGGCTGATTTATATGATCGCTCAATATATGTCTCGTCTTATGCGCGATCGCAGAGCTAATCGAAAGTGGCGTAATTGTATTTTTGTTGTTACTTCATCATTGTTTAATGTCACTTATTTGCGCGATAATAATTTAATGCGAAATTGTTATCTCATTTTCATGTTATATTGTCCGCGGTTATATACCCGCTGTTTCATCATTGTTGCGCGATACGCGAAGCGAACTTTCCGAATACTTTAGTAGAATATTACATCAAGTATGCAACTCGAAATAGAAACTTGCATCAGAAAGCTGTGCGGAAAAGCATTTTCTTCTTAAGCTCGTGGTAAAATTCCGATAATGCGCTTCGAAAGTATTATTTAACAGTTATATCGTGAGAATAATTATTGTCTCTAAATATGATTAGCAAAGTGAAAGTTTTTGTCTGTAAATAATTTTCCATGATCCGTAATATACTTTGACTATACTTTATATACGAATCAATATAATAATATATAAAGTAGAAAGAAAGATAAAATAGGCAGCGTATTTTCTATGCATATTAAAGAAACTGCAATCAATTAAAAAAAAAATGGATCAGAGAAAATTTGTGTAACAACTAATACGTAAGAATTTTTCGGAATAGAAATTGGGCAGCGATAAGAAAAGAATTTAAAATGAGCAAACGGATTCTAAAGAAATAGGCACAGATATCCACTTTCTTTGGATTCTTCAAATCTCTCCATCGATCAGTCGTTCATAAATATGAAATCTCTTTTTAGTCTCCCTCTCACATCGGTGGTAGATGTAAACAATATAAAAAATAGAATTTTTAAACAAGTAAATACATGAAAATATAGATTAAATACATCACTAAAGAAAATTTATTTTATTGTTTTTTTAGATATTTATTTGATTAAAAAAGATGTTTAAAGTAAAAATATGTAAAAATGATACAAAAAACTAATATTGACATTTTTTCAAGTAAATAAAAATATTTATTTTACCACTATATTTTATTGTATATTTGGAAAAAAATTTGCGGATGATATTTCACTTAATTGGTTCGCAATTATTACATCGGTTTCATTTTCTTAATTACATTACTTTTATGTTTTGTTCCTGCAGACGAAAGAGTCAGTAATACAGTACGAGAGATAACTTTACTTGTATTCCGAAACTGTTTTCTTCGTAGCGAAATTCGAAAAGCCAAGAAGCCCGGTTGGTTTTTAACAAAGCGCTGGAAGGGAAGAAGAGAAGAGAAAACCCGTAAAGAGAAAAGGAATCGAAATCTTTTCGCGTATCCGTATCTCGATAGTCAAGAGTTATTTCCTCGACTTGTACATCTATTTCGATATCGAGATGCAATCCGTCGTTAATTAAAAATAATATCAAAAGAGATGGGATGAAATAACATGATTGCGTATTTTTGTACTTTTACGGTAAACGCTTAAATGCGAATAGAGAATCCTTTCGATACAGATACAATTTTTATATCAATTACAATAATATGATATATAATTGCATCGAATCGAAAATCGAGCAGATGAATACAGCAATGCAGGTTGCATTTTCGGAATTGTTTTCGAAAATCATTATTTTCTAATAATATTCAAAAATACTTTCTAAATATCCGTAGGATGGGTCGCCATTCTATTCTTTTAGTGCTCGTTCTTATAAACAGAACGAAATTCCGGACGCTCCTTGAAATTCCATCAGTTCCGGAATGCAGAAGGAGGTCGAGATACGTGCAGTTTGTCGAGCTATGCGAGACAGTTGTTCTCAGTTTTTACGTTCAACGCTTTAGCCATAAACTATAATCACTCATTTTACAAAGTAATGCGTATTTCACGAAAAAAACGTCATTACTTTCTTATTATACTTCCATCTGTTACGGTATTTCAAAAAAGAAATGTTTGAAAGGTTTCTGAGATAGATTCTGGTATAGATCTTTCCATTAATTATTAGGACAGAATTAATTGGAAATTTTTTTCAATCTTTTGACATAAAATGTCTCAATAGCTCGAGTTACGTATATCCTCTTACATTGTTAAACAGTTTTATTGATTCAGTTTAAGAGAATATATATAACTCGAGACATTTTATTTTATGCAAAAGATCGAAGAAATTTTTAATTAATTCTGTCTTGATAATTTACAGACAGAATTACACGTCAGAAATCTTTTAAACATTTTTTGATAAAACATCGCAGCAGATGGAAGTAATTCAATTTGAAAGAATGTATATAAATTGATAAAAAAGGAAACAAAGATTTTCAATATTTTATAAATCAACTTTTATATGCATATATGTATACGAATGTGCATATATGTGTAGCTTACATATCTTCAATAACAAAAAATTAATTTCGAAATTGTCAAAGGATTCTTTACTGCGCGTTCTAGCGCACACGTGCTCTGAATATTTTCCAAATTGTGCGCAAATTACGCATAATTAAAGAATTCAATAAGCGTAATAATTAATTGATGAAAATATGTGTGAGGTGTGAATATAATATAATCTCGCAAAAATTTGACAAAGTGTCATGAGAGCGCGCAAGGTATGATGACACGAAAGATTTTAATTTATTGTTAAATAATTTTATTTAATAATTTATTATTATACATATATGTATATTATCATATAATTATATATATTATTATATATTATTATAAATAATTATATATTAAATATGTGTGTGTATATATATATTATTAATATATTATTATACATATATATGTATAATTATATAAATATTATTATATAATATAACATTTTATTATTAAATAATTTCATTTAACAATGAATATTTTTATCGGATAATTTTCTCCTGGAGATTATTTTTGCAATTTCTCCCATCTCCTTTGTCAAACATCTCTGATTTATGAAAGCGATCTTTCCATGTTTACGATGATGTTACGTTTACGTTTACACGCACAAGCATCTGGACGCGTTCATCGAAATTCTGCGAGTTCCCACGACCGTGGCACACATCGATTCTTTCGCAAATCTTTTTTAGCCATCGAACACGTGCACTTCACATCGGGTTACCGCTTTTCGCTAACCTGCGATCGACAAACATCGCCGCGCGGGATGCAGAACGGAATTTCTTATAAGTCTATTCTCATGCGCGGCTTCGCATGCACGATTCATACATGCATGCATGCATGCGATCGCGGTATATAATGTAGAGAATCGGATATATGCAGAGCCGATCCCCGGAATGCGCCGTGTTCGACTCTCGCGTAAAATATGTATGGGGGTGTAGATGAGGGGGGAGGAAAATCGGGAAATATTTAGTGATTTATGCGAATCTCTCTCTCAACGGTCACGTATAATAAAATATATAATACACGAGTGATACGCATATGTGTACGTGTACATAAACAATACAGATGCGATTGGAAAGCGATAAATAAAAGGAAGCGGTAATATAAAGTGCAATAAACAAGAGAAAAGCGATAAACATGTATGTAAAAATTTATCGAAAAAAGCGACTGCATTGTAGAAAATGTAAAAGAAGTATTTGACGACTCTGAATTTCAGTTAAGTCATTAAAATTTCTCTTGATTTTTATTTTTAGAAATTTTTAAATTTTAGTTTTTCTTTATTCTTTTCAAAAGGACAGCGGGATCAAAACCTGCGGAAAATTGATAAAAGAACAAAGAAATGTGCAACAAGCAACAAATATCAAAAGATACTGTCTTCGAAGAGAATTACAATTACATGAATTACACGAAGAAAAATACCAAGGAATAAATTTTAATTTAAAGATATACTATAATATTTATAAAACAAAGTTTATCTTTATAAATTATGTTACAAACGCACGCGAAATCATCATATCTCTCGATATATCATATATCCTAAACGATAATTATAATTCTTAATTATAAATGATATATTATAGCCTCTTGTTTACATTTGTGTGATTTATCAATAAATGTTGTTTCACTTTAATTTGATTGCAAGCTCTAATGCGATTTATTCGATAATATATTTGATACGAGCGATAAAAAAATCAATTGAAATAATTAATCGATTATGCAAATTCAATAATTTCACAACCTAAAAGCTCCATAGAAGCTCTGAGGTAAAAAGAAAACTAGAAAAAAAATATATATATACTTGTAAGCATAAAATACAATATATATTATTTTGTTTAAATCGTCTAATTTGGACTTAACAAATCGCCCTTCAGCTTAGCTCGAGAGACAGAGATTTGTCAGCGAACGAAACCTCTTTTTATCTCATTCTTTATTCAGCTCTCTACTAGTCTCTTTAATCTCTTCATTCGACAAATTAAAGGCCCGCTTCACCGACGTGTCAGTAAAGTCGTTCATTCCATGATGTCGGTCGGATAAAACAAGAGCAACTAGAGCACAAGACCGAACGGCTTAATTTACGGTAGATATTAATTAATACTCGATGACACTGTCCGTCTTTTCTATGACGCGCGCTTATTGTGACGGTGTAGATATGCAAACGAGGGAGGAAGATACACATATTATATGTGCGGGGAAACGACAATTATCCAAATGACAAATTAACTGATAAGTGCTGGTGGACAAGTTTAATATATGTATATCTCTCGCGCGTCTAACAATAAATAACGAGCAGTCGGAATAATTTATACCCGAATGTAATTGAATCCCATTGTGCCACTTGACGCTGAGTAATCCTCTATAAATTCCTAATGGTCCATCTCTGGGAGAAGGAGCAAAATAAATGAGATAGAAAAAGATTGCCTGAACGTATAAAGTATGCGCATGCGAATCATTCATGCTAATCTTAATTGACTTTTTTTAACAAAGTAGTCGACTATCCAGCCGCTTTCATAATTACTGAAGTAATAAGCGAATGAAGATTTTAATTCTGGAATTAATAGAATAATATCATACGAAAAAAGAATCGTATCAATAATGTATATTTTCCTTTTCATTTTTATTATTCTCGAGGAACGATTTTTCAAAACTATATTCCGCGATAAAGTCCCTAAAGTTTCCTTTTCCATTCTCTAACTTTGACATTTAATGCCCGTGAACGTGCAAATGGCATTTGTTCCCCTCGAATTCCCGATTGTCTCGGATTTCTCGCGATTTCTGAAAACGCGCAAACGGCCTTTGATTCATTTCGATTGGTATCATTTATCGGAGAACCTAAAACGTGCCAGCGGAATTGAGGGAGCGGTCGGAATTGAATCGCATCGAACCCTTCTCGCACTACGATCCTCGAAACAGAAAGGTTCCCTTCTTCCCGACGTAATTTCGACGTAACGATCGCGTCGTCACCCGGTCCAGGGGTTAATTGTCTGCACCAATCACGGACCGACGTTCCCTGATCGGGCATCGGCGCGATTAAATGCAAATCACCCCTAAAGACGATTTTATGGGCATCGCGTTAACGGATACCGGGGTATAAAAGCCATGGTGCCGAATACATTATTAGCATGATCGATATATTCGGTCATGAGCTATACGTTTCCGCAGAATATGGAAATTGATATAATCTCTCTCTCTCTCTCTCTCACTCTCTCACAATGCTGTGAAGCAGCGAGCGAATGTAAGTTAAGATGCTATTAATGCAAATTGAATCGAGCGTGATTAATTCGAGCACTAGAAGTTCACCTTTGTGTATGCAAAATTTCACGTTAACATACATTATGCAATTTATATTACACCCTTCGTATGCTCCTATCAAGATTCAGCTCGAAATATAATTAAATTAAAATTCTGTATAACGTATTACATAATTGTACAAACACGTCGGTAATGATCAAAAGATGATAATTGAGTTGTATGCGAACACGTGGAAATAATTTCATCAGAGGAAAAGGGGATTTTATTTTATTGGTATATCTCTATATTTCCAAAAAAAAAAGGCAGCAAAGAGTCGCTTTATCCTCGCGTGTAAGAGATGAAAGGATCAGCGTAGTGCAACTGTTCGTACGACAAAGATATTTCCATTTACCGTTTAATCGAACCGGACAGACAAAAAAGTTTTATATCCTCATGCTAACGCATTCGCTGTGTGTCGACATGAGCCGGAGTGCAATATCTGTGAAAACCTGTGCAAAGGGGAACGAAAATGATAATAAAGTCAAGCGACGATATTTAATGCAAAAAGCCTGACCGATCAATGTTATTTATCGGCGTTAATGAAACCATCCGACACAAGATTAATTATCTCTTATATATAAATTTCGCGATTTTATTATTGCAACGTTTTCGTCCGGAATAACGAATACTTGTTTTACATCGTCGGGTCAGAAAATTAATAACATATGTGAAATTTCGTTTGCGTGCATAAAATCAACATTATAATGATAACATAAAATCTTTTTCAAGGGTACTAGCAATAATTTTAATTATAAAAACGTAATATAAATGAGACTTTTTATCATTTACGAAATTTAATTAAAAACTACAGACAAGAATGCACCTAGAAAAGATCTGCGAGAACGAAATATGATGAATATCGATGAATATAAAAAAAAACGAAAGCTAATGATAATATTGAAAGCGAAATTGAGAATAACGCTATCTCTTTTCCATACAAGCATTTATAATAACAACATCTGTCGTTTTCTATTTATATATTTGCCATGAAGATGCAAGATTGAAAAAAATGAGATAAAAAAAGAAATATGCATTTTCAAATAATACGTTTATAAGTAGAAGCGAAAATGCATTTTACCGCGAAATCGTTGCATTCTTGTGAGATAATGAAACCTGCTAATGGAATTCACGACGTGGTCGTGAGATTCCACTGCACGCGTGTATGCGTGTATATACACGATACTGTCCTCTTCCTTTCCACACAGCTATGAGATGACATTTCTCTTCGAAAATCATGGCAGAGAGAAAGAAAGAGAAAGAGAGAGATGAGAATAAAGATGGTGATATATACCGGAACGTAAAAGTGTAAAATATTATGCGATAACAATACGATAGCAATATCTGTAAAAAATGTTATTGTCCTTTATATTCTCTCGTATTTGAGATCATAAAAAGCCTAATCTTCTCATAAAATATCTGAATTTCCAAATATTCTGCGATATTATATTATATATGTATTTTTTTTTATTTATTTTTATTTATATATGCATTTCTCTTTATATATATATATATATATATATATATATATATATATATATAGAGAGAGAGAGAGAGAGAGAGAGAGAGAGAGAGAGAGAGAGAGAGAAATGCATATATAAATAAAAATAAAATAAATATATAAAAATAAATAAAATTATATTATATATAACATATATCGCAAGATATTGGGAAATTCAGATATTTTATAAGAAGGTTAGGCTTTTATATATATATATATATATATATATATATATATATAATATATTTATATTTATATAGGATGATAAAAGAGAAAAAATTATATATAATATATATGTATATATATTAGGTAATCTTTTCTCTTTTCCTTGTCATATATATCTATCTTAAATATTTACTAAGACTGCTAATAGGATCCCTTGAATCTGTCCCCCGATGGATTTCAATGTAAATAAAAAATCGCCCATCTGAGATTAAATAATTGAAGAGAAATTAAAGGACTCGAGATGGCGAAAGCCATCTTTTACTGAGTACCTGCAGACGGGGGGAACCAACAGAGAAAAATAAATTCTTTATGTCTGTGAAAACCAATGCGGCTTCCCTTGGAATATGAAAGAAGGCGACGGCGGGGATGAATGTGCACATGCGTATTTATATGCATGTATATAACATCTATACATAAATGGATAAATAAATAAAAACGTGAGGATAAAAAAAGTATTCGGAATCCTGGTCCCGGTTCGCGATTAATAATTTATAGTGGGTCTAATTAGAGATTGTGGTCGAGGGAAAGTTACGGATAAATATTTGCGTCACTTTTGTCCGCGAACGATGAACGAACGTATTCGGATAAGTGTTTGCTCGAGTTTCTCTCTGATTATGAACAGTAATGAACGAAAATGCGTCCTGTCATTCTCGTGAATCAGTGATTCTCAGAGGAAAATATATGAGGATATAATGATGAAATTCTTAGTGATCTCGTTGTCGAAGAACATAACGATATCGTAATCAGATCCGAGTTTTACGTAAACGAAAGACCAGCAGCTGTCTGCTTGTTCTACATATATGATTCGATCGCATCAGAGTTACACTGTTCCCTTCTAATTTTCAACTTTCAAATATTTACATTTGTTATGAAACAAATTATAATCGAATAGTCGATAGCTGAATAACAGAACAAGTTTCGCTTGTAAAAAGGCCGGGACGTTTTAAAAATATTTGTTTCAATTTCAATCAGTCAAATCCTTTTTTTCTGAATAAATATTTCAGCGAGAATTTCTCTTTGTCTGCTTCTATAAATAAAAAAAAATAAAGATAAAAAAAAGCACAGATTAATGTATGAAATATAAAATACAAAAACCCCCCATTTCCAAATTCGAATAAATTGCGCGTAAATATAGACAAGCGAATTGCTGAAGAATTTCAGGCAAATGCCAAACACGTCCGGGACCCCTCTATCTTCTCCGAAGCTATTCCGGAATTCGAGAGATACAGCTCGGCGGTCGGCTCGTTGAAATTCTTCGACTGAGCGAAAAGCGTTATCGAAATAATTGCGCAATCATCTCGACCGCCGAAACAATCGTTTTCGTCCAACAATTAGCGTGGACCAAAACGCGCTTCCTTGAATTTCACGCGCGGTTGCAGCCGATTAATTTTGACGATAAAGACTCTAGTAGGGCGAAACAATTTCTTGGATTATGACGTCAGAAGCGGGGAAACACACGCGGTCAAGAGTGCATTGCAATTTTCTACTATATAAATGGCTGTTTACATAAATAGATATGGATAAAACCACTTTAATTAAATGGAATGGAGTTGTAAAACGTGGTACATAGAAATTCGATATATATGCATTATGTGGAATGTGATTTTCGAGAATATAATCGTATTAAATTTTTTTCAATTGTAAAAATAATAATTTTTCGGCACACCAGTTCTGATTCGAACATAATAGTTTATAAAAATTACAACACATATTTTTCCAAGTATCAAAAGTTTTACTTTATTTTTTATTAAATTGCGTAAATTGTATTTTCCGCGTTTTTAGAAAAAATCTCCGAAAAACAGAGAAGCTATATTTATATTACATCGCGCAACACATTGATAGCGAAATGAGAGCTAAATTGTTTCGTGTTGCGATGGGTTAAATAGGTCTTTAGGGCAGCAGGGCTCGTGTCGACGTTCACCGCTGCCATTGCACTGCCGACACTGAGAAAAGGGCATTTGACAGGTAAACGACAGCCGCGTTTCGCCTTCCACTTGTCGCGTTCGCGATACCTGGCTGTCAATACTCAACGTGCAACGGGATATATAGAAGCGCGAGAGATACGCGAATAACGAAATGGGATGCACAATAATGGATTCACGTACGTACATGCACCGGCCGATAATCGTTAAAATTAATGAAAATCCACAGTACGTAACGCCGTCTTCCTAATTGCAATTAATGCAAATTTGCGCATGAGCGATTCGCTGGCCACAGGACGCGGACGTCATTATTTTTCGGAGTCGGTATAGCATATAATACAGAGAGACAGAGAGTGACGCTCGTCGCTACATCTGGAGTGGAAAATTTTTCAGCAAGAAGAGAAGTGTTCGTGCCAGACTTTTTTTTTTTTTCTTTTTTTTTAGATATTCTTGCACAGTTTTGCGTTGTAGCGGATTTATAATTTCGTAACGATGTCGCTCGTACATCTTAAAAAGAATAAAATATATATATACGGTACGAAAAAATTCATCCTTTACTCTCCGAAAAAGTTCTCACGTCTAAAAGTAGTTAAGTAATAATTATCTGATTTTTTCTGACAAACTCACAAAAGTTAATTATGTGAAACCATAAAATAGAGTTGAGGAAATTTTAGATATTATATTTCTCGTTCATTATATAATATGCAGGTTTTATGTTGCTTTAGCTTCTCTAATTCTAAACATAATTTTTAATATTTATATAATATATATATATATATTTTTTTTTAATTGCATTACTAGATTAATTTTTAATATAAATCCAATTTATGTATCTGTATACATATATGTACATACATGTGCGTAAACGCCGTAAAACGTATAAATTAAATTTCCACAATAACAAACATTTCCTATATCACATATGAACATATCACCATCAACGACAATAACAGTAGATTAATTGATCGATCAATTCAAAATTAAAATTAAAAAACATACAATGCAGTTAAAATGTATGTTAAAGTGCGTAATGGAGAGAGAAAGAAACACACACAGAATACAGACGCATTGAACGATTGAATGTGCGTTAATACGATCAAGCTCTCCTCTGTACAAGTAATCAGAGAAACAAGAGCGCAACTGAATTTGCCAGCATTTTGCTTTACCGCATGCTATAATTTAATTAGCTTATATATTAGTACCGCAATAACCTCATCAGTTTAATGGTTATGCAGAAATTATTTTGACAATATTTGCCTTCGTGAATTTGCCGTTATTTAAATATATATATACGATGAGGATAACATAATAATGTAAAAGTTATCGACGTCGTCGGGGTTTACGCGCATCGCCGAATCATCGAATTTCTGCGCGTTTACCACTTCCGCTTTCTCTCTCTCTCTCTTTCTCTCTCTCTCTCTCTCTCTCTCTCTCTCCGTATTAAGTACGCTTTACTTATTTACAAACCTCGCTCGCAATCATCGTCAAAGCTTGCGGCGAGTAACGTGGGAATACTTGTGTAACAGTTGTAATTAGTAATTCCGACGAATTAAACGGCAGGTAAATCGCGATTCGCGAACTAGATCAGGATTATTACAGCGACTCCGGATTATTACAGCGACTCCGGATTATTACAGTGACTCGGATTATTACAGCAATCAGCTCTGCTTTAACTCGTTAATAAGATTATTTTGTTTGTTAAATTTCTTCTCCATCTCGACTTTTTCAACGACGGAATCCATATATGCAAAATACATATATAACAGCTATCGACCTTATCGCGTTTTCGATTAATCCCACCACGATTCGTTTAGATTAGAATAGAATTATAAGTTTAGTTCGACGTGATAGTTTATCGATTATTAACTTGAGCTGGATTAAATTTAATCCAAGAATAATTTATTCATATAAATATCTCCACGTGACCACATCGCTCGGAGAATTAAAAATGACAAACACTCCGCGTTGATAATTAGCAAATATAAATATAATTTTTAAAACGTCAACTACATATAAAATATTATTTTCTCACATCTCTGGAATTTCACAGAATGGGCTTTAATTTATTTAAGTCTTTTTCATTTATATAGCATATACATAAATATATTTTATGTATTCTTTTTATTTATTTACCGATTTAATTATGTTTGTGAAACTATCATTTATATATATAAAATGTCCCATTTTAAATAATGTATTGTTATTCGAAAACCAAGGCTTCCATCGAAAAATGTTTCATATAAAAGTTAAAGGATTTCGAGGACATCTTGTCGTAAGTATAGTCTTATTCTAATTGTAAATGGAGACTAAATTGTTAGAGTGGAATATAAAAAAATGAATGATTTACGAGATATTTTATGCTTCATTCTGACACATTTTGACAAAGAATATGAAATATCTCCTAATATACTCATTTTTCGATAATCTCATCTTAATAATTTTCTACATAGAATAATGAGATAAATCAATTGATGTAAAAAAACATATAATTATTTTTTAAAAAGTATGCAGTTGCACATTTTTTTAATCAGAAGAATATGTTTTTCACACCTATTTATCTCATTATTCTATGCAGAAAATGCAGAAAATTATTAAGGTAAAATTATTGAAAAATGATAATGTATACAAGATATTTCATACTTTTGTCAAAGTTTTGTGTCAGAATGAAGCATAAAATATCTTGTATAAGCTATTCTCATTTTTCGACTAATCAATTCTAATAAAGTAATGACTTTAAAATCTCAAAAATGCATCCACCTGAAATAAAACAATGCTTACGACAAGATGTCGCCATCAAAATCCTACAACTTTTGCATAAAACATTTTCGATGGAAGCCTTGAATTTCGAAAAATAGCAATGCATTATTGAAGATGGAACATCCTGTATAAAAATAGATCTTTATTTATCCTTTAATCTCTTTGCTTATCGATTCGACCGAAAGATATATTCTTGCTAGTTGGATTACACTTAATCCACCATCGAGATTCGTCGCGTCACATCAGAGATTCTGAATATTAAACGTCTTTCTGCAAATCGATCGCGACCGCGTCGGGATCATTTCGCGGCTTGGAAACGAGAGCACTCGTGCTCTCGTTCGTTCGCAAGAAAGCGGCAATCGGGGAAAGGAGAAAGCAAGAGTTACGAACCATCGGAATACATCGGTTTTCAGCGGGGATTTCCCGGCTGACGGCGAACGCCAGCACACAGCCGCTTTACCTTGACACGTGCTTTGCATCCGCCGTACTCATGACCGCGATCGATCAGGTCTTCCCGCATGTCTTTCGCTCCCCCCCGTTGTCCCCAATCACGGGGGAGATCTCCCTCGATATACATATACCGAAATAGATGCGGCAAGCCGAAATCGACTGAAATGTATTCGACGTATGCGTGCATCGAATCTGTTGTCTTGCACGCGCGCCAACTTGTTCTAGCAATTCTGTTTGTGATTTACGAAGCGAAACACGACTCGGAAACCGAATAGCATGCCTGTCGATCCTCTCTCTCTCTCTCTTTCTCTCCTATAGGGTTCATCGTGGAAACTGTTTGAGATAAGTGATCGCTTGGATTTTCATGAATGCGGCATTCGATGTCTGTGACGCAACGTTATAGCAAATGTAAATGTGCATATAGTGTAATTCACAAAGAATAATTCACAAAGGGAAAAATTAAATTCGACAGAAACAAAAGCGAAAATTAAGCTTCACGGTTAATTTGTAAAAATTCGCTGCAGAAAAAAATGTCTAAAATCTAAAAGCTATTAAACATCCAATTATATATTGTAATAAAATTTCAAATACGCATTGTACCTGGTTCAAATATAATTTTCAAGATTTTTATAATAAAAAAATAATTAATAATTTTTATAATAAAAAAAAAGAAAATTTTTTATGTTAATCACATAATACATATATAATTATCTCGAAAATTCGCAAAATTAAATATTTAAATATTTGACACAAATAAGGCACAGATGCATTACTTTCTAACCCATATACGATCACAAAATCATTTTATGAACAAACGCGACAAAATGTTTCCCTTCCTACTCGAACGAGGACCGGGTCCTTCAACCTTCGTGAATCGAAAAAAGAACCGCAGAAACTCCTCGACCGAAGCATCCAGAACATCCCGGTAGCCTTCGTTGTCCAGGGTCTTAAGCTCCATCGATTTCGGATGAGAGTTACTGTCTCTCTCATTCACGCCCTCTTCCCCTCTCTTTCTCTATCTATCTAGTCGCGATATTAACTCCCCTGCATCGATGTACATCTCTCGCGAGAGATTCTCGGTTTTAAGCCGTGAGAAACTTGTCAAGCTCAAAAGGGGCTCGAGAGAGCGGCATCGAGAGCGAGGCGCGAAAGATCGGGGATGAGGGTTGAGAACTCTAAGGTGGAAAATAGCAACGAAGCTGAACGGGCGATGAAGATACGGCGAAACTTTGGGGTGTTGCTCATCGAGAATGGATCCCCCCTTTATTACAGGTTGGAAGCACGAAGGGAGAGGACGATATCACGTTCGTTTCCACGAAAGTTTCTGTGAAAATCGCAACATTTTTCGTCACGAGAACACGCATTGCTCAATGTCCCCTGAGGTCATGAGTAAAATCTGAGGTCTTTCTAAATGTAGACGAATAAGATTGGAAAAAAATATTTCTATAGTCGATTTTATCAATAAATTGCTAATGCCACATTTTAACAAATATAGTTATAAAGATTTTAGTTAAATTAAATTTAATTATCATAGAAATTAAATATATTGTGTAAAAGATTAAATATATAGTGTAAAAAGATTAAATATATATATTTATTTTTTTAGCAAGATTAAATTACCCGGTATTGACGGGTTATTTATTGGAACATCTTTTTCTCACATAGAGTGCATGATCTCGCTGGAAGATCTTTCTTCCTTATGGAAGGCTCGATGCAATTACGGCTTAACGTGGAGTCACGGTCGACAGAGCTCGCGATTCGTATTTATAGGGAATAGAAGAAGAGAGAGAAAGCAACTAAGATGCTGCTATTGCAACAGGAATTCGTGTTCGAAGGAGCGATCGAAAGCGAGAGAGAGAGAGAGAAAGAGAAAGCGGATTTGTGAGGGTGTATCCGGGACTGCTTTCTTTTCTTGCAAGAGGATTATCCTATGAAAGGGCCTATGGAAAGCCGTTCGTGATCGGAGAAAGTATACCGATGGAACTTTCAAGTTGAGTGTACAAGTGAATTAAGGCAGTTTCTGTTAGGAAGGATCGCGCACAATATTGACTTGGGGGAAACAGTGTTATGCGTCTTTGTGTGCGTACAAAGTAGTTTGAGAATTTGACGTATTTAGGTAAGAGAAAGGAAAGTCTTATACATATATTGACAATGTCAATTTACAACTTTGTGTGCAACTCGTGAACTACAAGAAGCACTGCAGTATTTTATTCGTAATATAAAATTGTTAAATATATTTATTATTAAAATTTAATTCATCCTTTTCTAAAAAAGATATGTAAATATATCGAAGTTTATTGTTGTTGCTTTTCCCCGATGCTCATTGATTGTCAAGATTCACGTTGTGCGTTATATTCGTAGCATCGAGAGGCTGTTACGTACGAGAGGGTTAGCAGTTTGACAGTTTGTTCAAAATAAAATTAAATAAAATAATAATATTAGTTTGAAATAATATATTATAATACTTTAAACTCGATTAATATTTTTGACAGTTATCAGCTGATTTCTGTCAAAAAATATTAATCGCGGATAAAGTATTATAACATATTATTTCAAACATATTATTTTATTTAATTTTATTTTGAACAAACTGTTAAACTACTAACCCTCGCGATGACAGCCTCTCGATGCTACGAATTTAACGCACAATGCAAATCGAAACAGTCAATCAGCATCGCGGAAAAGATACAACAATACTTGCGAGAATCTACTGCCTTTTTTAGAAAAGGATGTTATAATATTTTTAATTCGATTAATATCTTTGACAATTATCAGAGCTGATTTTTGTCAAAAAATATTAATCGCAGATAAGATATTATAACGTATTATTTAAAACATATGTTACTATTTTAATATTTTCAACATATTATATATATACCCTTTTTACCGCTATAAAAATATTATAAAATTACCAATTTCTCACTCACCGATACGTGCAATAGCGGAGTTGTAGTACAGCACACATTGATCTGAAAACAAAATATTCAAATTATGTTATGTGTGTGTCGAATATCTCATAATGCAGTTTAAAAAAAATGTTTTATTTTGCATACCTCACAGTTGCCCCGATGTCGCCCGATGCCTCCCCGGGCCTCCTCCTCCTCTCTTGGTCCTTCGAAGCATTCACGACACTTGCGAAAATACGAATAATTACGATTGCCCGACACTTTATACGGCACTCCCGACGCGCGAAACTTTACACGGCACTCCCGATACGCGAAACTTTACACGGCACTCCCGACACGACGCGTGAATCGCACTGTACCGCAATGCTACCTGTAACAAATAAAATACATACATATTAGAATAATCTTATTATTTTGCATTATAACATACACAATATAAATGTATGTAAACTAGAATTAAATATATCCACGGATTGCAACACATTCGCGCGCGCGAAAACAGATTAATTGTAAGTTGGGTTATGTTGGCGAGAGATTTTGCATCGAATTTTTCGCGAAATATGCGTTTCGAACAATTACGACTACATATTAACGTTGACATTATGATATGCTGCGATTGATAAATATTACAATACAAAGGTTAGAAATCGTTTCTAACGATTATGCTTACTAATTAATCACAGCGGGACGCAGCTCCAACTGCCTGATACTCGCGGCGTTTCGGTAATGGCCGCGGCTACAAACAGCGGCAACTTCACTCTAATAACGCGCGCGATACTATATACATGACTTAGGGCCAATTTTACCAACGTCGATTAACTTTAACCTCCAGTTAAATTATATCTTTGTCTCTTTTTAAGAACGTATCTGAAAAGAGACAAAGATATAATTTAACCGAAGATTAAAGTTAACCGACGTTGGTGAAATTGGTCCTTAATATTAATAATTAATTAAAACTCGAAGGAGATTCGTTTGAAAAGATATAGCTTCAGAAAGAAAAAATATTAATCGAGAATAAGGTATTATAACATATTATTTACAACATATTACTATTTTAAATTTTGATAACATATTTTTATTTAAAAATTTAATTAGTAAATTAACGCTTTAATCAACTGATTTTTGTAAAAAAATATTAATTAAGTTTAAATAAAAACTTTATATTATTCTTTTTTTAAATATAATATAAAAAATAATTATACTTATATATATAATTTTTTATTACTATAATTTTATATATATATATATATATATATATATATATATATATATAATCATTAGTAATAAAATTAATATATGAAAGTAAAGTAAAGAAATTAATAAAAAATAATAGAAATATTAATAAAAAATTAATAAAAATTATTTTTATATACAAAAAATTATTAATATAAATTTAATATAATTATTTTTACTAATTTTTTTATATATAAAAAATTTGCAAATAGATAATGAATATCATGAAATTACAAAATACTGTCTCTTTAACTATTACATAAACACAAAACAAAAAAGTTTTTTCGACATTTACACACACGCATATATTAATATTAAAATCAATAATTTAATATTAAAATCAATGTGATGTACTATCAGTGTGGTATAAAATCAATGTGGTATCAATCTGGAATAATCGCATATTCATGAACTTGATATTTAGATATCAGGTTAACACTTAATACTCGGATGCGAAAGCGTTGTATATGTCATGATGTTAAACGCGAAGTTTATCGTGAAACGATTAACGTGTTGTTGGTTGGCAATATCGTTCACTCTTCATGCTAATCAAATTTACAGCTCTTCTGAGTAAGTTTGTGCATTATCGAAAGGACAAGAGTTGCATGCGTAATCATATTATACGCATATAACTTTATGATATCTAAATATGATATATATATATATATATATATATATATATATATATCTGCATATTAATTAATTTGATCTATCAATAAATTCACATTATTTTTGATATCAAAAATCTAATCATTTGATATCAAAGATGTAATCATTCACATTCCATAATACTGTATAATGCAAAATCTATATTAATATATTGTATATTTTACATATATTAATCTATATTAATATATTCAAATATCTATATTCTTATTATTATAGTTCTCATTAGTATTAAATATCTTCATCTGCAAAGCAAATTAAGACCCAAAGAAAATCAGTTATAGATTTAATGTATGAAAAGCAAAAGTATATTTTGTATTAGTAATTTTTAAATATTTTATTATTTTTTTCTTTCAAAAATTATTATTTTGCGTATCGTTATGGATGTGTAAATAATTTAATTACACGACTTTTATACAATTGGCTTTCTCTCCAGAAATTGAGTTAGCAGATTATTTCTTGTTTTTCTTTATATTATTCTTTATACCGTTAATTACAACCCTGCGCGCACCGATTATCCGTCTTAATTGGAAGCGAACAGTTCAACCGTGAAAGCAGATAAACGAATGCTTTCAGGAAAAAAAAAGAAAAGGGAAGCATATATACAGAGGTCTTTCTAATTTGTCGATAGGTATATCCGAATGAATAGAGTAAAACGATAAAAGGCATTGTATTATTAGATAAAAGCTGTGTGACAAAAAGGTTCGCAAAAAAAGAATTTGAGATTATTTCGAAAAGCCGGTGTCCGAAGAATAAACGCATTTGTTCGAGATATCGTTCGAAGTTATCTGAAACGCAAAAAAGCTCTCTGTATTCCTCCGATATTTCGACCGAAAAGCGAAAAATAATGATACATGAAATATCGATGTCTTCTCTAATCTTGCAATTTTTGTATAAAGTATTTAGAGAGAATGCTTTAGTAATCCAATACATCCGTAATTGAATGAATCTTCCTCGGAATTCCCGTCTCTACGTAATATTCACTGCCTTAACCTGTGTAAACAGATCGATAACACTCGAAAACGACTGATTTCTCTCCGGCGTGTTCAATTCGCCTCGTGCCGCCATAAAATCCGGAGACGTGGCCAACATCCGGGTCAGAATCAACAGTTTGCTCTATCGATTGCTCATCCCCCGGCTATATGCCTACCGAAAGGGACAGTAAATGTGCCATCGACGAATGTTGCATTGAAAACTCGACCATTTATCAAGTACACAATAAAAGATGAGAGCGAAATTCTCTCGACTTTTATTTTATTTACGAGGAATCTTTATTTATTACAGCGTAAAATTAATTCCGACGCAATCTGAAATCTCCCACGTTACGTTTATATTATTATTCTGCCGCCATATTTGCGCAGCGAGAATTGGGCCTGTTATTAAATGAAAATTTAAATTAAATAGGAATTTTCGTTCGCCAATGTGAACGTTTTATTTACAAATATGACGTCTGAAATCCCCAGATAATCGCAGATTTTGACAATCAATATTTGCACATTCGGAAAAATGGCAATTTCGGATTTTAAATTAAATCCTGAATAACGAATGAATATTATCAATTATATTATCATAAAAAAGCAACGCATAATTTTTCGTTTACTATTTATCATTTAACGAATAATTTTTTACAATTTCTTAAAATATAATTCAGAATGAGAAGATATGCTTTTTTATTTTACATATATCTGACAATTTATAATAAAATAAAAATAATCTTGCCTAAAATACATTAAATATAAATGTATATATCATTATCACGAAATCCTAAATTATCTCTTTTATTAGAATTGCAGCTTCGTGATTATCAATTTTTATTTTAATAACAATTTACCTCCATTAATCTGATATTCCTAATCATAAAAAATAAAATTTAGATTAGCATTTTGAATTATACCATACATATATATTCCTCTTATTTTTTAAATGAGAAATTATGTTATATACATATTTCTCCCATAAGGAAATTACCTGAAACGATTTTCATTCTGAGATAACAAGCGAATATTACTTCATATTCAGAGACATTATTCAAATCATGAGTCGACATTCTGGATGTTCGAAAATATACCACCATTTTATGCTGCATCGCGATTAATTAAATTAAATCCGAATGCCGTCTATAGATGATACTCCATATTCCGTAGTGCTTAATTAAAAATATGTCGTTGCAGGGAGAAAATTCGTTGCCAATTTATCATTGAGAAAACAATAGCACGTAATAAGCTGAGCCCATCTAATTTGGGATATTCGGTCGAATTGCGGCCAAGTGTACGATCGAAGGAGGGAGGGTGAGAGAGTTAGACGAGTGCGACAAGTTTCAAACCACGACGCACACGTGTGGGGTGGGAAAATAATAACCAGAAAATAATGGTCGGCCGATGACCACAGAACTTCGAAACTCGCCATTATATACGTACGCTTGCCCCTGACTCAAATATCGGCAAATATTTCAATTATAGGGCACATAGGGATTGGGAGGGTACTTCAATATCCGATATATCGGCTCTTTTAATTTTATGTTAATAAATTTTGCAACGTTCCGAATAGTTCTCGTCGACAGTTTCTACGCAACGGGATTTTAATTCTGCGTGCTTGTCTATCTTTTTGGTACGCAAGGTTGATTAAATCGACACGCTATCCATTTCGATGTCTTTATCGCGTATTGTCCGATAAATATGTAAAGATCACTAGCGGATCCTGACATCGATAATGGGGGGGGGGGATTGCAAAATTATTTTATTTAATATTTTTGGTTTCATGATTAGCTTTTATTCCAGGATCAACGACATCAATAGCTCTTTAATGTTTGTTTTCTTACATTTTTTAAACAAATTCAGCAAAACTGTTTCTTTTAATTTGCAAGGGGGGGATTTAACCCCCCCCCCCAGGATCCGCCAATGTATATATATATATATATATTATATAGATATAAAGAATTTCTCGCCTAATTATTTTCATGCAACGAAATTATTTCATCATTTCATCCTATGTCTGACTTAATCTATACTTAACTCCTTGAATGCGTAATGAGTATAATTTACAATGTATCTTATATATACATATTGTATACATACATATATTATATAGATATAAAGAATTTCGCCAAATTATTTTCGTGCATGAAATTATCTCATCATTTCATCCTGTCTGACTTAATCTATACTTAACTCCTTGAATACGTAATGAGTATAACTTCCAGTGTATCTTATACATACATATTGTATATATTATATAGATATAAAGAATTTCGCCTAATTATTTTCGTGCAACGAAATTATCTCATTATTTCGTCGTATGTCTGACTTAATCTATACTTAACTCCTTGAATGCGTAATGAGTATAATTTCCAGTGAATCTTATACTTTTATATATATATATATATATATATATATATATATATGTGCGTATATTATATAGATATAAAGAATTTCGTCTAATTATTTTCATGCAACAAAATTATCTCATTATTTCGTCGTATGTCTAACTTAATCTAAACTTAATTCCTTGAATGAGTAATGAGTATAATTTACAGTGTATCTTATATTTATATATATATATATTTTATATATAAAATAATTAGATGAAATTCTTTATATCTATATAATATATATTATATAGGTACAAAGAATTTCGCCTAATTATTTTCGTGCATGAAATTATCTCATTATTTCATCCTATGTCTGACTTAATCTAAACTTAACTCCTTGAATGCGTAATGAGTATAATTTACAGTGTATCTTATACTTTTATATATATATTTTTTATATATCTATATATATAAGTATAAGATACACTGTAAATTATACTCATTACGCATTCAAGGAGTTAAGTTTAGATTAAGTCAGACATAGGATGAAATAATGAGATAATTTCATGCACGAAAATAATTAGGCGAAATTCTTTATATATATATATATATATATATATATATATAATGTATACAATATGTATGTATAAGATACACTGGAAATTATACTCATTACGCATTCAAGGAGTTAAGTTTAGATTAAGTCAGACATAGGACGAAATAATGAGATAATTTTGTTGTACGAAAATAATTAGGCGAAATTCTTTGTACCTATATAATATATATTATATAGATATTATATAGATATAAAGAATTTCGCCTAATTATTTTCGTGCAACAAAATTATCTCATCATTTCGTCCTATGTCTGACTTAATCTAAACTTAACTCCTTGAATGCGTAATGAGTATAATTTACAGTGTATCTTATACTTATATATATACACTAGCGGATCCTGACGTCGATAGCTCTTTAATGTTTGTTTTTCTTTATTTATATTTTTTAAACAAATTCAGCAAAACTGTTTCTTTTAATTTGCAAGGGGGGGTTTTAACCCCCTGGATCCGCCAGTGGTAGAGATTAATAGTAAAAAGATCTATGTAGACATAAAAAATATCTGGTTATTATTTAAATATTAAAATATTATATATTATTTAAATTATTATTAAATATTACTATTATTATTTCTTTAAAAAAAGAAACAATTAATTTATAATTTCAAATATACTTTCATAAAAAAACTGTAGAACATAATTCTCGAAATTATTGCTGATTTGCAATATAAAGACAAATGCAATCGTCAGAAATATGCAAATATATTTTCATAAATATAATTAATGATACTTCAAACTTTCAACTAGATCTTTATTAAGTATTATGTCGGAACTTACAACATGAACAATAATTAGATAAGGATCCAAAAATATTATGAAACAACAGTTTCACTGAAACAAGAATATAATTATTGATTTAAGTTGTCATCTCTTGAAAACTTTCGTAACTCAAAGCCACCAAGTAACAGATACCGATAGTAATTCAATTCAACAGTAATGCGAGCGTACCACTAATTAGTCTGAAAAAGTTACGGGCATTATTAATCGATCCGGCAGTAATAAACGTTTGATTAGTCTCTCATCTGAAATTAGCAGAGAGCGCAATTTGTCAGCCTATCATCCTATATAAAAAGTATCGCGTTTCAAGATATCCTAAATCCCGTCCATCAATCTTATTCATTATCAACCCCTCACTACGAAAAATCAAACTCGGATACACGATATAATTAATTACTAACACCCTTCTTATTTGTCTTTTATATCCAATTCTCGAAAAGAGATAAATGCGATATAGGAATTTCTTAACCGTGAGATAATTCCATTCAGCCAAAGAACAAAGTTTCGTCGAATGTAGCGGAATTGACAGATGTTGTCAAACTTGGTGAGGTCAAAGGAGGGATTTTATCGTGGGGATCTTTCTCTCTCTCGCCCCGTTTCCTCGCTTTCCTACTTCCAGCCTATAACGCTATCTGATATATCGACTATGTTACGCTGGACTTAGAACTGAATCACCTTCATTCGTATCCATTAGCGTCTCTCGTGATAGAAATGAACGACGACACGGATAAGTGCCATTTTCGCATGGTTCATTACATAATATTGTGCGCAGAAGAGTATATCGTCATTATAAATACCGCCAATTAATTCGTATCGAAATTTGAAAAAATCAATGAGTCCTCTATCCCAATATCATAATCGCGAAATCATTTTCATTCGCGATGAAAAATCCAACACAATTGTAATCTGTAAAAAAGTGCGATATCGCATTAAATATCCCATCATGTCTACATCCTTTTTTTACTGCGAAATATGTTCATGTCCGTATTTCGCAGATGCGGATGTAAAATAGAGGACATTACAATGAAACTCCGCGAAATTGTTAAAACCGCTTTTCTCTTTCTCGAGAAGAAGAAGAAAGAAGTTTTATCTTACTCCGCAATTTTGATTAATTTTTTTTATGCAGGATTTACTGCCTTCCAAATACTAGTAAGACAGAAAATTTCTGTGACGTCATATATAACAACCATGCAATTTAAATGAATATCTAAAAATATAATAGTCATATAATATCAATCTCATATTTTTTTAAATAAAAGAAACTTTATACGTGTATATTCTTCTTTAAATTTATAATATTTAATAGAATACTTGTAATTAATAACTATATTATAGGTATATATAACATTTCAACATTTTGTTTAAGAATTATGTTTATTGTTTATGATTCATAACTTATAAAATTAAATTTGCATTTTTATCATATTTTATATAACTTTGTTCTAGGAAAACTCGAATCTTTTCAAAATAACTTCTGTAATTACATGTTTAAGAGTACAATAATTATATAAATAAATACAATAAAATTATTTTTTAAAATAACTATTAATTATTGTTCTACAACTCCGTCTTTGTGTAAAAAATCGTATCGGTAAATTATTTTTTATTTTCGAAGGAAGAAATTTTAAAGAAACATTTCAAGAAAGAACAAGAGAGGATGGCGCGTCTGTTTCTTACGTTCGTAACTTTATCGTAAACGCTTAAACGATTAAAGTTTGTTTCCAAACTTATCGCTATACCTGCAAATTGCGATTAGGAAGTTTGCCTCGGTATCACGTGGACTATTCTAAGCGAAGGGAGGATACGTGTGTAAGCAGGTGATTATATACGTGTGTGCGTCTTCGAATGGAACTCATCAATCGTGCGTGCTTCGAATAACTGGATCCCTCATCGTATGTATGATCGCACGTGTGCCAAGTGTCGATGTGTGGCGAAAGCTATTTATGCCAATAAATTCCATGTAGTGCACAGATGTATATATATATATATATATATATATATATATATATATATCCTTCTTTATTTCCGAACGAGCGAAACGATAGCCATCACATTCTACGCGTGTCCCGACAAGCACTTTTTATACGGTGCAATCCTGCACGGAATTTAAGTATATATATATATTTCCGCTCTGATATAAAAATGTCACATCAGATATATCAATAAATAATATGAATAAGCGAAGGGAATGTTTCTGTCAAAAGATACGCGCGCAAGTATTTCAAAGCAAAAGCATGAAGCAACAACATCTTCTTATTTACGCAGATGCTTTCACGTAAAGCTCCAACGAAAACAGATACTCTAATATATTTATTCATATGTATATATAATATATATTTTATAAAATATTTTATTTAATAATTTTTTACTGATACTCCTTTTTTATCTAATTTTTCACAAATATTATACAAATTTAAAAGACAAAATTTAAAAATCAGAACACTTCTTAGAAACTTTATGGTTCCTCAGGATCTTAATAAATCTGCATTTCTGCGTTTTCTTTTCCTTAAAATTTGATAAACGATCAAATTCTTGTTTTAATAAAAATTAATAAAATAAGCAGTTCCGTTCGCGCCGAAGAAATATTCTTCGTCTAGACTGCGAATAGAATGAAAATAGCACATTATGTCCCCGAGCGTCTACCTTTCTACGTCATTGTTGATATTCGATCATAGGAACCGCGTCGACAGATATCAACGTCGCGGAATATGCGCTTTGAATATCGATCTTTTGAACCACCATCGTTGCTATCGTTCCAGCTTGCAAGCAAATCAGACAAATCAACGACATGGCGACGCGATCTCTCGGGAGCTTCGTGCTTACCGATGTATATTTGCACCCTCATCCATCGTTTCCTTCGCGATCATTTTCCATAATGGTTTCGCGCGCCATTAGTATTTCATAAAGAGATTCCGATCCTGTTCGAGTTATGCAATTTACATAAAAAGTTTAAATTATAATTTAAGAGTTAAGTTTTTTTCATACGACTACTTATACGTATACGTACATACATACGCGAAATAATAAATTATACAAGTATTTTAAAGTAGAGATTAATTATTTATTTGACGATTAAAAAAAATGTATCGGAGCTCATCTTTATTACTCCATTCTGCGATTCGTTTTATTGCGCGTTCTCAATCCGAATTACTTCGATCATCGAAAAATCGAACAAATCGGACAAAAAAAATTTATATAATAAATAAAAATGTAATTCTTATACAAAAGCAGTCTAAAGAATTATAAATATTTAATTTTAAGATATAACTTGAGAATTATTAATTTTATACAAATTTATATTTAAAATAAATTACTTCTTGCCCTCGTTAGATAATAGTATTCAGTTTAAAAACGCAATTATATATTTGAAACTTTTGAATTACATTTCTGCGCTTAGTAGTCAGACATTCTTCCACATAATGGCGAATTACTCATCGCGTCTAGTTGCTTTCGTAGACACGGTCTCGACCATGACTGCGTCCTTGCTCGTTAATCTAAACGAAGCGTGTGGAAACTAGCATAGAGGAAACTAGCTAGGCTGGAGGTAGACCGGACAGGCAAAACGCGGTTAGAGGGTGACCTCACGTAGGTCCGTCTGGCTATTCGTCAGGTTGCACGTGTCGGAAGTCAATTAGGTACGAGCGGAAGTTGGTTCAGCAGGGGGAATAACGACGGAAGAGAAAGAGAAAGATAGCAAGGGAAAGTCTCATTTTGCGAACGAGCTTTGAGGAAATACGACCTGCTAAGCACATCATCGTCTCTCTCCCTCTCACAAATATATATATATATATATATATATATATATATATATATACGATGGGTATTTACAGAATGTCCGGGAACATTAGGGGGAAAGGGAAGGGTGATTGCGGTAGCACAGAAAAGTATTTGCCTGCATTTCTGCGAAATGAAAATGTGTAACGTAGAATAGTTACATCTCTGTGTAATCGTTTTCGCGACGACGACGAATGCGCGCAGCTCGTTCTCTAGGCAGCGCGTTCTGTGTCATTAAAACTTATTTATTCTAGTACAAGGAAATGAATATTCATTACATAGAAAAAAAGTAGAGTCACCCGCGCATGTATGTCCCCCTAACTCATATTAATATCAACGGTTTATGTAAATCGCATTTCCACCGCCCCCGGCGTATGGCGCGGAAAAAAATTTTAAAACAAAAAAAAACGAGAAAAATGACAATATCGCGCGAAAGATACTTAAGCTTCGAGTGAGTTTTACATGCACAATTATAATCTTATTCGTTCGTATTTATTATTCGCGCACGTTGCATTAAATTTTTTATTTCAGTAAAAAATTTCTTTAGAAAGATGATAAACTATGAACTCGAGTACTTTTACTGTTGTCGAGATTAAAATTACATGTACAAAGAGTTAACGACTGTGCGAAATAAATACAATATTACTGATAGAGATCATAAATAAACCATTGTTATACTATTCCGAAAAAAATTTTTTAAATAATAACTTTAAATTTAAAGAAAAAAATTTATGATTAAGATTAAGGGTAAATTTCGGGAGGCGTCGATAGATTTTGTAATATTATTAAAACGTGAGTTTATATAAATTATCTGTTTATGGCCACCTGACGCGTAATGTGGATGTATATATATAATTTGTCGATGGAGGCGAATTTAATTATCCTCCTCGTAAATACCTTACGAACCGCAAAATAGGAGCAGGAGCTTCGTTAGCCTCCTGTAACACGTCCGAACCGTCTATGCACACGTACATACATACGCGAACGGGACACGGATATGTTTGCACGTGACAAATAGTCACGCCACGGGAACGAGGATCAATGATAACGCAGACATGTCTGCAAGACAGCAATTATAGCTGAAGCTACTTTCCTTCGGGAAATCGCTGTAAAATAATGATCATAAATAATGCGCAAAAAATTCTTGTCATATGTCACGAAAAAAATATTTTAAAAAAGAATTATTTCGCTACATAATTTCCCAAAATAGGTAATTTTATTAACGACGCATAATTATTATTTGATTCCGCAAAGATAGATAAAAAAGATATTACATTACCTAAAATTTAAAAAAATTACAATGATATAATAATTTTTCATCTACCTTTCAAATTCGATCACGCGCCATTAATTTTTAAAATTACTTTAAGACTAAAACTACCAAGAATGACAATAATAATAATAGATGAATAATATTAATATTAATAAAAGATAAAGAAACCATTACACTATCTGGAAATTAAAAAAATTTAAGTAAATTCTTCGTGTACAAATAATGCAATAATTTTTCATTTACACAAAGAGAATTTTCTCTTAGAATTTATTCTGAAAATCATGGTAATTGTGGGACAATATGTTATGAAAAGAATTTTAAAAATATGTTTGATTAATTTTACCATACTTTTAGTAAATTTTACTATACTTTTAGTAAAATTAATCAAACATATTTTATATTTTATTGTGATAGATATTATTTTTTATCGTGATAAATATTAATCAGAAAAATTCTTTCCATACCATATTGTCCCACGATTACCATGATTTTCAGGGTAAATTCGTAGAGAAAATTCGCTCTGTGTACCTTCAGAATTTTTGATAATGATAACGCGCCGTTAATTTTTAAAATTTATTACTTTAATCTTAAGACTAAAGTAACGAAAAATGACATTATAATGTATCGCCCCTCTCTCTCTCTCTCTCTTTCGACATAAATTACGAGATATTTACTGGAGTCAAAATTTCATACAATAATAGCATTATCTCGATGTAACCACAATGGCTGAAGGTTAACTATGTAATATTCCGTTAAAAGGTAACGGTAACGCAAATGTCACGGAACGTTATTTCTAACGTACAGGCGCTTAATATATCGCAACAACGGCGGTCTAATAAAGCCGGTGTATATGGGCGGTTTTATTGCGAGACGTGTCGTTACCTGCTCGAAGTAGACCTATTAGAGAGTGCCTTTCTATCGGCACACGCAATTTAGTTGCTTTTCCGCGTTCGGCGGACAGAGAGAGAAGGAGAGAGAGAGAAAGACAGAAAGAGAAAGCCGCGCGGTCGTTGCGGCTTCGCTGCGTTTATCGAATGCCTCCCCTAGCCTAGGGAGGGAAACTCAATAAACCCTTAATGGCAGTTCCGTAATAGTATCGCAAATACTTAAACGCGACGCGGGCCAGCCTGCCCTGTCACGATGCCACCGGTAAATCGTTTTCTCTGTCGACCGTGTCTATAAACGGCACCGCTAATTAGGCGGTAATTGAATCGACGGTGGACACCGAACAGGCGAATCTGCCCGTTTACAAACGCGCTAGCCTCGTCAAATCTCGCGTTGTCCCTCTCTCCTCCCTCCTAAATGAAAATTGACCGGCTCTTTTGTTCGAATGTCAAATCGAGTTGCATTAATAATCGGAGAGATTGTCTTTCGGACGAATTAATGAAATGAACAATGGAAATTGCGAAGTGTTGGACAATAAATGAAGAATTTATCAGTGATTCGACTGATAGTTTCATTATATACAGATAAACAATTCAATTCGTATTAATTTGATACAGAGATTATCTCATATCACATCGTCAAAATTTGTAGTTGCCCGTAGTTGCGCGTTATAATTGATGATTAATAATCAATATACTGTATATATTTGATTGCGGCTTTGCCGATAACAAAATATATTCACTTGTTGCTGGCTCATTCCAGCGGAGCTTAATCAATTTTCTATCTACCGAAATTATCATAACGGAAAATGAGATTGCGAATCGTTGTCGGCCGATTAAAATCCGATAAGCGTCCCGGAAAAATGACGGAAATCGTTGAAAATAATCACCGTTCATATCGCGAAATGTATTGTAGTTTGTAGTAAAAAGGAAACCTCTCAAACACAAAAATTCTGATTTTTTAATAAAACTTTATACATATGTAGGGGGAAATAAATAGATGAATTTTTAGTTGCGGATGAAAAATATTCTAAAGGATGAAACCATTTATATGTAGACTTTTTCTTGATATATCTAAAAAAATATTCGAGATAAAATGTTTTATAGAAAATTTTCGATTTAAACATATCTATTTAACAACATTAATAAAATTTTCAAAAATTATTTGTTTAAAATATGATTAATGTGATTAAATAGAGTTCTTATCATAAAACTTTTCTATAAAATATTTTTTGATATATCACGAATACTTTTCGAGAACTCACATCTATGTATATGTATAATGGATGATTTCATCCCTTAGAATCGTTTTCGTACCTAAAAAAATTTCTAAATTCATCTTTTCCTTGTAAGAAATTTTCACGTACTGGACGCTTTTATATACGAGATTGTTTTCACTGTAATTCACGCATGTCATGGTTCATTTAATAGCGAATTCAATAGCTCACCACCTCTCGTGCCCACTTCCGTAATGCCATCGCGAATGATTCAAAGGGATCCGGCGCCGGCAGCAAATCGTTTTCCCTATGGACTCGCGCTCGTAAACGTCTTTAGTTCTCACGGCGATTGAATTAACGGCGACGTGGAGTATGGAATCTGCTCAATTATGATAACGTGCTTAGCGGGGCAGATTAGCACGCCTGGGAGACGAGAAAGTTCCAGCGTGGTTAATTCCGCGGTCACGGCACAGCTTCGTGCCATCAAATGGCGCGAGAAGTGCCATTTATCGAACCTGCTACCACCCGGAAATATCCTCCCTTAGAAACAGAAAGAGGGAGAGAGAAAGAGAGGAGAGAGAGAGAGAGAGTGAACGATTCCTCTACCGTACGATTTGTGAGAACAATTCTGAACTCGATATCGAAAATTTATAGTCTCCACATGACTCGAGTAATATCGCCGTTGCTATATACGTCGCTATTATTGCGAGTTTTTCGAATAAAAATTGGAAATGCACGTCGCGAGAATTTTGAGTATCTGAAATTGTCAATCGCATTTTAGAAATATATATGAAAATGTATCGCGTTTGTTGAAATTCTATCGATATCAATTTGGTGTTACGATTCTTTGGCAAATTGGACCGAAATGAATGTTTTAATTTAGATAATGGTATTCAGATACATATACATATATGTCGAATGGAATAAATATTAAATTATCAAGAAATGTGAAAATTGTGTTCTGCATAAATCATTTTTGCTCGACAAATTATTTAATAATAATAACTTTAACAATCACGTATTATTTTGCTTGATTATGATAGTCACAATTACATACAACTAAGTTCTCAAAAAAAAATCCTCTCTAATATTATTTATCACATCTAAAAATTAGAATCTTATATATGATTTTAATATTTTATGTAATTATTATACACATATCATATTTGTCCAGACACATATAGAAAATACATGTATCACGAGAGAATTTTCTCTTAGAATTTACCAAAATCTAATCGTGAGACAATATGGTATGGAAAGAATTTTATGAGAATTTCTCTGATTAATATTTATCACAATAAAAAATAATAATATCTATCAGAATAAAATATAAAATATGTTTAATTAATTTTACTAAAAGTATGGTAAAATTAATCAAACATATTTTTAAAATTCTTTCATTACCATATTGTCTCGCGATTACCATGATTTTCAGGGTAAATTCTAAGAGAAAATTCTCTCAGTATATAGTTTTTACTTGCTGTAAATTATTACGACAAGAAATTATTACTCTCTTTAATTTTTTTCTCTCTTCTCTGATAAAATCAATGATGCCTTATGCGTGTTTAGGAAGCGACGCGATGCGTAGCGGGAAACGTTCGCGAATTGCAAACAAGAATGTGGTCAACTAACAAATGGAAATGTTATGATTTGGGGATGCCATGCGATGTATATATAGCAATCTGACTGCACATGTGTCACCGCGGTGGCTAAATTGGCGTAAATTCCGCAATTAACGTTTAATCGGTCCTAATCGCGACGCAATTTAATTTCGCGTATAGATACCGCGGATGTGCTCTCTCTCTCTTTCTCTCTCTCTATGTCATTGTATCCCGATTACCATTTTAATCGATCATTCCCGGGATGTGTAACGATCCGATTTTATTACCGTTTCGGTTCGTATTTGTCTACGGGGCGGATTTTCGTAGCGCGAGAATGCACCTTTTATAAAACACACAGCTGCGGGAGGTTATTAAGCGATCGTTCTCTAATTAAGCGACTGCGATTTAATTGACGGATTTTAATAACGATTCTCATTTGATATTCTATTAATCCATCGTGCTCTTGATTGCAAATATTCGAGGAATATTTGCAGAGAGCCGTTGCTGCAGGAAAAGAATCGCGCGAGCGGTTTTTTTTTTTTTATGGATATTATGTAACACTCGTCATTTGTGAAGTAGAATTTTATCCGGCAGAGCTCGTTTTTTCCACGCGCTTTGAACATTTTTCGAGGATGTTACGCGTAGAGAATTTTCTAAACGTTGTCGCCCCGTCATTTGTTCCTCGAAATGTCACGTATTTCCTGAATATTTTCGCGATTTTATAAATCTGCACACAGCATGTCGTAATTTCTACGTCATAAAAGACAATGGCTTTAGAGTACTAATGTACTTGTTAGTGGTTACTCTAAAAAGATAACGCGGTCAAAAAAAATAAATAAAATAACGGGATGCATTATGTGCATCTTTCAGATTTTTAATTTTTATCAAATTGTCTTTTGATTATTTTTTTTATAAATCCTTTTTTTTTAAGATATATGTAAAGTCGATACTCGCATATATCGAACTTTATTGTTGTCGCTTTTCCTCATTGGCTGTCAAGATTCGCGTTGTGCGTTATATTCGTAGCATCGAGAGGCTGTCATCGCGAGAGTTAGCAGTTTGACAGTTTGTTCAAAATAAAATTAAATAAAATAATAATATTAGTTTTAAATAATATGTTATAATACTTTAAACTCGATTAATCTTTTTGACAGTTATCAGCTGATTTCTGTCAAAAAATATTAATCGCGGATAAAGTATTATAACATATTATTTCAAACATATTATTTTATTTTATTTTATTTTGAACAAACTGTTAAACTACTAATTCTCTCGATGACAGCCTCTCGATGCTACGAATATAACGCACAATGCGAATCGAAACAGTCAATCAGCATCGCGGAAAAGATGCATTAATACTTGCGAGAATCTACTTAACTTGCCTTTTATAGAAAGGGATATTATAATATTTTTAATTCGATTAATATCTTTGACAATTATCAGAGCTGATTTTTGTCAAAAAATATTAATCGCAGATAAGATATTATAACGTATTATTTAAAACATATGTTACTATTTTAATATTTTTAACCTATTATATATACCCTCTTTACCGCTATAGAAATATAAAATAAACAATTTCTCACTCACCGATACTTTACACGGCACTCCCGACACGACGCGTGAATCGCACTGTACCGCAATGCTACCTGTAACAAATAAAATACATACATATTAGAATAATCTTATTATTTCGCATTATAACAGACACAATATAAATATAAATATGTAAGCTAAAATATTTAATTAGCAAATTTTCGCTTTATTAATATTTTTGACAGAAATCAGCTGATTAAAGCGTTAATTTGGTAATTACTTTTTAAAATAATGTTAATATAAAAATTAAAATAATATGATATGTTTTAAATAATATGTTATATTATGTTATATTTTAAACTCGATTAATATTTTTGACAGTTATCAGCTGATTTCTGTCAAAAAATATTAATCAAGAATAAGATGTAACATATTATTTACAATATATTACTATTTTAATTTTTTAACATATTATTTTAAAATTTAATTAGCAAATTAACGCTTTAATCAGCTAATTTCTGTGAAAAAAATATTAATTGAGTTTAAATAAACTTTATATTAGTTTTTTAAAAATATCATTTTTTAACATAAAACCGAAGAATGGCGCGCGCTTGTGTTGTGTTTCTAGTTACTATAAAAAATAAATTTCCAAGATTAAATCTATTTGTTACTGTCACGAGCAAACATCGAGATAATTTTCGCACGTCTATATATAACATCAAAACTCACATCTGTTATACCGATTTGAACCCTCGCTTTATACATGAGATAACCATAATTGGTAGGGGGACGAGACAGCTGTGACATCGATCTCACGTCAGAAAGTTCCATGTAATTTCAACACGTGTAATGGATACACGAGTGTACGATGGTATATACCTTAAAATATTCCGCAAACTTATTTCGGCGATAACCCCGAAATTCCATCTCTCAATAAACGAGTTTCAAGCGGCAACATGTGCGCGCGATGCAAACACGACTAACATCCACTGTTGTTTACCGAAAGGAACATCCCTCCTAGTAAGTATGATGAACGGTCCAAGAATGCTGTTGGATGCAAAAACCAGGAGCATTTCCTATTTGGAGAGTCTGTTTTATAACAAGATGTATACATGTAATACCGTGCGACTGTCGGGAAGTGAAATAGAAATTTGTGTAGCTTCCGAGTATACTTTTATGGCGGACTCGTGTTATTTATCGGGACAACTTAGTTAGTCGAAGGATTTTTATCTTAGAATGGAGGATTTACTTCCAGTGACGTTGATTATATAAGGGTTGATTCTAACAAAGACTGAAGAGTGCTGTTATTCTTTTCAAAGAAATTATTTCTTTTTTCAAAGAAAAGAAATATAGAAAAATAGACTTATGTAAGCATGATACTCTGCTTTTAATAAACTAAGTTTTCAATGCAGAAAATAATAGTATTAAATACATATAGACAGAATATAAATTATTAAAATCTGTGTATATGGAATTAATACTAATCCATTAATAGAAATATGCAAATCTAACTGTAAAATTGTTCAAGTATCCTAGGTTTAGTACATCTAAATAAATTTGTGTTGAATAAATTAACAAAAATCATAGTCATGTGAGCAATGTGCATAAGTTTATTAAACGAATGTAATATAAAACATTAATAAATAAGGTGATATCATGCGTGCCTGGACAGAATGAAAGCTCGGAACAATAATAAACTATAGGACACAACCACCTTTGGTCGTAAACGTCACCGGGGCGGTGGCTCCCCGGATATTTGCAAAATGGCCGTTCAAAACACAGGAAAGTGTCCACGGCGTTATATTTCTCTTCTCTTTTTGACGCAAATATGGCACCTTCTTGCACCGTAATATCTCGATGCTCTTTGCGGGTTTGAAAAAGTCCCCCTCCGAGCACTTCCCCACAACCTAAAGTACGATAAGGAATAACCTAACGAAATATTTATGAGAAAAACAAGTATGTGTACGAAGCCTAAAGTTGCCAAGATCGAATAAGGCCGAAAGTTCAAGGTCACACCGAGAGACGCACTTGTCAGAGACGCGCGCTTAATAATTCCGCTGCAAATGAGAAAGAACGCCCGAAGCGATCTGAACTGTCGTTTCCTCTGACGTTTCAACGGAGGTTTAATGGATCAATAAAACGCATTAAAAGTATCACCGAGATCCGGGATGCTTTTTAAAAGCACCGCGGAGTATCTATCCATCCACAAGCTATATAGATTATATCGCGCATCTCGTCACGCGGCTGACCCAGCATTCCCTAATGGTTTTGAAAGAAAGTCACCCCTCATGTGGGATCTTTCCCTCGTGAATGCCGAAAAAGGGAGACGACGATTTCAAGTGGGCGGACAGGATTCTTTTTTTCTTTCCTCTCTTTTTTCGGCAAAATAACGAATCGAGGGTAGGCGATTCTTGAACTTTTCAACGAAAACGATACGGAATAAAGAGGGGACGATGATTGGTTGTCATCGATATACGACACTTGAGCGAGTCCGCTGTTAAAGTTTCATAGCTTTGAATCGAGATTGATCGCGAGTAAATATAGTTAACTTTTGAGCAACGTAAAAAAAAAAAACTTTTATCAGCTTTCACCAGTTAAAATTATACATGAATTTTTATGTAGGATATTTCCGGCATCTGATACGAGTTGTTTTTGTGAAAAAGTATAAATTTTAAAACTGAAAAATGGTTTTTGCAGTGTATGACATAAAATATTCTATCATAAAATATTCATTCTCTTTTGATGAACGCAAATATATATAAAAATATTAATATATCTTAATATTTTTATATGTGTAGACTAAAAAAATACTCGTTAACAAATTATCATTATACAAAAAAAATTGATGACTATTCTTAAAAAATGCAGTTGTATTTTAGGTATACATATAACAATTATTTTAATTTATTTCATCTATGAGATATCCTATTTTTATTAAATTTTTTATAAATTTTCAGTACAAAATATAAAGATATTTTGTTTGTATTAATAATAATTTCGACTGTAATTATACGCTATCTAAAAGTTAAAGAAAAATTAAACAACTAAAAATAATTCCCTATCGGAATATATCAGTGACTTTTTTATATCAAAATCGAGTAATAATTATTTTTTTCAAAATGTATTTTTTACGACTTGTGTACTACAAACAAAAAGTATTATTACTGCATACGACCGCAAGCATAATACTATTATTTTTTGTATTAGAAACTTGTTTATTAAAAGTAAAAAGCCAAGTTCACGTCGGTGATTGTCTGCCACGCAAATTACGCGTCGAAACTATAAAGGAAATTTTGTAGAGAGGGAAATGGGGTGCGCACAAAGTTTTTCTACTACCGGTGCGAGTGCGATTTAAAAGGCAAATTTAGCAACCGTGAAAACGACGATAAAGCGGTGCATTAAGTGATAAACGGAGCGGGAAAGCGAGTGTGGCGCTTCGCTAATAATTCAGTAAGAACTCATGCGATTAATGAAGCAGCCACTGCTGTCGCTCCGGGATCATCGCGGCAAAATGTGTGTGGTTAAAAATATCGCCTCAAAAGAATATCCCCTCGCTTAAATCTCGGATTTGAAGAAACTTTTTTTATTTTTCAGATTAATATGTTATTATACTTTGAAGAAGAGCAGAACGAAATGAATTGTTGAATGGAATGAAGAATAAAGAAGATAGTTGTGAATTAAAATTTGACGAGTTCGATAAAATAAAAAACTTCAGAATACATTCCAGCTTGAAAGTATATGATGTCAATTCACCGAAATCGATCCGAGGTATTTCTATTTTCGCGAATATATCGAACAAATTATCGACAGATCAGAATATATACTATATCAGGATGACGTTTAAAGATTTGTTTAAGGATTGTGAAGAAATATTTATATATTAATTTCAAATTAGGTTCAGATTAGAATAGATAATATTTACGCTTTATTAATCTCCCTTTCATCATTCATTTAAATATTAATAAGGAATCTCTCTTTAATTATCATGTATAATGCTCAAAGATCAATGTATCTTGTAGTTTGAAATTACTCGGGATTATTTACCCAGTATTTTGTGTTACTCTATCATAAAACTTGGCAATTGAAGACGAAGATGTGCGTTACATATCAATTTCCACGATGTCGTGAAAGATAAAAATATATAATGCAAACGTGCGTATGTATTCTCTCATCACACCAAGCGATATAACATGAGGGAGGACGAAAAATAATTTGGAAACTGTTTGTCCTACGTCAGACAAATATTATGAGCTACTGGCAGAATTTTTATCTGAGACGAGAAAAAATAAAAAAAAACTATGATAGACCGGTAGCATTAGTGTCTGTGAATGTAATAATTTTAAATAATAAAGTTAGCGTATTAATAAAAACTCATAAATTGTTAATAATTTATAAATTATATATTGAAAGTTCTAGCTATTATTTCAATAATTTCTTTCAGTAATTCTATATTTCTTTAGGTTGATGACCCAGAAGTATGTTTAAATTATTAAGAATCAGACAATTATTGCAAATAGAATTAGTATTATAATTTATTAATTTTCATGAAATAATCAGATCAGTTTGATATATATTCTAATATTTTTCATGTCCATTAAAAAAATGTCTATATTGAAATTTATAATATTCGCATATTCGCAACACGTGTGCTAACCATATATATATATGCTATATCTAATTTTAAATTATTGGTCTTTTAACCTATGTAAACTTGGCCTTCTATTTTTAATTAGCTAAATATTAAATACAGAATATAATTTTGAAAAAATTACTGTCATCAGATTTTAAGAGAAAATTTTAATATAAAATCATTAATATATCTTGATTGAAAGAATCATTTATTGTAGTTATTTATTTTTAAATGACAAAAAACACAATTTTGTCAGTTTAAAAAATATCTCAAACTCGCTTACATCATGCTTTTCGGAATTGTTTTTTATAATTTATAGATTTGTAGTAATTTCTTTTTTGTTTCATAGTTAAATCGTTTAAAATTTAAAATCATATATATATATATTTATTTATTAAAAATATGTATCTATTGAAAGTAGAATCCCAGTTTAAGGCAAGTGAGAAACGTGCATGCGAAACCGATACTCGATAATGCTGAAGTTTCTCGAGACGCGGTGCACGAAATTGAGCCGCAATTCGATTAGGCTACGGGTGGCCGCACAATTTGTGAATACAAGTGCAACGCCTTGTATAGCACCGTCGAATAATGTACGAGCTCGTTCGCTCTTCGACTAAAAATTTCAGTATTTCTACAAGTAGCAAGAAAGAAAAAAAAGAGAGAGAGAAAGCTTGCAAGATGTTCGCGCCGTTCTTTGTCGACCGATGATGAAAGTCGAAATTGTGCCGCGTCCCTCGTCGGGGAAATTTTCCATCAGGAACGTCTTTGCGCCCGCCCGATAATTCCGTTACAATGAGAACCTCGGAATCACCGTCGTTGCAATTTCCCGCCAGACAGCGGAAGAATATTACCGCGACCTGGGAAATATGTGCCCGGACAAATTACGTTGTCGGCGAACAAAGAAAATTTCGACGGTGAACGAGATATCGATAAATCAATGAGGCAAAGAATTTTTCCTTCCATTCTCCCCCGTCTGGTTAAGTCGAATTTCGCGTACTATAAAATAATGATAGCTTTTCTACAAGAATAGATGCTCTATTCTTAAAGGAAAAATTAAGAAAAATTGATTGTACAAAGTTGTCAAAGAATTCTCAAAGAAAAAAATATATTTTCCTATTAATACATTTTTCTTGTCAATTATTTTTCTTATAAGAAAAATATTTTTTTCTTTTTGTTTATAAAATATCTTTTTTTCGATTAATTTCCGAGATTTTATACATTATATTCAATACATTTTTAATCTTGTCCGATAATTTTCTCAATATTGAATTTTTTTACATATATGGATGGAGGTTTATATATATCTCTATTTATTATCTTAATGACAACTTCTCTTAAACAAAACATGAAGCTACGAACAGCGTGAATTTATATCTGTCGGTTTCGGTGGAAACTTCGTGCCTCGCTATTTCCAAGTATGCAACAAAGTGCATAGCTGCACCTCTCTTCGGAGTACGCGTATCCAAAAGTCGAGAAGATGCATCACCGCCTTGCTCATCGCTATGGTAATAGTTTCAAAGTCGCGACTAGGCATTACGATGGTATTAATATCCGACTCTCGGTGTTGTTCTTCGAAGATCTCTCTCGCTACACTTTTCTCTTCCTCATCCTCTCTCTTTCTCGCGAACGAGATGAAACGAGAGAGGAAAAGAAAAGAAAAGAAAAAAAAAACCACTCTCATCTAGCAGTCTGATTAAGGGCGAAGTGTCAAAAGCGCATTTCGGTCCGTTCCTTCTATACACAGGGGCTCTTACGGTATATCTATTGTATTTCGCGCTGCGTCAACGAATCAGGTCGTGAGAAATCTGACGTGTGCATAAGGCTCGCTCCTCACCCCTCGCACAACCCCTTCGTTCGCCTTTGTGTTTGCGCGTATCGCGTATTAGGACAATGAACACCGCCGTATCAAAGGCAGAGATATCGGCGCGCGAGGTGTCGGAAAAGTCGGGAAATTCATACTTCCGCGAACGTCAACTAAAGGTATATACATCTCCCTGTCTACACGTAGAATGATAAAAGACCGGGTTAGAGGGTCGCCACGCTCGCGTTTCCTACGACAATTCGCCATTCAGCTTTCAAGGAATTGCGGTCTGGTGTGCAAGTCCATCTTTAGACCGACGATGTTGCGGTAATCTTGCGGTCCTGACGGAGGTCGAAGGTCGGCGATTTTTCGTCTAATTCCCGAGACCGTTCAACGGTATGATCTAGTGGCCCCTATCCGTATATCATCGGATCATATACATCATTGTATTGTGCCGAATGGGTTGTTAAAGAAAATTGGATACTCGTGACGATGTCTGAAAATCGTTTATCTCGTCCCGGAGTATAGAAATGTCGCGATACAGAAATGTCAGATTTCGCGGCGATATATATTGCGATAGTATCGCGATAATAAATCGCTCAGGAGAAGGCTATATTGCACTCTTATCACAAGTAACGTAATCTTGTGATAATATATGTATAATATTTTAATATATTAATATAATATAAATATATAATTAATTAATATATAAAATATAATTAATTAATATATATTAGCAAATTATTTTTAATTGCCTAAAGTAATTTTTTGTCGGTGCGAAGTGTATACTATATACACAATCCCGTGAGTACAAATTTTTTTACAAGCGTGTAAGAACTTTCTTGAAGCATGCCGAGACTTTGTTTTCGACAGAAGCATTCGCGATATTAAGTCGTCACATATGTTACTGTAGAATTACAGTTGGTTGTAACATGTGGGAAAGAGAACTGAGAGCACTTTTAAGATTATGCTTTAATATACACTAGCTTAACTTAAATTTTATGTGTCACATGGCTGCTATTCGCGAGAAAAAGAGAAAAATTATTCAGCATTTAAATGTGTGTTCGCAAAGATTAAAATAAAAATTACATTAAAAGTTGTTTTAAATATTAGATAATGTTATGTATGTTTTAGAGCTGTCGCCGTTTTCATCCTTTTTAAAAATAAAATATTAATAATAAAAATAAATGGATATATATGGCGGAGAATAGACCAGAGAGTATATTGCGTGAATATTTTGATAACTGTATAAAAAAGTCAAGAATATTGTTATCGAAGCGCTATCGTAATCTCTTTCTATCACGACAAGTTTACGAAGAATATTCATAGCGGTTATTGCACATTTAAGCGTCATTTTGTTCAATTCACGGTTTGTGAATAGTTTGCTTCGCAATAATGGTGCAGTAAAGCAGAAAATACTCTCTGATAGGTAAAGATCTTTTATGGTTGTATGGGCTATTTTACGATCGGCGCATCTCGAAGTTTGCCTCTTCGGCATTGCAGGATGGCACGCGATGTAAAAGTGGGAGAGAGGATCCTTGAAATGACGAAATGTTATAAGGACCTTGTCGCGCGTATTGATTTTCGATAGACGATTATTGATTTATTGACGTGCCGCGGCCAACCACGTATTTTGCTGGCCGTGCATATGTATGTGCGTGTGTGTGTATGTATGTATTGTGTATGTGTTGTGTGTCTCTCCGGGCCATCATGGTATATATCTTATTTCCATATTCAATTCAAGTCGCATGACAATAAATAGAAAAAAATTCAATGTAAGATATAAAACGCTTAAAATACTGATATATCAATTATATTGTAAATTTCACAGTTCAAAATGTAATTTCTCAATTAAAAAAATTTTTTAAACAAAGCTATTCTCGCGAATTTATTAGAGAATTAATTATTATTGTGTCACCAGAGATTCTAGAGTCGATTTCTTGCAAAAAAAGGCAATTGATATTTCTTCCAAATAGTCGAGCTTGTCGAGAGAAAAATATCGCACACACAATGTTAAAAATAATAATACTAGATTCTATAGTGTCAGTAAGCTTTATATTACGATTGTCGTGCAGCTACGCATGCAAGTTCACGTTCTGACACGTGCGATTTAAATCTCTGTCGCTTATATATATATATATATATATATATATATATATATATATATATAGTTGAAGATTAAGAAGTTTCTGAAAGATTCAATATGAGCATGACATAAACTCGGTGAGTTTTCAATAAACGTTCACAGGAATCGTATATCCCGTTTATATACAATAATATATTTATGTATTTATATACATACATATATATTATTATATATAATAATACATAATATATAACTAGAAATTATAGAGAGAATAGAGATTCAGTAGAAAAGAACAATTATGGTCAAACCTCAAAAGTTAGTAAGTGAATTCTTATAGTCGCAATTTTATATATGCTTATGTATTTATTTAAACATACGTATATATTATTCTACACAATGCATAATATATAACTAGAAATTATATAGAGAATAAAGATTCAGTAGAAAAGAACAATTATGGTCAGACCTCAGAAATTAGTAAGCGATTTCTTATATTCGCGATTTTTGATATATACTTATGTATTTATATGCATACATATATATTATTATATATAATAATACATAATATATAACTAGAAATTATAGAGAGAATAGAGATTCAGTAGAAAAGAACAATTATGGTCAAACCTCAAAAGTTAGTAAGTGATTTCTTATAGTCGCAATTTTATATATGCTTATGTATTTATTTAAACATACGTATATATTATTCTACACAATGCATAATATATAACTAGAAATTATATAGAGAATAAAGATTCAGTAGAAAAGAACAATTATGGTCAGACCTCAGAAATTAGTAAGCGATTTCTTATATTCGCGATCTTTTATATATACTTATGTATTTATATGCATACATATGTATTATTATATATAATAATACATAATATATAACTAGAAATTATGTAGAGAATAAAGATTCAGTAGAAAAGAACAATTATGGTCAGACCTCAGAAATTAGTAAGTGATTTCTTATATTCGGAATTTTATATATACTTATGTATTTATATACATACATATATATTATTATATATAAATAATACATAATATATAACTAGAAATGATGTAGAGAATATATACATACATGTATATTATTATATATAATAATACATAATATATAACTAGAAATTATAGAGAGAATAGAGATTCAGTAGAAAAGAACAATTATGGTCAAACCTCAAAAGTTAGTAAGTGATTTCTTATATTCGCAATTTTATATATGCTTATGTATTTATTTAAACATACGTATATATCATTCTACACAATGCATAATATATAACTAGAAATTATATAGAGAATAAAGATTCAGTAGAAAAGAACAATTATGGTCAGACTTCAGAAATTAGTAAGCGATTTCTTATATTCGCGATTTTTTATATATACTTATGTATTTATATGCGCATACATATATATTATTATATATAATAATACATAATATATAACTAGAAATTATGTAGAGCATAAAGATTCAGTAGAAAAGAACAATTATGGTCAGACTTCAGAAATTAGTAAGCGATTTCTTATATTCGCGATTTTTTATATATACTTATGTATTTATATGCGCATACATATATATTATTATATATAATAATACATAATATATAACTAGAAATTATGTAGAGCATAAAGATTCAGTAGAAAAGAACAAATTGGTCAGACTTCAGAAGTTAGTAAGCGATTTCTTATATTCGCAATTTTTTATATATACTTATGTATTTATATGCATACATATATATTATCATATATAAATAATACATAATATATAACTAGAAATTATGTAGATAATAAAGATTCAGTAGAAAAGAACAAATTGATCAGACCTCAGAAGTTAGTAAGCGATTTCTTATATTCGTAATTTTATATATATTATACAATACAGTCTTTGCTCGTATCTACCTATATGAACTCTATCAAGTATCTACTTTTATTAAAATAAGTTTTCAATATAAAAAAATAATAGTTTTTTGTTTATGACTGTTTACAAAAACAATAACTTGTAATAGCAAGAAACATATTTTGAAAAAATAATTGTTTAATTTTAAAATAGAAAAAAATAGCTGATATATTCTGATTTATAATTGTTTATAAATGTAAGTAATTTTTCTTTCATTTTTCTACAGTTATGTCAAAAGTTAAAAATTACAAACAACTCCAAATAATTCTTCAAAACATGTGGCGCAAAGTGGATTTAAAATATCTTTAAAATTAATAAAGTTACATTGTTGAAATTTGTTAATATTTGTAACTTTTAAATGATTTAATTAAAACTAAAAAAAAATTATTTCCAACGAATGATGGTGAAAAACAGTGCAAGCAGTTTGTGCAAATATTTTTGAAATGGACACAAAATTGTGTTTCTAGTTAATTAAAAGCAAATATATTGCAACTTTTAAAAACGGCGCGATTACACACAAGTGACAACAAAAACATTACAAACAATTAAAAAATTGATATACATCAGCGACTGTTTTTTCAATTTAAAATCGGATAAAGATTGTTTTTTCAAAATGTTATGTTTTTTTTATAGCTTTGATTACAAACAGAAATAATTATTACTACAAATAACAAACAAAATATTATTTTTTGAAATTAATTATTAAAAAATTGATTTATTAAAAGTAGAGCGAATTTTACAAGTTCACATAGATAACGTTTTTTATTTTCGGCAAACTATGTAATTGATTGTTATTTGATTAAAATTACTGTGCTTTGAGCGGAATGCCTGACGAGAATTCTCAATAATTATTATCGATTAATAAGAGACTATAAAATTTATATAAAATATCAAAAGTTATTTTCTAATTTAAAATTAATTTGAAATATTGATATAAATTTTTTTATATACATATACCTATATCCTCTATATAAAAGATATTTACAAAATCTATGCAATGTGCTATGCAATATTTCTACTTTAATAAATTGCGTTTGCATTCAAGTTTGATCCTAATATAACATACATATATACATACTGATTCGTTATACATTTTATTATATTTTTTAGATTATCTCTCATTTAAAATCAATTTACGGAATAAATTCATTTTCCGATATAGAAGGCCGAAATTTCTTAATTGAATCAACAAAAGCGAAAATCTGTAAAATATGCATATCTATATTATTGTTATTATTATTGATATTTTATATAAAGCTTATATATGACTTTTACGATATAAAAAAAATGCACACGAGATGAAATATAGCAGTCTGCATCGAACTTGTCCACGTATGCAATTCGGGCGCATACGAGTCAGAAATTCACGTGCTGTCTGACCGCATTTACGGGTTACGGGGCGACTACTGGCACCGATCAGACACGTACAACGTAGCGGAAGGAGTATCGAGGTAAGCGGAGTGTAACGGCGATAGCTGCTGCAGCAGGCAGTGGTAATACCGATAACTTAATCGACGCGACTGCAAGCGCGCAGCCCCCGTATAACAGAGCCCTCCGGTTCAGCAGAATGCTCCCGCGTAACAGGATATACTCGCGTGCAGCAGGGAAACTCCTCTTCAATCGCGCGAGATCCGATTATTAAGTCTGATTAAGGCTACGTCGAGGAACTCGTTAGCGAGTTGTTACCGATGCCAAGCGACGCTGAAGCATTCCGCCCCGGCATTAGTTTCTGTCTCATCTACGTATATATATCCCGACAGCGGGCTTGGATTGAAATAATTGATTGTTGCGAGATGAGAACGCGTGCTAGTACAACCCGAAACGTCTAAGGTCTTCGCGTAGTCGCGCCGGTGAATCAATTATAAATGCATGTCATGATTCGGAGCAAAGTTTATAGTAATGCAACCGTAAGCGGAATATATTAGAAAGGTCTCTATCTCTATCGTCGCAGAACTTTAGAGGAAGATAATATATTATATTAAATGTAAGAGAAGGAATATCTGTATGTTAATATCTTAATAGTGTGATTTTATTTAATAGCAAAAATTATGAATATCGTAAAAAATTGTAGTGATTTTCTCAATATATTCTATAATATTAACGGATAATCAATATTGAAATTAAATTTATGCAAATACGAATATTCGTGATGAATTTGTTTTTGTTTTAAGACTTTCGCGAGCGAGTAAATTTAGCATTTTTTATCTGCATTCTGAAAGTAGCTCTATGTAATTATCTGTATGCAATTACCTACATGTAATTATCTATAAACATAAACATTTTGGAATATGCAATGAATATTCTAAGTATATTATTCTATTATTTGCTAATTATTCGCTAAATAAAAGAATAATTCGTTCGATTACTCATTATATCTATTTAAAAAATTCAATCAATTTAAAAACGAGTAGATTAAAATGCTAATGCAACGCGTTCGACTCTTTTTATCAAAGTCAGAAAATAAAAAAAATATTAATAATAAATCGAAAAGGTTCTAATACATGAATATAAATTCAGGTATAAAAAGAGCCAGATATTAGGTGTAACAAAATTATTTTTGAATTCCTCTATACTTATTTCGATCAAAATAAGTATAAAGACTATAAAGTATTGATTCAAAATAAATATAGAAAAATTCAAAAATAATTTTGTTACATCTAATACCCTGCCTGGCTCTTGTTAACTATTTTCATATCTGAATTTGTATTTTAAAAAAATCCTTTGAACCCCAAATATAAATCTTTTTTCATCTCTCTGTTCTTTTCTATTTATTCAATCTCTTTCTATCAACTTCTCTCTCTCTCTCTCTCTCTCTCTCTCTCTCTCTCTCTCTCTCTCTCTCTCTCTCTCTCTCTCTGTGTGTGTATGTAGGCATCACGCTTATGACCTGAATATCTGGATGGAAATATCTAGATGCGCGACAGTTGCAGCGATTCGTCCGACTGTTAAAAGAGCCTCCCCCTGTTTACATCCACCCTGCCCAACACGTATTGTCTCAGACAGACGGCCATTTAGCGGTGAACGCGCGATGGGATTGCGGACGACTGTTATCTCCGATACGTTCTGATGTGGCGATTGCCACGGCATGTGTGCATGCACACATTCTTGCAACAATGCAATACACAGAGAAAGAGAGAGAGAGAGAGAGAGAGAGGGGACACGAGCGCAAAAGCAATAATAAACTAGGTACTGCGCGCTTTGTGGAAGGATGAGCAAAGTTCTCCGCGAGAGAAGAGAGCGCGCGGTCCTTTCCGATATATAAAGCGAAATATAAATTCCGAGCCAACGTCACACAGACGTAAATCACGCGGAGAGATTCTGTCGTTTTCGTTTGCCGCTTTCGTTGGCCCTCATGATTAGTGCGCGCCCACGCTTGTTATTTGATATTAATTCAGCATGGCTTAGCTACGTGGCCCCGACCGAGTAAGCAGCACAAACGCTTTGCATTCAACCAAAGGGGTTGTCAGCGACAGTCCTTCGCCAGAATCTAAATCGCTCTGTATACACACACATACATCCATTCATACGTACGCATAAGCCGGTATTGTAAATTCCCGCTTTCCGCTATACGCTATACTATAGCATTAATTCGGTTTGCAAGAAAACAGCTGAGTGCGCTCCGGTCCTTAATAATCGGCAACGTAATCGCCGTGAAATCGTTTCTGTGTGAATACGATTAATATATTGTATAGAACGGAACGATTCATCTCGCTTATTTTCTTAATATATTTTCATTTTTTATTGTTTGAAACTCTAGCAGCCGTAAGAGTATAATCGCGAGGGATCTATATAGAGCCTAATGAAAATTAAAAAAAATAAAAATCAAATGACACTCGATGAGACTCCCTCAGGGAACGAAGCTCCTAGGACAGCTTTGCAAGAGGAGAATATTTTTAATTTGTAACTCAAGTATAATCCTCTTATCAAACTACGCTACCCACTTCAACTGCTTATCTATGAATACACCCTTATCTCAAAACCACCACAATTGAGGGCTCGGCCCGAGGATATCTGCACGTGAGATAAGCAGAGTGAGACACATTTAAATGGTGGTAAAATGGAGATGAAAGATGAAAGAGTCGTTAGTAACACAGCGAAAAATATTATACGCACATACGGTGCAACTAAATACATAAAGAGCGAGCTAAGGCGACGTAAGCTAAAAATAAAGCGGAGTAGCAAAACGAAATTGATGGAGCAACTCTTTTAAACTCCTTCAAAGGAATGCAAATAATAGTTTTAATGATCGCGGCAACGAATTTAAAGACGACTTGACATACTTAATTATTCACGTGGACGGAAAAGACACGTGCTAATATTTAAGAACGTTGAGGACTCTATCGATACGTTTATATAGCGGCGATGAGGATGAAAATGCGAAATAATGGATCGAAGACTTTGATAAGACTGTATCATGAAAAAAAAAAGCGATATACGCGAAGAGACTTTTATGTGAAACGGTACGTCTGTTCATAAAATACGAAGCAAGTGGTAAAACATGGAAAGACTTTAAGTCTCTGCGTTGAAACGAGAATTCTCTCCGAAGATCGACAATCATGACGTGCATAAGCAGCTATAAAGGAAAGGAGAGAAAGACCGACGGACGTATCGCTACCTACATTGCTACGGGATGTTGAAAATTTCTGCTCCCGACAAAACGTGAGGATAAGCGCGGGTAATACAATACGTAATAGCTCGACGACGAGATGAATTGTTTTATAAAGAGCAGGAGAGATTTATTTTCGAACTCTTATTAACTCGTAAATTAGATATATATACTCGGTAATGAAAAATAAATCGAAGGTGTTAAAATTTCAAAAGTTGCCGAACAACAATCTGCTCGATATAAGAGATAAGTAAGATTGACGCTATTAATGAGATAAATGAAGTAGACGACGTGCACGTTAATTAACAAAGAAAGACTAACCCGAATAAAATTACAACTCGAATAAAATCGAAAACGTATGACCCAAATTAAATATAATTCTGAGAAGGATAATATTTGAACATTCCACATTTCGCTCGCAGATTAGCTATATTTGAAAAAGAGAGATCTATAAATCCAGAAATGAGTTAAAACATTATTCGACCGTTTTATTCTGAATATTATATTCGTATCATATTTAGAAAATGGCATGACATATATAAGTATATATTTTAATTAGAGAAAATTAATGAGCGAATAATAAATAAAATAAAATATTTGTTGCTTTATAAAAGATCAAATTATTCGGTTGCGAAAGAATTCCTCATGTATGCGAAATATTTAAATGAAATAATAATTATAAAGAATACAAAGAGACAGCTCTCGTAAATTTCATGATATTATAAATAGAATCACATGGTATGTAATACATTACATTGACCTTTAAAGGTCAAAAAAGTTATTTCTGTCTGTGCTAACAATAAGCATAAATTTAATCAATATTAATGCAAATATTATAATGTTTCTTATTTAATCTCATAGCCTCTATTATTAATTGAAATATACATATACTCTCTTCATGAGGTAAAATAATATTTTTATGCATAGATTGATAAGAATATAAAATTTCATATACTCCATTAATATAATATATAACATCTAATATTTGTAAATATAATATCTAATTTATTTTTTGTTCTGGAGTTCTCGAAGAAAAATTTAGAATTATTATAAAAATATAGAGGAAAGTATTTTATATACATTTTCAGTTAAGATTTACATATTGCAAAATTGAGAAAAGATAAGCTTATATAATATATTGTTATTACAATAGCTCTACATCTTATCGTGAATAATTATCCAGTCTAAAAAAAACGAACATATTTGCTAGATACTAAAATAGAGGAGAATCAATTACTGCTAAGAAGATTATTGTTTCTCGCAAACTAGATTTCCTCATACGATCTCTCCGCAATTTGATTGAATGTACGGGGATTCTCACGAATTTCATAATCGCGACTGCATTTCGGTAAATAGAAATCGATCATGCATCACGTCATATGTGTATATCAAAATTGACCCTCTACCATTTTGATTTGTTCAAATGCGAGAAAAAAGAAAATAGGAAACAGTATAAATATCTACAAGTTTAATTAATATATAAAGACTAATTTAAAAGATGTACCTCGTGAATAGCTAAATTTTTTTATGACCGTTTGTTAACGTATTTAAGAGAAATGTTAAAAAATAATAAGATACATATACATGCACATATTTTGTAAAATATGAATATTGGATTGTTATCTAAAAGGAACACTATGTAATCGACGATTAAAGGGGATTCGAGGATTTGGACAGTTGCGTTAAACGCGAGCAAACAATCGATATATGAGGCACAGTAGCATATAAAGGTGAACTCACAAAATGAATGTTGGAGAAAGACCACAAGAGCGAACGAAGAGTTTAATATACATATGCATTTTATATGTATAATGTATACAAACTATAGAAAAAGTTTTTTTTTTTTATTAATGAATTTATCGTTTTCCGTAAAATTAATAATGTGGATTATAAAAAACTTATTACCTACGACAATATATTTTATGACAAACGTGAACTTTATTTAGTAACTTAAATTTGATAAAAATTTTATAAAAATAAAATATACCTATATTTCCGCACACATATACCTATATAAATAAAATTCGTTGTTTACTAAACTAATACTTAAACAGCGGAATATATTCTCTACGATCCGAATCATTTTGACGAAAGAATTTGTTCAGTAACGTAAACGTTCCTGTCGATCGATGTAAACGCACCTTTATGCATCGCTTACGGGTGTATGCATTTCGCGTATGCACTGCACATATTGTGCGTATGCATGTATACGCCAATATCGTCAGGCATATTATTAGGCGCGACACATCGTTGACCCGCCGAAATCGAGCACCAATCGAGATAATGGAGGTAACTGGTCCAGCACACCTACGCGCTTGCATATAGTTTATGCGAGTAACCAAAACCGCGAGAGAATTTATGGATGATGTTTTCTCTCGCTCGCTTGGAATTACGCGAACGTGGGATGCGATTGCTATGCACCACGGCTTCATCTTGCAGCACTTACCTACGCGATGCCCCGAAGGGCATCTCCTCGTTCGATTTACGGTGACTGCGTTCTCGCTCGCTCGTGAGAAAATAAAAAATAGAGTGTTTCTAGGGAGAAACAAATTCACGTCTTTATAAAATCATTTATTAGCGACGATTAATAGCTAATTAATATTAACATTATTTCGACGCGATTATTAAGTACGATTAATTTATATATTTATTCTCGAATATAACTTCGTCTTCGTTAGCTCTTGCGTCCTGAACTAGTTTTTTATCAAAAGAATGAGATAACCGAAGTGTGAAATGCCGCGTTTGTATCTGTCAACCGAGGCCTAAAGAGGTTTTCAAAAGAGACTGTGGAATTAGCGGGGAATCCAATCTTCCTTCGCGAATGCATTGTCTCGGAATCTTTGTTTACGCTCGGCAAGAGAGGGCGACTTTGTTTAGAAACAATATGCCTAACGGGCACGTGGCGTACGTTGCACGCGTATTTTTCAGACTCTCCAGTGTGTCGTTGTATCGGAATCACGATACACAATCGTCGCACAAAAGTTTCGTGCTCGTAGCGACGACTTTTGACGATAGCGACGCACAGAAAAACGGGTCAGCAGTCATGCGCATCATATTGAAACAATTTTTTTTTTTCGGTTACAATAAAGATATTTCTTCTATACAAGAGGAGATTTTTTTTTATTTAAAAACCGCAAATAAAAATCAATTTTTGCGGACAAGTGAATTCTGAAAATGAAAATAATAATCTTATATAATATTTATACTTTTGCATTACACGCATTTTAGTTATTACTCTAATAAAATAATATATAAATCGATAAGAAAAACTGCGAAAAAAGAGAAAATAATGAATACTTGAAAATTACGAAACACAGTCATTCATTATTCAAGATTTATTTGAGAGATTTAAACATTTATAAATTAATCATAAATTCAAATTAGATAGATTCTAAAAAGATATATAAATGATACGCGGATTTTATTAAAAAGATTATCCGCGCATTTTGTTAAAAATATTTTTTTATTTACTAAAAACAAACATTTAAAAATTTCATAATTCTTAAATCTGTGAAAAATATCACGGCTAAGAGATTATTTATGCATCGTATTACGTTTTTAAATATTTATTTATATTTTATTTGACGGATAACGTGTGAAGAATAACTACTGACAAGTTTCCTGCAAGTTTGTGCTTGTCTTTTGAAAGTTTTTGCAAAGTTTGACTAGTATAGCAATATATGCTTTAAATAATACTGCAGCATTATCATGTATGCAGGACCGCAGATGCGCCTGTGTAATTCTAGTTAAGACAAATGTCAACGCATATTACATCGCGGATCACAGCAATTAGTAGATAAGGCCGGAAACGAGTGCACGATTTCCAAAAGCGCGCGAGTTGAGTCCAAACTATACAAATGTACTACGCAAGGATTAATTATCTCTAATCGAAATATTCATGTCGTATTTATATATTCATAATAGTTTGAATATAATACTGAATATTAACATGTCATGGATTATGGACTGTTCTCTATGCACAATGTTCATAAAATTTTATTAGAAGCATATTACGGTCGCACATATATATTATGTATAATATTGTATAATATTATTTGTGTCTAATAATATCTAACAGTATCGAATTGTCATGTGACAGCAATCATTTAACTCATAATCATAGCAAAATACGTTTATATGTATTTCGACATATAATCTCGAAGTTATATTTGAATCTATGATTGAATAAATCTTATTGCACATCTAGATTTTTAATATTTTTTCTATTTTAGACAATATTTAAAAAGTTTTTGTATATATTCAATATTCGTCTTTAATAATTTATACGTGAAGATACTGAATTAAAAATATTCAAAGCGTCGGCGAATGTTTCTGTCATTGCACTTAACTGTATTCGTGCACAAAATTTATACGAAGAAAATATTTGTCATATTTATCGGTTCTCGTAGTGAGTATTCTTACACAGTGAAATTATTTCAGCGTTGTTTTTTTCTGAATTTAAAAATTGAAATTTTAATTGCGACCACGAATATGATATTGTTTATTTCGAAATCCGCGAGCTATGGTTGAACATTGTTCATAATAACAGGCGACGTTTTTGATATTTCTATATCAATCACATATTGTTTAAGAGATAAACAATTTTGAAAATTTCTCGTCTGACAGATTACTATGATATTGTAAATATAAAAAAATGTGTAAAATATTTTTTCAAATATTTTTCAGTAAAATGTTGAATGCATAAAATATTTTTACTTTGTATCTATGAATCTATGAATCTCTATTGCATTATAAATCTGTGAAAAAATGTCGTAGGTTGAATAATTTTATCTTACGGTATTTATAGCGCTCGATCGCATCAAAGAGAGAGAACTGCTCTGTTAGATTTCGAAATTATTTCGATTCCTTAATGCGAGATAGTCGCAAAGCAAGATCCTGGATTGATAATACTAGCTTGTAATATAGCATATCCTGTAATATTGAGGAAACGGACAAATACATCGTCTGATTACGTCTGTACGCTGTTGCGAACATTGTGAAAAAAATTCCATGTATATATTTAGTCAGAGCTGAGTCCCCCTAATGCGCTTGTCATGCGGACATAAATTCTTTTCATACATTCCTCAGTACAAGAGAAAAGATAGTTCTCCTTCGCCCTCGGGAATCACACGGGTCCTTCGACTTCTTCCTCCTTGTTCCGTCATCGCGGCAATCGTATCTGTATCACTTGCTCTTTCCCTTTCCTCCAACTGGCAAAAGCGTTGTCGCAATGGTTGCTATGGGGATACCCTTCTCGGTTTATGTTCAGCCATCAGGCGACACCGTGCCCGATTTTCACTCCTCTTCGTATTCGACCCTCGTGGTCCGATACGAATCCGTCTTTCCTTCTCTTTCCATTCAGGGCGACCCAGGCCTTTTGGGACTTTCATGCGATATTGAAACGTTGTTCATTCGTCAGCTAGACCGCTTCTTGTCCAACCTCGAAGAAAACGTTGTTATAACTTATCCGTGTGCTTTATCACTCTGGATAAATCGAAATTCTCTCGGAACACGGATGACCATTATGGATTTTTTATCGTTTTATTACGAATATCGTCTTCTGATTCGTTACTTCTTCGAGATGGTCCATAAATTTTGCTACAAATACTTGCAAAGAGGACTACTACGTTGCAGTAAAAGTATTTCAAAAGAGAAAATATTGACAGTTTTTCTTTCTGATTTTATTATTTTTTGTGTCGTAAATATTTTACAAAATAATATTGTTCTTCGTGATTTCTTATTTTTCCTGATCACTCTGCATCGCTTGTGATTACGAGAATCCGATTTTACGCGAAAACACAGTTATTTTATAATGACCAACACAGTAAAAATGAGAAAGTTATCTAAAGAGAAATGTTAATTTTTAGGATAATAATTTAATGTGTTAATTTTCAGGATAATAATTTATTTTTTCCCCCTTATAATTTTGCAGAGCACATATAAGAATATCATCGTCGTGCGAATAATCGTGCGCGTCATTTTTAAATTTTGTCACAGTAGCTTTAGAAATAGAATCGCACTCCTCGCAATAGAATTTTCTAGCGGAAGCGTTCGAGGGTGATATTTACCGACCGCCGTCATGTCTTTCATCTTTTAACGCCCACCTGTGGATCAGTATTTCTTCTAAGTATCGTGCCAGAGAACCACTTGGGACGACGAGCACGAGCGAGTCCACGGGACTCGATATTATTACGTCCATCACCGCGATTGTTTCGCGAAAAGTGATCCCTCAATGGGAAATAATCGCTTGTCATCCGAGTATAGCTCGATATGAACCGCTCTCCTTCTGTTACCTTCGCAGATTTCTCTCTCGATTCGCCAGCAAAATACCCGCGAGCTCGATTTTGATGTAGCTGAAACCCCACTGTCGCGCGTAGAGAACGTCAAAGCCAGGACAGGAAATTGAAGAACCGTGTCCGATAACAGATAGGGGGAAGGACTTGAGGTAGATCCTTGCATGAAAAGATCTTGCGAGAGAGCTTTTCGGAAGCAATTATCGTTGGTCGTAGCCAATTTCAGAGACTAGCGTTTTTCCTCGGCATTTTGCTTCATAATTCTCATTATTTCCTCTCTTTCTTTTCGTTTATTTTATTTTATATATATTTGATACTTCTTAATTTATTTTTTTTGTAATACATATCAATTTTTATTTTCTTAAATTGGAATCACGCGTATATTCGGGTAGAAAAATTCAATGTAAATTGTAATATTTTTGAACGATGTATCTCCTTTAACTCTTTCAACATACTGCAATGTTTCTTTAACATCACCATTAGTTTAAAAGTATGTTTGAGTTTCGAAAACTTTTTTACAAGATTAGAGAAACTTTATAATCTTGTGAAACATATACATGCCTCAAAAGTTAATACGCGAAAGAGTTAATACGCGTTTAAAAATGTTCGTCTTTCGTAAATAATATTTTGTGCAATATTTTAAAATATAATTTAAACTAAAATATTAAGTATTTCTGCTCTATAATAATCATCTAGTTTTTATCACAATAAATACAGATTGAAAATCAATTAGATTAATTAATTAACAGATTAATATTAAAATGTATCTTCAATATACATTATCGATATACATAAATTATTAATATATTTTAATAATTTATACACACACACATACACATGTGTTCAATATAATTGACACTTAACATTAAAATTGATATTTAGTTTTATATTTATTGAAAATGATGTTTGCGTAAAGAATTTTTTTTTTAATATTTGCCGACTCGCGCATGAAGACGACTCCGTGTAAAGCATATATTGATACTTCCATTATCGATTCCCTGTCATCCTCAAATATTTAACTCGATAGAAAGCTTTAACGCGTGGCAGACATGATCGAGTTTACAAAACGTGCACACCGCACCGTCTTGACAAAATCGGGACATTTTACATCATTTACGTGAAAAATATCGCTTCTATCCTATTATAATACGTTTCTGATAAAAATCTATTTTTGCATGGCTTAATAATACTTTTTTTTATAAATTGTTTATTTTATAAACTATTCTTTTGTATTTTTGTTATATATTTCCTATATATTTTGCTGAAAAATATATGTTTAATTTTTGATTAAATTTTTAATTTATATACCTTTTCATGTTAACACAATATTTATTGCAATTAATTACAAAAATAATTTAACAATTAATTCTAAAAGATAATACGAAATAACAATATTTTAAATATTTTCTTATAAATTTTTAAACAAAACAATTTTAAATAAATTTATATGTTATTCCCTTTCTAAAAAAGGCATGTTAAGTCAATTCTCACAAGTATTGCAAGAATCGACTTAACGTGCCTTTTTTTAGAAAAGGATGTTACAATATTTTTAATTTGATTAATATTTTTGACAATAATCAGAGCTGATTTTTGACAGAAAAATCAGCTGATTAAGAAACATTGAGAGAGAGAATGTCTCTTTCTCCGCAATAATATTTTCTTTCTCGTATTCATAGAAATGTTTTCGAGATGTCTTGTATATTTGAAGCTTGATTATTGTAAAAAATAATTAATTTTTTATATAATTAATTTGTTGTATAATAATTAATTTGGATAATTTGTCAGAGTATCTACCGTGCAATCACAACGTCTGATTAATGTCTTATATTACTACTGAATAAATTAATTGAAGCTCTACATGACATATATGATTAAAGCGTTAATTTACTAATTAATTTTTAAAATAATGTTATAAAAATTAAAATAATATAATATGTATTAAATAATAGGTTATATATATATATATATATATATATATATATATAATACTTTAAACTCGATTAATATTTTTGACAGTTATCAGCTGATTTCTGTCAAAAAATATTAATCGAGAATAAGATATTATAACATATTATTTACAACATATTAATCAGATCTAATTTCTGTGAAAAAAATTAATCAAGTTTAAACAAACTTTATATTATTTTTTTTTAAATATAATTTTTTTAAACATAAAACCGAAGAATGGCGCGCGCGTAGCGCGCGTTTGTGTTGTTCTATAGTAACTATAAAAAAGTATAATTACAACATATACCTATATATAATATTTATAGAAATGAAATAAATATTTTTTTTTTCTCATATAATAAAGAGCTTTTCGCGACTTTTATTCGGGATGAATATCGAATGCAAAAAAAATTTATTTCACCTTAGGAATTAGTTTTTTTTTTTTCTTGTATTCCATTTTCCCTTATTTAATTGTTACTGACCGCAAGCTTATTCGCAGATGAGTATTCAAAATGGATAAGTTTTTCTTCTGACGAGTTTCGGGGTCGGAATTTATTAAGATCCTTCGCGTGGTCTGCATCGCGATCTGCGAGGCAAGAAGACGAGTCCTTCAATTTGAGTGGAAACTACCTCGTCGGATCCTGCGCCAGTTTTCCGCGAATAAACTTTGCTCGTTTTTATGAAGCCGCAATTACAGCAATCTCTGGCGACATGCCAAGGCTGCAAATTATCATTATCTTCGAGCAAACGTCTTAAGATGTTTCCTCTCATTACAAGAATTTTTCCACGTGTCCTTTTATATGTAACTAGAGGTAAAATTTACAATATTCTAATACGGCACAAAATGTATATTTTACATTGTAAAATATGTATGAAATTACGCGATGTAGAATTTTATTTTGGAAAATAGGTCTCTCAAAGCTTTTGCGTAAAAAGTTTTAAACTCTCCTCTCTTTAAGAAGATTAGGAGCAAGCATTAGTAAGAATAAACTATTAAAATGTAGTCTCTATGTTTTATTCTTGGATTATTCCAAAATTTAAAAGGTTAATCCTCGTTGGAAACATACAAAAGAATTTTCAAGCGAGAAATTTCAAGCTATAATATATATTTTTCTGCTACAATCATTGATAGTACCATTATTTGACTTTAAAAGATATGTATTTCCTTTTCGAAAAAAATTATCAATATGCTACGTTCTAAATGCAAGTAATAATTATGGCTGATGCTTTGAAAAGAACATCGATGCTTTAAAATTGTATGAAATTGAGCGTGTAAGAGAGAGGGAATTATGTACAGGCACAAATTCGCGTTTTGCTCGTACGCAAAATAAATTTAAAAAATATGCAATTACATTTCTTGCATCCCACTTATATATACTAGTTTCTAGTTACAACGCTTCGAATTACACACGTTGCGTCGTGTTGCGTGAAATTAAATTCAGGAGCGAATATGATCTCACGGAATATCTGCTGCTCGTTCATAATTTCAATGTTAACATGATGCCCACACGAGTAATTCATTCCGCGTTATACGAGTAAGTCATTCCACACAATTGCGAGACTGGAGAATAATAAATATATATAGAAAGCGTTCTATACATTTGAATAACAAAATATTTAAATATATTCGCGAAATGTACAAAAGTAATTATCCAGAAATCGCTGGAAATTAGCCAGAAGAGTTTCCTTCAATTTAATCTCTCGATTGCTTGCATAATTTGAAATAATAACTTTTCTATTTTTTTAATTACAATTTTCTCGGGTAACTGATTCTTAATTTTTCGCTTTTAATCTTTCCCAATGGAAGATATGCGATATCATAAATATATATATTATAGAAAAACATTTAAAAAATGTATTTCCTACATAAATTGATTTATTTTCCTTTTTGATTCTAAAACCGATTCGATATTTCGCTCTATGACGCGAGCTATTTACCTTTCGGTTCTCGGCATCATTATCGCGCAATGGATGTTGAAATAGGAAATGTCAAAGCTGTCGTATTAATGACGTACAGGTATTTCGCAGGCCGATAATATACGCCACAATGTGACGTTAAAGCATGCATTATAGGGACGCGGGGTGGCGATTCGGGGTGGTTTGGCACGGGTGTTACCATAATACATATATATTAAAGTGGAGAGCATTAGCAAATATTGTAAAGTCTCCATTACGTAAAAAAGATGACGATATTCCATTGTAACATTCATTACAATATTATAATTTAAAAAGGGGAATCAAAGAGATATTTCCCATCAATCTCTGAAACACGAGAGATTCAACAGTTATATAATATTCTTTTAACAACAAAGAATAAATTTCAATCTTGATGATTAATTAATATAGGGGAAATAAAAAAAGTCCAAGTGCCATTATTTGAAAAAAGTCAAACAATTTTTTTTATTGAAAATTTTATTCAAAGCTCTGAAACTTCCGTACAATTATTGGGTTATCGGGCAAATTTGCGTTATTCTCGTTATATCGTAGATGTGTTCGTGATGTATTTTAATATTTGTGTAATCTCGCGAAAAAAGGTCTCGGCTTTTAAAGATAGCATTTGCGCTTTCAAATAACAATAAATTTATTTTATTGCTTTTGAAATTGGTTTTTACTTCTCTAGAAATGGAAGTCGGTTAAAACATATTTTTCATGACGATCGCCTTTAATGGCGCGCGAAATTGCAGTGACCAGCAACAACAATATTATGTATCTCTCGCTTCATTTATCGCGTTATGCTACGGAAGCCTTCGGTAATAAGGAGAAAAAAGTTCGCGTTTAATAATTGACCGTGTCTCTCTAAAGAAAAAAAAGGTATAATGTAAATTAAAATTTTTATATTTTCAATTTTTTTATCTAGACTTTTTTACCGTGATATATAATTTTTTACGTGATTTTTCTCGCTTTATAAACCTCAGCCTGGTGGCTTTGGAAACGCGGCTTTGACGCACACAAATAAAAGTCCGCGATCTGCGTATTTCCTTGCATCTACAATCTGCGTTGTGGTTTCGAATAACGTTAACAAAAAAAAAAGAACGAAAATCCTCGCTGAGATACTAGAGAATTGTTGTTTTATTTCAGAAAACATTACTTGGCAATAATTTATATTATTGTAATCTTTAGTTTTACTTATCATTTCAAATAAACGCGATATTGAATCTATATAATTGAACCTCCTATTTTTCACAGTCAAATGTAATTTTTCACGCATGTGTCATCTCATCACTGACTTTTAAATATGTGATTTTTAAATATTTTTAAATATATGTCAAATTAATTTTTTTTTTTTTCGAAAGAAAAAAACTTTAAAGTGATACGTTTCGCAAATGTTTATTCAACATTAAATATGCGATAATTGAATATATTCAATTAAAATTTTAAATTAAAGAAGTAAGACCAATATCATAACGAGAATGGAGAAGAATGCATAATCAATAAAAGTTTAAGTTTTATAATTGAATAATTCGCGAGTAAAAAGAGTGAATCCAAAAATTTATTTTCCGACAAATTAAATTTCCAAAGGAGTCTTCTTTTCGACTTTATTGACTATCGATATTAGACACAAGTTCGTTGTCGATGCTCGTCTGTTTGCCGAAGCGGAGTAATCACGGCAAGTGAATCGTTAATTAGGTCACTTTGTGCATAAGTAAGCCCTACAGCTTTGACAGGGAGATTAATTAATTGTTGGCCGCGCGCGCGTTTTCGGGCCCGGGATTTCGAACACCGACAGTCTTTCCAGTCGTCCACTGTTGTTCCGGTTAAAATAGTAATTGCGCTTTAAACGCGATGCTTTTGTCACGCATTAAATTATTTCTCTTAATTCGTCTTACACAGGCAGTTAAGCTTCGCCATTAGCGACCCTGTTCCTATTAGCACGCGAATGGATCGAGTTGGTCGACTCACGATTTCTCTTAACATAAGGCAGCCAAGTTTTAACGAGTTAATATTATAGTGACACTGTCAAAGAGTTTCTAGAATGTTACTGACATGGCAAAACTTGTGTCGTATCGGTCTCGCAGAAATTATGCGAAGACTACGGACGGAAATGGATATATTTGATAGAAATTTGTAGCGTTAAAGTTTGCACATATATTTGACGCGGGAGGTTCATTCAAACGACACACATATCCGAAAATCCGATATAGGCGAAACTGGACGTGAAATACGCGTATGTTCTAATAATGCGGAAATTTTCGTGTGTAATACGTTTATAATGATATTTGTAAGCTATATTGAATAATTTTGAATAATTAAAATCGCATTTCCTCGTACACGGCAATAACATTAAATTTCATTTTGGTATTATGTCAGCCATTCGATTAGTAAACAATTGCTAAAACATTTTAATGAATGTGGGAGATACTTTCGGAAGCATAACGTATTTTCGCATATTATATTGTATTATGCGAACGCGAAATCACGATATATTACATTATTTATTTTCAATATTATTACGTTACAATATTATCGAGTTCCATTGTCAGTCTTTTTCGCAACGTCATTAATTTTCCGGGGTAAGAAACAAACGCGGTGTCCCGTGGTTTCTAATGATTAAAAAAAAAATGATCATCGATTTACCCCCACGCTCTATCTCAAGCTCTATCATGCGCCTTTCCAGGATTTACAGCAATCATCGAGAGCGCGATGCCTCTCTACATCAACTACTTTACTATCGAACGCGCGTAGCGGTCTGTCGAAAAAAAAAGTTTGTGTGTGTGTATCTTTTGCAGATCGGCCAGGCCCTTGCCATGCGATGTCGTTGCAGAGCCCCAGACTTCGACATTACAGGTCGAAACATCAAATCAGATATATGCCTTCTAAAAAAGTTTTTATATTATGTGCTGTATACACATGAGAAAAGACATGCGGCTCTCTCGCCTCTCTAGTAATTGTATTATATATATATACATATGTGCCAAATATATATATATATATATATATATATATATATATATGTATATGTATATCTATATATATATACATATTGTATAATATTTATCTCAAGTTTCTTTATGCATCCACGCTTTTGGAATGACGTTTCATCGGCGCTCGCGAAACACACTGCGGTAACATTCCTAAACCGGAGGCTGATGCGATGTCGACTTGTGTAAGCTCGGCGATCTCGTGCTTTGCATACGCCAGGATGAGTCTCGCGTTTCACTCTCTCTCACGTTGCGTTTACTCCTTCAAGTTTCTATTCACATTTAAATTTATGCTAATTCGAAATGACGCCAAGAATTTAATCTCACATGTATTCAGCATCAAAACAGTACGTCAATGTTGCGATAATCTTATTGTTAGATAGGCTCTGTGTGAATGTCTTGAAAATTTAAAAACTTACTTGTTTTTTTTTTTTTTTTTTTGCGAATCAATGCTAGGTATTTCCTAGATTTTCTTAGAATCGCGAGTGTTTGTGATACTGTATGTGTTACTCTATAGATTTTTACTCGTTTTTATATCAATATTAATATTTTTTTTTAGACGATGCTTTATATTATTTTGAAGATTGTATGTTAATCGGAGATTATTTTCTCGCAAGAATTATTCGCGCGTATTCTCGCCGAAAAGTTCACGGCCGAGCTTACACAATCGCCAGTGCCGTTTGTAATTATTACACCTGCGTTATAACTGTGTCTATTGTACATTGTTAGAGTGTTGTTCTATACTTAGCTACGTTTGTATTATCTTGAATATCTCGTTAAGTTCTTTCGATATCGTATTCACGAAGTGGAAGCATAGACGAAGCGTGGTTTCGCGACGACATGTAAGAAAAGGCGGGAAGGGGCTCGCGTCTGTATATAATCAGTATCAAAGCGAGCTTCATCCCCTTGTGCACAGATGATGATAGCTTTACAGTACAAAGTTCACATTCGAGCATGACGGTTCGTCTTAAAAGGGCTTTAAAAGGAAAAAAGAAAAAAAGAAAAAAAAAAAGAAAAGAAACCACGACTTCGAATTGAGTTATCACTTTTGAGCGCTCTGTTGGCATGGCCTGGTTTCACGTAATTTTATCGTTGAGAGATGCACCTTCTTCTTCCGTTCCGTTGAAAGTTCGTTCCGTTTCGTCCGCGAGTCGCGGCGAAAACGGATATCACGTCATGCTTTTTTTCCCTGCCTGCTTAAGCCGAGACCGCGCACTTCCTTTTTTCAGGACCATGACAGCGATCTGCTTCGTGTGCAACCTGCCCATCCTAAGTCATCAGGTCGGGCTGATATGGCAGGGTGGCAATGGCTGGGACGATCTCGTGCGAGAGCAAGTGGAGGAGTCCACTTTGAAACAACGACTGGGTATGCACGGACACGCTTCGACGACCCTAGTAACCGGCGTTTTTTCCCACATTATGGAAATTCGATGGTCTCTTCTCGCGAGATGCGAAAGTGCTCTTTAAATTCATTTTCATGAGAATTGTAATTGGCCGGGTTCTCGCGTCGTTGCGGAAATATTAAAGTCAGAAATTAATAGTATTTAAATTTTTCCCTTTACCCTCTCTCTTCGAGCCAAATGCATTTTTTTTAAATATTGTATAAATTGTACATTACGAAATACATAATAAGAGCGTTTCTCCTTTTATATATATATACACTATATTAAATCAATTTGCAATAATTACGTATTTAATATATTCGATATTTTTACTTTTCGAGTGATCTCCTCAATTACGTAAGTAAAATATAATACTTCGCCATTTATATATATGATATAAATCATTTTATTATTTATTAAGAAGGAACAAAGACTCTCTCATAAAACTGCCATTATACCGTCGTATCGGACCTCTTCCGCAACAAGTATATCGATAATAAGACGACGTCTCCTGACATCTTATCGAGACTATCTATACGATAACAACGTCCGCAAATAAGAGAACGAATATATTTCACCCTTAGGAACAGGCAGACGAGACTCCGCGGCGCAAATCACGTCGATCTCGCCACCGAACGAGACCCAGGACTCCTCGCCGACGAACCAGCGTCGACGACGATCGAGCCTCGCACAGCTGACCGACATCCTGCGCGAATGGAGTGGCGGCGGTGCCTCCGGGAAGAGCGGACGCAGCAACAAGCTCTGCCGCAGGGAGACTCTGGCGGACATCGCCAAGTCGCTGCCGTGGTCGCGACAAACCACGACAGACGCGAGCCACCTGGCCAGCCTGCGGAAGAGACGGGAGAGCTCGGTCGACAGCGGCATTCGCAGCCAGGTGTCGACCAAGTCCAGACGCGACTCAGCCATCAGCGACTTCAAGAACGACATAGCCAGACTCTGGAGCAAGAAGGACCCGCCGCAGCCGACCCCGCCGCCCACGGTCATCTCGCCCACGCCGCGACGAGGTAAAGCTTTCAGAAGTAGCTCCTCTCTTCGGTACCAGTCTAAAAATAGCGTCCGCGCCCTCGCGAGGCTCTTAACTTGAGGTTGCCGAGTGATTGATTCGTAGATTCGGTGAAAATAACGCGGTAAGTTTTGGAGACGTGAAAATCGTGAATTTTACATTAGGAAAAGTGTCACTGAAAAACAGTCTGGCTGCTTTCAATAATTACGACGATGTATAGACTTATTCTCGAGATTATTTATAGTACGTTTCGTAATTTTTAACATTTACAAATGTAAAAGAAAACTGATTACGAAGGGAATATTAATTAATTGCTTTGTATTCGAATTGCTGTGTATCATATTATTAATTATTATTATATCAATTGCAGGCTCCGGCGAATCGAGAAACTCTCGTCGCGGCTCGGGCGAAAGCGCGAGGTCCAGAAAAGATTCGGTAATTGCGGGACAAACTCCGAGTCCCGGCGAGCGTAAGCACAACTGTCGTCATCATAGACGTAGGCAATCTCAACAGTCGGTCGATGGGGGTGGCATTACGCCTACGAAATATTACAGGAATGATCAAAGACCGAGCGCTTCGAGCACAGACAGCGCGACTAGTAACGTGGTCAGGTCAGTGGCCATAGATAAATGATTAAGTTGACCAAATAATTAAACTCAAATAAACGATTAATAGATAATCAGGATAGAGAAATTTAATTAATTTTATTCTTAAATTTTCCAGTAGTTTATAACGGCTCGTACAAAAAAATGGTTTATAAAAAATATATTTATGTGTAAAATGTATAATAAAAAATATATATTTATGATATATATGTATATATAAATATATATATTTTATTATATATTTTATATATGAATATATATTTTTATAAACAAATTTTGTACAGATTGCTATAAAATACTTAAAAGTTTAAGAATAAACTTAATTAAATTAATTTAATATATATTTATATACATTTATATATAAAATATTTAATAAATATTTATATATAAAATATATAATAAATAATATTTATGTATACAAAATATATAATAAAAATATATACAATGCCTAATAATCTTCTTCGATTCAGAATAACATATTCATATTTTCATATACAATAACATATTTCATTATATTCATATTTTTGACTCTATGTTAAAAAGAAATATAGAATATTCTCGTTTTCAAATTGATTAGAGAATCTGCTATTAAAAGCATAAGTTTCGAAGCACATATCTTATTTGTTTTTAATTGTTTTTAATTTAATTGTTTTCTCCGTCATTAGAGATCACATGGAGACTCAGAGAAGCTCCACGGAAAAAAGCGAGAGATCGAGCAGTACCGAAACCAGGACGCAAGCGACGAGTCCCTTCACAATTGACACGAAGACGTCGATGACGGCGACGTCTTTGACGGTCGACGGAAAGACGTCTACTACGGTTGAATCGAGAACAGTGACAATCAACACCTCTACGATGATGTCTACTTTGTCGACCTTGAGCGTCGACGCGAAAACTGCTAATGAAAATAAGTTCGGTATCAATCTGGACACATCTATGAACCCGCCGACCATCGTCATGTCCTCGGTAACGCCACCGGCGATCTCACCGACAGTCGGAAGCAGCCTACCGCTTCCCGGCACCTCGACTTCCGGTAGCTCCAGCCCGGTCGGCTCCCCGAACGTCAACAATACACCTACGCATCCGTTACTCTCCACTCGAAGAGACTCGACTACTCAGGTAAACTTCTTTCTTTTACAACAAATAGCAATTTAATAAAAATTTGATGTAATAAGTTATAACAAATTAATTTTAATATATATATATATATATATATAAAATTATATATATATTATTTGACAAAAATAAATGGTATCTTCCAATTGCTCGATTCTTTTACGTGATTTATTAAAATTAGCTTGTAGCTTTCTTGATTATAAATTTTGAAAATTTTTTGTAACTGGTATATTGCATATTTTAATAATTATCGATTTTTTTAATAGTGTTATTACAAGAGTAAAGAAGTTTCGCCGAATAAATTGTCGAGACTGATACGCCAACAAGCAGCAATAGATGAGTCGATGCCACCCACAGGACGTCGTGGCAGTCAGCCAACTTTATCACCCGATCCTGATGATGGTGGTAAATACCAATTGTTGTTACAGTTACTTTAGTTTTTCAAATGATACATTAAATTAAAATTCTACAGACTGTCTGCAATTGATTGCTCTTTGTATATCTATGATATTATTTGTGTTTACATCTCATAATTTATTTAAAATCAATTATTTCATTTCTCTTAAATAATAAAGAAGGATAATTTTATAATTTTATAATTCTATAAGCTATGAGACTAATTTCATCGATATATTTGATTATTTATAAGGTCGAAAAGCACGAAGAGACTCTTTGAGTCCGGATTCCGCCTCCTATCCACGACGTCGCGATTCAAGAAGTCATTTGAGTCCCGATAGAAACGTTGATAAAAGGGATATCAGTCCTATCAGGCAAAGAAAAGGTCGACTGAGAAGGCAATCCACCTCCATGGCTGGTCGGCCACCAAGGTATCTGTATTTTATTGATTTTCTAACATATGGCGTGAACATGACGATTCATTCAATATTCGTAGAAATTAGTTATCAACGCTTCGAATTCCAAAGTACTTTATTTTTAATGTGTGTATATAAGCTTTTTTTAATATATTGAAACATTATTTATATGTAATGTATTTATTAATATTTTTCAAAATTATTTGTAAATATTATTATACACACATTAGTATATAATATTTTAAAATTATAAGCATCTATATAATTTCGAGTTATTTTCTCGAAAAATAAACAAGATTTTAATATGCAAATTATATTAATTTGTAACATATTAAAATTGAAAATTTAATTTTCATATATATTGCAGATCACCGGACAGTTCCTCATGTTCGTCCAGAGATCCCAGCCCCTGCGCTCGCGCACCCAGCGGTATCCAACACGCGCCAATAATACGACGGCAATCCACCACCGAAGAGATTCTGATCGCGCGCGGTTTTCGACGGCAATCTACCACCGAGGAGATGATTCGATGCCGTAATTTTAGACGACAAAGCTCTCAGAGCGACGACACGGTTCGTTCATTTTGATAATATTCGCAGAAATTAAATCCATCTCGAAATAAACACATAAAAAAATTAAGCTCCATCAAGAAACGATAATTTTGATTTTTTCTAAATTTGTTATAAAAAAATTTTGAAGCGAAATCTTTCTTGTGTGTGACAAAAACCCGTAGGAATAATTTTAAAAATAGAAATATTATTTAAAAATTCTATTCAAAAAATTTAACATTTTTAAGAAAGCAATATAGAGCAACAAAATATAAAACAAAATATAAAACAATTTCTTTTAAATTTTATTAAGAATTAGTTAAAAGAGTTATTTTTTATTTATATAATTAACGATCATGATATTTTGCTTTTCGTTTCGTAGGTTCAGAGATATCGCGGACGAAGAGATAGCTCTGCTCAAATCACGGATGGCACCTTCGCGACGATGACAGTCGAAACGTCTAGCACATTTTTTGATAGCAGCACCCAGACTGGTGAGTGATTAAAAGATAACTATAATTTCGTCGTACATAAAGAATACACACGACAAATTCCAGCGTGTGCCAATTGAAATTCACGATTGACAGTAAAAAGCTTTACGCTTCGTAATTTTAATACAAGAAGAATCTTGTAATTTCATATAATTTCATATAAATTTTTCAGCGCTTTTAAGATATTCCATGTTTTACTATCACGTAATAGAATTTATTCTTGAAAGGATGAACGTTTTCATTATATTAACATCGATGAACAAAGCATGTCTACATTCCAGCATTGATTTATTATTTAAAAATTTATTTATTTTATTTTACTTGATACATGTTTTATTTATTGAATTTTGCGTATTTAATTAATGTCGTAATTAAAGAGACTATCTCTTTTGTTACAGTATTGAATCACGTAACGTCATTTAAAAAATTTGAATAAAAACAAAAAACAGGAAAAAATTATCATTTGTTATAATAAATTGCATATATTATTATGCAAAATTCTTTTCTTCAAATCTCAAAAATAATTATATCGACATTTCTATAGCTTTTGCTCAATTATCGTTACAGAAATCTAACATAAATATTATTCATAAATTGTCTTAATTAATATTATATTTAACAAAATTGAAAAAGTTATAAACAATCTTTATTTTAAAGAGTTTGATGGGAAAACATTATAAATAAAATTATTTCTCTTTTAAACTTTTCCTAGAAATTTTTTTAATGATCGGATTACTTTAAGTGTCATATTGCAGTAGTACGAATCAATGATATTCTCGACGGTATTACGTTTCATTAGATCAAAAACTTTCTTTCGATACAAAACTCTCTTCTGATTTTTTAAAGACAATTTAAACATTGTTTCCTTGTTTTATTATACACTATATAAAATCTACATTTTCCATAATATTATAGAATCTGTAATATAATAATATTCATGAAAAATAAATATAGGTAAAGATATCTCTTTTCTCGTAAAAATTTCTTATGATTAGATTACTTTAAATATCTGCATGAATGCAATGATATTTCTCGATATCATGTTTCCATCAGATCACAAAATATTTTTTTCAATATAAAATTCTCTTCTGATTTTTAAAAAACAATTTAAACGTCGCCTTCTTATTTATTATACGTCACATAATCTATTCATTAATATTATATTAATATCATATTTTGTTTATTGTTACATTTTATATATTATTTGAAATCTTTGTACTTTATGTTGGTCAATAAATTCTTAAACCTTGTTTGTACTTTATGTTTAGTCTTACAATTAGTGCATTTTCTTCAATCAGAGTTTTATTAATGTCATTTTCATATATAAGGGAAGCAATCGACGATAATTCTGACCGATCCTAATCTCGTCAATCTTTAATAATCCACGCAATCACGTGGCATTCGATCTCGTCGCTCTAAACAGACAGGGAATCTGAATATTCGCCATCGAATGTCGAACTAAATTCGCGCCCCTGTAATCGCGTCATGCGCGGATGTCGCGGACAGTCGACGTCGCGACGCTCGAGGACGCAGGCGTCATTGTGGCCGGTTTAGTTCCCGAGAGATAACACTGGGTGCACGGTAGTCGAGAGACTGGAAAACACAGAAAACCAACCCTTGCGAGAGGGTACTCCTCGTTTAAGGACGAGCGTGCGTGTACATTCGTCGCGACTCCGCCTCGTGCGCAAGGTGTTTCCGTAACTCTAAGACGAAGAAGTTGGAGCAGTCGCGAAGGAACGCGTCTTACGTCGAAGCGAGGAGCCCGAAAAATTTCGTCGCGCTTGGGGGACCAAGTGTTTCGTGTTACCGAAGGATCGACGATCGAAATCGAGCGAGGGAAGGATCGCTCCTGAGGAAAGGGACTTTTCGCGATCGGGAAGAAAAGGAGACTCGTCCGATCCTTCGTGTTTTAATTGAAGGTGCGCGCGGCAAATCCTGCCCGTCCCGCTTCCACCTTCGTCTCTGTTTACTCGCATCGAGGAATCGATCCTAGGACGATCAAATGTCGGTGGCGAGCCACGCCGTCAGAGAGAGGTGCGCGGCCCTTCCTGCGGAAGGATGATACGATCGAGTTTGTCCATTAGAGCGATGAAAACACGTTGATCGTGTGGGTGGTGGCTTCTCTTCCGATCGACAGATTGGAGTTTACCGACTGTTAAGATTTCCGTGTGAAACCAACAAACCGCATTATTCCTCTCCTCGTCGGTTCTCCGGGTGTACATGTTAATGTAATTGTATATTCTATCTTCCGCTCGGAGCGCACGATCAGGTGTTTTCCCGCTGACAGGACGCAACCACTTGTGGCAGAGAGCCCGGCGAACGACTCCGTCGCTCGATATCGGTCCCCGCGACATCGTCACGCGAGAAATTTGGAAATCGGCCAACGCGCGGGCCAACACGCGTCGTCAGGGTAACGCAGGACCTAGCTCGTCCTGTCGTCGTGTCGCGCGACCTGAAAGGTCCTTCCGTGACCTTCGAGGCGGACGTCTCCGCGCGTCCTTGACACGTTATGTCGATCGTTCGATAGTTTCACGCGCGATTAAGTCGGTCTGTGCCGATTGTGTGTTTTCTCGGTGGAATGCGAAGTTCGCCAGTGATGGCGAGGAGGACTCGTCCTGGCGATCGAGGACTCTACTGCTTTCCCGTCAACGCGGTCATGACGTCGGAGATTCTCGCGAAAGTGACGATCCACAGGTACGGACCCGATCGTATAAGAATAAGTATAATCCGAATACTTTTAGATCCTTATTATTCTTATTGCGCGATTTCATACGCAGTCGTGATAAAGAAATTTTATCGATTTCCTGTACGATTGACAAATTTTTTTTTTTTTTTTTTTTTCAATTGAGCGAGCGTTATGGTGGCTCTTCGAATAATTTATTTTATGCACGTTTTACGCAGCATATAAGTTTATTTTTATGATTCGCATTTATTTTAATAATTTACGCGTCTACGAGCGGTTAGACTGTATAATATATTTTTAACATGGATATCTGATTTATATAACGCGATACATCGTTTCAATTATTAATGCGTAATAGGATTTTTCAAATGTAAAAAAATTTGCATCTATTATTTAATTTGAAACAATATTTTTTTTTAACGAAGAGATTTTTGTTAAAAGCCTTTCTTCGCAATCTTTAAATATTCAAAATTATATACTTATGTCTCAAAACATAAATCTTACATTAAGATTGTTTAAATATATCTCAATCAAACATATAATACAAAATTTTCAAAAATTTGATAACAAACTAGCTTGTATATAATACAATTATATAATTTATAATGTAAAATATTTACTCTATTCAATAATCAGTAAAATAACATAAATAAATGATATTATTTGCTAAATGTTAGAGCTTATATATAGAGCGAAGCTTATCGCGTGTCATATCGCAATTAGTATAATATGTGTCGTGTTTCACGATACTTGAGATTAATAAGTCAATATGAATTATACGTGCTAATTTGTGGTTAGTCGTCAATTTAGATTACGAATGCCGACGCACCGTGTCGAAATGTCAAAGTTAAATCTTTAGAAATTTAACACCAAAGGGTAACGTAATTTATTCTAATGCAATTTACTTAAAATTTAATACATTAATGTGAACGTCATGTATACACCCACACACACATTCAGGGTAGTAATTAAAATCGCGAGTTTTGCAGAGAATGTAATATTCAGCTTTATTTCATCCCGTCGTATATGTAGGATGATACTCACGAGACGCTCGATTACACTTATCCATAAAGCTATCGTCTTTTAATGGATCGACGATACAGACATTGCAGGATATAGTACGCTACATTTAAATTCGAAACGGCAATTTCGCCGGGCTTATGGCGTGTTCGGGAAGTTAAGATACAAGATAATTGTGTCCCTCGACGACTCGGATGGCGATAAATATTTTCACTGCGAATTTTATGACGGACGTGATCGGTTGAGTAGAGAGGAGCGCCCCTCGTTAGAACGCTTTTATCGCGTTTAATACGCGTCATTAAAGTTGCGCGCGCGCGTATATGTATGTCGGAATCAATTATAAAAATAATTCTTTTAGCGTCACGCTCGTTAATGTTTCTCCCTTTACTTTCCCTTAATCCGCGGATCGAGATTAAAATGTCGATTCGTTCGGAATCTCGCAAATCGAAACAAGTTCCATTTCGTTAATTAATTGGCAGGCGATTTTATTCGCGACCGATACACGTTATTATAATATTTTAGGGGAAATTTTCTTTTTTCGTTGATTTAATTACAATCACGGTGGCTTTTCCCGGAACTATGCGGGAACGAATTATTTTTACAAACTTTATTATTTCTCTCCGTTGCCGAGGAAGGAAGGATCGTTACAAGAAACTTGAGTTGACCTAAACGACCGGAGGTTGGTCGGCTTATATCCTCGGTATTAGAGATTCGAAGCGCCGACAACTTTTACGTTAACTCTTGCTAGCGAGTTTTAAAATATCGTATAAAAAAAATCTGTATAGTTCGAGCGAATACTTTTGAGACAAAAGTTTATCGAAGCTGATGCTTATCTGTATCGAAAAAGGATTTTATTTTCTCGGTCTAAATATCTATACGGCTACACGGCTAACTAATTTGTCATGCTCGGAAGTAATTTTTGAAATAAGCAATTAAATCGTGTGTCCATTAATAATAATTTAATTTACGAAACATTGTTGAATACCTAATTAATGATAAACGCGTGACTACATCAACTATATACGTTCTGCAATCAGCTCTTTTTCTCCTACTAGGTAATATTAAGTATGCATATTGGCACGTGTACACGTATGTCGCGTTACGTATGTGTGCGTATGACTTTCGGCTGTCATACACGTATTCGCACACATCTAACGCCGGACACCATTTCTGCCGATGCGTGTACATTCACAAGTGTACTTTTAAATTAGCCAATCGAACAGCACCCATCGATAACGATTTAATTAGAGACAATTATCGAATACGCAGCGAAACGTAATAGAGTTGCCACCACCAGCCCATGTTGTAAAATTAACTCCTTGTATGCCCACACAGATAATTTTCAATGGCTCTAAATTAAAGAATTTTCGTACATTCAAAAAATATTTAAATTTGTGAAAAAAAATATTTATTATATAATATATATAAAAAATAATTCATAGATAGCGCGAGAGAGAGAGATAAATAATTCTGATTTATGCGTACTTGATCAAAAAATAATTTTCATTTTCATATATATTTTATTTTTTATTATTTTTTATTATTTATATTTTACTGCTGTTCCAAACAGCAATTAAAACTTATTATGTGCACTGCGCTTTGCAATATTCATTAATCTACAGTTTATTACATTCTTCGTGATCCTCTTCCCACGCGATGCTGAAGGTTTTTCCACTTTTATGACCGCTTTTTACTTTACCGCGCTGCTTTAATTATGTTTCTCTTATCTTCGAGACTCGGCCAGTGCTCGCGTAATTTAGTGGATACGCGTTTCAGGGCAAACCAGAGCAACGAACAAATTGTCCGTAATTCAAGCGCCACCGGCAAATGTAATTTTCCAGATCGGTCTTGTCTTGTTGTCGCGCGAATGCGTCCATTTCGAGATTGCTCTCGTGTGTTTTCGCCTTCGCGTTAAAGAAAGGAATAACAAGGTGAAGCGCCCGACTTTCACGTTGAGTATCACCACTTCTTCCTCTCATTCATCTCATTTTAGGCTCTCTTTTTGCCGTGTATCAGATGTTTTCTCCAAATAGTAGGATTAAATTTTTTTCCAGGACGCGGATATATTAAAAAAAAATAAATAAATAAAACAAACGTGGCAAAATATTGGTAAATATAGTTTTTCATTAAAAAATATACAGAGATAAGATTATTATGTAAAAAGTATTATTGATAGTTATAGGTTTTCAATAAAGTATTCGAGTATGATTAAAAATTAATTCTTAAACGTTCGTCCGCTTGTTATCACACTTTTTTAAATTTTATCAAAAATTATGATAAGATAATATAATACAAAGAGAGTACAAGAATATTTTTTTATATAATAAAATCATTGCAAAGTCAAACTTTTATCGTCGACCCACATTCTATTTAAAATTATTTCTTTCAGCGAATTTTTCCGCGACTTTATCCCTTAAAATCTTTTTATTTTATGCACATTTTATTTCTGACACTGCTTTACGTTTCTGACATTGAGATATCGTAGTTGCCCTTATTTCGTTTTTTTTACATCGCTACTTTCGTTTAGGGTTATTTGCGCGTAGCGGGTAGATAGCTATTAAAACTTATGTGTGCCGTGTAACTAAATAAAAAGGAAAGCATTTCGGAGGTCACTTCGTTTCCCTGAACCGCTCGTAAAAAACGCGAGGCGAGGCACAATGGGTCGTTCGCGCGAGATCGAAATGACGAAAGCAAAGGTGCGACGACAAACGAGGCAGCGCGAAAGAGGTGTAAATTTACCGTGCGCCCTTCGAAATGGGCGATATTCAATTGAAAACGTCCGTTTTTAATCGCATTATTCTACGCTCGCTCGCCCGTGTAACGCGGCCCCGTGTAATAAGCTTTTAATCGAGAAATATTAATCGACCGTAGCACGCGAGATGCTCGTGAAGAACTCCCGGGCTTATTGTATGCCAGCCGAACCCTCGACAGAATTCATCCCTCATCCATTCTTCAGCCTTCAGCGACAAAAAAAGGGACGCTTTTATCGACGAACGCGTTAACAATTAGATTAATATTGTGTTTTGATATTCAGTGTATCTATAGAGGAATAATAATGAGAATGAGAAGCCACCTAGTTCGTATTGTCGCGATTATAGATACCTAAACAATCGTATCTTTTCAAGTTTCTTATCGAAAAAATCTGAAGAAGCAAAGCTTGTAAAAAATATAAAAAGCACATTTATTACCTAAAAATATTTTATATCGAGTCGTTTAATATATGTGTACGAATAATTATATGGTTTCTAGTTTGCTTATTTAATGCTGCAACATTAACGTTATAACTAATGTAAACAAGATTCATATCTATTGTTAACTCATAATATGTTTTATTTGTTTCCGTGATATGATTGCATAATCGCCTAATGCTACACGTATAATACTATAAATAGTACACGAATAATTAATAACAGATTAATTCCGGTTTAGTGGACAATAATTTCGTGCTGTCGCATCTCTTATTAATAATAAACACGAATTTATTTGTACTCGCTTCGCGAAATACGCAGGACGATATACAGTTATGGGAGTATAGGGTCGAATTTAGGAAAGCCAAGGACAGCAACGAATTGGAAAGTCGGAAGAGATGCTCGGGGAGATGTTGTCAACCGTAAATCCCATCTCAGTATCAATCGCGTCGCTGCTCACTCTGTGCATGTGCGCTTATCAAGGATTTATTGAGCTCTAATCCGTCCCGTAACGCTCTCGCGCCAATCGCAAATCAATTATTTATCGTTTATTCCTATATTGACGCGCGAAGGGCGCGGCACGCTCGTCGGATTAAAGAGGGAATTTCGATTGGGACACACGAGCGCAAATAATCAGTATTTTGCTCGCGACCGCGTACATTGTGATTAAGACACGTCGCACACGCTCATTCCCCGCAATTTTACTTGAACGAGCGAATCTGGACAGATTACTCGAGAATTTGTCGTATACAACTGAAACAGATGTAATAAGGCTTTTTATATATATATATTTTTTTTCTTTTTATATATATACATATATGTATATAAAAGAAGTTTTGTATAAATTAAAAATTTACACAATTTTATAATTATGAAGACTTTTAATTACATCAAAAATAAAAATTTATATATATATATAATATATATGTAAATTTTTATTTTTGGTTTAAAAATATTTATAATTATAAAATTGTGTAAATATAATATATAAAAAATATATATATAATATATAATATATAATAATTTTTATAAATTTAATATACATACATATAAATTCTCTTTAGATTCGATCGCTCTTGGTAAAATTTTAATTTTAATTTTTTGTTTTATAATTAAAACTTTTTATAATCATGAAATTGTATAAACTTTGAATTTGTGCAAAATTGTTTCTTGTAATAAAATGAATTATTCTCGAAATACGGACGAGAGAATATAATATATATGTACAGATTTATCGGTTCGGAAAAATCTGGTGAAAAAGAGCGTGAATGAGAGCGGCCTAATTCTTTCATTCGCGATGCGAGCTGCGGCGGAATCCCGGATGCAATAATTGCGCGAGATGTAATTATTATTTCCATCGGTGGCGACCGCCGGTAATCGTTGCTCTCTGTCGGCGGACTCCCGGGAATTTAATTGGTTTCGATAAATTCTGCCGGCCGACCGAGGCCGTGCTCTCCGGTCATCAATTTCCGTCGACAAGACCGTGTTCATTGCTAAGGCCGAATTTACGCTTTTGGCGATCGCTCCGGATGAATCGTCCCAAGTGAATGAATCGGAAGTGAACTATCGACAAGCTAAGTTCACCGAAAGCTCTTCGCTCGCGATCGTTTGTAACTCGAAAATTATTCCAGCCAGTTAAGGAAAAATCGATTTTCCTTAGAGTTAGTGGAAGCATCTGTTATTAAAATTGGATTCAGTGATTCTGGAATCTGCACTGGGGTTATATAAATTATCTGTCAAATAATTTAAGTAAAGTGTAATGTGAAATCTAATTTTTATTCTGTAGAATTAACACACAATGAACCTTTTTTTTATTTCTTCAGGACAGATAATTATTTCTGCGAAATATAGAATACTGAGCACTGAGTGTAAACTTCATTTTCAACAATCCAATAATCGAATAATCATTGGACCGTGTAAACTTGGTTTAATTCTCGTCTAACATGGACTACATACATCAAAATCAAATTCCGCATATTAGAAAAGTCTATAAATGATCCGATGTCGATATCACACGTCCAATTGCCATCACACATTTCGGACTTAATCGGGAAAATTTGGTGTGAATGTTTTTACGTGCGCTGTTTCTTAAATTATTAAATTAATATTATTTTTAATTAAATTCACTAAATTCCACAAATAAAATAGTAACTATTAGTATTTATTTTCTCTGTTTTAAACAAATGTAATGAATATATTTTAAATTACATTAAGAAAATAAGTTAAAGAGAGTATTTTTAATAAGTGTTTGCATTAGCAAATATATTATATCACTTATATTTTCTCTAAATTTTAATCTCTTGTAATACAGAAGCTATTAGTCTTGACATTTTTGTTAGAGAGATCGACCTCGGATTGATTACACATTAGAAGCCACAAATAAAGCGAAATGCGCGGGGAAAACTGAATACATCCTCTATATATATAAATTATATATATAATAGTATATAATTCCAATTAAATTTGTTGAACTGGAAAAGGTTAAAGTGTGTTAATTGTAACTCTCATTAATTGTACATCTAAATGCTATTATTATAAATATCGAATAACGTGATATAACGCGGGAACAATGGTACAATTGTCCGAAATAATTAATTCTACCCTTTCAGTTTTTCACCCGGGTAGCTTATTCTTCCTAATTCCATCTTAATACGAGATAATGAAGCTAATATTACCAGAGAGAGGAACCGCGCTAAAAGAATATTTCACATTAAGATCCTATTTTTTCGTTTTTCGACAATGAACGTCATTGGTTAAAGGCGTAATATACGGAGCTACTAGACACAATTGCATTACAAATATACGGGACGTGTGTGTAATTGCGTTTTACATACGAATTAAGCGACTTCAACCGACGAGACGACGAAACTCGCTCTCGGAGTTTGCGTTAAATCCGATTTTCCTATCGTACCGAATATGTGTGCGCGGCAAGTATTTTTTTTCTTCTTTTTCTTTCTTTTTTCTTCTTCTTTTTATTAACCGCGACCGAATCCATACGCTGTAAAGCTGCAACGACGGGTAAAACACCTGCTCCAAGCACATGGCAAAGACGAGGGTTAAAACGTCAATAAAAGTGAGCTATCGAGCCGTCGCGGGCGAGTTTGTGTGCCACAATATTACATGCTCGTATTTTCTCCACCCCAACCATCCCCCATCCCCTTCCTCTTTCTCGAAAAATGTTTGAAAATTTCATTTGCGGCGGATGTTTCACATCGTAGGGCGTCGTATGCGCGCGAGATTGCATTCGTCGGCGGAAACAGGGAATAACGGGTTGGCAGACAGCGAAGAATTAATTAATTAGGCGTGGCGGAGAGAAAGAGAGAGAGAGAGAGAGAGAGAGAGAGAGAGAGAGAGAGAGAGAAGGAGAAAGATGCAATCTAACGTTCGCAGAAGTCCCATTGGAAGTCGTAAGATAATGCGGGAGATTGCCGCGACAAAAGTTTATCATAAAAGGAATTAAGGTGAGACTAAGGTAATGAGAAATTGAAAATGTACACATATAATCTCACAGAATTACAGAGTTTCTTTTGTAATTGTAAAATGGAAATATAATTTTTTTTTTAAATCTCTTTTTTAATCTTTTCTTTTTTGTTGTTGCGTTACTCATTCATCTCGAGCAATTTTTATTTACGCTCTTGCGAATAAAATTAGGCTGGAGGATTTTTTTTTTTCGGAAATATATTTATGTTTGCTTTTCCATATTTTCATTTTCGCGCAAAGGAAATACGTTGCAGTTACCTATTTTCTCATGAATAGAAAGAGCCAGGGGATCAAACGAGGTTAAAGTACTGATAAAAGCTACGTCAATATCAGCGCGTTCGTGCGTGCACGCTATTATTTTCTTTCGTTACTAAAGCCTGTCTGGAATAACAAACACGCAACTCGGGTAATATTCAAATATATCCGGTGCAATGGCGACGACAACTTCGTTCAACTTTATTCGCACCTAACGCATTATTTTTATTTGCATTGTTATTTTCAAACTTTCAGTTATCTTGTCAATATTCGAATGAGAAATATCGCAATTCTCTCCTCTCTCTCTTTCCAATATGTTCATTACGCGTTACTTGACATTTTCTGATGCGCTGATATATTTTATCCTGCAATGAATGTATAAATAAGAACTCTCTTGAATAGTGTAATCGTTGAAGGCGAGAACCTTAAAAAGATCGCGACTTATGTAGGTAAACTCTTGGCTGTCTCTCCTTTACTTTACGAATCTTTGCTCAAGATCACGATTAAACACACTCGTTTTATCTCGAATCCCGTGAATTGCATCTGTTAACATTCGATTTAGCTGTTGCATATTTTAGGCGAGAACTGCATCGCATTTCGAGATAAAAAGCGAAATCTGAAGAATATATATATATGTACATGCACAACATTTCACGTTAGAAAATATATCGCGACGTGTTAAAAAAGCTACGAATTAATCAACGTTTCTCGCAATTATCTTTGCGGTCTTACGCAATTTTACCTCACCGATCCGAGTTTACAACGCGGATAGTTTTGCTCCGTGTTTTGTAAAAGTTTACTCCGCTGCTTTATCTCTTTCAATCTAATTTTTTACAATCGCTAAGATTTTTGTATCATATTTTTCAGTATTATTGGAACACTATTAAGAATTTTTAGTATTTTTAAGATTTTTTAATATTTTAGTATTTTAGTATTTTTAGTGTTATTCGAACACTATCAAGAAATTGACGTGTGTTAATAATTCTATGTGGACTATGTAACAATCAATATAAAATCGTTCTATAAATTTTTCATTGATAATAAAAAAAATATGCAAAGCATAAGATTTATTTTGATTCCTAAAATATAGCGCAGAAAGAGGGAGGGAAGAATTTAAAGCATACCTATATAAGACCTCGTGTATAAAGTATATCAGATGGTGGCGTAAATCGAATGTAGAAAGAATAATACCGTTTGGTTGTGTGTGTAAAGTAATATACCATCTAGCGTAATCTTGTCATATCATGTGCTACAGTTATGCCGCGAATAATTTCGTTCGTCATCCGAATATTTTGCACGAAATATATTACGATCCGCGAAAACTTGAAAACGAGATTGTTGCGACGTAGCTACTTTATATTTCAGATTCATCGGTGTCTTTTAAACTTTCCTCAACAGCGCATAAATATTAATGTATAAATATTGTAATGTATTCTCGTTGCGAGCACATTCGAAGTAACATCGTATAGCAAAATTGATTTTATATATTAAACGTATACCGTTCAAAACGTATTTGATGCAATTTTTTATGTATCTAATCTTGGATACTTGGATGTAAAAAAAAATAAAAATAAAACATTAAATTATAAATTATATACAACACAATTATGTAGATTTATTAAGATTTTAATTAAGATATATGCACATGTAACAAAGATATAAACAAACATAGCATTTTTATTGCCATATTTTATTTAACTATAAAATAATAATATAAAAGAGAAAGAGAATGTTTGTGTAAAAACAGTAAACTTTTACATTTAGATTATCTACATATAATATGTTATGTTTATAGAAATATTATAGGATATATTAGATTATCATATTTAATAATGTAAAATATTGTTTTAATTAAACTTTCGTCAAACTTGATTCTCACGCAGTTTCTCATTTAATTTAAGACAAATATCTTGTGTGTACAAGATACCCATTATGATCTTAGATCATCAAATTTCAATTAGCGCGAGGAGTGTATATATATATATATATTCTTAAGATACACATCGTCATCATTAAAATATATAATAACCACGTTATATATTATATATTATATATAACTTTCTAACAACCCAAGTTAAACAATGAATCGGAATATCTATGCTTCATGTGCGGTTAGCACATCGAAAGGGTATTAGAATAATATCTATAGAGGGTTTCCGATCTAAAATAGCTTTTGAAATAATCTTGATTCATAAAACGATTCTGAAAAATACATTCTCTTATACAGTCGTAAGTTGAAATAAAAGAGATCGTGAATAATTCGGAGATTTGTCGAGATTCCTTCATAGATTCTTTAAAAACTATAATATATAATTCCCAAAGCTTCACTTCTATAAGTTAATGTTTGTTTGTTTATTTTCTTTTTAATTTTTTATAGCAAGTGTTTTTTGTTACTTAAAAAATAATATTTAGAAAAATTAAAAATTTACATTAAAACAGACATAAATCATATTCTTGAATTTTTTTATCATACATTTCACTGAATTTTATTTCTGTATAACATTTTTCTTTTCTTATAATATAATCTCAAGCTCACGTTTTTAGTTTTGCCAAGTTTAGGATTAAAAGAGATGGAGAAAGAAAGAATGAGAATAGAGAAGCCACATTTATATTAAATATTTCTAACTTGAAACAATACTAATTTTCTGGAATCACGATATATCCTAGGGCACATATATATAAAGCAGTTTAGGGACATTTTATGACATGTACGAGATCTCGACGTTTTCATAATTTAGTAACACTGTGAAAGCTGGAATATCAAAAATGCTGCTAACCTTTATTAAACATTTTTATAATAATGTAGATAAACAAAATTGAGTGTAATTGCAATGCAATGTGCAAAATGTCAAAAGTGATTCTGAATATAAATGACAATTTTTATGCACGGAAAAGAATTGGCCTTTATATGCGAAAAATATGTATAAATAGCTTCATTTATTCATATAATAATAATGTTGTTTTATATATATTTCAAGAGTTTCATCAGAATTTATATTTATCTCAGCACAAAAAATATCCGAGTTTTTCCCCGAGAATCTCCAGATTTCTCTCTTTTAATAAGAAGTATAATAAGAAAAAAGCACTCTCCCTCTCTCTCTTAATTTCTCATGAATCTTTATATAACATCATGCGACTGTGCTTTTATATTTTATTATACATAATCTCCCCTCATCGTGTATTGTATACATATATAAAATAGAGACAAAGTATCTCTAGTGTCTAAATGTTTGTGAGACATTTTTTTTATGTTAACATGTCGAAATGTCCCTAAATTACACAAACCCCCTAATTGACTTGCGTATACGTGCGTGCATGTATCTGTGCAATTACATATCGCGGCGGTCACGAATATCGGTCAGCTTCCTGACGAAACCTTGCCGATGCGGCGCCGCGACGCGACATCCGCTTTCCTCTCGATATCAAAATTCCATGCCCGGCACGCGCTGGAACTCTTTATGGCCTTCTTACGGTGTGTCGGTGTGTAGCATGGTGCGGTATCACGAGAGAGCGACGGCCACACCCCGACTCAGGCTCAACACAACCTCGCAGAAGGGTAGTTAAGTAAGGACCCGGATTGAAAGAGAGAGAGAAAAGGAGGAGGTGCAAGGAGAATAAGAAGATAGAAAAATAATGCAAATAAAACGGAATGATGGACAAGTTTTCTCGACGGTTTTAATGGCGATGACGAGAGAAAAGGAAATATTAGAACGCGAAGAATGCAGAAAATAAAGAAAAAGTCTGTTTAAACTGCATATATAGGGAAACTTGTTTAATTATTGCTCAAATAATGTATTTATAATATATAAATGTTTCGCAATACTTTCTACTTCGCAAGACGTAATATAAACGTGAACTTCGGCATTTTTTATTGAATGTAGAAGTCCATAATCTCGTGAAAAATATCTTGAATATTATTTTATTAATTTTATAAATGAATTATTATTTATTATAAAACTAATATAATTTTATATAATTTTATTAATTATTTTATTATACTTATTATTAACTAAATAACGTGAATAATAAAAATAATACATTTTTCTGAAAATTTTCTAAATATTTTCAGACTTTTTCTCATTTTGCGGTACAAATATTTGTCGTACACATCTACAGTACATTTTATAGACATTGAACTTAAAGTCTACCTCTGTGTTTATTGTTTCAAGAACCATCGCCGTTGTACGACAACAACCATTACCACGAGGAGTGCCTAAAATGTAACAGTTGCGGCCTGAATCTCACGGGACCCAATCAAAAGCGGGCAAGACGGTGAGTCTAAAATCATGCTAAAAATCGTGCTCTCTATCTCTCTCTCTCTCTCTCTCTCTCTGTGCACGTTTTACGCTTCCGGCGACAGATCGTAAAACGACATTATGCTTAATCAGTATTGTCCTAATCTCAGTAGCACGGAAGAACACGTTCCTTCATCTTTCATTGCCATATCTATCTTATTGCACTTTTATTTCACCGAGACTTTCAACGTGACTATGTAATAATTTTGTCCATTAATGCAACTCCGTTTCAAAAAATATGCTGTGTAAATTAAATTACTTTAAACTAATTTCTCTCAAAAATCTTGAGATAATTTTTTTTCAAATCTTGAAAATATCTTCGATGTACTGTTATTTATTCTGTTTAAATTATATAAAATCTCATGATATCGATCCGTAATGTGCATAAAAAAATTAATCAACCTATTCTAGAAATTGCCGAAAAAATACCGAGTTATCAATTTCGCGTCTTCATCATTTAGACTATCATTTATTATTCGTTCATTGATTTATTATTTCTTATTTTCAGTTTAATTTCACACAATAAAATTTACATTTACCAACAAAAAAAAATGAATATACAGAGAGTGAATGGAGATATTCTTTATATTTTACATCTAAAATTACTATTATTTATTTAAAAAAATTATAATTATACAATAAAATGCATAATTTTATCACTTTCATGGTATCATTTTAACAAATTGCTAACTATTGCGAGCGCTATAATTTTCGTTCGTAAATTAATCACTGCTCGCGCCGAAGAAGATCGTAAATAATCGTACATCATTAGAGATCCTGTTCGCTATTTTGCTCGACTCCCTACATCTCGTCCTATACTTAAAAAATTAAGCCGACGGATATGAAACGAGATCCGTGACACGGGGCTCCACGACGCTGAATTCTTCGGATATTTCAGTCTCGGAGGCTGGATGCCGACTGCTCAAGATATGCGTGATAAAATAGATGCGAGCGAAATACTGCTCTCTCGATCTCTGCAGCCTCGGAGATACGTTCAAAGTAAAATGGACTAATAAATAAATGTAATTGCTTGTATAATTTAATTTTCGAATAGGATACGATTTTAAAATACGACTCTATTTGTCACTAATAATTTATGTATGTAGCATCTCGCGATATATAAAATATATCTCTCTCTTTAAAAAAAAAATTTTTTAAATATATAGCTCTACAACATAGATTTGCAATAATCCGCAAATATAATAAATAAAATAAAATCTCGAATTATAGCATTCGTTATGTAAAACACGATGAATTCACGTAATCAGTCAGTCGAGGAATCATTGCGCAACTGTACTTTTGAAACGTATCGCCATATAAAAGGCTTGTTTTCTATTCCTGCACTGGCTGAACTGTGCACACTGGTACAATAAGTTAGAGTGAGACCAAATATACTTGTCTCATTCTATTGCACCAGTTCATCAGTGCAGGAATAGAAAACAAGCCTATATACAGACAGAGATTCCGTTCACGATTTAACACTTTGTTCTCCGAAGTGAGAAAGGATCGTCAATGGATCGCGTGACAGGGAAAGGTACTTTTTTCACCGTCTATGCGTCACCGTCGCCGTCTGACTTTTACTACTTTTTCTCATATACGAGACGAGCATAGAAATTATAAAGTCCGACAAACACGGTGGCGGACGATCGAGTGGCAAAATGATCGTCGCCGGCGAAATTCGATCTCGTCGATTAATCGAATCGCGGGGGAGAAAAAAATTCAACGAAGCGACGGTGTTCCGCTCGGTTTCCTCCGCGGGGAAAGTCAATCTGATTTTATTTCAGGGAAAAGCGAACCACGTTCGATCGGCCATCTTTCGCGCGCCTTCCGCAAATTTAAAGGCCCGATTTTATACGGTCGATGGAGCTTGATCTTTAAATGAACGCGTCTTCTTTTCGTTTCCTTTTTTTTTTTTTCCTTTCATTTACACCCCCGTCACATACGTCGGGGGATCATCGTTCAGTCGATCGGAAAAAACCATCCCCCATCACGTCGCTGAATCGTGAGAGTCACGTGCGACGAGAGTCGAATCGGCGACTTTAACGCGATCCCCCTCGGATAAAAGGACGAATGATATCGGATCGAAGATTCAGGAACCCATTTACGATTCCACGAACGGTTACGAGGCGCGTTATATCGTCGAGTTCTTGTCGTTAAAAACGCCGCATCATAGTGCGTTATAACATCATTCTTCCGAGAAAATGGGCGCACGTGCGAAAGAAAGAGAGATGGATTATTGAAAAATATTTATTATTCCGACGCGAACGGCAGCCAGGCCGTGGATATAACATGCGGAATCTTGTCAGACGCAGGCTGAATTGGAATGGACATTTTAATGGAGCATTATGCGAGATTACCGGCCGTTTTACAACCCTTACGCAAGTCGCTAATGCGTACTGTTATTATGCGAACGGGGCCGTGGAGAAAATATAAATAGAAATGTCACATAAAACTTAGGAAATAACATTTTCCATGACATTTGTGTCCGCGGCACTCGATTACTATTGGCTGTTAAAACTCGTGGAATATCGCATTAACGAGAAATATTTATGGTATACAAGTGAGAAATTTAATTATGTATAATAGAATAGTTGAGTATAATGAGAAATTTAATTTTGTATATTTCCATATTTATTAATTCTCTTTTGAGAGATAAAGAAACTCTTTTGAGAGATGAGTCAGTATTTCCATTCCTTTGTAAATCCTTTTACGTGCCTTTATACAAAGTGTTAAAAAAGTAACATATAATTTGAAAAGACAGATATAATAGAGAGAATTTATATTAAAAATTTTAATATAATAAGTTGCAAAGTGATCAAGGTTGTATTTTTATTATGAATTATTAATATTCAGATATGGATTAACACGTTTCTGGCGAACTCGTGATTTTAATTGGGTAAATCCGCGCGATAATAGCGAATGATAGAGAAGATAAGGGAGTCGACGTGTTCCAATAACGTCGAGAGACACGGACGGATTCACGTTTTATCAAGCGAGTGAACTCCTATAAAACTTCATATCTCTTGATTGTTTTCAGTTCTGATAAGACTCGCTTAAATTTACAAGTATTATCATGTCAAAAGGAAATGCGTCAGAAATGGAAGAAAATTTTTATTCTCCGATGCAATCTTATCAAAATTCACTTAATTAATTTTCGTGATCCATCCATTGCACTCTTATTGCAGATACTAATTCAATTGCTAAAACTCTTACAATCAATAATTAAAAATTTAATTTAAAAAAATATTATACAAGATAGGCAACGATTGTTGCAGTCAAGAAAAGTATCACGATTATCATATTTGTTTGTCAAATATTCCCGAAAAAAAAATATTAGCTACTATAGTGAAATTTTGATGTTCCTAAATTTTATAACTAATATTTTCAAGTTATTAGTTCAACGGGAAAAATTCCCCGTTACATTATAATTAAAAATATTAGTTACCACCGAGCTAAAATTTAGACATGGTAATTAAATTTCAGAAGTGTAATATAGGGACTATAAAACCTATAAAATTTAGCTATAGTAGTTAATATTTTTTTCCTGTTATATCCATTTGTATTGCGCTTACATATAAGTTTATTCTCATGGGATAACAGATTTACAAACATCATTGTTACTCGCTGATATTCGATCAATCGCTATAAAAATATATACAGCTCCATAAAAACGTCTGTTTACGACTCTTGGCGGCGAAAAAAAAAAAAAACAGTCGTCTAAAGCACCGCTTATTTCGACGAAATTAAGGGATAGTTTTGCATTTCAGGTTCAAGAACCAGATACTTTGCGATCTACATTTTGCCGACGTGGCGCTGATGGAGTGCTCGGACTTCATGCAGCAGTTGCGCAGCTTCAAACCACAAAGTTTAGGCTGCGCAGTTGCCAGAAGAAAGTCCTCGACGACCCTGATCTTTCCTCTGCCACCTCAGGCGTGCTCCGGTAAGTACATATAATACTTTCGTCGACGTCGCTCATTTTTTTCCACCCTCCCTTATAACGTCGCGCCATGTTTTCGCGAACCGAGGCCGATGCAAGCGGACGCCGCCGTCGACTTTTGCACAGGAGTGCATATGCATGAGACGAAGCTACAGGTGGTTCCGCCCGCCTTGGATTACACACGATTATATACGTGCGAAAGTTATCTCTCGTGATTCGCGCGGCGGATGTTAAGTCTTATTGTTAGTCGAGCGAGACCTATATATTCGCGACACGTGGAGACACGTGATAAAAAGAAGAAAATGCGATAATCGTCGCGTTTTCTTCAACTCGTCTTCAGCGCGTCGAGTTGAATATAAAAGCGAATTTTTTTTCTATTATTATTATTATTATTATTATTATTATTAAGAATCTCGCGATTTCCGGAGGAGATGAGAAGGGAGCTCTAATCGTTTCGCGACTAAGAACTTGGATTTCCGGTGAGATATAAATTATACGGTCATTATTATGGACGGATAAAGGACCCTGGTAATTAGGTCGATTCGCAGCCCCCGGGAGGAGAAGAAGAGGAGGGCACCGCGGGCGGCTCACTCTAAGTTCGAATACCAAGCCCTGTTTGCAAACAGCTTGGTGTTCTACCTTACAGTGAATCGACTGCGGTATCGTCGACAGCTGCGCTTCAAGAAATGGAGCAACACGGCAGAAAGGAAGACGAAGATTGATAAAGCGAAATGGCAGCCAGGGGGGTCAGGGGGAAGGGAAGGGATGGAGAAGAAGAAGAAACATATTACCGGTGATACGTGCTTAAGTGGATGTGAGTCCGGCGAGTTGTGTGGAAGGAAAATCACTTCTAACAATAAGATTCTCCGCCTCCGAGCTTTATCTAACCTCACGATCGATTCGCCCTCGAGGCGCTATTTTGTCGGATCGGATTCCTCTCTTAATGATTTTCAGCCAAACTGCTCGTCTTCGGATATCTCAATTTGCTTCTGCTCTCTCTCTCTCTCTCTGTCTTTCTATTTCTCTCCGTCTATCTATCTATCTTCATCCGGCTTTGTTCCTCTAATTTCCAAACAAATCCCTTTCGCTTCGGGGATAATTCGACCGGTTCTTTTGGCACATCCGGAGAACAAAGACGTTATATCGAACGCTATCGCCCTCCAATTTGTCCCGCCCGGAAGAATGTTAGTCGAGCGGCTTTAATTGACGCTAATCTCGCTTCGAATGAAATTGCCCGATCGACATCCGCGCGCGCTTTATGATGAAAACGTTGAGCATTATTGCATTTACGTACAACGACAATGTAATAATTTTTACACTGCGATATTACTACTCGGTGATTACACTCTTTAGCGATATCTCGTTTAATATCCAATATCTTTAATCTTTCAAAGGGACGCTCAAAACTACTCGTGGAGCTTCTATAAACCATCAGGAACGGCTTATATCATGTAGATGTATCTCAAGTATTCATCTCTCAAAGCATTACACTCTAATTATAAATTCTAAAGGCCCTCCCCGTTGTTTATCCCTACTCATTACAGAAATCTGTAGTAAGTGGACGAGTGAAAAATAAACGCGAGAATTGAGGATCAATTTTCCCGTAGATGAATTCTGTAAAGAGTTTCCGCACAACCTGATACCAATGCCCGGCTACTGGATCGAGTGTTCGCGGCAGCAGATCACTTCGGACACGATCTGGGACGAAAGCGAGAGCGATCGCGAGGCTACCGATCCCGAGCAGACGGAGGAGCAAACGATAGAGGAGCGTTCGTCGATGCTGAAGCGACAGGACAACAGCTTCTGTCTGTTCGAGGAGAACGAGGTCGATACGGACGATGTGCCGCGGAAGAAGACCACCATCGAGGAACAATGGGAGAAGAATCAGGGCTTCGAGCTCACCTCGGTCGAGCAGGAGACGTACGAGAAATACTTCTACGGCTCGGAGCATTGGAATTATTTCACGAACGACGAGGATCTGGGACCGGTGATACTCAGTATCAAGCAGGAAACGCTCAACGGTCGGGATCAGTTCAGAATTCTGGTCAGAGCTATCAGTTACACGGTCCACGGCCTTATTCCCGCCAGCTGCGTCTTTGCCGATCGGTAATTTCCGGTTTCACTTTTTATTCATGCGATTATGATTCTCCGTTGAGATAATTAAATTACTCGTAACGCGCATACAACGTAAAGACTAGAAGATTTTTTAACAAATTTAAATTTAATTAAAAACATTTTTTTTAATTTAAAAAAATTAAATTTTTTAAGTTTAAATGTACTTTTCGGATCGATGTGACTAATAAAACATGCTGTTGATTGTACTGTACGAGAAATTTATTCCGACAATCGAAAATATTCAACATTCAAAATGTCAAAGTTATTATTAATCAAACGCGTGTTACAAAATTAATATTCTTTTTGCGAGAGCACGCGAAACACGAAACACAATCTTTTTACAGATACAATCGAGAAGAAGTGGTACGTAGCCTCGGCAAGGAGGTAAACATCAATCCGCCACTGATCTTGGGACAGTTGCCAGATACGCCTGAAGAACTTCTCAAGCTCGATCAAGTTTTCATCAAGTCTGAGTTGAAGGTGGGAGTGATATATGTTCAGGAAGGTCAGTACAGCGAGGAGGAGATACTCGATAACAACGATAATTCGCCGCTCTTCGAGGAATTCCTGCAGATTCTCGGGGACAAAATCAGGCTGAAGGGTTTCGACAAGTACAAAGGCGGTCTCGATACCGTACACGATTTGACGGGCCTATATTCTGTCTACACCAATTGGAGGGGTATCGAGATAATGTTCCACGTGTCCACCTTATTGCCTTACGAGAAACACGATCCTCAAAAAGTGAGTCGCCAATTCCCGTGTTGCCAAAGCTTTCTTTTTTATTAAATTTTTCGTTCGACAATTTTGGAACAATTTTACGCGAAAAAATATGTCAGAAATTTAATCAAAAGTCCTTTCTTCTTGTACGCGCAGCTCCAGAGAAAAAGACACATTGGCAACGATATAGTGTGTGTCGTATTTTTGGAAGCCGACAACACGAGCTTCAGCCCAGCTTGCATCAAGTCGCACTTTTTGCACACATTTATCTTGGTGCGAGTGAGTCCACGAATAAAACGGAAAATCACGAGATACGAAGTGTCCGTGGTTACAAGAGACGAAGTCGGGGCCTACAAACCGTATCTATGGGAGCAAAGCGTCTTCGAAAAAGGTGCCGGAAATTATATTTTTACTGAAAAGCTAAATAATTGAGAGAGCGCATGAAATTAAAGGAAGTTAATTTTATATATTCTCCTCGAGGATTTTAATATATAAAATTTATAAAAAGTTATTGCACTGCAGAATTCTCTTTATAAATTAGCAGATATTTTATTTAACAATTTAATCATCGACATCGTGAATATCAAATGGTAATTTAATTATATAATTTGCTTAATATGATGTAATTTTCATTATAAATCCATATGCAACAAAGTACAGTAAATTTGACATTAATGTGATATTGTGAATTTCTCCACACACACACATGTTTTTAATTGTCAGATATGGAAACTAATATAGCAATGTAAATGATAAAATTATATTGGCTGGTTACTTTAGTATTATATAGCTTAGAATTTCTCCTATGTTGGGCTTATCTATCGAATTCCGGGCGCAACAGGTCCAATGTTTCGAGAGTGGATGTTAACGAAAATCGTAAATGGTGAAAGAGCGAGTTATTCCGCGCCGAAATTCGCGAGAATGCAAGAGCGAACGAGAAGCCAAATGTTGGAGGATATCGTGGCGAATCTCGCTAATCACGCGGAAACCGGACAGATTCCGAAACCGTACAGGTGAGATAATATAACGTAGCCGTAATAAAATACACAAAAATTCGTGTGAATAAACCAAGTATAACAGTAATCTGAAATATATGACACGATCTTATTTAAAATTAATACGTTTTATATTTTATATATAATATATATATATATTTTTATATATTATATATATTTTATATATATTATATATATTTTATAATATATTTATATATTATATATTTTATACATATCTTTACGACACATTCTTTCGTTATAATACTTTATAATTTACAACTATCAACTGTCTCTTTAATATTTTAATTGAATCAAATAAATTTTAATTTTACTCTCATATTTACTCTCTATAAATTCGTTAATTTATTGCTTTATTGCTTTATTTTAAAGCTTTCCAATCACTTACTCGCGCTCGATTAGTAGGACTAAATTAATTCTTAGGCGAGGTTCTTGGCGACCGATTGGACACATGAGACCGTCTTCGCCGTTGTTGGATTCGGTGCGAGATCAGTTTGAGGATTACGATCAACTCGCAAAGGACTTTACCCGGGTGTTTCTCAATAATTCAGCGAACGTGACGCTAAACGCTAGTCTGTTTGACGTGTCCTTCCTCGTGCCAGGACAACAAAAGCAAAAAGTTAGATTTATCGGCGTCAGAGCGATTCTAGCAGTAAGAAGCAGGTAACAAAATCGTCAAAAATTTATTGGTTTTTTTCCCCCAATATTAGAAAGAGCATGGCATTTCTTCAGTTGTTTAATGAAACATATAAAATGTGTAAAATGTGTCTCATTTAAATTAAAGTATACGGAAATGTAATTAATATGCATACATTTAAATTGGCTATGCTCTCTCTTTCTCTCGATTATTTATACTTAATGCACAAAGATGTTTCTCAATAATTTGTTGATTATTAATTTCAAAATAAAATAAAGAAATATTTTTTATAATAAATTCAGCGTTTTATAGATAAAATAAATTTGAAATAGTCAATAGACATTCAAATATAAATAATTCGAATAAATAAAACCGTATTAAAAGACCGGCTGATTAATAATATAAAAGATTTATTTGCTAAGCTAAAAAATGAGTTATTATTCAGGTTTAACATTGTAATGCGTGTGGAAATTTATTCGCAAATATTTATATCCTATGCAGAGTGTTTCAAGAAATGTTATACGGAATTCAAGCGGGTTTCGGAAGCCCGCAAGTTCCGGTTGCCGAGTTGCTGGCGAGACCAGCACCGACGTTACTCAGCCCGCAGAAGCCGAAAAGTTCGAACTTCCTTCAAGTTCCCGATATGGAGAGTCCAAGGTACGTGTCAACAATGAAGACATTATCATTGTTATTCCGAGATATTTATCTCTGTTAGTCTCATAAATCCAGTTTGAATTGTGTCGTTATTACGAAAACTGGTAAGCTTCGCAAATAAAATTTGTTAAAAACAAATTGAGTTAAAAACAAATTGAAAATAATAATGCGATAAGCGAATCCGCAAAATATACATGATTGCAAAACTGATTGGCGACTTGAGAGAGCATTCGCTCAGGACGTTGAATATACGGATTCCTTAGAATGCTCGATCGAAGATTGAGCACGAGAACCTGGATTATGCGACATCTTAATTGGCGAGATATTAATTGGATATCTCTAATGAGAATAAATTGGTTTGACGGGTGAGATAAATGCCTGCGATTTTCAGTGTCTCGAATGTTTCTTTTTTATATTTATATATTATCAAATCGTAAATATATGTATCTTTTCACGGCACATCCATGTCTCCTATCCTCACGGCACCGCATGATTATCTCGTGTATAACTATTTCTTTTTTTATTTATATATAATATCTACCTTATTTACCGTGTATATATATATATATATATATATATATATATATATATATACATATATATATAATGCAAGAATTATAAATTTAATGGAACCATGTATCGTGTATTGAATTTTATGTGGCATGCTCTTCTCTGAGAGGCACCTGCAATACTCTGTCGAATGATGTGACTTATGGCAAATTCGTTTCGCTTCGATCGCTAAAAAAGAACGGCAATTATATTACAAATAGAGAAATTCTACGAATAAAGTATGCCGTTTTGCTCGCTGATATTATTCTAAGACGTATTATTTTTTTATATATAATCTATCTTTTATAATCTTTCACATGTTTTTATTTCCATCCGTTATAATAATATTAAAATCATCAAATATGCTTCCTTCCGTTTAATTTAATTGCGATATTATTGTCAATAATTTTATTGCTGTCGTTTTTCGTTTTCTGTATTCTAAATTTCATGCAATATAACTGTAATCAACACTATATATGTATATTAACATATCAATAATTTGATAAGAAGCTCGTATCGCTGTTATGGATTCGATAATGCGCACAAATTGTTTCGATTCTCCGCACGTTGACAGGTACAAATTGTTAATTCCGAGAGTAAGCTTTCGTCGTTGTGTCGTTTTTGTTTCATAAAATTTTATATATCTGCCCCTTCCAATTATATTAACTTATTAACCCTCTCCCATTCACCTTGAACCGATTCCCGTTTCCGCGCGAAACGCCCGATAAATTCCACCTCCATACCTTGAGGTGCCGCTCCGCGGTTTCTGTGAGATACTGGTTCTGATGTGTTTAGGCCCAAAAGTGTCCCTTCGTCACCGATGGTGAAACGGGCCTTCTCACGATTGGGTACGATCACAGCGGGATGGGGAAGGAGTATTAGAAAGCACGGTAGTGGGCACACTCTCCAGAGCGAGGATCGAAAGCGATGGGCCAGTTCGCAAGATTGCAGTAGTACGTGTCACAGTTTTTAAGAGAAAACCGACAGTTATCTCAGTATCTCATATATCATGTATTTTTTTAATCTTACGTTCAAACATTTTGCATAATTAAATAAGCGTAGATACAGCCAATTCATACGTAGATGTATTGTAGTATGTAGGAATGAATCTCTTTTAACGTGATGAGAGAGAGAGAGAGAGATTTATGTGTACAATAAGTCTTCACTCTTTGCGATGGAGTAGGTAGATAAATTTTTAAAATAAAAGAAATATCTCTTACAGATAAAGAAGTGAAAGATAAGGACAAAGCAGCCCACTCGCTGGCAGTACCAAGACTCAGCGTTTGCGCCGACGCGCAGAAAGTAGATAGAGCGAAATTAGCGCAGACCGAGGTGAGTGGGACGCGTGTCTTCTCAAAAAAAATAGTCTTAGAAAAAAATGTCTTAGAAAAAAGTAAGAATGGTTTTCCAGAAAGCCCGTGTTATATTGCACAAAATTGCAATTTCCAGAACAGTACGTCAATCAATATATCAATTGAGTAAACAATTATAATATTTTACATTACGTAAGATTATAAATGTTTTTATTCTCGATAATTTGCATCTATACATTTATTTTAAGTAGCAATAGCATTTTATATTATCAAAAATAATAATTCTTCGATATCGCGACAGTTTTATTAAGTTTATTAAATTAATTTATTTAAATCATAAATATTTTATCGAATTAAAATTGTACAACATGTTGTATATGTTTTCTGGAAGATCATAGAAAAAAAAAATGAGTAGTGAAATGCATGTAATTTCTAATAATTCTGATTAATAATAAAAATCGGTATTCGTGTAATAAATATAGATTAAATAAATATTTTCTCTCGAGATGAGCCACAATATTGCTGCCATATAATTTTAATCTCCGATCTCCGATAAAAAAATATATTTTTTCAGTTTGATATCATCGAGTTCGATCCGGAGACTTTCCGAATTCTACTGGATTACTTGCATACCGGATCCTGTCCGCTGACATGTAGCAACATACCGGGTCTGATATGCGCCGCGGAGCATTACGATCTACCGGAATTGCTTCAAGCGTGCTTCCATCACGCCAAGCAGTTCCTCAGGATCGAGATCGTCTGCGTGATGTTATGCTCTCTCGAAAATTACTACTGGCGATACACATCCGCCTCGGAATTGGTCAATATGATCCTCCTGTTCGTCGAGACGAGGGCTTATCAGCTCTTTCAGAACCCGGACTTCCTTACTCTAAGCGAGTCGATGGTACAAATGATTATGTGCCGTAACCTCGAAGTGATGGAGATTAAAAAATTCGAGGCAATGTTGAATTGGGCGAAGCATAGAATCAAAACTAAATCGGCCAAGGTCGACGCCAAGGTGGAGTTCAAGTGTATCATGGAGAGACTCAGCAGAGACCTCAACTTATATAAGATAACACCCCACGAATTAATCAGGGTATGTATTAAAAGAATAGATACAAAAAAATTTCGGATAAAAATATAAATAATATTACAAAATAACAAAGAAATGTATCTAAGTTAACTAAATGATTAGATGAAAGTGATATCGAAATAGTATGTGCGATTAAAATCGCTAATGTAAAATATTATTAGATAATATTGTATATAATATTATTATGTAATATTGTAATATTATACACTGAGAGAATTTTCTCTTAACTTCTCTAAACTTCATAGTGAAATTAATCAAACATATTTTATTTATATTTTATTGTAATAGATATTATTATTTTTATTAATAAATATATATATTAATCAGAGAAATTCTCATAAAATTCTTTCTATACCATATTATCCAACGATTACCATAATTTTCAGGGTAAATTCTAAGAGAAAATTCTCTGTGTATTATATAATAATATGTATAAATATCGGAGTTGTGAAATCAATCGACCAAACTAGCCATAAGAAATTTTATTCAAATCACGACGTTTCGACCATGTGGTTGTGGTCCTTATCAAGTTGTTACACTGTAATTTATATTATATACATAGAAATTATCACGATCAACACAATCTTATAAATCAACGATTGATATAGAGGTATGAATTTACTTACACATTTAATTAGATTTATTTAAACAGCTCCGCTGTTTATTGACTAGTGACTGATATTAATATTAATTTGGGAATTTATGTATAAATATGTATATTATATATAATATTAAATATTATCTTAAAAAAGCGCGAAAAGAGTAATTTTTTTCGTTTTTCAGATCGTTTTGCCGTCGAAAGTCATAAAAAACGAACGTATCCTCGAGACCCTCATGAACCAAGCGAGTACAGGGATGTACAGAAACGTCAACAGTTATTTGGAGGCATACCAGAAGAAACTGCAGAATCAAGAGAGCTTCGATTGCGGACTATGAACATCAACGAAAACGCGAAAACCGCCGTAAGCATAATGTGTACCTGAAAATATATTTCGATGATTGATCGACAAATTTTCCAAAAGGGAAAAGTCTTATTTCGTTAACGTTTCGCCGCGCCCATGTCGTGTCATCGGATATTATGCGGGAGTAACCGTCATCATTTTGCGTGAGCAGTGATCTGTAATTAGAGCATCCGGCCGCGACCACGAAATTTGATACATAGGAGTCGATAATTACACTGCGGGGCCTGACAAGTGTTATGATAGATTGCTCCGAAACCATATAAAGGTCGTTGCCGAACCACTCAGCGAACAATGAGTTTAGACAGTCTCGGCTCAAACTCGCGCGAAACTTTATTCGATACTTGCGCGATAATTCAATCGCGTCTGGTGTTTCAAGCTGTTTATTTTGTCTGCGACATCAAGGTAAAATCATCCGTGAGGGAGATATTAGGCTGATATTGATGAAGGTACGATTTGATTGATGAAGAGATGGGGGAGTCTCTGAAAAACTTCAGTGAAAAAAAATTTGTCTGAAAAATTTAAAAGTTTCCTGCTCGAAAGAGAGAGACTTTTCACTCATCGGACAAATATCACGATCGGACTTGTGAAATGTTGGCCTACGATGGTAAAAAAAAATAAATAAATAAAAATGTTCAACGCGTAGCGGTTCTTGTGCAAATTATTTTCGAATAATGCAAAATTTTATATTGCGCATTAAGAATCTTCGTAAACTTTGCTTCCAAATTCTGAAATCTAAAAAAAATTGTTTTATAACGATGCTTCCACGATATACATTTCGTAATATTCGGATTAGTTCAATTTTACTTCCATATTCTGGAATAAATATCACGTGAAAGTGTTAATGAAACTCTATTATTCTAACTATGATAATATATTAGAATTATTAGAAATTATGCATCTCACTACTTATTTCTTCGATGATCTTTCAGAGAAAACATATGTGTTATATTATATAATTTTAATTCAATATTTATATAAAAATGTTGCGACTCGCGATGTCGAAGTATTGTTATTTTCGATAGTATAAAATGCTCTTCCAAAGTCTTGCAGGGCAAGAAATGTCTAGTATTGATGAATCGAGCTGGGAAATGAAATAAAACATACAATTACGATGTGATCGACGTTTCATATTAAAGTTTCACGAATAGGCGTCATCAATCTCCTAGAGATGTGGAATTTGCTAAATATTAATATAATTCTAATGCGCGTTCAATAAAGATAAATATAAAGCAGATTGATTGCAAGTGAGGCGCAGATTTAATGAAATCTGGAGTCAGTTAGTCAAAAGTAATTATAATTAAAGAAAATTCGCATTTTATATACATATATATGTATACATATGTATATAAAATGTGTTATATACATATATATATATAGATTCCGATACTGCAAATGGACGACGAAGAAAATAAATCTGATAAAACTAGTGATATTCGTCGTGTGGCATTATCTATTTTTTTGCATCAATAAAATAAAAAAAAAAGAATGAATGAAAGCAGCGAATAAATCATAACGTCGTTTCGAGTTTTAAATGCAATGTTAACGGTCGAAAGAGAAATTTATTTGAACTGTCATCGATTAGATGGATTCTCGATTGAGTGCATTTGTGCGCATCGTATCGGCGGCACTTAATAAATTGCCGACACATGACAATCTGTATCATAAAAGAAAGCGCTACTGATATAACACGTAAAAGAGATTTACTATATTACGTAAGCTTAAAGAAATATTATATAAAAAAATATATATAATATATATATATTATATACATATATATACATATATATATATATTTATATATATGTATATATGTGTATATATTTATCGGTAAGAATAAAACACTAAGGGCCGGTTGTTCCAACTTCTTGGTAAGTTTTATCCGACAGGTAGCATATCTTCGTCTCTTTTTTAGAACTTATCTGAAAAGAGACGAAAATATGCTACCTGTCGGGTAAAACTTACCAAGAAGTTGGAACAATCGACCCTAAATGAGTAACAACAATAATGATAAACATAATAACGATAACAGTAATAATGAGAAATAATATAGTAACGATAAAAAAAAACGACAAGCAAATCGATGTTGAATGTGGGGAAAAAACAAAAAAAATATATATATATTCGAGATCTGTTCTGTTTTCTATATCGTAGATTTTATATCTTCAAATACTCTAAGGCAGAGATTCTAAAATCCACAGGGGGCAGGCTGAAGAAAGAATTTTTCGCGCGATTTAGCGCGCGCGGGGACCTCTTCTTCATTTAGCAAGATATCTTCCGTCTCGGAAGACACTCGCCTCGACTATAGCCGCGAAATTTTTTATTACGCGATCGTGAACTACCCGATCTTCCCGTTTTACAAAGAGACGAGACATATCGATGTTTTTTTTTCTACCGGGCGAGAACGGATTTTCAAAAAAAAGAAGGGAGTTTTCTCGCTCGAATTTGTGGTCAACGTGACACGTTCGACGAATTTTCACGAAATGTCAAACTGAGATCTCGACCAGCCCGGTTCCGGTAACGTTTCAGTAACGACTGCATACATATATCAAAAGATAGGTGAAAGAATGAGGAGGAAAGAAATTACGCGCGATTTTGACACGCGGATCTCGAGAATTGCGCGTACTTGTCGCTCTCTTTCTCTCTGGAGGATCCTTTTCAAAGCTTCTTTTCCGGAAGGAATTCCAGGGAAGGAAATACATATTTTTACATGATCTCGATTGGTCGCCCGCAATTACGACGTAATGTTTTCGAGCGCCGATCCCCCGCTGTATATTGTGTTATTATATATACGTAACAAGTAATATTACGATGTAACGTGCGTAAAGGTAAAAGGCCACACATTAATCCTCAACCACTACGGTAAGCTCAAATCTGTTTCCAGTGCAGACTTCGTATGTTGTGTTTGTAATATTTTACAATATGGCAGAATAATAGAATGTACATCGCGAATATAACTCTGTATGGTAGTTATTCTTAATTAATTAATTACTAATTTAATTAAGAATAACTGTTACTTAAAAATAATTAATTTTATTAGTAATTATTTTTTTAGATTAAATTATTAATTATTAATAATGTAAATCTTCACGAAAATAAGTTTTGCGCGATAGAGGTACATTATCTTCTCGTTTTATTCATTATTTTATTCATTATTATACGTACGGAAATAATGGACTTTGATGTATGAAAAGTAATGCATTTCACATTTATATGTGACTAGGTATTTATGACTATTCAAATTTCTGGATTTTATATAAGAGAAAATTATTTGCAATCCCCCCGACACATTATCAGAAATCATTTAAGATTATTCATAAGTATTACTAATATTTTAATATTTTCTGGTAATACTGATATCCTAATATTATTCAGTTATTATTGCAAAATGTGTTTAATGGTTTACATTCTGTCGTAAATATAGTACAGGACTGAATGTAGACGATATCAATAACAATCAAAAATTATATTTCGATTAAGTTATTGGAACCAAAATTGATCTCACCGTAGTATATAATGATTTTATCCAAAATATAATCATGGAAGTTGAGGGTTAAAATCGGTCTCCTCCCGTCAATTGCGGAGGTTGCTAAACTGTTAAGTGTCTTATTGTTCAGGCAAGCGACTGGACGAAAGTAGAATTTCGAAATATTCGTCGTTTGAAAGCCGATTATAATGATATATAGAGTGTGATTTGTGTTATTAACATTTCATATCAATCATTATCACTGCGTAGCAGGGAAGTTCTTTCTAATATTTTATTTACAATATGACAAAATAATATGATGCGTACATCGCGAATATAACTATAATTATTATTTTTAATTTATTAGTAGTTAATTAATAATTAATTTTTTAAATAATTATTATTGAAATTAAATTATTAATTTTTAATAATGTAAATCTTCACAAAAGTTCAATTTTGATAGATACGTAATCTTTTTATTATTATTTTTTTTTTTATTATTATATGTACGGAAATAATGGATTTTCTTTCTATTGATTTATGTTAGAAGGTATGTATGATTTTACGAAAGAGAGAAAACGAACGATAAATACAATAAAAAAAAATTGTGAAGTGAGCGAAACTCGAAATTCTACTTCGTCAGTATGTAATCGTAGATGTTTAGTGTGTGATCGAAGTGTATTCGATTGATCATTGTATCTACGACGATTCTCTCTCAGTTTAAGTAGAGACGTCGTAAGCTCATTATTCATCGCGCGTTATATCTATCGGAATGAAACTCGACGCAGGTTCACTCAAAGGTTGCTGATGAAATTTCCGTAGTTGTATAATAGTCAAAGTCAGTAATTGCGTATAATGTTAACTCAAAGGTTTAATCAAACACGAATATCAAATCAACATGAATGAACACATTACACAACTGCGCGAACATTTAGCTACTATAATAAATATATATAACTTATATTTATGCATAAAAAAGTTATCCATCTACGAGTATCTAAAACGTCGTAAAAAATCGATATATAATTTCGATGACAGCTGAGATTTAGATTTTATAGACATGCAAAAATAATTTCATGTAAAGTATACAGTTTTATGTATTTATAGAAAATATTGAAAATTGAATTCTCCCTCCTCCTCCCTCTTTCTCTCTCTCTCTCTCTCATCGAAATTATATCGATATCAATAATCTCCTCAAGATGTGAAAAAATTAGAACCTGCGTTCGAGTTTTCCCCCCCAAAAAAATACCATGAATCAGTACAAACTCACGCCTGTCGTGTATAACTCTTCCTCCTCTCGCGCTGCGACACGAATATACTAATGTACAAAACGACACTTTTTTTACTCGATGAGACAGTCCAGGCGTTGCTCGATCAAAAGAAAAGAAAAAGGGAGAGATACATCGTATCGACACGAGAACACCTCAAAAAAAGAAAATCGAAAAAAATGTCATCGAACGCCATTCTGTCCAGCTATTGCCGCCTATTGTTCACACAACTGTACATGCATTCACGTAAATATGTAAAAAAAAAAGTTATTTCGCAAAGGGGGAAGAATAGAAGGCAAGATAAAAAGACATACATATATATATACGTATATACATATATATTATAAAAAATATAAACACACGCGCACATATGGCATACGTGTGCACACGTAACGTTAAGCTGGACGAGAGGGTGAAAGGGAGAGAGAAAGGATATTTATGCGACGAGAGTTATATATAAAACTGTGTAAGGGAGATACTTTGTGCGCCACGTGAGCGGATTCCGGCGAGTAAGTAGTGTAAGAGTAATTTTAGGCGTACATTGAGACATGATGAGTCCGACGAAAGAGAAACTTGACTGCGTTAATGAGAGCAGTTTCTTTTTGTCATGGATTTGAGCAGAATAACGTTCGAATTTTCATTTAAAACTTTTATTAAAATAATCTATTACTATTATATTATCATGAACAATTAAAATTAAAAGCTTATTAACCTTTTGAATGTGGAACGATTCAGTTAATACAGCCTTCACGCTTGATTTTGCTTATGTATTATCGTTGTTAAAATATGACAGAACATAAATAAAGTTAAAATGTTCGTGCGCTTTTCAATTTAGAGGGAGCCCCTATAAATTTTTTATATTATAATAATTGGCAATTTAGATTTTAATTCACATCATAACGCATCATATATTAATTTTGGTCAATCAATATACTGACTTGATAAGCACTCTTTTTCTGCGTATTTGAGCTCTTTTAATAAATTTGTATCTCGTTAAAAAATGTATTGTTAAGGTAAATATTGAAAGGTGCTTATTTTGATTAATAAATTATGTGGCGTAAGCTTTTTTAATTTATTATCCATATAAAAAATGCAAACTTTTTAAATTATTTATATATATACATATATGCTCACTGATAATACGCAAACACTAATAATTTTTATTTATGTCGAGAATATAAGCTGAAAAAATGTATTACGCATATATATATGCGTACCATTTTCCACGCCACGAACATTTTTCCGAAAGATATTAAAAATTTTAATTGTATAATGTTCTGTTATATTCTATAATAACAAGATATTTTAGTAACCATTCTCCCAATTACAATTTTCATTAAAATTAAAATTTTTAGTTAAGATTATTATAAGTAATTGTGTTCCAAATTGTTAAGTTATTTATATATATTGTATATATTGTAATAATTCGTTGAATACGTTAATCGAGTGATTGTAGAGAGATTATATCGCGCATTCTTCGAAATTTATAGTGATGATATGCAGAAATAAATATGCTATTGCATTGCCCGAGGCTCGATGTGCACCTAATTAAGGATAATCTCGATCGCGAGCTGCGTTCCGTGCGATATATACGAGGGTTGTGCGTAATTTTAAGCGCTTCTTAAATTCTCTGGTATGCGTCTGGTTATCCGTATGATATGATAGTCTATAAATGCGTTGTTGTGCGATATCGTGTACGTGTCGTCCATTCTTATCTTGTTAAATACTCGCTGTACTCCTCGACATTATATCGCTGCCATTGAATTTTCATCGTCTCGTTGTTGTTGTTGTCGTTATTGTTAAGGGAGAAAAAGGTATTGTCCACTCATTGCACGCGAGAAACAAACGCAGCGGCGAGAAGTCGCGACTATACTTTTTTCTAGATTTATCAATTTATATTTTGAATCGTTTATAATCTTAGGTAAATTATAAATTTTTATTTTCACCCTCTCTTATGTAATAATATTTCGGAGAAGACTCTGTTTTTTCAAGGATATTTTAGCGATAAATAATGAAGAGTAATAGAGAAGAAAATCTCACATTCTTAAATACTTTTGAAAAAAAAAACAAAAGCTTGTTTGTGGATAACATTTAAATTGTTTTTATAATATGACATGTTAATATAAGTGAAAGTTTGTGGCTCTCAATTTTCTGCATTTCGTACATTTCTTTCAATATGAAAGTGAGCAATCTTTTATCAATTTATCATTAGCCAAATGTTATCTCGTTTTGTTAAATTTTTATTCGACTATTAATGAGAATTGTCGTCTACATGTTTCAGTTTGCTTCGCGATAAATCGTGAGGTGCGCACATTATACGAATGATAAATATTTTGATAATAATTTATTATTATATAATATATAATTTATTATATGTATATATCCTGAAGATATATCATATTCATATTGTTGTGTACGTGAATTCAGATTAGTAATAGTGTGTATGAGGAACGAGATATATATCAATGAATTTACGATATCAAAAAGCGTTTCCAATTTCATGCGATCATATCGGTATGAGATTAATTGTGACCTGAGAATTATAAAAAATGCGTGCACACGAGTTTCTTCCTTCTCGCTTGTCTCGTATTCACGTGATGAATCTTTTTAGGAACTCGCCGTGTCACGCTTGCGTGGTAACGAATACAAAAAAAGACGGATGAAATTATGAACAAAGATTTATTGTATATGAAGCTACTGTGATGTTACTGTTGAATATAAAAAAATATATCTATATATCTATATACATATATATATATATATATATATATATATATATATATATATATATACATATACACATAAAAGATGCTGTATTTAAAGTCGTGTCTAAAGAGTGTTTTCTTTTATCTTCTCGCTCACCGAAAACAAAGTCTGTCGCGAATCTGTGTATGTGTGTGTGAAAGTGAAATTGTAATTTATATTCATACGAGCAAACTATTTTTTAAAGACGATAACGTGACTGATCTATTATGTAATATAGGCAATAAAAATGTATTGTGCTAGAATAGCTTCCTTATACATAGATCCTATCTCAAATTAGTATATAATTAAATCTAAGTATATACGTGTAAAATAAGAACTCCATTTTTCTTCTTTTTATTTGCATTGTTGCATTTTGTAAAAAGAGCAAAAAACAAATTTTTCTGTCTTATAAAATTTTTTTATCGTATACCACGCATAATTATAATCATGAAGAAATCGATAACGCAAAAAAACTTTCTAATTCTTTGTAAACTTTTGTATCTTTTATTATTCGTGAATGATAATTGAGATTAAATTTTCAAGCAGTAATCATTTAATTGAAGAAAACGTAGTAATGAAAAAAAATTGACGCATAAAACTATTGTTTACTATTGTATTAATTAGAAAAATTTTTGTTTTATGACTAATAAAATCAATAAATTTAATCAAAATTTTGCATATAGATTCTATAAAAGTTCAAGTTGGTTTAACTCGGTTAACAGGAACTGTAAGAGATATTTTATAATCAACTCTTACTTTTCCAATTATCCAATTTAAATTAACTTAAACTTTTATTGAATCTGTGCAAAACTTTGATTAATTTTATTGACTGTACTAGTTATAAAACAAAAATTTTTGTGATTAATACAATAATAAACATTAGTTTTATAATTAATTTTTTTTATTACTACACATATCTTTGTAAGATTTTATATAAACGGCATTTTTTAGAGAATAATTTGCTTATTTAAAAAATATCATATACGATAAAGATTCATAAATTTATTAAAATCATGTAATATATTGCATTCAGTTTAAGATATTCTGATTAAGTAGAATATAACAAAAAAAATTGAGATAAATTGAGAAGCTGAAATTTATTTTATATTGGTAACTATATATAACTCTTTTGTCTGTTACAAAAACAAAAATATGATCAGAGATCATCTTTATCAAGAGGCGCTCCTCATCTACAAGTTCATAATACACAAGCATCGACTGTATAGCTATAAAAATTCAATATTTGGATTGTGATAAAGCCATAAATGAAAAATAAATCCCGGACGGCATTCAATAATATATTAGGGATTTAGTAAATTATTTACATTCTCAATTTTAATAATACAATTAATAATGATAGTGAGAGCTAAAAATTGTTCTTGAAATAAGATTACTTGCATATCGTGTAAATATTATTAAATATTCACAAATATGTAATATATCCGAGTACTAGTTTTTATAATACTTGTTTTTTAATACTCATTACTATCTAAATTATTTCATCTATATCGCGGGGAAATGTACAATATATAAACAATGCGAAAAGATGTGTACATATTTACATATACACAATAGATATGATACACATGTAGCTACATTTTGTCTTTGTATACTAAAAATCGGATTACAAATAACAGTCTGAGTATTGAGTCTATACAAATACTTTTCTCTAAAATTTGAATTCTTTTGAGCTATTGAGAGATTGTAAGTATGTTATAAAACATCACACATTTATTTACAATATTACACAAGATTGATAGATTTTCTATACAAAATCGCATCGAGCAATGTTTTTTTTTGCGTACCTTTAAAAAAATTCTGATCACTGTATTAAAACATTGCATCTGGCATTAAGATATATGTTATTACAGCAAATATTTTTGTCTTTTTTTTTATAATCCCACGAGCATTGTATTATCTTAGCTCTCTACAACCGAAGTTTGCGTACGTCGATGAGTGTCTACATAGCATCGCAATAAGCGTTTTTACACAATGCCAAATACAGTCTTATTAAAACGTTAGACCATTGAGAGGTCAAAGATTTATATTTATACATATATATATATATATTTACACACATATACATATGCACACACACACACACACACACACACATAATACATACATATTACATATATATATATATATATATATTTGTGTGTGTGTGTGTGTGTGTGTGTGTATGTGTGTGTATGTATATATGTGCAATATATATATTTGCATATTCATAAACTGTAATTACTTCCAGAATTCCCCTGAAAAATAATTCCAAAACAATTCAGCATCATCTTATTGTCAATTCAGGGTTTTTTTCACCATTTAGCTCTAACACTCCAGTCTTTCGGTGTCCAATGTAGACACTTAGGATCTATCCTAATCTGTCTTTTTTCCATTGCAGTTGTATGTTGTTCAATAATTTCCCTGCAAATAAAGATATCAGGATGAAGAGACCTTAGGATCTCATCAAATTAGATAAAATTGTAGGTAATCTTCTTTCATCTTGGTAATAAATTACCTATTTAATGTCACAATATATTGTCCCTTGTAGTAATTAATGAGATTCAGATTTTGCAAAGTCGATATCACGTCTTCCTTTTTAATCGACGTCACTTCGGAGATTTCGTTTATCGTTATCTGTGGTTTCTCATTCTCCACCACAGGCTTTATGTTTAACAGGATATCGAGTATTGTGTGCGCCCAATAACTTCGGTACGAAAGCAAACCCAAATCGGACAATGGTTTTTCAGGAGAGCCAGTCTTTCCCTCGAATTTTGATAGCTCGTACGAAAATTCTATCAAGAGCTTGCCGTAACCTCTTCTCTGATATGGTGGCAGTGTTAGAATGCATGCTACATTGTGATCTTCTGTCGACCCTTTTTCCTTAGAGAAATAGCCAACTATATGAAATCCTCTGCTGTCAAATTCTGTCATTACATAGAACAAAAAGGGATCTGTGTCATAATAGAGAGTTTTATGATCTAGAAATAGTTTTGCTAGCAAGCAAAGATTTTGTGCGTAATTCTTATTCTTGCGCCCATCAATCTCAAAAAACGATATAGATCCTTTCCTGTATATCTCATTTCCGGGCGGATGACGTAGATTACATTTGACTAAATGTCTCTCCAAGCATTTTCGATTCTTCCTATATTTCAGACAGAACTCGCATATATATATACAATTTAAATTCACCATCTCCTGTGGATACGGGCTGAAGTACCAGGGTTTTATTCTATGACGGCCTAGTTCAATTAATTCTACGTTTTTCATTCTTGTGACTACATCATCATTCTGATGCACTACCATAGAACCAGTGGGTCTGGGACCTGGTGTTTGTGGCGGAGCCTCTTGAGAATCCTCATTTTCTAGAAATGTCGCTTTCCTCTTTCTAGACATTTTCTTTTGTAGCGCAGCCTGTAACACGGCATTACCATTGACTGGTTCATTGCTAACGCTACAGGGACTAGGAGGTCTACTAGCAGCCTGCTTTTTTGGTGTTGCTGCACCAGTTCCTGGTGCCGTTCCTTCCCGACGAGGATATTGGACTTTTCTGGTGTCCAAAGAATCCTCCATAACCCATTCATCTAATCGTTTGTTGACTAAAATAGTACAATTATGACAATAATATATTGCTTAGGATTTTGAATATTCAATATTCGAATGCTAAGTTATTTACTTACAATCCACATAGTGAACATAATAACATTTGACATCCTGTACTTCTTTGACACTGATGATTTCAGCGAGAGCTACAGATAGAATAAATAGAATCCGCTTGAGTCATCTTAATATCAAAATGATATTGTATATTTTAAAAATAATATTGCACGTAATTTGCTATTTTACTTTTGCAACATTTCACAAATAGATTGCATTATTTAAATATAATAAATTCTTAGATTTAGGTATTATATAAAATAGAATCAATCTTATGAGAAATATATATGCAGACAAAGATCGTTACCAGAAAGTAATACATATCAATATAAGTAATTGTATAATCAAAACATTTTCAAAATCTGTATACAATCTATTAATATTTTGCAATTAAATTGCAATTAAATCTATTAATATTTTGCAATAAAACTTTGTGTTTATGCATATTGTTCTATAATTTAATGCAACTTAGAACCAATCTTATCGAGGTAGATGACAGTTCAGTCTTTTAAACAAACAAACAAAAATTCCATCTTTCCATAGTAAAATAATCTTTTGGAGCACTATGGAATCAATAGATGTGTAATTTACTTACGCCAATCATCCGTGGTATGCATCCGGACTGGTAAACGACAACCTTCAACCAGTGAATTCTGAAAGTAGGGTTAGGAAATCAATGTGTTTATATACTCGTGGTTTGTATGCTTTTTCAGATAATCCACCAGCGTCTTCAACATTTAATATATAGCATCACTTACCACTGAATCGCATATCGTCTCGTGTTCGTCGTGTTCCTCGATCATTTCAATCAAAAATTCAATAAACTAATCACCAAACGAAATTTTGTTTTGAAGCTTTCACCACAGAATACGTGTTAATAAAGATGACAGACTTTACCGAGAATAGCATGGCCGGAAGTACGTAGATGGCGTCATCAATTAAAAAAAAAGGACCATTGCAAAATAGTGAAAAATCGATTCCAGAATATTCCAGAATAAAGAAATTCGATTGTAAAAAATACTAGTAATTAATAGAGTTGTTTTTTATCTATGTTATGTAATATTTCCTCTATATTAAAATTGAAATAAAATATTTAAAATAAATTTAAATAATAATATTAAATAATAATATACTAAATATTAAAATATTATTATTTAATATATTAAATATTATAATTTAATATTATTTTTTATTATTATTTTATATTCATATTTAAAATTTAATAAAAACATTAAATATGTTAAACATTCGACGTGGAAAAATCTACATAAAATATACAAAAACAATGCCAACAAATTTGTTCACTTATTCATACATGCCATGTTAAATTTACATATCATATATCCTACATTAAATATATATACACTGAATAAAAATATTTTACATAAAATATCTTCTCCTTTTTATACACTTTCTCTTCGCGTATTCTTTGTATCGATATGCATAAAATTCAATTACATAATGTAAGATTTATGTTGAAAAATGAAGATCTCATCCGCGCCCACGCATGTGATTGTGAATTATTGGCATGAGACATATTGTACGAATTTTTAAAAAATACTAAAAATTTTAATAGCACTTCTCATATTTCTTGATAGAAATTAAAAAGAATTCCACATTTCTTAATTAAAAAAAATTGATGAGATTGAAATGGTCGTATGCTAACTTCGCAAATCTAGCACACCATCCTTTCTAAATTACTAAAATGCGTTGAATATGATAATATTTGAGAAGAATTACCGATAGTTTTGTTCAACTTCAATACATATTATATATATATATATATATATATATATATATATATATATATATACAATTTCAGATCAATATCTTATCAATTAATAATTTTTAATGGATTTTTAATATCAACGTCCAGCTCGCCATTTAATGAAAATATCGTGCTAATAAATTTCTATAAATCTATAATAATGATAGTTTTTCCACAAAAGTTCTATAAGAGTTCTATGCAACAGATTAGATATGATTCTAAAAAAATGTTCAATTAATATACTAACTTAAAGAAATATTCTTTAAACAATTTTTAACATTTTTAGCAGTTCTAATATAAGCATTATTTCCGACGATATAAGTTTTATTCCAGACAAGAATATCTTTTTTATTTTATGCATTTCCTGTCTTTCATCAAACACTACAAAAATAATCAAAAATGCAAAATACAATTTTACTAAAACACAATTTTACTAAAAATTAATAAAATATGTACTTCTTAATAAAGACTACTTTAATTTTTCTACGTGTTTACAGTTTGTCTTTCGTGAAACGTCAAAAATTAAAAGATATAGAAAACTAAATACAATTTACTACTAATAAAAAAAATAATACAATACATTTCTTAGACAGGACTTGCACGTGCTTTTTATTTGTTTACGTGCTTCCTGTCTTTCGTCAAACACTACAAAAATAATCAAAAATGCAAAACACAATTTTACTAAAAATTAATAAAATATGTACTTCTTAATAAAGACTACTGTAATTTTTCTACGTGTTTTCAGTCTGTCTTTCGTGAAACGTCAAAAATTAAAAGATATAGAAAACTATATTACTATACTAATAAAAAAAATAATACAATACATTTCTTAGACAGGACTTGCACGTGCTTTTTATTTGTTTACGTGCTTCCTGTCTTTCGTCAAACACTACAAAAATAATCAAAAATACAAAATACAATTTTACTAAAACACAATTTTACTAAAAATTAATAAAATATGTACTTCTTAATAAAGACTACTTTAATTTTTCTACGTGTTTTCAGTCTGTCTTTCGTGAAACGTCAAAAATTAAAAGATATAGAAAACTATATTATTATACTAATAAAAAAAATAATACAATACATTTCTTAGACAGGACTTGCACGTGCTTTTTATTTGTTTACGTGCTTCCTGTCTTTCGTCAAACACTACAAAAATAATCAAAAATACAAAATACAATTTTACTAAAACACAATTTTACTAAAAATTTATAAAATATGCACTTCTTAATAAAGACTACTGTAATTTTTCTACGTGTTTACAGTCTGTCTTTCGTGAAACATCAAAAATATTTTAATATATTACTATTAAAAAAAAAAATAATAGAATATATTTTTTAGACAGGACTTGCACGTGCTTTTTATTTCTTTACGTGCTTCCTGTCTTTCGTCAAACACTAAAAAAAATCAAACATGCAGCATACAATTTTACTAAAAATAATTAAAATATATATTTCTTAATAAAGACTACTTTAATTTTTCTACGTGTTTACAGTCTGTCTTTCGTGAAACGTCAAAAATATTTTAAGATACAGAAAACTTTATTACTACTTATAAAAATAAATAATACAATACATTTTCTAGAGAGGACTTGCACGTGCTCTTTTATTTGTTCACGTGCTTCCTGCCTTTAATCAAACACTACAAAAATAATCAAACATACAGAACATAATTTTACTAAAAATTAATAAAATATATATTTCTTAATAAGGACTGCTTTAATTTTTCTACGTGTTTTCAGTCTGTCTTTCAAAACGTCAAGAATATATTATAAGCTACAGAAAGCAATATATTACTATATTATTTTTTAAAAATATATATAAATTAATCAATTTTTTAAACAGGACTTAGATGTGCTTTTTAATTTTATTTACATGTTTTCTGTCTTTCATCAAACACTCTCTCTATAAAAATAATCGAAATCTGCAGAAGAGTTAATTGAGTTAGTATTAACCGAAATTTTTTTTAGAATTAATTCAAATAGAACTTTTATAGAACTTTTAAATACTATTATTAGAACATCGTAAAATCATTAGCATGACATTTTCACTAAATGTCGAACACTGTACGTTGATATTAAAAATCGATTAAAAAATGATTAATTGATAAAATATCAATCTGAAATTGCATATATATATATATATATATATATATATATATATATATATATACAGAAGTTGAACAAAACTATCGGGAACTGTTGTCAAATATTATCATATTCAACGCATTTTAGTATAGTACTTTAGAAAGGAAGGTGTTAGATTTGCGAAGTTAATACATCTTTTCAATTTCAATTTTTATTTTAGGAATACGGAACTTTTTTAATTTCTATCAGAAATTGTAAAGCTGAAAAATGCTATTAAAATTTTTAGTATTTTTTTTTAATTCGTACAATATGTCGTGCCAACTTGACAATCACGGTCATGGGCGCAGAGATTTCATTTTACATAAATCTTACATTACGTAATTAAATTTTATGCATATCGATATGCAAAGAATACGAAGATTCCTTTTCAGAAAGTGCATACAAAGAGAAGACATTTTATGCAAAATATTATTTTATTCAGTATATATTTAATGTGTAGGATATGATGTGAATTAACATGGCATACAAATAAGTGAACAAATTTGTTGGCATTGTTTTTGTGCATTGTGTAGATTTATTCCTGTCGAATGTTTAATATTTAATGTTTTTATTAAATTTTAAATATATATATAAAATAATAATATATATAAAAATTAATATTAAATAATAATATTTAATATTTAATAATTAATGTTATTAATATTAATAATTAATATTTAATATTAAATAATAAGTATAATAATAAAATATATATTTAATATTATAAATTCACATAATGTACAATATACATTATATACTGAATTAAATAATATCTTATATAAAATATCTTTTTTTTTATGTACTTTCTCAAAAAGAAATCTTCGTATTTTTTATATTGATATGTATAAAATTCAGTTATATTATAAGCTTTATATTAATGCAAAGCTCTCTCTCTCTTATGTAATTGATACCTTAGATTTACGCCAATAATCTTTCCTCACGAGCTAATTGCAAGAATAATCGTGTCTAATATTTCCATATCACGTGCACGTTGATTCGTGTCGCACAACGCAAGGATATGCACGCAAATTAATAAAGAGATAAGTATATATACAATGGATAAAAATGCAATTTCTGGTCGAATAGATGAATTATGATAAATTATACGATGATGTTTCTCATCATTTCTCACAGCCGCGTGCCATTAATGTTTTCCGGCGAATATCTTAATTAAAATCTAATTAGATAATTTATTTGAGGTAACGGATCTACAATTTAGTCTACAATCTACAATCTAAATCTACATATCTATAATCTAATATCTACAAAACCGTTACCTCGTAATAAAAAAATTGTTTACTCATCAATCGATGTGTGCAAGTGGAGTTGACTTCTTCGAAGCTACGTATTGATCTGTTTGTTTGATCTGTAACATAAAAATAGAATTCAAATTATAGCAACAAAATATGTAATATTTCTAAAAATTATTTCATTATACCTATTGAATTTTATATTCAACGCATACAATAATCAACAAATATATAATGAATTAACTTAAAAAATTTCAAAACTATTTTTTTTAATATAAGCTTTTATAAGAATTTTTATATAAACTTTTATGTGTAAAAAATATTTTTTCTAATTCTCTCTTGTTTAAATCATTCAAATATAGGAATAAAATTTACGTATACGAAATTTATAACAAAAATATTATATAAATAATAAATATTTACCCCAAGGTTGCTCTGCCGGCTGCCCGATGCCTCTCAGGCCTGCTCCTCCTCTCAGGTTGATCAGGATTGTCCAAGTCCTTCGATTTACGCGCGACACTTAAACGACACTCCCGCACCAAAACGCCCGACACTTTGGACGACACTCCCGCACCAAAACGCGCGATACTTTGGACGGTATTCCCGGACTTAAGCGCGTGATATTTTGGACGATATTCCTGGACTTAAGCGCGCGATACTTTACACGACATTCCCGTTCTTAACGAGTGACATTTTGCATTTCGAATGTCTTAGGCTTGTGTCTGTTCAATCAATTTGTTCAATAAACATAATTTTGTATCGGTCATTAGACCGTATCAGATATGTGCTTATAATTATTCTACTCTTGAGAGGTAACGGAACTATATAATATCTACAATCTACAGTCTACAATCTACACAATCTACACACACAATCTCTACAAAACCGTTACCTCGTAAAAATAATAATTTATTACCAATCAATGCGCAACTAGTTGATTGGAATGGACTGCAAGCTATGTTGGCCTGTAACAAATAAATAGAATAAAAATTGTAGTAATATTTAAAATAATTAATTTTTTAAACAATTATATATTTATTAGATTTTATTTTCCATGCATTTTGATTAAATACAACTAATAAATAAATAATAAATATTCACGTTAGGATTCCTTTGCCAGCGCCCGATGCCTTTCCTAGGCCTTCTCTCCTCTCTCAATTTGTCGTTGTCGTCAATTGTTGATCTGATATGTTGATCTGTAACAAATAAATAGAATAAAAATTGTAATAGTGCTCAAAATAATTAATTTTTCAAACAATTATTATTGTATTAGATTTTATTTTATTATTAGATATATAGATTTTATTTAAATTTTGATTTAATAAAATCAATAAATTTTGATTTAATACAACTAATATATAAATAATAATTACTAAATAAAAATAATAATATAAATAATTACTAAATAAACTCACTCTAAGATTGCTTTCCGACGTCCGATGCCTTTTCTAGATTTCCTTCCGCCTCAATTTGTCGTCAGTTATGTTGATCTATAACATATAAAAAGAATAAAAATTGTAATAGCGTCGAAGATAATTAATTTTTCAAACAATTATTTCAAACAATTATATTATTATTATTATGTATTATTTGATTTTAGTAGATTTTATTTTCTATGTTTATAATAATAGAAAAATAATAAAATAATTTTATAAAGTTTGATTTACTATACAATCAATAAATTTTGATTTAATGCAATTCCTTTTCTAAAAAAGGATGCATATTATTGTCATATTGTTGTCGCTTTAGTGTAAAAATGTTCACACTTGTAAAATAAATCATTTAATTCGACAAGTTATGTTGGTCACAAATCAAAAGTTTTTACGATTGCATATCTTTAAATACGACTTTGATTTTATTCGACAGTTTATATAATTATTTTTACTTTTCAGAGAATTCATTAAAAGATAAGAACTATATTCATTGATACTCCTAACTAGACTTCGAATTATATACAAATTGAATATTAGTTACTTTTTGTATATTCTACGAGAGCATTAATAATGTGAACAAATTATAATGTTTTCAATTAATTAACATTAATTAGTTAAAAACATTATAATTTGTTCACATTATTAATGCTCTCGTAGAATATACAAAAAAATAACAAATATGCAATTTGCATATAATCCGAAGTCTACTGCTACAACAATAAGTAGAATTTAAATGAAATGATTCTCGAAATATCTTACTTTTTCGATAGTTTCGACAGCATCATGAGGCGGATCGCTGTTTCCAATACAAGTCATACATTCATAACCCACGATCTGTATCAAATAAAACTTCTGTATCAAATAAATATATCCTGATTCACATATGAGAATTAAGTTTAAATTTTAGTCGTAAATTTTAAAATAAGAAAATACTTTTATATACTTTATAATAATAAAAAAATAATCTTCACGATTAAATAATATTGCTATTAATGAGCTTTCACGTAAGATACAATATAATTAATAAAATTTTTTTTTTTTTTTGCTTATACAGCAATGTTTTTCGTTTATTAGCATTCTAAAAATTTTAATTATTATACATTACAAATCGGATAATGATGCGCGCAAAACGCGCGCTTGTGTTGTCTAGTAATAAATAAATAATAATTAAATACTCACTTTAGATAGAGAGTTTTTTGTGACACCCGATGTCTTTTCCAGACATCCTTCCCCTCCTTCCCCTCTCAATTTGACAATGTCGTCAATTACGTACGATCTGTAACATACAAATTAAATTTATTGCGCATATTGAAATTTTCCTTTTATTGAATTTATTATTAAGGTAAAAGTATCATGCTTGGACATGCACCTATATCTCGACATATTTTTTTGGTTTTTAAATACGGATATCTAAACTTTTAATATGGAAAGTATATATACATATATATATATATATATATATATATATATATATGCATATATATTTAATGTACATACATATCCGCATTTAAAGACCCAAAAAATACGAATGTCCAGATATAGGTGCATGTCCAAGCATTGGTACTTTTACCGTAAATAATAATAAATAAATAATAAAAATTATTCATCTCATGTTACCTCCGCCGTTATACTTTATGCCACGAACCTCTCTTCCTCTCTTATTTCATCATTGCTACTTCTTCGCGATACTCCCTAACGAAAACAATTCATTTTACAATTAAGCGCGCAAAACTAGTTGATTACGATTACGCGGGCCCGTACTAATCACACTCACATACAATTAATAAACGCGCGACACTTTCAGCACGGCATTCCCGACTTTAAGATGGCTGGCGACGCGCGCTTGATGAAGGCGGGAGAAAAACGCGGGAGACGGGAAAAGCGCGCGATACTCGCGATCTCTTACGATGCCCCTAGACACTAATCGCGCATGTGTGCCAACAGCAAATTCATCGATGATCGCGCAATCACCGTATTTCGACCACAGATATCCCTAGATGTCTGATTTCGACGCTACATGATCGAAAATTATTAAAATACGAGATTTCAGTATATGACAAATGATGATTATCGTAAATATATATTACGAGACATAAATGATTTATACAAATTCATGCCGCGTCGATCTTTATAAACTCAATAAGTAGATGATAAAGCGTGTAAAATATTTTCTTCGACAAGTAATAACCTGCTTCGATATGCATGCATACATTTAATCATTTGATCGAATTAATAAATAATTACGCGGATTGAAGCTTACTAATCAACTTGTACACCATAATTGTGATATTTTATCATGATCGCGTCTCGAAAACTGATGCAACTCCGTGTTATGGTTAATGTGCAACGTACTCGATTGTCGCCGGGTGAATGACGATTATAACAATGAGACTGCGTGTAAACAATGATATGCCGGCGCTGGACGCTGTAATTTATAGTTACGCAGTCGCAAATTAATGAAATATAATGTTAATTATGGCTTACCCTCACTTTTTTTATCTAAATTCGTCGCGATTGAACTGGATCCGTCTAGCCGCCCGCTCGCGATGCTTCATTATGAACGTAGGCAACACTTGTCCACAATGTCCATCGATGTTTTCGCATCGAGATATCTCGCTACTTCACGCGCGAAATACAAAATTGTCATCTCGATACACACGAGTTATTTAATCGTACGAGTTAAATAATTGTGCGAAATGATAATCATTCGTGAGAGGGAATAATTCTGTAATATTTTTAATAGTCGCTTATAACATATAGATTATTTTATTATTATAAAATAATAAAATAATAAATTATAAAATAATAAGATAATAAATAATAAAATAATAAAGTAATAAAGTAATAATAATAATAATAAAATAATAAATTATAGATTATTATATTATTATTATAAATTACCATCAATTGTTTTTAAAAATTATTAGAAGATTTGTTTAAGGCTTTAGGTTAAGAATTAAGAAAAAAACATTAAATATAAAAAATTATTTTAATATATAAATTATTTATATGAATATGAATACTTTTTTAGTATTTTTTAAATATTTATTATTTACTATTATTTACTTTTAAATAAATAGAATAATTAAAATTTGTATATGAGCAGGGAGGACCAAAAATGGCGGACCAATCAAAATTGATCTTATTATGGTCAGTTTCTTATTAAATTTTTTTATCGCAATGTCTATCTAATAATTGACTAGTTTATGATCATACCTTCCCCTTTTCGCCTGATGCCAGCTGTGACTGACAGTTGTATAGAAGGATACGATTAACGAGTTGAAGAATTTAATTGACAACGTATACGATATCATTTTTAAACCGCAACAATGCACGACGCTTATGAGGAAACATCTATATTAAATATTACGGTGCAAATCGAGTCGATGGCCGCTTACGGTAAGAATAATATAGTATACAGTATACATAATCAAATTACTAGGAATTATTATCAATGGACTGGAGTATTCCATTGCTTGTGATGATTGTTTCAGATGATAACTTATTAATAGGCACAAGAGAGGGTCATCTTCTTATGTATAATGTTCCGTCAGTGTTTGACGATAGTCACAAACTGGAATTATTACGTCATAGTAAGAACTTTAACAAGAAGCGGATCAATCAGATAGATGTAGTACCAGAATATAATTTATTAATCATTTTGACAGGTATATTAAGATAATATTAATTTTGAATTAATTTATATCGACAATGTAAGTCTTATTATGCATTGATTTAATTTGTGTAAATTTGCAGATAATATTGTATGCATTCATGATTTGAATTCACCAAACTTTCAACAAATATGTCAATTATCAAAAACTCGCGGTGCTACTCTATTCACTTTGGATGTTCAGTCAACTCAGAGTCTGACAGGAGAAAAAAATACTGTAGTGCGTTTATGTGTTGCTGTCAAACGTAAATTACAATTATATTATTGGAAGGGAAAGAAATTTGAAGAATTTAAAGATTTTGAGTTAACTGTGCCGGACATACCTCGTCAATTATCATGGTAATACATACTGAAAGTTATTAAAATATCTCAATATAATAACTTTAATGATCAACTTAATATTAATTATTAAGGTGTGGTGAAACATTGATATTGGGATTTCGTGGATTATCTTATACAATTTTTTATTTAAACGGTAAACCTAAAGAACTCTTTCCCACTGGTAAATCTCCAGAACCGAGTGTTACAAAATTATCAGACAATTCTTTTGTATTGGGAAAAGATTCTCAATCATTTGTTATGGATACGAAAGGAGAGTTGGTTCAGCACAGTCCTGTAAAATGGTCTGATGCACCTAGTGCAATAGGTACAGATAGTAAACTTTATTTCTAGAGTTTTTTTTAATCTCTTTAAATTGTGCGATTGACCAAATTTTTATGATTTTCAGCATGGGATGATCCTTACTTATTAGGTATTGTGCATGAGAGATTGGAGGTGTATACATTAGAAGGATGTTTACATATTCAGACAATAAAAGATCTAAACAAAGCAAGACTTATATATCGATGTAAACAAGGAAAAGTCTTTGTGGCATCCATTAGTCAGATTTGGTGTATCAAGGCAATTGATGTTACTCTACAGATTAGGACATTGCTGGAGCAAAATCAGTTTCAATTGGCATTACAATTAACTGTATGTTAATTATACTTGTATACCAATAAGTTTATAATTTATATTTTAACATGCTTAAACTGTTAATTATATAATTTTATTTGTTTTTCTTAGAATTTGTCAGACATAACAGATGAGGAGAAAGCTAAACAGACGTATAAAATACAAACGTTATATGCGCATTACTTGTTCTACAACAAGCAATTTAAAGAGGCAATGGAGTTATTTTCAAAACTCGGAACGGATCCATATGAAGTAATCAGGTTATTCCCAGATTTAGCACCATCAACCAACACTCATGAACCTAGTGAACCAGCACCGAGCTTGCCAAAACTGCAAGATCATGAGTTGGAAAAAGGTTTACGTGCATTAATTGTTTTTCTAACAGATGTTAGACATAAATTAATGGCGAAAGATAAAGAGCTTAGTAAAGAAAAGAATGGAGTAAATGGAGAAAAGAATCTAACAGCAGTAGCTACGGAACAACTTCTGAAGATCATCGATACTACTCTTTTAAAGTGTTACTTACAGGTAAAAAAATATAGAAAGAAGACTTATATATAAAATAAATTCTCATAAAATAAATATTAAATACGAATTTTGTTTCAGACCACTGATGCTTTGGTAGCACCTTTACTTAGACTAAATCACTGTCACTTAGCAGAAGCTGAGAAAACTTTATTAATGCATCAGAAATATCCAGAACTCATTATATTGTATCAAACCAAAGGACAACATAAAAAAGCATTGGAACTTTTGGAAAAGCATGCAAAAGAGAACGATTCTAGTCTGAAAGGCACTGAGAGAACTATACAGTATTTACAGCATCTCGGCAAGGATCATATGGATCTAATTTTGAAGTTTGCTGGATGGGTTTTAACGGAGGATCCTGAACAAGGCCTCAGAATATTTATGGAAGATATACAGGTGCAATATATATTTCTTCTATTTTTATTACATTCAAAACTGTTTTTTTAACAATGTATTTTATTAATTTACAGGAAGTCGAACATTTACCTAGACCGAAAATACTGGATTACCTTTTGCGATACCATAAAGACTTAGTAATACAATACTTGGAGCATATGGTACATGTTTGGGAAGACACTAATCCACTATTTCATAATGTTTTGATACATCAATACAAAGAGAAATGTCTAGCCTCCATGAATGCTAATGCAACACCAGCGGAGAAAGAAACCTCACAACACATACGACAGAAATTGCAACAATTCTTGGAGAAATCGGCATATTATACGCCTGAAACGATATTGGTGCATTTTCCATTCGACTGTTTGTTCGAAGAACGTGCAGTTATACTTGGACGACTCGGCCGTCATCAACAAGCTATATCGATATATATCAGTCTTTTAAATGACATACCGCGTGCAATACAATATTGTCAGAATGTATATACAAGATACCAAAGTAAGTGAATTTTAAAATGTTTATATATTAAACATTTAAATAAAGATTATATAATCGAAAATTATTTCAAGATCAAGATTGTGCGGAAAAACAACAAACGGACAATGTTGACGAAGTGTATGTTTTACTAATTCAACAATTGTTAAAACCTGATAATGAAGGAGTTTTAATGGCTGGTAAATATTGATTTATAAACAAGATCTTATATATGTAATTCACATATATGTATAAATAATATTTGTTATATTATTTCCTTGTCAAGGTTGTAATCCGGAATTTCAAAGAACGGCACAACCAGACTTAGAGATGGCCCTTCAATTATTAGAGGAACACGCTTCAAAAATAAATCCTATGAAAGCCCTAAAAGTTTTATCGGATTCTGTACCTATAGGTAGAATAAAACATTTCTTGGAAGTTAGTTTACAAAATAATTTGAATGCGAGGCGAAGGACACAGGTTCTCAAAGGGCTACTTTATGCGGAACATTTACAAGTGCAAGAACAACGAATGCATTACGAGTCACAGAGTGTCCTCATGACAGAGTTTAATATATGTCCAGTTTGTAAAAAACGCTTTGGCAATCAAAGGTATGTATGTATGTTTATATATATATATATATTTAATTAATTATTTAATTATATATTATATATAATTATATATCATATGAATTAATTATTTAAGTAATTATAAAAAAATTAATAAAATTTATATATGTATACATATATATATAAATATATAAGTTTTATTAATTCTTTTATAATTCTCAAAGTATAAAACTTATCAAATTATATTTATTTCGATTTTATACGATATTAATTAGTTTTGTTTTCTCAGTGCTTTTGCGAGGTATCCTAATGGTGATATAGTACATTATTCTTGTCAAGATCGCAAAGGATAAAAGAACGGAGCGCTGCACAATATTATATAATAATAATTATATCATCTCCAAGATTGTACATATTAAATGTAGGTTTTTTTATATACACATGAAATTTCAATATGTGTACTATACATAAAATTCAGAGAGTATCTCTATTAGAAAAAACTTTCTCTCTACTTATCAATTATTATCATTAAGACTATTTTTCGTAAGAAATCTCTCAATCTTTAAAATTTCTTTCTTTATGCTTCTTATATACTACAAGAGATAAATATAAAAATAAATATTATAAAAAATATAAAAGTGAAGCAAAGTAATTATAAAATAAATACATTTTAAGAACGCATAGTATCTCTTCCATGAGTTAGATCTATTCTCTTAAATTCTTTAATTGTATTACGTCAATCTTTCTGTGCGTTCAAAAAATAAATATATATATGTACATATCGAAGAGATGGAAAAGAAAAAGAGATCACAAATGATACGAGACGAAGAACAAATCTATCGATGCTGAAGCTGTGATTGGCTGCGTAATCGCGCGCCTGATATTCGAAATTAAAACTTCTAAAGTTGGAATGTGGCCCTTTCGCACAAGTGCCGCGGATTTTTTATCGCTCATGATATGTGATAACGATAAGCGTAATGTGTGTAACAAGCATCTGTATGAATTATAACGAGGAAAAACTTGTATTGTACGAGCAACACGGAGTATAGGGCGTGCCCGCGGTCCAGAAGACGAGTAAACAGGATGATGTCATAAGCACGACGTCTTGTATTCCTACGCCTGGAATAAGATAAAGTGAGTACAGTACAGATGAGAATGCTGCTGAGAATGATCATTGAAAAAGTGATATTATGTCATCTCTGTTATTCAAATTTATTCATACTTTATTTACTTGTAAAAATTATTATAATATTGATATAATAATTATAGATTATTTTTATTTCAAGATTTGCAAAGTACAAAATTAAAATTATACATCAACAAAAGTATATATATTATGTTATATTATACATATATATATATATATATTATATTATATATATATATATATATATATATATATAATATTATATTCAACATTTAAAAAATTGATTTTCGACATATATATTTTGTGTGATGATACATAAATAATGACAGATAACAATTTTTATATAACCGCGATATTTGAGAGAACGTGTATCAGAATATTTCTTTCATCGTAAAAACAATATATATATATATTTGTCTAACTATTGTTATCTTAAAAGAAAAAATTCTTCGCTTTTCATCATCGAGTCAATTTTTGTCGTTCAAAATTTATTATAATCATATATTTTCAAACTCTCGTATATAAATCTCGATCGCTATCAGAATATATCGACATATAAGATATAAATGTCGGCGAACTTGTAATACAATAGTACTGATTTTCTATAAATAAATCTCGAAAAACGAATTATTCCATAAGCAAAAATTGCCGCGACATTTTTCGTCTCGCTCCCTCCGCGCGCTCTGCGCCTGCGCGGCGCAGTGCGACGCAGCCATTTTGCGCATAGGGACTAGCTGCGGCGGCGTAGGTGCGCGCCGCGTACACTCAGTCGGTTGCGCGCCGGTCGAGTGTGTGGACGGGTGGTGGATCGTTCGGTGTCGGATCGTTATCTGGTGGGTTTTTCTTTTTGTGTACACCGGGCGAGGGACTTTTATGCGAGTTGCGGGACGGAACGGTGCCACGCGGTGTCCTTACGCGAAGGTGAGTACCCTACGATCAGAAAAAATACCGATACGAACGAAAGAACGCCGCCGCCTCGGTGACGGGTGGATATTGTCGAAATAAAAATGGCGTGCGTTGCCGCTTAGCTTCTCTCTAGTGTCGCACAGTAGTGACGAGTCACGTCGCGCCGAAATTGATTGAAAATCGCGGTGCATCGCCACCCTCTCGTCTCCTATCAATGATAACGGAACATCCACCCGGATCCGCGGCGTCGCGTCGACGGTGTCGTCGACATCGTCGCCGTCGCCGATCGGAGAGTCGATGGAACCCTATGCCGGCATCGATTGTCGCCGCCGCCGCCACCTTCGTCGCGGCTGCTAGTTGCTGGGGAACGCGATTCTCCCCTGTGCACGCGATCGAATCATCTCCGCAGTCGAGGGGGCTGCAGAAATTAGGCGGAGGGGGAGGGGGACGGGAAATATATATATATATCTCTCTCTTTCTCGACGTGTCCGTTCGGTTTATCCTACGTCGCGTGACATCACGATCGAAGGGCGTCGTCGATCGGTTTCTCCTCGTATCTACTCAATGAAGTTGCATTCGGTCAACTTTAATTTCCGGCTGCCTCTCCCTCCCCCTTTCCGGTTCGGTGCCAGCTCGGTTTTGTTCACCTGTCAAGACGACCTATCTGCCGGTGACCTAATTCCCGGCGCGATCCATTGAGCCGCGAACCGAGAGAGAAGCGAATCAAATATATATATATATACACATATATACGTAACTCTCGTACACGATCGTAAACGTGGCGAGATAAAAAAAACGCGTTTTGCGATTTTTTTTTATCTCAATTTTTGTCGCACTTGGAAGTTTCCGATACTCGAGACGATACTCTGTATTCGAGAGACCGCGATCGCCGTCAGCGATGTCGGTTTCGTATCGTGTTTAATTTTAAATTGATGTCAATGGGCGTGGAGGGCAAATAAAACGATCTCGCGCTTCGATTGCGCGAGATAAACTCGTCCTTGTACCTGCTTCGCGATTTCATCGGAGCGATATACGTGTGACGAGTCTCCTCTTCGAAAACGCTCGGCGAGACGAGATCAGATTGTGCGAGAAGTAATTTTTTTTTTTTTTTTTTTTAACAGAGTATGTATATATGAAATGTGCTTTACGAAAGGAATTAATCCTTTAATCGTTTAGCATCGATTACAAATTAATAGTACGTAATCAGTTGTCAAATGTGATTTGATATCTGTTTTTGAACAATTAATTTTTTATAACAGTTTCTCATTATTTTTAACTTCTCTTTTTGTTACGTAAAATCTTGAATTTTTTGTTAGCTTTATCACTTTTATCATTGCTAGGTAAATCGTTATGTAAGAATCGTCATTCAAAAAATATTGCCGAGTCGTGCGATGAGAGAGAATTTCGAAGATTGAATTGAATTATATTTTATAGATTTTACTAACTTTATTGTCTATTTAATGAATCGTATTTTTTCTATTTAAACTTTTTTTTAGTAATATTTAATTACTTTTTTATCTCTCTCAACAGTTTAATCTCAATAACTTAAACTTTAAAATATTTTGTGTCGTATATTTTACAGATTCAATTTTATTGTCTATTTAATAAATAGTATTTTCCTATCTAAGCTTTTTTAAAATAATATTTAAGAAGTTTTTTTATCTCTTTTTCAATAATTTTTAATCTCAGTATCTTAAACATTAAAATATCTTGTATCATATTTTACAGATTCAATTTTATCATCTAATTAATAAATATAAGTATTTTATAAGAATCATTCAAAAAATATTTTACTGTGCGATAAAAGAGAATTTTGAAGATTGAATTGAATTATATTTTACAGATTTTATTAACTTGTGTTTATTTAAATAGTATTTTTTTATCTAAGCTTTATTATTTTAGTAATACTTAAGAAATCTTTTTTCTCTTTCTCAGCAGTATTTAATACTTTTATCATAACTTTGAATATTGCTTGTCATATAACTGCTATTTGACTTCCTGCTCTTATCTGGACGCAACGGTGCTTTCTGTCGCGCCAGAACACAATGACAGATCGCGAATGAATTGACAATGTGTGCGCGTCAGGTACAACCTCGCGAAGGTAGCCGTATTTCCTCGATTTACGGGCACTTCCGGTTACGCGTCGATGGCACGCTGACCGGTGTTTAGCGGAAGTGCGTGCGTGCGCTCGTGCGCTCGTGCGCTCGTTCGTATAAATGTGCAAGAGGAAGAAACACATATGCCGACGTATCGTTTACGCGGCATGCGCTATTTCAGGAATACACGCAACGACGTTAACTTGTACAAGGGAAGGGGAGAGAGTTAACTCTGAGAGGCGCCGAGAGATATATGCATGTTTTTCAAAGAGAAAATCTGAAATATGCCTAGCAGCACTTAACCATCGCGAAAGGAATTTTTTCTCAACTTGTCTTTAATATTTATAAAAATTATAAAAATAATAAAATAAAAAAATTCCTTTCGCGATGGTTAAGTGCTGCTATAGGCACATTTCAAATTTTCTCTTTGAAAAACATGCATATATCTCTCGGCGTCTTACATATTTTTATTTTATTATTATTATAATTTTTATAAATATTAAAATTTAATAAATTAAAAAATTAAATGTATATAAAATAAATTAATAAAATAGATAAATATAAAAACTATTTAATTAGATAAAAATATATAAATTTTTCTCCAATTAAATTAGTTTTTATATTTATCTATTTTATTAATTTATTTTATATATACATTTAAGTTTTTAATTTATTAAATTTTAATATTTATAAAAATTATAATAATAATAAAAATATATAAGACGAGAGATATGTGCATGTTTTTCAAAGAGAAAATCTGAAATATGCTTAGCAGCACTTAACCATCGCGAAAGGAATTTTTTCTCAACTTGTCTTTAATATTTATAAAAATTATAAAAATAATAAAATAAAAAAATTCCTTTCGCGATGGTTAAGTGCTGCTATAGGCACATTTCAGATTTTCTCTTTGAAAAACATGCATATATCTCTCGGCGTCTTACATATTTTTATTTTATTATTATTATAATTTTTATAAATATTAAAATTTAATAAATTAAAAAATTAAATGTTGTATATAAAATAAATTAATAAAATAGATAAATATAAAAACTATTTAATTAGATAAAAATATATAAATTTTTCTCCAATTAAATTAGTTTTTATATTTATCTATTTTATTAATTTATTTTATATATACATTTAAGTTTTTAATTTATTAAATTTTAATATTTATAAAAATTATAATAATAATAAAAATATATAAGACGAGAGATATGTGCATGTTTTTCAAAGAGAAAATCTGAAATATGCTTAGCAGCACTTAACCATCGCGAAAGGAATTTTTTCTCAACTTGTCTTTAATATTTATAAAAATTATAAAAATAATAAAATAAAAAAATTCCTTTCGCGATGGTTAAGTGCTGCTATAGGCACATTTCAGATTTTCTCTTTGAAAAACATGCATATATCTCTCGGCGTCTTACATATTTTTATTTTATTATTATTATAATTTTTATATATATTAAAATTTAATAAATTAAAAAATTAAATGTTGTATATAAAATAAATTAATAAAATAGATAAATATAAAAACTAATTAATTAGATAAAAATATATAAATTTTTCTCCAATTAAATTAGTTTTTATATTTATCTATTTTATTAATTTATTTTATATATACATTTAATTTTTTAATTTATTAAATTTTAATATTTATAAAAATTATAATAATATAATAAAAATATATAAGACGAGAGATATATGCAATTTTTTCTCAACTTGTGTCTTTATTTAAATTTGCACGTGCAGAGGAGATATTTTTTCTCTTCAGCAAGGAATGATCGTACAGTTGGTATAGCTTAATGAGCTAATGTGTTTAATGTGCTCCTGTATCGGTTAGCATTGGCAGAGTCGCCTCTTTCTAGATCACAAACGATTTCATCACGACGCCGAATCTAGAGCTGAGTCATTTTATCGTGGATCTGAGTGGTTAAATGCCGCGAAATGTTAAGGTCGAATAGCTAGCTTTGTGCGAAATACGCTACATCGTTCGATATACAATACAGTTTCTCGATCGAAAAATAAACGAGAGGGGAATAACCCCGAAAAAAATAAAATTTTCGGTTTAGCCACTTGCGTAAAACGTGCTAAAATAGTTCGATTATTTTTCGAAAAATTTGAAGGAAATAATTGAAGTATACGATTGATTTAAAAAAAAAAATATATATATACTATATATAATTTTACATATTTATTTATCTTTGTACATTAATAGTCAAATGGATCTAAATCTAAAAAATTGTGATTTTTATTAAAATTGAAAATATATTTTTTTATATAATTATTATATATTTGATATATTCCAGGATATAGTAATGATATTCTAATATTCCAAAATTAAATTATTCTAATCTAGAATAAAATCATGTTGTGTGAAATTTTTAATGTTTCTTTTTATCTGCACATATCGCATATTTTTAATAATATTGAAGATTTTGTAAAGACTCTCGTGATTAGAAAATGTGATTAACTACCAACATCGCCAATTTATATAAAAAGAAATATAACTCGATGTTGAAAATATTAACCGAGTTTTTTGATAAAAACTTGCAGTTACAAAATATGTCACGTTTTATATGATGTTTTAATTAAGTTTTAGTACTATAAACTTATTGAATAAACAATTGAATAACTGTTCAGTTTCATTGGAAATACAATTTGTAAAATATATGAAGAGTGAATTATAGATAGATATTTAGAATCACAGATATTTCTTAATTCTGGATATTAAAAAGAGAAGTTTTTAATATGCATTTTATTAATTAATTATTAGAGACCTTAACTTCTATTTTTAACGTACATTTTGTCCTTTTCATTAGATTTCTCGTCTTAATTAATTCCTTTGCAAATTTACTTGAGCAGAGTTTAGTTACATTTATAGTTAGTCTAATTCTAATTCTCCATTACGTGCATTATATTAGATAATTAGCATTAAAGTACAAAGATAAAAAAGTTGCAATTCCCTCAACTTAACGTTGTATAAGAATAATATTTGAATAGGAAATCTACAAGAAACTTAACCGGATAAACGTTCTCGAAACAAATTTAATGACATAGAAATATATAAGGCACGAGAGAACAGGTCATATAGAAATATTATATTTAGCTGAAGTTCTAAGAAATTCATCACGTTTTGCACTCACATGTAAGTAGTTTATCTTCCTGAATAAGATCAAGGAAGTTAATCGAGTTGATGAATAATACATGATATTGATTAATTAGATAGTTACACAGTTGTGTTTTCTTGTTAGAAACGGTCCCCGTTAAAATTTTTGTGTTAAATATTTAACACATTCATGTGTTAAATTAACATATTGCTGTTGTGTTAATTGAACTCAAATGTTAAATTATTAAAATAACTGAAAATAAGTGTAAAAATAACACAATGTGTATTTACTTTTAATTTTACATAATAAATATGTTCGATATTATTAGTGACAAGATTTATCTGTTAAAATTTACAGAAAAAGTTAATTGTACTTTATAATATAAGTGGGGATGATAAAATGTAAAATTAACAATTTTTTTAGTTAATTTTTACATTAAAACTATGTTAATTTAACACAAAATTTATTTTAAGTTTATTTGAAGTTTGCATTTATTTTATGTTAAAATATTAACACAATATTCGTGTCACCATTTAACATATCCGTATTATGTTAAATTAACACAAAAATTTCTGTGGACCATTTGGGACAGGTGATATTTGTTAAATTTAACACAAATTTTTCAACTGTGTATGTATTTACTGATGTGATATCACCTCCTTTAATTAAGACAAGAAATCTAATGAAAAAGACAAAATGTACCTACATTAAAAATAAAAGTTAAGGTCTCTAATAATTAATTAGTAAAATATATATTAAAAACTTCTCTTTTTAATATCCAGAATTTAAAAATATCTATGATTCTGAATATCCATTTACAATTCACTCTTCATATATTTTACAAATTGTATTTCCAATGAAACTGAATCTTACAAAAACTGATCAAGATTTACAGTTATTTATTAATTCAGGAATCAAAAAAAGTTTTCAATATATTTTACAAATCGCGCGAGTAGTGTTATATGACAAAATTGATTTATTTTGATATATGATGCAATAAAAAAATTCACATTATTTTGCTTTTGACGTCATAATGGTTGCAAAGATCTGGAGTCTTAAATTCGAAATAAGATAATTACGCAATATAGCATAACTCTATATGAAATATGGATAAAGAGGGCACACACCGTGATACATTAACATTACTTCTCAAGTACTCCTCTTAGCAAGAAATCTGATCTCGATGCAAATATACTATTATCTTGAGTTCCATATATATATATTAGAATAATTAGAAGAATACATATGCATATTGAATAAACCAACAATAAGACACAAATTGCTAGCTGCAATGTATAATATATGCCTGCATATGTCTATAATATATGAGAGAAGAATTTTCATTATTTATTTTGCACATTTAAAGCTTTAAAAAACCATTAATATTCTAACACAATTTTGATAGGGATTTTTATTTTAAATTTAAATAAGAATTATTTTTAAAATTTTATTATGGTATGTATTAACTGAAAAAAGCTAAACTACATGAGATTTTTAGAGAATATTTTTCTATTTAATGAAATTAGGGAACTCTCACAAGAGAATTTTATCGGGATTCGGAATATTTTTATTGAAATATTTTGTCCTTTGAAGATCTATTAAAAGGAGCGAGAGTATTTTTTTGTATTAGCACTTCTAATAATCTAGAGTCAGGTTTGGACCATGCGTGTTTGGATATTCGTGCATTATGACTCAGAATTCTGTCTGAATTTAGAATCTGTAAATGTTTGGTATGTGCAAAAAAATGAAACATAGAAGACAAAATAATAACTCATATATGTAATATTAAATTAATACATAACATGTATAATAATAATAATATATAAATACATACATATAATATTAAATCAATCAAGAAGAATGTAAATTTGAATTAATTAATCAACAGTCGTAAATCATGATGCACGAATATATTTAGCGTGATGCGCCCGAGAAATGAGAAATACTTGTCTACATACCGGAAGTGTTAAAATATTAAAATGAATTCTAATGCATGTACACAGTTGAAAAATTTGTGTTAAATTTAACAAATATCACATGTCCCAAACGGTCCACAGAAATTTTTATGTTAATTTAACATAATACGGATATGTTAAATGATGACACGAATATTGTGTTAATATTTTAACATAAAATAAATGCAAACTTCAAGTAAACTTGAAATAAATTTTGTGTTAAATTAACATAGTTTTAATGTAAAAATTAACTAAAAAAATTGTTAATTTTACATTTTATCATCCCCACTTATATTATAAAGTACAATTAACATTTTTTTCTGTAAATTTTAACAGATAAATCTTGTCACTAATAATATCGAACATATTTATTATGTAAAATTAAAAGTAAATACACATTGTGTTATTTTTACACTTATTTTCAGTTATTTTAATAATTTAACATTTGAGTTCAATTAACACAACAGCAATATGTTAATTTAACACATGAATGTGTTAAATATTTAACACAAAAATTTTAACGGGGACCGTTTCTAACAAGAAAACACAAATTTTCCAACTGTGTATACATACATATGTTCTGTCGAGAAAGTTAAATTTTATTATTTTTTTCCGGTAACCATCGACTGATGTTTTCTTTTCTATTAACATTGGCTGATTCCGCGAGGTGTAACCGCACTTTCGAGGAAAACTATCGAATACGAATAATCTAATTATAATCTCTTTCGCTTTACTTTCAGAGCGGAAAAGTCTCGATGAGAGACCATACGGAAATACGCGGAGATCGCGTTATGCGTGCTCGTACCTTTCTTTTTATAAACAAGAAAAGAGGAGGAGAAAAAGCTTTGTGTGTCGCTGTTGCTTCGTCGACTCGATACCTGTCTTTGATATCGATTTTTTTAAGTGTGCGATAATCGCACACTTCCGTCTGTGGAAGGGTTTGATGCAACCTAGTTATCAAGCGTTAAACGCGTCCAGATTACGCGCAGCCTCATTCGCGAGATAAGGCCTTATGTAATGTAAACGTTATAGCGTTAGATGCGGAAAATTCAAATTTGCCGTGCATCTTTTTTTTTTTTTTTAAAGCGAAATATTAATTTTGGATAGCACACTTCTACTGCAGTTTTTATCGTATCTGATGAACAAATTGAGCCATAATGTAATTTTTTAGGATTAATTAACTTTTAAAGATAAAGTGCAAACAGAAGAGGAAAAAATACATTTATTATTTATTTTGCTTATTTAAAACTGGAAAAAAACCATTAATATCCTAACATTTTAATAGAGATTTTTATTTTTAATTTGAATAAGAATCATATTTTTTAAATTGGAATATTATGACGTCTACTAACTAAAAAAAGCTAAAACATTTAAGATTCTTAGAGAATTTTTTTCTATTTAATAAAATAAAAAGGAATTTTCAGAGAATTTTTTATCAGAATTCAGAATATTTTTATTGAAATTATTTGAATATTTTGTTTTTATTTCGCAAGCTAACCATTGATTGATTAGCCAAATAAATAGTTATAAAAAACTTGAAAAGCACAGAAACACAAACTTCAAAAATCAGGCTTATTTCAAAACATGTTTACTATGCATATTAAAATCATTAGACAAATTAAAAAATCTCTACTATATAAAAATTTCTTTTTTGTTAGATATTAATGCATGTAATAATATTACACAATAATAAAATTTAGCTTTGCTAGGATTTTATAACTAAAACGACATTCCGTTCATGTGCTAAAATGTTTCGACAAAGTCGCCCAACAGGCAGATTAACGTAAATGCGGACGTGACGTAGCTGTACAATAACAACTACCGGCTCTTCGTCTAGAATAGGGAGTTCCATTTGAGTTTCTTCATATAATTCCAGTTGAATACTCATGTATACAATTTCAATCTCTTTTCCTCTTCAAGAGTTTTGCTACAGATAAAAATTTAGATTGTTTAATTTTCCAAAATTAATATATATATATATAACAGATAAATTCTGCAATCAAAAAATTACAGAAAATTTTAAAACAAGAACATTACTAATTATTTTACTTTAGCTTGTTTTTCTGCGTCTCAAATAGTTTATGTTAATGAATAAAAAGTTTTTCAATAATTAAGCAACAACGACGACGCACACGTTGCAATTTAATTTATCGATTACGAACTTAATTCATCGATATATATGGGAGGGAATGCAGATGACGAACGGAACGTACGGATTACTGAAAATTGCTAATGTCAGTGCAAGTTCCGTACGCCATGGACAGACATTACGCTCGAGGACAGTCGAGACAATATATCCGTGATTCGACCTAAATTCGTTACTCCGTATTTCGTAACAGGTTTTATTAAAACCTTGAATAATTACACACAGAGAGAATTTTCTCTTAGAATTTACCCTGAAAATCATAGTAATCGTGAGACAATATGATATGGAAAGAATTTTATGAGAATTACTCTGATTAATATTTATCACAATAAAAAATAATAATACCTATCACAATAAAATATAAAATATGTTTGATTTGTTAATTTTACTGAAAGTATATTAAAATTTACTAATAAGTGTGGTAAAATTAATCAAACATATTTTTAAAATTCTTTCCATACCATATTATCTCACAATTACCATGATTTTCAGGGTAAATTCTAAGAGAACATTCTCTCTGTGCATCTCTCGGAAATCGAATGAGCTTAAGACAGACATATGTTTGGACGAGCTGAAAATAATGGTTCTTTGAGAAATTTTTCCAAGAAATTAATAATTGGAATCAAACAATTCTTTTAAAGATATATCTATTTAATTATTCAAACGTATGTCCTCCTTAATCAGTACATAATTTTTTTTTTTTGCAAAGATCTCTTTAAACATTAATCAACAAGTCTTAATATCTTACGTTTGAAATTACAATAATGTGCAATTTAATCTAATGTGTGAAAATTGTTCATTATTAACTGCATCAAGAATAATGACATTATTGAAACGTGAACGTTGAAAAATCGATGCATCTCTACAGATGAAGAGAATTTAGCGCGCGATGTGTATGTTGTCGAGATGTTGTATTATTTATCAGCCACTTGGCGGCTGCCATACTGAATGCCTTTGGCAATACGCAATCGCTTCGTTGATAATTATTCGTCTAATGCACTTATATACTAATGCGTTATTTATAATATCTTGTCATGTACAGCATAGCAAAAATAACATGTATTGAAGCATTTGACTATTTTTAAACTGTTTTTATGCAATTATTAATTATTAATTAATCACTTTCTTGTCGTTCATTTTTGCGTAAATTTAATAAAATTCACAAAAAGATGTCGAAATAAATAACGCATTAATATAATAAATGCATTAGACGAATATTATATAATTAGACGAATAATTTTATTAAATTTTGTCTGCTTTTACTAAAATAATAAGTCGTTTATAAAGATATACGTGATATAATTTAAAAATTAATCGATTGTAACGTGGAATTAATTTTTTTATTCCACGTTACGAAAGGTAATTTAATTGTTCGCACAAGATATCACATTAAATACTAGATATTCGTGATTTAAATCGCGAGTAATTATATTGTATAAGCGCAACATTTCGCGAGCGCTATTTATAGCATTTAAAGCGGCAATTTTTTTCGACCCATAACATTAACAAATCTCTCTAACAAGAGTGATGAAACTTTGGTGACTCAGCGATTCTTTTCATTCTTGATGATTATTATGAGCGATTGTGTAATTATTCCAGGAAAATTACCAAAAAACAACATATAATGCATACGTATATACATACACAATACACAGATATTCTAAATTATTGTCGCGACTCGCACCGGTACTTTTGGTTATTATGCCGCATAATTCATGGTCAAGTGGTCGATCTTTAGCGCCGACGACTCTCCCGTTTCTCTCGTGCTGCAGTTAAGGAAAGAGCAAATCAGGTCATCGTAAGGGCGTTCACCCTGCGCTATTCCTCTGAATCTCCACTCTAATTTTGTTGACCTTTAAAAATGGCGCTAGCAGTCTCTTTCTTTGAACTCCATAACTTGATTTTTTAAAATCTTTGTTCGAATTAGAACTATAAGTAAATTGTAAGAATTTCTTTCAGTATTGTGTTCTTAGCGTCTTTTAGGAATAATAATCTGAAAGACTACACAGAGAGAGAATTTTCTCTTAGAATTTACCCTGAAAATCGTAGTAATCGTGGGACAATATGGTATGGAAAGAATTTTATGAGAATTTCTTTGGTTAATATTTATCATAATAAAAATAATAATATCTATCACAATAAAATGTTTGATTAATTTTACTATGCAGTTTAGTAAAATTAATTAAGCCTATTTTATAGTTTATTATGACAGATATTATTATTTTTATTATGATAAATATTAATCAGAGAAATTCTCATAAAACTCTTTCCATACCATATTGTCCCACGATTACCATAATTTTCAGGGTAAATTCTAAGAGAAAATTCTTTCAGTGTATTAAAAAAAAATCAAACTTTATAAATTTTTATCATGTTTATATAAAAACTAGATTTTTTCTTTCGAAGTCTTTTGCAATTATAATAAACTAGTTTAAAATGCATCGAGAACTTTAGAACTATTCGAACTTGAATTATAACGGAATGTTAAATTTTTTTAAAAGTGATGAGCCCATCTCATTCTTTACATTTAATTTTTGGACATTTTTCGATTGAGAACTCTTTGAAAAACTTGTCTAGAGAACTGTAGAAATATTTGAAATCTTTTCGAAACTTTGTCAAGCTATCGGCTCTTGAAATCTTGTTAGTCAGCTTAGTCAGCTTGCAGCTTCCTGCATAGAGGGATGTTGGCGAAAACTGGGTCATCGTAAGGGCGTTTACCCATATTATACTTCACGCCTCCGTGATTCTTTCCTGCGATAGATGCCTGCAGCCGAGAGGAGCGGAAAGCGTTTAAAGCGGATGAATACAATTGTATTCGCGTCGAGTAACGGTTTCCGATCATATCTCGCAATGTATGTCTACAACTATGACTTCAGTTATCGAAAATTCACTCCGGTCAATTCGTATCGCAAAAACGTTGGAACGATCAAATATATTTAAACAATCAAAAGCGAGCAGTTTAAACAAATTATTAAAAATCCGTATACATATAGGATGATGCGTTCTTGATTTTTCTTAATTTTGAAGATAATAAAGATAATAATATTTTTTTAATTAAGATACGAGATCCAATCAAACTATCAATACACTGCACTGACAATGAGAGAATTTTCTCTTAGAATTTACCCTGAAAATCATGGTAATATTGGGATATATCGTATGGAAAGAATTTTATGAGAATTTCTCTGATTAATATTTATCACAATAAAAATAATATCTATCATAATAAAATATATAACATGTTTGATTAATTTTGCTAAATTGCATAGTAAAATTAATCAAACATATTTTATATTTTATTGTAATAGATATTATTATTTTCAGGGTGAATTCTAAGAGAAAATTCTCTCTCTGTATGATTTATCTGCAATAATTTATACTATTTTAATACTTCTTGCTATCATAAATGAAAATTAACGCAATAATAACAGTCACTAATTGAAGCAATTTTACATGTTCGACATTTATATTTTTATGCTACAGTTTTACGTTCTTGAAGATTTTTTTTATAATTAATTTTGATATTAAGATGCTAATGATGTTATTAATAATATATACATGTAATAGAGAAAATGGTCACGTTATCTTTGCGAGATATTAAATAAAGGTCGCATCTTGTGATCGGATACCTCACAGAGATATATTTAAAACATATAGGCATTCATTTTTCATTATATTATATTTCATTATATTATATTATATTCTAATAATTGTGCTGTATATTTCAAGCAATTCAATTTGTCTCTAGTAATTTTGAAAAATAAATCGCGATAAAAAAAATCTCATACTTATAGTAAGCACTCCAAGGATAGATAAGTGTTAAACAAAAACACAGACATCACCTGATTTTCTTTCCCTCGTCCCCTCTTGATTTATGCAGGTGCTCTCGGTATGTATATACATATATGTATATGTATACGGTCAACACCGGCGCCACGGTGACTCCGGTGGAAAATCAATAACTCGGAATTGTGTGCGTGCGCGCGAGCGTATACATCTTACCTTCGTGTTGCGACGATTTTCGCCTTGCTATATATATATATATATATATATATATATGTATATAAAATCAATTAGTGGCTGCTATTGCGATATATAGGATCCTTTCTTTCTAGAAGGCAGATCAAAGCGGACGTAAGCACGCGACTTAATTTGCATGGCGTCGATTAGACGACAAAATCGGTCTCCCTGTGCGTATTTTGTCTTATTGTTAGGTCGACTTAAAAATAGATCCACGAAGGAAGTCAACGTTACGCTTATCTGCGCGATTCTCCATTAGCTACGACAAAAATATATATCGTTGAGGTCACGACACTTTATAAAGATTCTTTGTATAAACTCTGTAAAATACCTTTAAACACGGAAAAAAATATTAGCTGCCAAGGTTTAGCCATGGCATGTTCCTATATTACACCTGAAATTTAATTATCATATCTAAGTTTTAGCTCTATGATAACCGAATATTTTTAGCTATAATTTAACGGGGAATTTCCTATTAAATTATAGCTTAAAAATATTAATTATATCATAGCTAGAATTTACACGTACCTAATTAAATTTCAAGTGTAATATAGGGATACCTAAAATTTAGTTATGATAATTAATTTTTTTTTAAGGAATAGATAAATAAAAAGAAAGAAAGATAATTATATGAATTTTCCTACATAGATTTGGAAACTTAATTATGAATAGCTAGATGCTGTTATATAGATTATATTATGTTTTCGTAATATAAACATATAATCAATATATTTATATGTACTTTGATATATAATTGAACAATTGATGCAAGACTTTTTATCTCCGTAAATATATCTAACAATAAAGTATGCTAATTATACGTTTTAGCTTCATCGCGCGATTATGATCTAATTTACTTTTGAGGAGTTACTTGAAAAACTGAGAGAATATTAGAGATAATTTGCGATATCTGTTATCGAGAAAATTAAAAAAAAACTTGACTTTTTATTTGCGTAATGATAAGAAGTTTTAGACGAGCTAGATATATTTAAACAGAATTCTACTTCTGAGCGTCAAAGTAATATTCACGGTGCATATAAAGACCGGCTGTTCTCGTTTCAGTGCACAATAAGCTTCTTGTTCTCCATTCTCGCTTTTTCTCAACGTGTATGCGTATTATACGTAAATACAATTGCTGAAAAAATATGACTTAATTTGACAGTTGTCACTAATTTTGTGCATTTATATTTTCCAATATGCAAAATAATAGAAGATTCTTTGAAAACAAGAAAGAATATTTTTAAAGTCAATACATTAATAAAAAAAATTACACTGCGAATATATTAACAATATATTTGTTCGTTTAAATAAAAATTAATTTAACACATATATCATGTAAAAGATTTTAATCGTTTTACTCTATTTTATTCTAATTTTCTAAATGTCAAATATATATATATGTGTGTGCTTGTTTATTTATGCATCTCATATTTCGGAGAAATTTTTTTTAAGTATGTTTTGATCTACATAGACCTTTTGTAAAAAATGAGATTCCGGGTTTGCATCTTACTACTTACATCAGAGATACTATTAGTATAGAAAGTGTCACCAGTAAACTTAACCTTCCTCGATTATATCGTGTCATTCACTTTGTGATTCATTTCACTCCGCCCTCGCTAGATACGGAGGCATTAATCTATACGTTCCCACTACTATACCAGCCATCAAGTATGACGGCACTCGCGTAATTGCTCTTAATTCATCGTAAGTGACTGTCCAGACATTTAAGAATGCCATTCATGCCCGCGTTCTTCAGACTTTCTTCTCTCGGTAGGAGGAAACACACCGTGATCGGAATCGCCCATCTCGTCGGCTAATCGAAAAAAAAAAAAAAATCTATTTGATACAGAAAAAGAAAAAATATACTTGCCACGTTCTTCTTTTTTTTTTGGACAGTGAATACGAAACGATAAATAATATAAGCGATTTAGTAGCGTTTTATCTTTAACCTCATTGTACATATAAAGTAGATAATAATATACATGTAACAAATAAGTTCTGACAACGCTTGTTGATAATTAAAACATCGAAAATTAGCTATTACGATTACATGATGGATAATAAATAATAATTGCAACCGTGGAATATCTTTAATTTCGAAAGCTCGATGCAATCACATTTGTATATGTATCATTGATTTGTGCAAGTTTTGTGTATGTGCATTATATGAATTATTTTTCTTCGGTGTCGGGTTTATTATCGAATATCCATATCGGTTTACCGTGGTTCTCCTTGAGTTTTTGCAAGCGCGTGTCCGTACAAATGTGTAAAAAATTACGCCTTTGACCTGTAGAACACTTGGTCCATTGAAAACATCGACTGTTTTAACTGAATGTGCTTCATGCAGCTGCAGTTGCAACTGTACTGTCAATTATTATTCATATTAATCAGTAAACATCGTTTGCGACAGATCGTTGTAAATTAGACAGAACATTTCGTTAGATGTTACTTTAAATTTAAATCATCCTCTGCCCTATTTTAAAACAGAAAATCATTGTTGATGATGTTTGTTGATAAACGTTGATGACATTTCTTGCTTGGCGTGAATTTGGCACGAAAAATTTATATTTGATTCATTGTGTATGTGTACATACAATATAATTTAAGTTTATACATAGAAAATTATAATTCATATTCTGTCAGAAAAGTTAATATTTAAATTTAAATTATTTAATTATAATTAAATTAAATTATTTTATTTGATATTGAATGATATTTAAACTTATGTTAGATATTTGATTTTTAATTGATAATTATATAATAATATTAAATAAATAATTTGACATTTAAATTTATATACAACTGTATGCTGTTTACATTCTATATAAAAATTAGCATATAACTTTAGTTTAAATTTGACATTTCTAAATTTGATTCATTGAATAATTTTTTCAATAATATCAGAAAAGGGAGAAATATAAGGCTTATCAATTTTGCTTCTTTATATTTATTACTACTTTCGCATCTATGCGTGATTTGGATTTTTGTTCGCCACTTTGCTGCATGCAGATGCATTGTATATACACAGAGAGAATTTTCTCTTAGAAATTACCCTGAAAATCATGGTAATCGTATCGGGACAATATGGTATGATAAGAATTTTAAAAATATGTTTGATTAATTTTACCATATTTTTAGTAAATTTTATTATACTTTTAATAAAATTTTAAAATATTTTATTGTGATAGATATTACTTTTTATTATGATAAATATTAATCAGAGAAACTCTCATAAAATTCTTTCCATATCGTATTGTTCCATGATTACCATTGATTTTCAGGGTAAATTCTAAGAGAAAATTCTCTCTGTGTAGTATATATAACATAATGCGAATGCAATAATTTTATCACAATATTTTGCAAGAGTCGACATTACGCCAATGTCACAGTGTGCTCTTAGCCTCCCGTTATTCACCTTTTTACAGGACATTCGATGCGACGCCGTTGCGATATGTGTATTTCGCATGTGTGACATCATTCGCGTGATGTAATCGTAGTGTAGTGAGCGCGAGGCGTTGCGTCTCCCACGCGGAGGCAAGCATATATAACGTTTTATTAAATGAACACATATATGTATATATAGAATCGGGTATATTCGATGAGTAGCTCGTTAACAGTTTGCACACGATTTTCTTGATATTTGGTGACCCTGCAAACTTGACGATGATAACAGCGATGCAATTAATTAATCAGTGCGGTGAGGACAAATTTGAGGGACACATGAATATTGGATGAAAATCGAAGGAAACAGAGATGAATTTTCGCTTAAAATAATTTTTTTTCTTTTTGATAATCAAGAAAAAATAATTTAATATATAGGAATGTATGGAAAATGTTAGAAACGGTTGTTTAATACAAACATTCCCTATATCCTATATGTAATTTATATATGTTTAAGGAAATACATTTCATTAAATGTGTTCTAATAATAGAGAGATTATGTCTGACATATCAGATTTATTGTATGATAAATTCATAAATCAGGTGCTAAAGTTTATTTATTGCAATTCGTTTTCAAACGGATTTATCAGTATTTACTTTTTGATATCACAAATATAATCTTTGTGGAGTGAAAAATAACTATGCTTATATACTGTAAGGCTTTTATAACGCAGACTGTTTTTAAAAAACGTGCAAAAGTTTTAGAGTATATTTTTTTGTTCTAAAATTTTTTTCTTAACGAAATTATCAAGCCCTTAATAATTTTTGCTTTATAATCGAACGAAATAAACAATTTCTGTCAAATTAAACTCTTTGTAAATGGAAATAAAAAACCAATTAATCTTTATTTCATATGTCAAAATTTTTATATTTGAAAGCAAAAATTAAAAAAAATATATAGAAATGGTATATGCATTCAGTAAAACTTTTATTAGAAAAAAGTCAATTTTATATTGTTCAAATAATACGCCATTGAAGTTTTGACATTTTTAGCAGTTTGGATATATCGATAAAAATTTATCGAAAAAGAATTAAAAAATCTATAAACGTTATGTATATATGCAATCACATGGTTATATGCCAATCACATTGCACTATCGAACAGTGTCGTATAACATTTAATCCTATCTAAAGTTTCTGTATTATTTATTTAGCGTTATTAAGCGTTTTTCGAAAGAAGGGAGAAAATAATTGCACGTGCATATAAAAAGAAGATAAGATTACTTTGCCATTCTCTCTTATCTGTACGTAAAAAATTGACGCGACAACGAGCTGACTAGACATAGAGTTTACTAAAGACACGTTCTGCATCATGTTGCTTACTACTATTGTATTATGCGTGGGTAGAAGGAAGAAATTTTTATGATTATTGTGTCCGTTTATTTTATGCGTGGTACCATGTTTATGACCTGTGGTTGAAGATCTATACATATTCAACGTTAAATATTTTCTGTATTATATATTCTTACAGAATGTCTCCCGTAACTGGTAGTACAATCAGAAAGTATTAATTCTAGATAAAAAAAAAATAAATAAATAAGTTGAAAATGCAGAATAAATTTTTTTCGTTTTATTTTCGATAAAATTGACTTTGAAAATTTGAAAATTCATAATATATCATATTATATTACTTTAGAAGTAATATTTAGAAGTAATATCGAATAATAGATAATATAATATAATATGTATATGTATATTAATTTTTAATATATAATAATTAATAATATATTACTTTTTTAAGATTAGATGAATCTCTAACAATCTTGTATTATATATTATCAAATTTATCTCGAGTCATTATTAAAATACATATGAAAAAATGTTACATATTATTTCTATTAAAAAAAATAAAATTTATCTAGATACTTAATACATTAATTCTTTCTCTCTTTTTTATATAACTTTAATTTCTTATATAACTTATTATTTCTAAGTGTTTTATTAAATGGAAGAAACTGCACTTTTATATTTATATATATGATAATATAATAGTGGTTATATTGACAAGAGACATTTATATAATGTCGCAAATTTTTTTTTAATTGTTCGCTCAAATTAATCACTTTGTTTGATGCTGTTTCAGGTACACCCTTTTTAAGGGTTAGACAGAAGTGAGCTGTTGGTCCGATTGACAAAATGACGACCGATATCTCGGTGGTGCGCGGGGGATGGGACCCCACGTTGCAACAAGAGATTGTCGACGAGTACGAATACGATGGGGGAAACTCGAGTTCGAGACTTTTCGAACGCTCACGTATCAAGGCGTTAGCTGGTATGCGATTTTGTTAATTCTTTTTTCGTCCTCACAGTGTAATCTCTGTCCTTTATCGATTCTATAAAGCAAATACAGCAGAGTTCTACTTTTTCATAATATTATTTTGTAATAAAAATGGTAAAATATGCATACATTAGTGAAAATGTATGTTTGCCATGAGATATCAATCAACCGCATCCTCTTGATAATTACTTTACGAATTCAAGAACTCGACTTCTCGAGCAGTTGCTTTTTAGCCTGGACCGAGAGTGGTCAATATACATATATATATATATATTCGTTTAAATTATTATTATTAATAATTATTAATAATTTATTGAATTAGAAATAAATATTGATTATTTGTACTAGAATTTTTTTTTAAAGATGAATTATGATAAAGTTGTGTTTGATCTTCGAGGTGAAGAAACTTCACATTAATTACTTCAAGCCTATCGTTTAATTAATTTAATTAATTCGATTATTATATTATTGAACAAAGTGTCCCTACATAATTTATGTCTATCTTAAATTAATATTGTTAACTTTAATTAAGTTTATACAATATATCTTAATTAATTAAAATATACATTGATCTAAATTTGTTAAGAATTTATTAGGATCGCTCAAACACATGTGTAATTTTCTTCGTCAGGTGAGCGTGAATTAGTGCAAAAGAAGACTTTCCAGAAATGGGTCAACTCCCACTTGGTTCGATGTTCGTGCCGGATCGGCGATCTCTACGTCGATCTGCGGGACGGCAAGATGCTGATAAGACTCCTGGAGATCCTATCGGGCGAGCGTTTACCGCGTCCCACCAAGGGCAAGATGCGCATCCATTGCCTGGAGAATGTGGACAAGGCCCTGCAATTCTTGCGCGAGCAAAGAGTACATCTGGAGAACATGGGTTCTCACGACATCGTCGACGGGAATCCGCGTCTGAGTCTGGGTCTCATCTGGACGATCATTCTGCGATTCCAGATCCAGGATATTACGATCGAGGAGACGGACAATCAGGAGACTAAGTCCGCCAAGGACGCGTTATTGCTGTGGTGTCAGATGAAGACCGCCGGTTACCACAACGTGAACGTAAGGAACTTCACGACGTCGTGGCGAGACGGTCTGGCGTTCAACGCGATCATTCATAAGCACCGTCCGGATTTGATCCATTTCGACAAGCTGTCCAAGTCGAACGCGATCTACAATCTCAACAATGCATTCAACGTCGCGGAGGACAAACTCGGTCTCACGAAACTCCTGGACGCTGAGGACATCTTCGTCGACCATCCTGATGAGAAATCCATCATAACGTATGTCGTTACATATTATCATTACTTCTCAAAGATGAAGCAGGAGACGGTGCAAGGTAAGAGGATCGGCAAAGTGGTCGGCATCGCGATGGAGAACGACCGTATGATACACGAGTACGAGAGCCTGACCAGCGATCTGTTGCGCTGGATCGAAGCGACGATAGAAGCGCTTGGCGATCGCAGATTCGCGAATTCCCTGGTCGGGGTCCAGTCGCAGCTCTCGCAATTCTCGAATTATCGCACCGTGGAGAAACCGCCTAAATTCGTGGAGAAGGGTAATCTCGAAGTACTGCTTTTTACTCTGCAATCGAAGATGCGCGCGAACAATCAGAAGCCTTACACGCCGAAGGAGGGTAAGATGATATCCGACATCAACAAGGCCTGGGAGAGACTGGAAAAGGCGGAGCACGAACGAGAGTTGGCCTTACGCGAGGAATTGATCCGGCAAGAGAAGCTGGAGCAATTGGCGGCTAGATTCAATCGGAAGGCCAGCATGCGCGAGACATGGTTGTCCGAGAATCAACGACTGGTGTCGCAGGACAACTTCGGCTTTGATCTCGCCGCCGTGGAAGCCGCCGCCAAGAAGCATGAAGCTATAGAAACCGACATCTTCGCCTACGAGGAGCGCGTGCAGGCTGTCATGGCGGTCTCGCAGGAGCTCGAGGCGGAGAATTATCACGATATCGAGCGTATCAATGCTCGTAAGGACAACGTGCTGCGTTTGTGGAACTATCTTCTAGAACTCCTACGCGCTAGGCGGATGCGGCTGGAGCTGTCGCTGCAGCTGCAACAAAACTTCCAGGAGAAGTTGTACATTCTGGACAGCATGGAGGAAATCAAGATGCGACTGTTGACGGACGATTACGGCAAACACCTGATGGGCGTGGAGGACCTGCTGCAGAAGCACTCTCTCGTCGAGGCGGACATCAATGTGCTAGGCGAGAGAGTCAAGGCCGTCGTCCAACAGAGTCAGAGATTCTTGGAACACGGAGAAGGCTATCGACCTTGCGACCCGGCCATCATCGTCGAACGTGTACAGCAACTGGAGAACGCGTACGCCGAACTGGTGCGGCTTGCGATCGAGCGTCGTACAAGGCTTGAGGAATCCCGAAAACTTTGGCAATTCTATTGGGACATGGCCGACGAGGAGAATTGGATAAAAGAGAAGGAGCAGATTGTATCTACGGGTGACATTGGTCACGATCTGACGACTATTAATCTACTACTGTCCAAGCACAAGGCGTTGGAGAATGAAATACAGTCACACGAGCCGCAGTTGATGTCGGTTGCTGCCGTTGGCGACGAACTAGTTCGGCAGCAGCATTTCGGCTCGGATCGTATTCAAGAGAGACTCCAAGAAATTCTCGGCATGTGGAATCATCTACTGGATCTGGCAGCTTTCAGGAGAAAACGACTCGAAGAGGCTGTCGACTATCACCAGCTCTTTGCGGACGCGGACGACATCGATATTTGGATGTTGGATACCTTACGGCTCGTCTCCTCGGAAGACGTCGGTAGAGACGAGGCGAATGTGCAGTCGTTACTGAAAAAGCACAAGGACGTGACGGATGAACTCAAGAATTCTGCCACGACTATCGAGCAACTTCATCAGCAGGCGTCCACGCTAGGCGAGCAGGACGCGAAGTCACCGGAAGTCATCGAAAGACTGACCTCGATAGATAACAGGTATAAAGAGCTTCTCGAGCTGGCTAAATTGCGTAAGCAAAGACTCTTGGACGCCCTGTCGTTGTACAAGGTATTCAGCGAGACTGATGGAGTCGAGCAATGGATCGGCGAGAAGAACAGGATGCTGGATACGATGGTGCCCGCCAAGGACATCGAAGATGTCGAGATCATGAAGCACCGTTACAACGGCTTCGAGAAAGAGATGAATGCAAACGCGTCTCGCGTTGCCGTGGTTAATCAGCTGGCCAGGCAATTGCTGCACGTCGAGCATCCGAACTCGGAGCAGATAATCGCGCGACAGAACGAGCTCAATCAGAAATGGGCCGAACTGCGCGAGAAGGCGGAGGGTAAACGCGAAGAGTTGAATTCCGCACATGGCGTACAGACATTCCACATCGAGTGTCGCGAGACCGTGTCGTGGATCGAGGACAAGAAGCGAATCCTGCAGCAGACCGATAGCTTGGAGATGGATCTGACCGGCGTGATGACACTGCAGCGCAGACTGAGCGGTATGGAACGCGATCTGGCGGCCATTCAGGCCAAATTAGACGCCCTGGAGAAGGAAGCGGAGGCCATACAGAAAGAACATCCGGAGGAGGCGGCTATGATACGCGACAGAATCGCGCAGATCCACCTGATTTGGGAGCAGCTGACGCAGATGTTGAAGGAACGCGACGCCAAGCTCGAAGAGGCCGGAGATTTGCACCGGTTCCTGCGTGATCTCGATCACTTCCAAACGTGGCTCACGAAAACCCAGACCGACGTCGCCAGCGAGGACACGCCGACCAGTCTCACCGATGCCGAGAAGCTACTCACACAGCATCAGAACATCAAGGAGGAGATCGACAATTATACCGACGACTACCAGAAGATGATGGAGTACGGTGAGCGACTGACGACGGAGGCCGGCGACGGCGACACGCAATACATGTTCCTGCGGGAAAGACTGAACGCGCTGAAGATGGGCTGGGAGGAGCTACATCAGATGTGGGTGAATCGTCAGAACTTGCTATCTAATTCTCTGAATTTGCAAGTGTTCGATCGGGACGCGCGTCAAGCGGAGGTGCTTCTGTCGCAACAGGAGCACATCCTCGCCAAGGACGAGACTCCGACAAACTTCGAGCAAGCGGAGCACTTGATCAAGCGACACGAAGCTTTCATGACTACTATGGACGCCAATGACGAGAAGATCAATTCAGTTGTGCAATTTGCCGGACGTTTGGTTGACGAGGGACACTTCGCCGCCGATAAAGTGAAGAAGAAGGCCGAAAATATCAACGAGCGTCGCCGAGTTAATCGCGAGAAGGCTAATATACTTATGGAGAAACTCAAGGATCAGCTGCAGCTACAGATGTTCCTGCAAGATTGCGAGGAACTCGGCGAATGGGTGCAGGAGAAACATATCACTGCTCAGGACGAGACATACAGAAGCGCGAAGACTATTCACAGCAAATGGACTCGTCATCAGGCGTTCGAGGCGGAGATCGCGAGCAACAAAGATCGTTTGCAGCAATTGCAGCAAGCCGCGGACGAATTGATTCAACAGAAACCAGACTTGGCCGAGATTATCAAGCCGAAGGTAGTCGAATTGGCGGATCAATTTGTGGAGCTGGAGACCACGACTCACGATAAGGGTGAACGATTGTTCGATGCGAATCGCGAAGTATTGATACATCAGACCTGCGACGACATCGACTCCTGGATGAACGAGTTGGAGAAGCAGATAGAGAGCACCGACACCGGCTCTGATCTGGCTTCCGTAAACATACTGATGCAGAAGCAACAGATGATCGAAACGCAAATGGCGGTGAAAGCGAAACAAGTCACCGAGCTCGACAAGCAGGCGGAACATTTGCAGCGCACCGTGCCGGACGACAAGATGGAGGAGATCAAGTGCAAGAAGGAGAAAGTCGCCCAGAGATTCGCGCAGCTTAAGGCGCCGCTCACCGATCGTCAGCGGCATCTCGAGAAGAAGAAGGAAGCCTTCCAATTCCGACGCGACGTCGAGGACGAGAAACTATGGATCGCGGAGAAGATGCCGCAGGCGACCAGCAGCGAGTACGGAAATTCCTTATTCAACGTTCATATGCTGAAGAAGAAGAATCAGTCGCTGCGTACGGAGATCGACAACCACGAACCCAGGATCAATCTAGTGTGCAATAACGGGCAGAAGCTGATCGACGAGGGACACGAGGACAGTCCCGAGTTCCAGAAGTTGATATCCGAATTAACGGAGAAGTGGCGCGAGCTGAAGGACGCGGTCGACGATAGGAACAGGAATCTGCTGCAGAACGAGAAGGCGCAGCAGTACTTCTTCGACGCCACCGAAGCCGAGTCGTGGATGAGCGAGCAGGAGCTGTACATGATGGTCGAGGATCGCGGCAAGGATGAGATCTCCGCCCAGAATCTGATGAAGAAGCACGAGTCTCTGGAACACGCGGTCGAGGATTACGCGGAAACGATTCGTCAGCTTGGCGAGACCGCTCGGCAGCTCATAAACGATCAGCATCCCTTGGCCGATCAGATCGCCGTGAAGCAGTCGCAGGCGGACAAACTCTATGCCGGCTTGAAGGATCTGGCGGGCGAACGACGCGCCAAACTGGACGAGGCGCTCCAATTATTCATGTTGAACCGCGAGGTCGACGATCTCGAGCAGTGGATCCAGGAGCGCGAACTGGTCGCCGGCAGTCACGAATTGGGCCAGGATTACGACCACGTGACCCTGCTGTGGGAGAGATTCAAGGAGTTTGCGCGCGACACCGAGGCCATCGGTTCCGAGAGGGTGGAAGCCGTGAACGGAATCGCCGATTCCCTGATCGCTACCGGACACTCCGACGCGGCGACGATCGCCGAGTGGAAGGACGGCTTGAACGAGGTCTGGCAAGATCTTCTGGAATTGATCGAGACTCGTACGCAGATGCTGGTGGCCAGTCGCGAGCTGCACAAGTTCTTCCACGACTGCAAGGACGTCCTCGGCAGAATCCTGGAGAAACAGAACGCCATGTCCGACGAATTGGGTCGTGACGCCGGCTCGGTGTCCGCCCTCCAACGTAAGCACACCAATTTTATCCAGGATCTGTCCACGTTGCAGAGCCAAGTGACGCAGATCGAGGAGGAATCCGCCAAGCTGCAGGCGAGCTACGCCGGGGACAAAGCGCGAGAGATCACGAATCGCGAGGCCGAAGTCGTGGCGGCGTGGAACAACTTGCAATCGCTGTGCGAGGGCAGACGAACCAAACTGGAGGACACCGGCGACCTCTTCAGATTCTTCAATATGGTCAGGACCCTGATGATCTGGATGGACGACGTGGTGCGTCAAATGAACACGTCTGAGAAGCCGCGCGACGTCGCCGGCGTTGAATTATTGATGAACAACCATCAGAGTTTGAAGGCGGAGATCGATGCCAGGGAGGATAATCTAATGGCGTGCATCAATCTCGGGAAAGACTTGCTAGCCAGGAACCATTACGCTAGCGCGCAGATAAAGGAGAAACTGGCAGCGTTGACCGATCACAGGAACGCGCTTTTACATCGATGGGAGGAACGTTGGGAAAATTTGCAGCTCAGTAAGTTTTGTACTTGCTACTCGAAAATAATATATTTCAATTTTGTATTTGATATCTTTTCATTAATATTATTGGGAAAATTACGCGTATCTATAGAATATCTAATATTTCGGAAATTATAAATATACTGTATGTGCGTTTAATTAATACTTGTTTATTTTTTTGTGCCACAGTTTTGGAAGTCTATCAGTTCGCTCGAGATGCAGCGGTCGCTGAAGCATGGTTAATCGCTCAAGAACCATATCTTATGAGCCAGGAGCTCGGAGTAAGTATAATTATTATCGTACGCGAACGTAAAATCTGAATTCTTAATCCAGCACGTCTCTTTAAAAAAATGTTCTTTCCACAGCATACTATCGACGAAGTTGAAAATTTGATCAAGAAACATGAAGCTTTTGAAAAATCGGCAGCTGCGCAAGAAGAAAGATTTAGTGCCTTGCACCGACTTACCACTGTAAGTAATCATCACATACAGTCATTTCTAAATAATATTGTAATAAAAAATCTGAAAATGCTGTAAAATGATTATATTAATATTATATTAATATAAAAATTATATCACACACACACACACACACATTATTACAAAATTAAATTAATTATATCACAATATTATAAAATGATTATAATACGAATTATGAATATTACGGTTTTGAAAATAAATAATGTTTCTCTCTTTTAATGCAGTTCGAACTGAAAGAGCTAAAGCGACGGGAGCAAGAGAGGGAAGAAGAGGAAAGACGCAAGAAGGAAGAGGCGGCAGCAGCGGAGGCCTCACGTTTGGCCAAGGCAACACCCGTAACTAGTCCAGACGAACCACTCAGTGAAAGGTAAGATATGTAGATATTTTATCGCGATTACACACGATGCGATGCGATCATGATTATCATTAAAAAAAATTTTTTCTTTGTCACAGAGCCGAAACTGACGGAGCAACAAGCGGAGAACGCGCTGAAGACGAGGGACACGGTATGATTGCACTTAATAAATATGTTTCTTGGGTTAATACTAATCGATACTATATAACTCTTCTCGGTACTTATCGTATCTGCTAATTCGTCTTACGATTTCCGTTTGAAGATGCTATTGGTATTGATGAATAATAATCGGTATTTAATATACGTACATTATATTTGAGAATGTAATGTCGAGTGCTTTTCTAATGGGGTTGTATTCGTAAAAACTTTTGTTGATTTGGCGTAGTAACGATTGCAAGATGGTAGTAATTAATTTTGTATAACCGAAAGAGAGAAATTGAAGAGAAGAAAAGCAAATCGAGTTTGGTTTATATAACAGTTTGTTCTTTTTGGTATGACTAATATAATCGGTACAGCAAAGAATCTTGCTTCTTCAGAGTAAAGTTTAACTCTGGCAATTAGCATTACTAGGTTTGTTTGGATAAGCATGTGTGATATCGCTAACAGCACGTTTATTTTTGCCTTCTCCTATCTCCGCGCGATCCAAAAAAATCTATTCCGATCATATAAAATCCGTCGGTCCATCTCTCATCCCCTTTCTTGCACCCTAATGCGGCACGGAAATGCACGAACCACAGTGGCACATCGCAAGGCTTCTACACGTACACCACAGCCTCAGGACAAGCCCAAGGAAGGTGAGTGTTACTTGAGGCGTGTAAAACTTGTGCAGATTAAAACGCTATTACATATATATTTAAGTACATCTTAATTTCCTCCGACTTCTGTCTCGAAATTATAATGTGATCTTACCTGGTGGTTCCTATAATCTTTCATCAAATTGGTGACGGATGGATAAACGGATGATGGATCCAATACTTATATTATAATTGCTTCGCTCTTCACATCGCAGATTCACATAAAGTATCACAAGTCACATATGTTACAATGATCTTATATCTTTCAGCGCACCTATCGCTCTCGCCCGCACAAATCGTCACATTTATATGCTTTTATTAATTTTTTCTCTACCAGGTGTTGGCTGTTACTACCCCGAGATGTTCTTCTCGTCATTTGTCACAAACTGATATATCAAACATATGTTTCATAATTTACTAAATATTTCTAATAATATAGATAATATTTAATCGACGTACCTATATGTACACGAGAAACGATATACATACTTATAACAGTATAATTTTATACATTATTATCTATATTATTATTGGTACTATTTTTGGTCGTACTATATGCTCTGTTAAAAATCATTTCATTCGCATCGCTGATTTGGTAGGTACTTATTTAAGCTATCGTATTCCTCATTCATGCATGATTATGTGTTGACTTATATAGACGATAAAATGCTTAAATACCTTATTGGAAGATAAGCGTATCGGAATCGCCGTCATTCTATAAATATAGAAGCACAACTCTGTGTTCTATTATTTAATATTTGGACGCAAATATACCATTATAAAAATATAAATATAATATTTAATTATTTATGAATATATATATATATTTCTTTTATATAATATAGAAATATATTAATATATTTATTTAAAAAATATATTAATAATAAAATTATATATATTATATATTTTACATTTTAAATTATATATAGAATTATACATATATAGAAAATTCATGATTAATGATTATCATGGAATAATTTTCGCGATAAATTTTATTTTGTTTTTCTCAGCAGCGCGACTCTTCCATAAGGAATGTTTTCGCGTTATTAATCATAATAATTGATATAATTGACTATAACTATGTTGAGTATATACGTAAGGTATTTATATCACGCGACGTACATCTAAGAATAATATATATATATATATATATATATATATATATAATATATATAGCATGATTTTGTGATTGGTGTGGTGTAGTGCATGCACAAAAACCTAGCCAACTGTCTTTCCGGGAAGGAGAAGGGATTCCTGTCGCGCCAACCTCTGCGAAAACTCCGTCGCATGGTATTCCTCGCACACCGACAAGTAAGTGTTCAATGATGATCTCACAAATTACATATACATACATTATAAAATATCGTTTATTAATAATTTTTTCCTCGCGATTGTCTTACATAAGCAGTCAAGGCAAATTGCATAATTAATGAGAGGCTACGTCTATTTAATTTATTTTTAATAATGAAGAAATATTTCAGAATGTAAGGCTGTAATTGATACTTTTGATCGGGATTAATTCATACTGAAATAATTAATTGCATAATTAATGGGAGACTACATCTTTAATTTACGAATGAGAAATATCTCAGATGCAGTTGATATTTTTCGGGATTAATTCGTGTTGAAATAATTCGGCTTTTCTCCGGAAGCAGTTTTCGTTTGTAAGGATCCAAAGGGACACGCACTTCCGTGTTCATCCACAAAACGACAAGCTCTTATGACCCGCAGAACCTCGTCCACCAATCGCGGTAAATCGTCGTCGTTTATTGTTACGTGACGTACGATTCCTTGTTCATCTATAATGAATAGAGCTCTGTACGCTACCCCGTGTTTTTCGTTCAACACACCATAATCCTTTGTTATCCGATGATTCTTGTCGGAGAGCAAGGGAATTTTTATTTCACCCAAGCCCCCTTGTTTCCGCGGCGTCGTCGCCCAGGCAAAGTGCGAAAATTTGGAATCCGTTGAAACAGCTACCACCTCCGAGTCTATAATAAAATATAAGAATTAAATCAAAATAATAAAATATGAGATTAATTTTTATTTAATAAACTAGTTTTTTTATGTGTCATTCATGTCCAAATTTTTTTTTAATTATTTTGTATTAGTAGAAATGCATATACAATTAAATTTGCATATATGCCACATTTTCGAGAATGGACTTTATTAATTGATCAAATTATTTATATAATTCATAGAGAGTTCGCTATATTTTACCAATCTGTATTATTGAAGACGAGTAGTAATATAAAAAAAATTAATTTATTTCGACAGATTTTGTAAGAAAGTCACATTTGTCAAAGTTCTCACTTCTGAAATTAATTCAAGATGATTGCAGAGAAACTTAAAAAAATAAAATTAATAGTAGACTATTTTATATGAAAAAAAAAATTTTTGTTACAAACATTTTGTCAAAGAAATTAATAATAAACTCTATTTTGTACGAAATTTTTTTTTACATTTTATCAAAGCACTTTGACAATATTAAAAAATGTTTAATAGCGAGAAGACGATAAAATTCATACTAATATGGTGAAATTCGGCGATGCGGTCGCTAAATTGAATGAGCTCGATGGGACATACAAACGAGAAGTCCAAAGGGTAGAAGAGAAGTACTAAGTACTTTCCCGAGAAATGGTCCGACGATAGATCTTGTATCTTCAAATCAATTATCGCGACACTCGACCAGGGTGGCGCGGGTCGTGACACCGCTGGTATCAATCGTATTTCCGGTGTAGTTTCCCGCGGGGTTTCCCATCTTTCCGTGCAACACGAGTTCATCCCGAACGTATTATTTTTTTTACATTCATCATGATCGTATTGGAGTATTTTTCGAGACCATCGTGTGTCTCGTGGAAATTACACTGCAAATTACACTGCAAATCGTAACTATTGTACGAAACTTTTTACGATCGATATTGTTTTTATTCGTTGTCACGCGACTTCACTATTTTTAAAACGTCAGAATTATATATTTATTCCGTCGCGGAAAATAAATAATGACACTTTCTCGTGTGACAAATGTATGCTATTAAGTTGATGCAAAAGATTTACCGCGCTTCTGTTTTAAATAAATTTATTGATTTTCGATTGATTAACGGAGAACACTTCTGGAAATATATAATTTCCTCTTTATTCGATTATATTTTTAAAATCTGTTCTTGCTCGATGAAGAATGTATTAAAGTCAATGATTATTTTAACGGATGAAAATTATTTTAAAACCAAAATGTTCCACGAGGAAATCGACCAACTTTAATAATATATTCTATAGAGATATCTTCCAGCAAGAAAATGATGTTATTTTGATTGTATATAGCCAAAAAATCATAGAAATAGCAAATATTAAAGCAGCAATTGTTTTAAGTTTATTTTAACACGTACAATAATGAATTTCTAATTTGATAAGTCAAATAGATTTATAGTGTACATGATCTTTTTTTGCAGGAAAATTTTTCTAGAATACACTTGAATTTTGTCGGTTTCCTTAAAAAAATTATGCATATTTTTTCCTCCTCTAATCTACAGATAATTTTTATGAATGACAACTGTGCATAATAAAGTTCAGATTAAACTGTTTATATTTATGTATGTATAAGGTCTCTCTCTTTTAATTTAGGAAAAAGGGAATAATCACATTTTTTTCTCTAATTAAAAGAGATAAGCTGTAACAAATATAATTTAATCAAAAACAAATATAATCAAATTAAATGATTGAACACTCGATGGGACATCTTGCATATAAATATAGAAATATGAAATATGTATGTATATTTGTATATATTATATATATTGGAATATATACATATATAATTACTTATATTATAAATACAATAATTCTCGAGATAAATGAAATTTTATTTCGAGATAAATATTTATTTATGAGTTCATGTATATCGGTTATTTGACATTTGCATGAGCATGTTGCATGAATGTATCCTCGTATTGTTCGTATGTAAAGGGCAAGTTAAAGGGCATGGAGAAGTAACGTAACGTATATGCATATATATGGATATGAGGATTATTAATGAGACATGTTGTTTACCTGATCAAATTCTCTGCTACAAGCTAAGTGGTTCAGGGTACAGAGTAAGTAGCTAATAAACGTTATGTGTGTTGCGTACGTCGTTAAGCTCCAAAAGGCGGAAGCGGCTCCGAGTCTTTAAGGCGTAAGGAACGAAGTCGCAGCAAGTCGCCGTTTAGGAGCTTCCGCTGGAGAAAGTCAGCCAAGTCGCCGAGTTTAGATCGCAGTGGTGTGAGTGACGATGAACATAGTATCCCCGGTAAGTGAAGAAAAGAGATTTATGTGGTCTACAGTAGTTAGACATGTACGTGTTTTACTCATTACACTTGTATTATTTACACAGATAATCCACTTCAATATCTAATAAATATATATTCGAATAAATCATTATTAGAAAAAATCGGAAATGTAATGTGTTTCTAAATTGCTGCTGCGATAGTTTTTCTTCAATATCCAGGTGGATTCTGTGATCTTTCATATATTTGTACCCATCTATTTAATTGCTTTATTAATTAATCATGCTTTATTCTTTCAGTTACTACTTAAGCGCACATTATATTTCTAACAATTATTTTGTCACTGTAATGTATTCAAAGAAGTCAGCCGTGATAAAATTATATTTTTTATAGCGGGAAGACCCTCGAAGAGAGCTACATTGTACACGATTAACAAGTAAAGGAACGAGTGATCGGGGGAAATTATTCCTGTTTCAATTATCGTCATAAAGATATGTCAATGCATGTCTGCTTCTTGACGTTTAAACGTTAAATAAACATATGTCTTTTGAATTGACATAACAAGGAATTAAAACAGATAAGATTTACATGTGTTGTGAGCGGCGTATTATTCATCGAAAGCATGTTATGACTAATCCTTGCAATAATTAACATCATTGATTATTTGCAGCACTTTATTGTCCAAGAGCAAAGGATAGAGCAGGCTGATAGTCTTCTGTATAGATAATATATTATAATCTAGTCCTAATTTTTTTAGAAGCTCGTTCTCTTGATAAATAATAAATAGCGCCTATGAATGATAAAATAACGCTGAATGTTCATCTTTTGCAGAGGCGCGAAGTCCGAGCGACGACGAATTCGAGGGACCTTTACAGCGGAAGCACGAGTGGGAAAGTACAACGAAGAAGGCATCCAATCGCTCCTGGGACAAGGTGTACATGGTCGTACGCGGGCAGAACTTGTGTGTATATAAGGATCAGAAGTCGTACAAGGCTTCGCCTGATCAATCGTACAAAGGAGAAGCTCCCCTTGACTTACGAGGCGCAACTATTACCGTAGCCAGTGATTACACTAAGAAGAAACATGTCTTCCGAGTCAAGTCAGTGTTCAGAGACACCTCGATCATGTATTTAATTTGCATTTTACGCTCTTATAAATATTATCATCTGTTTGCTTTTATAGGTCGCAAAGCGGATCCGACTTCCTGTTCCAGGCCAAAGATGACACCGAGATGAACGACTGGGTGTCCGTGTTAAATCAAGCGGCGCAAGGAACATCAGGTGCAAGTACGTCCAGAGCTCACACTCTACCCGCCCCGACACAAGCCGAAACTAAGCGGCGTAGTTTCTTCACTCTCAAGAAAAAGTAAGTGTTGATTGAGAAATTTTGCTGTCTTACACGTCGAGAATTTAAGACGAATATGAATATTCGGCACGAGAATTTCAAGCTAAACCAAATAGATTTCTGTAAATTTCACGAAAGTTGGCAAATAAAATATACTTACAACGTAATAATAATAATAATATACTAATAAATCCACAATTGACGTCTAACGATATATTTATCGCGAAAATTTATATATTACGAATATATAAGTTATTAAGTTTTGTAGCATTTCAAGACATGTTACTCTCTTGTATATATAAGGTGCCTGTTATCTTGTTATTATTTTGCTTCATTCTTTCGAACACGTTTCCCGATGAAGCTGATAGAGAATATTCTGTTAGCAATAAAAAAATTATACATTTGTCATCTTCCATTACTTCACATTCCTCTAACAATATTCCTCACATCATTTCGCTCATCTGCACATTTTACGTATATTTCTTCTTTTAACAAGACTAACTTTCCTTATTTCGAAAAAATCTTTTTCTCTTTTCATGTATCACTACTTCACTTTAAAATATTATTTCAATTAATCATTAAACTGTACGATAACCACAATATCTCAGCTGGCTATCGTAGAGAAGCATTATTCATCATCATTATCATTCACGGGTGACGGACGATCATATCTCGTAAAGCAAAGCATAATTCGAGAAGATACGCGCCCTCACTCCCTCATACGAAAATTCCAAATTTATCCTGTCGCGCATTCGTCATCATATTGCATATTTATCATATTTTAGAAAAGCCAAAAAGTAGAAAGCGAAACCAATGAACGTATGAAACAGTACACAATTGGAACAACATTTAGAAATGCGGTGAGTCGCACATAATCACTAGATCATTCTACCGTATCGTACAGTATTGCACGATTAATCAATCATCATCATTACAGTTGTCTCTCTTTTTTTTTTCTTTTCTTCTCGTATTTAGTTTATATAATTAGCTTCTCTCTGAAGAATATACGGCAGGAATGTTCTTCCAATTGTGAATGCGGAATGATTACGTGAATTATTCTCTGAAACGAGAGAATATCTTGGATGTGCGTAGAGCTTTCTGTGTTTCATACATAAAAAAATCTCTTTAAATTTTGCAGCTCAAGGTTTCACAAGAGTAAAAATGACAGATATGTGAAACACACGATCGTTCTCTACCGCATCGTTTAACATCTATGTAATAAACGCTTATTATTCGCATTTATACATGTCTATCGCTTTTGTTTTGGACATTTTTTTTTTATTATTTCGCATAAGATAGTGGTGTCATGTAGATATTCGGATTATTGTGTATATCATTGTCACACAAATTTGATATTGTAGCTTCCACCGCTTCTGAACATCGTCATTTCTTATTCTTCATGCTTTTTCTGCTATCAGAATATTCCCAGGAACTTTTATCGTAGAGGTAACTGAAAAAATCATCCGCGCATCGTCTATTTCAGATATATAGTTCACGATATGTGGCTCCTTAAAGACGGAGTAGTTGATATTTTTTATATTAGATATAAGCGACTTAATCTATTTATAATGCGCTGACTTTTATACGGTAGCATCCCTTTTGTGTAACATTATAATTATTTTATAAATAATAGTAGTATATATAAATGAATATACAAAGTTGCAGTAGTTGAGATATGTACTTTCTTTCAAGTTCTGAGCGATAATTATTGCAATTATTATTATCTGAATTTAATTTTTATTATTGAATTTACTTTGATGAACTCATCAAATGTCATTTGAAAAATTATAAAACGCATTTACAAGAATTTTAGCTAATTTCTTTTATATATATAATATATAAAATATTGTGTATATATATATATATATATATCTCTTCTCTTGTCTCTCTAATCGCCACTGTGCATATGAGTAATTGTAAAACAAAGAAAAACAGTAATTGAAAGTGACAATTATTGGCTGTCCTAATGACGAAATAATCATCACCGTTCGCATTTGCTAATTTTCAGCTAAACTGGAGCAGTGAAGTTCGGTATAAGCCGTTCGTAATGCGTCTCAGCACAACATCGCGTTTATGAAAAATGTTTCGTCGCTCTACATGGTTAAAGCAACGCTAATATAAAATTAGAAGACATGATCACACACACATACATACACACGATGGTGTTATGAAATGAATTGAAGGACGAATTGAATGGGATCTTTGACAAAAAAAAAAACGCCTACGTTCGACGGAATGGAGAATATTTAACGGTTATATATGTTGATATATTTACAAGTGTAGGCTATTGAAAGTCTAATTAAAATTTAGTTCTTCAATGAATTTTGGACACTTTGCAATATTGCTAGTTGAAGAATAAGCGACATTTAAATGTCCCATGTTAGCGTGATCAGACTTTGACACGGGATTTAATTCTATAATATATAATATATATATACATGTAATTCGTATTTACATGTTTTATTGTCATTGTCACGCATAATCATTTTTTCTTGTCATTCAATGTAACCGATGACATCTTCTTTATGGTACAAATTACTTTGAATTTCTATAATTCAGCAATTTTTCTTAATAAAACGTTTATTTAACGGGCTTAATTCATCAAATCCGCTGTAGAGGAAACATATATATATATTATATATATATTAATCACGGGGCTTATATCGATTTATAATTATTTTACATGATGAGCACAGAGATTTTTGTGATGAGTTAATTTTTAACATTTTGACGCATTTTATTGCATTTCATACAGGTTCTCGCATCAATAATAAGAGATATAATCTCCAACAACAATAAACGCGAGAACGAGAAATGATTCCAGCCGTGTTGATTGCTTAGGATATATCGCTTTCATTATCATTATATTATTGCATTGCAGTATTTTGACTTTCTTTTCCCTGCAAACGTGTCTGTTTGCGTTTGAATGACTGCCATATATTTTAAGAGCCACACTAACTTGGGACATAATATTATATTAAACTAGCTTTTAATAAATTGTTAAATATGCAGCGTCCTAAGGGAAAAATCGCATTGAAGAATTATAAAGAAAATATAATAACTAACAAGAGAGTTTCCCCCCCTCCCAGAACATTTCCCTAAATATTCCTAAATATCATAATTCTTGTAGAATTCATTGGAAAGATATTTAAAAATTTCTAAACTTGCGCAAAATGATACAGTTTGTATTAAGTGAGCGCTTACGGTAAATTATATAGCCGTAAATTATTATTATATCATTGTCGCAAATCACTGTATCTCACTTGATTCCAACTTGACATTTGGCGTGATATATATTATACGAATTGTAATATTATTATCTCTTTTGTAATTGTTAATTTTTTTTAATATTTATCGCATTCATCTTGTTTTTCTCTTTCTTAGAGTATAATTCCCTCTATCGCAAAATTTTAAGAACTCTTTTTGTGCTCCGAATTTTTGATTTCTGATCATTATATTCTAGAAATTATAATGATTTATAATGATTTTACGAACAATTATATTGAACGACATTTCATTTGTTTTCCAAATCAATGCGACTCGGCCGACTTACGTTAAACTATATTTTGGAATATTCTAAGTTCATAATTGCGTTTCCTTAGCTAAGCTTATACACCCAGAGATTTGTATATACGGAGCTGTATACGCATATTATGTCCGCGAAAATAAATTCTAATCAAAATGATCGTACATTCGCTTTTATAATTTTATGCATGCGCATTTAGCGAAAGAAAACATATTTGAATATAAGAGTCGCATTGCTAAACGATATAACATTTGGTATGTCATAGCTATGTGTTTTATATATAAATATATCTATAAATATATAAATACAGAGAATGATGAAGAACATTAAATTATAAGAAATAAAAATTATTATATAATAGATGATATAGATATATAATAATTGTCGAATTAACATGGTGGCTCTTTTCGTTTTCAAATGTCCTTCCTTCGTATATATGTATGTACTTTATCCTCGATAAGAAAATCAGGAATTCGTATCGTCGATGATTTATGTCAGCGCGAGATTAGATAAAAATTTTTTTTTTTTTAGAAAACTGAAAATACATCTGATCATAGGAACGTTTTAACACGAAAAGAACTTGCATGTGTATCATTAAATATCGCTTAAATTAATACATTTGGTTGTACTTTTCGGATTGCTACTTCTCGATACGTTAGAATGTAGACACTTGGCACAGTATTTCTCTCTTTAGCGAGAAAAGAAAAAATTTTTCCTTTATATCTAACACTGTATTAAGAGAGTATAAATTCGCTCTATTTAATTCCATCTTTTCTTGGAAAAACGAATCAATACTCACACTTCCTTATCACGCACGAGACACGGCAATGTAATGTGTACGCATTAATTAACTTTACTTTCAAACTTCATTAATATCAACTTGTAATTTTTTAATGTGCCTTTTTATAGCTTCGTTGAGAAATAAAATGCGATATATATCTATATGAAATGTAGTTGATGCCAATGGAAAGATTCGCATTTCGAAGCGAAAACAAGAAACCCGTCTCTCTCTCTCTCTCTCGCAAGATCTATGTATATATTATTTTTTATTTTTATCGCGAATCTATTGTTGGCACACAATTGAATTGTTAAATATGCGATGTTCGTCCGCGCGTGAATAATCTGTCATAAAATAGCGTTTGCGGAACTAAGTTTGCGAATTATAAATGTCAATCTTGAAAGTACACACGAGGGTTACAAAAAGCACGCTATATTTTGTTACACAGTTTCCATTTGCAACGATATCGATTTCGTGTGTTGCCGAGAAGCAGGAAATTAAAAACTACCGAGATAACTGCACGCCCTACTTGCGTCATCGAAATAAAATTAAAAAAATATATATATATACGTCCGAAAAAAATAATTCTCGAATTTCGAACTGTTAAAGAACTCGCGTCATATGTTATTTTTAGATTTTGCAAAAAGTGAGAAGGAAATCATCGGACATCGCAATCTTTTGCAAAATGTGAATGATAATAATCGCTCGACCGACTCTTTCTGTGCAATCAATTGATTGATTTATCTCTTCCAAGCTCAAGGTAAGATGCTAGTCTTTCAGACTGAAAAACATACTCTGTAATCGAATTGCTCATTTTAGAAGGAATATTCAAGATCTTTATCTTTTCGCTAAAGCCTATTACATGTTTCTTTTCAACATCGTTTTTTTTATTTATAGACAAATTTAATTTACTCACATTTTTACAATAAATTTTTTTTTTAATGAACGATAAGGTAAGATTGTTTTGCTTTCTTACGTGATAATCATCAATTATCATATAACTATTGCATTTAATATAGTTAATTGCATGTCATGAAATGGATAATATATTATTAGTATATGAATTTTAATTACATTGACGTACATTTTGTTCTTAATAAATGATGAAGATCGACGTAATTATGTAGAATTTTTTAGATGGTCTTAAATTTTTATAAATTGTAATTAAAGATTATTCTTAATAAATTTTATCATTACGATCATTTTATGAAGGAAGAGCAGGAGAAAAAAATCGACGTTTAGATGTCGATTACACATGTTGCAAGCAGGAATTTAGACGCATATAGGCGCGTCAACGACACCATTCTAGCTATGTCAGGAAATGAAAGTCATTATCTAATATACTTTTATTATATTTTACATCTGCACACCGTCATTAAAAGCATTCGCTCTCCCGACATGGCGATCTTTATCGAAAGGTTCTCCGTGCTTTTTCGCTTTTTTATTATTATCCGCAATGTCATATGTGCCTTTGACACACAATTTAACGATTTATTTTATTATTACAATTTTTCAGAAAGTCGCACATTTATAAAATTATAAAATTTATATAAAAGATGCATATATTATATATATATAATTATATATGTATAATATATATAATTTATAAAATTATGACGCATATATATATTTTATATTTATATAATTGTAAAATATATATATATAATTATAATACGGCGCATAAATAGTTAATTAATAATTAATCAAATTTGTATTAAATCTTTTTATTTATTTTAATGTAAAAATGATTTATTTCTAATCACAATAAAAAATAATTTTGACAGAAATCAGCTGACGCATTTAGCGCCGAAGAGGAAAGATGAAAATTGTGTTCGATAAAGGCTCATTCAGACAAGACGCGTCAAGCGTCAAGCAGCGAGCAGCAACCAATAAGCGAGGCAATATTTTTTACGCCATTGCTAATATTACCTCGCTTATTGGTTGTTGAATGGTTGCAGCTCGCTGCTTGACGCTTGACGCGTCCTGTCTGAATGAGCCTTAAATGTCCCGCGCGTCGCGGGACATTTATCGAACAAACCTCAAGCGTCATTTACAAGTACGCCGAGTGCGCATGCGCCGATTCTTGCGGATCCGCCTTGATGCCGCATAGACTGCGCGTATAATATCCTCGCTTTCTCAAGGAAAGGAGTCAGTCTTAGGCAAGATGGCCGGTCGGACGATGGTGGCCTCTTATTATTTCGCGTTAATTTTCCATTTGATTTTGCTGACGGAGTGCAATTACGGCGTGAGATACGGTGACAGGGCGAGGAAGCTGCACATCGCGGAGGACAGCGGCTCTCCCTACAGGAGACCCTTCATTATAGACAGGGACGCGGACGAGGATGAAACGTCATTCAACGAGCGGACGCGAAGGGATGTATCGTCCGAGCAGCACCCAAACAATAACCCAAACATCACGACGAGGGTACGTCACATGTATACGTATACATATACATATACGCGTGTGTCGCGACGAAGGTCGCCGTTGATGCGTCGCAATTCCAGCCGGCAGCGGTGCGTCTTCTCCGCTTTTCCTCCCCGGAAAGGGGAAAAATATATCATATTCAGGCGCCACGTATGTGTGTGTGTGTGTGTGTATTTAGGCACACATACACTTCTGCGTCGCGGAATTTTTCCCAATGAGAGATGACGAGAGACACGCACAGCGCGCGGCCTTTGTGCGCGGGACAGAACCGGGGCATAATTGCCGTATTATCTCTCTCTTCCGGAGTAAATTTAATCAATCTCAGCGAAACGGAGCGTCGACGCGGCCCGCACCCGTTTATATTGATACACACGCGAGGGGTCACTAACCGCCCTCTCATCGGCGCGTTCTGCATCTTTTCCCTTCCCGCTTTTCCAGGAGAAAACGCTTTCCTCGCTTTTCTCCGTCAACAAAATTGCAATCGGTCGTGCGAGATTATTATTACGCGCGATCGAAATTATTTTGACAGCTGGGCGCCTTATTTTTCCGCCAACTCGGCTCTTTCGGACGAGTCGAGGGAGTATTTGGAAATATATAAATAAATATTTTTGCGCCGTGTTTTTCCATCTCATCGCGCTTATATAGTCGAATACGCTTAGTCATAGACGCTCTTATAGATTAGTACGACTCGTGCGACTACGTGTAATGTAATGAATAGATGCGCATATGTACTTTGACTGCTTATTTTTATGATAACGAAGGAGACACAGTAGTTTGTCATTCAGTTGAAGAGATAAAGACTACCTTCCGAGAAGCTATAAATAGTTTACTACGATGTATCTATCGTAGCAATATTTCTTTCTATTTTCTTTGTTCTTATACTGTATGCGATTCTGAATTTATGATATAAATTGTATCAATTTTTTTTTATAAAAAAAATATTCTGATGTTAATCAATATGTTATATGCGAATTATATATTTTCTTAGGAATAAAATAATTTTTACAGGATTATTTCAAATTAATGTATATATGTATGTAGCATGTTTTTATTTATTTTAAGCGGTCTCGTAAAATTATATAAAAAGGTCAAATAGCTCACTTTCACTTTTATCTTGATGACATATGATTGACCTTCAATTCGTTTCCTTTATCGTTCAGATTTTTTTTTCACGTTCTCAATACTTTAAAAGGAAAATTATACTGTTAATACATATATATATATATATATATATATATTTAATTATACGTAATATTTTGAATTTATTTATTCTTCTTTATCTTTTGGCGAATGACGTTGATTTATATTTCTTGTGACATTCGTCAAGATGTTGAGCGTCGAGAAAATAATCTGATACAGGAATTTTTTTCATGAATCATGCATATTTAATGATTCATTTTTTTATCGCCTATACTTTCCTCTAAGATTACTGCAAATAGATGTCCATTTAAATATACGTGCATACATCTTACATTTACATTTACATTTAATTTTTTTTAGCTTATACTAAATCAACGTAATTGCATAGACGTTGCATTGGTTTTTCCAACCAATTTTAAGCCAATTTTACATACTTGGTTTTTTGTTTTTATATAATGACGTTTATCTTTTACCTTGGATCTTTATCTTTCACGCTGTTTGTCTGACTGAATATCATAAGATAAAAATATTATTGTTTTCAAATTATTATCGCGTTATACAAATTTATATATAATCTTTATTTATAAATTATTTGTGTAATTAATATATAATTAATATATATTATTTATATATTTATATATGTATGTGATATGCTATATATTATTTATAATATTTATATGCATATATTATTATATACAATGTAAGATTTCTAATTCTAATTTCTCTTATACCGTAACACCGAAAATTACATATATTTTTCGTTATTGCAGGTCAATTCTTTAAACGATTCGCATCAGCAATTGATGGTACATTGGGTCGGAGAGGGTTCCAATGTAATAATATGTCTAGCGAGGGAAAGCGCACCAATGGTGCGCCTTCGAAGTGGCAAGGTCCATCCGCTTCCTAGCGCTGTTTATATCAGTTACGATTACGGCGATACGTTTGAAAATAAGACTGAACAATTTAGGGTGTCGCCTGATCCTAACGCAGACTACGCCGTCGTAGATAAATTCATCAATCATCCCAAGTACTATCAACACGTGAGTGTCTCGGTTCACTTATAAAACTAATTAATGTATTAATCAATCAATACATATTATTATTATTATTATTGTTTATTAATTAATTAAATAATTCATTTATTAAATAATTATTGTAATAAATATATTAAATTAAATATATTAAATATATTAAATTAATATAATAAATTATATAATAAATATATTCTAAAATATATACATGTATATTATAAATATATTATATATATTATTATTTATTGTATTATTTTGTTTTAATTTTAATTGATTTTTTTGTTTATATCTCTCCAATTGTATCGTGAGGAACATTTCCGAGATCTTGACTTTTTTTTTTTACAGTGCGTTTTCGTGGACAGTCTGCACAATTTGATCTTCATAACGTTTGATAACGGTAAATCTATCCAGAGGATCCCCGTGCCATTTCATCCGAGCGAGGTGTCGTTTTACGAGTTGGATCCACGGATACTCATCGCCCTGGACAAAGTCGATTCGTTGCAAAGGGTACGGGATGAAATATCAGTTTGATTGCGAACTTTACACGTAACTTTATCGTTAGGATGAGAAACTGTAACATTATAAAAATCCGTAAAATGATTATTTCTGAACTTTATAATACTTGGATTTCAGTTATGGATGTCGATCGATCGCGGATTAGTCTGGGTACCGGTGCAGCATTATGTGAAGGCCTTTTTCTGGTCCCCTTATCGCGTCCTATTCGTGGAACGCTCGGAGCCTACTGAAATGAGTTCGGTCCTGAAACTGGATCTGCAAAATTTTCTCTCGTATCAGAGTCGACATCCCTTGCGAGTAAGATCCTTACGAACGCAGTTCAAAGTTGTCATCGAGAATGTCGAGGATTTCCAAATCAGGGGCGACTACATGTTCTTCGTAAACAATTCAATAATGGCAAGTATTGTGATGTTGCAGCGCGCGAATCTTTTTCGTGAGATTTTTATTGATCATCGTTCTTTTTTTCTGCTCAACAGAACAAGACGTCGGAGCACCTGGATCTCCACGTGTCTTACAAAAATCAATCCTTCGTTTTGGCGCAGTTAAACACGGAATTGGATTGTAAAGGCTATCATATCGTAGACGTATCGTACAATCGAGTTTTTATCGCGGTGTCGCACAGCGAGACTATGGTCAATCTTTATGTGTCGGAAGTCATAGATCACGAAAAGGCTATATTTACATTATCCTTGGAGGGCATCCTCACATTTTTTCCCAATAGCACTTGGAAGAACAGCTGGTTGAAGTGAGTAATGAAATATAATATTTTTTAAATCATATAAATTTTTTAAATAATATTTCCTTCAAATTTTCCCGACTTATTTGTATATTTACGCGCATCTTTTTGTACAGCGATGTGGCTGACGAGACATTCACGGACTTGTACAAGGTCGAAGGTCTTCGAGGTATATACATAGCGTCGCGAGTCAAAGGCACTCCGAAATCAGACTCGATCGGACCGGAACACTTGGAATCGTTGATCACCTTCGATCACGGTAGTTCCTGGAACAGCATTAAAGCGCCGACGGCGAATCACGAGGGCTTCTACATTCACTGTCCGAAAGATTGCTCGTTACATTTGAGCCAAAGGTTCAGTCAGCTGTATCCGGTAACGAGATCTGTCACCATCATGAGTTCGAAATCGGCGCCCGGAATAATAATGGCCACCGGCGTGATCGGAAGTAGTTTGAAAGGTCACCCCGCGCTCTACGTCTCAAGGGACGGCGGTCTCACGTGGAAACAGGTGTTGAAGGATTACTATTTCTTCAACATGGGCGATCACGGAGGTCTATTAGTCGCGGTTAAATATTTCAAGATGCGCGGAGAGACCAGAGATATTTCGTATTCTTCAGACGAGGGTGAGACCTGGCAAACTTACGAGTTCAACAAGAAGATGTTACGAGTATATGGTCTCATGACGGAGCCTGGGGAAAACACTACAGTATTCACCATGTTCGGATCAGATCTTGGACATCATCAGTGGCTGATAATCAAGGTCGATTTGCGGAACATATTCGAGAGAGAGTGCAAGGAGGACGATTACAAGTTTTGGTCCCCGACGAGTACCGATCAACCAGTTATGGCCTGCGTATTAGGACGCAAGGAAACGTTCCAGAGACGCGCGGCGCGTGCCAATTGCTACCAGGGCGTGAATTACGATCGACCAGTGCGATTAGAAGTCTGTCAGTGCGACGCGAACGATTATCAGTGCGATTACGGCTTCAAGCGCGTCGGAAATCCATACAACTGTATCCGCAACAAAACCATCGCCGATTACGATCCTTACGCTGTGCCGAGCACGTGCGAGCCTGGCACGTTTTACAATCGCACGAAGGGCTACGTGAAGATATCCGACGACGAATGTTCCGGCGGTCTAGCGAGAAACTTCGAACCTGACGAGATACCGTGCCCGATGGACGAGAAACCGGAATTCCTGCTGGTCGCCCAGCGGGAGCACATAACGCGAATCGACCTGGTGGAGAACAAAATGGAGATGCTGCCTGTGCACGATCTGAAGAACGTGATCGCCATCGAATTCGATATGAAGAACAACTGCCTGTACTGGGCGGATATTGTGAACGATACGATTGGCAGACAGTGCCTGAAAGGCACCAGCTATCCGGAGGTTCTCGTCGAGAGCGATTTAAGTTCCATCGAAGGGATGGCTTACGATTGGGTGTCCAAAGTGCTCTATTTCGTGGACGGTGTCAAGATGAGGATACAAATAGTTCGAACGGATATATCCAACATGGGCAGAATGCGTAGAACCATATTAGGCCCGAATGTGTTGCAGAAACCGAGGGGTATCGCGGTTCATCCCATGAACGGATATATATTCTGGACCGATTGGTCGCCAGGAAACGCTTCGGTGTCTCGAGCCAATCTGGACGGCACGGACGTCAAGCGATTGTTCGTCAAACCTACTGTCGAGTGGCCGAACGGAATAACGATCGATCACATCGCCGAGCGTATTTACTGGGTGGACGCCCGCGCGGATTACATCGCCTCCTCGGACTTCGAGGGTAAGAGATTCCGAAAGATCATCACCAACGACGCGCGCGTGTCCCATCCGTTTGCAGTCGCCGTGTTGAAGGACAACATGTACTGGGACGATTGGAAACAATCCATGATATTCGTCGCCAACAAGGACCACGGTGTCGGGATCACCACGGTGATTGGCTTCCAGATCGTGGGTCTGATGGACCTCAAGATCTTCGCGCATAGCGTGCAAGCCGGCACGAACAAATGCGCGACCAACAACACGTGTTCGCACATCTGTCTAGGTGCGCCGGGCAACTCCTACGTGTGCCTATGTCCGGATGGCATGGTGATGACGGACGGCAAGTGCCTCTGTCCAGGTAATATCAAACCCTACGACAATTCGACCTGTCCGCGCATCGCCAGCACCTGCTCGTCGAACCAGTTCGCCTGCAACAACGGCGTCTGTATCCCCGAATTCTGGAAATGCGACAACGATAACGATTGCGGCGACAACTCGGACGAGATCAACTGCAACCGCGCCACGTGTAGCCCCAACAACTTCGAATGCGACGGCAACAAGTGTATACCCAAGTACTGGGTGTGCGACATGGATCGCGACTGCAAGGACGGGAAGGACGAGAAGAACTGTACGTACGCCAATTGCACGGATCAGCAGCGCTTCAAGTGCGACAGCGGTCGCTGCATCTCGCATCGATGGCGCTGCGACGGCGAGGACGACTGTCGGGACGGCTCGGACGAGCGGAATTGCACCAGAAACGTTTTCCCGAGTACCTGCCGATCCGACGAGATCGCCTGCAAGGATCACTCGTGCATACCGACATCCTGGAAGTGCGACGGCGAGCCGGACTGCGAGGACGGCGCGGACGAGGCGGAGTGCAGCAACATGGTGTGCGAACCGTGGCAATTCACGTGCAAGAACACCAACGAGACGCACGGGAATCGCTGCATATACAAGTCATGGGCTTGCGACGGCGACAAGGACTGCACAGACGGTTCCGACGAGTTCAACTGCACCAGCACCACCGTGACGCCGCCCTTCATGCCGTCGATTCTACCCACGAATTCCTGCAACGACTGGATGTTCCTCTGCCAGAACAAGAAATGTGTACCCTATTGGTGGAAATGCGACAGCGTGGACGACTGCGGCGACAACTCCGACGAGATTGGCTGCGGCAGCGAGGCGGACGGTATGCTAGAGCCCACCTCGCCACCAGTTCACACGACCGAGCAGTCTCGCGTCTGTCGCGAGCACCAGTTCCAGTGCTACAATGGCGATTGCATCGAGAACGCGTGGGTGTGCGACGGCTCCAGCGACTGTCCATCCGGCGAGGACGAGCAACACTGCGAGCATACGCACGCGTCGTGCCGCGAGAACGATCAGTTCATGTGCCGTCAGGATGGCTCGTGTGTACCTCTATCTAGCATCTGCAACGGTATCGAGGAATGCCCGGACGGCAGCGACGAGCTCGGCTGTCATACCGATCAGGACACGAGTCCACCGGCCACTCCGTCCTGCTTCGTCGGTCTATTCCCGTGCGACGAGACGCGCTGCTTCCCGCTGGCGTCCTACTGCGACGGCAACCAGGACTGCTTCGACGGCTTCGATGAGAACAACTGCGAGAAGAACGGCACGCGTATGTACCAGGTATTAGTAATGGGTGTGGACGAGCGTTCCATCAACGATAGCAGCCTCTTCCTCTTCTGGTGGATGCCGATACCATCGAACGTCACCTTCGAGTTTCTACCCTCGATCGCGCGGACAACCCTGGGGGCGAAATGGACCAACGCCAGCGACTGGATCGAAGACACCGAGTATCAGTTCAACAATCTCGAACCGTATACCAAGTACAATTTGACCGTCTACGTCAAGGTGAAGGGTCAAAGCACCGTGTTCCCACCGGCTAAGTATCTGGTCGTAACGACTGGTGAAGGAGTGCCATCCGAGCCGTGCAACGTGACAGTCAACCAGAAGAATGGCACCCGTGTAGAAGTCTCCTGGCGACCACCTCAACATCCAAACGGTCTTATCATCGGCTACCAGGGTTACATCACCCCGCCTATACCGCCGATGGAGTTCTCGCGACTGAAAACTTCCGCGATCATCGACATGGCCTTCGAGGCGGACAAGAATTATTCTTTCTGGATCGTAGCGAAAAATCGACAGTACGAATCCAACTCGTCCAAGGTTGCCACGTTGACCTTCGACGGCTCGGCCAACATCGACGACATCGAGGATCTCCGCGTGGTGGCGACGACGAATCATTCCGTCACGTTGACGTGGAAGAAGATGAAGGACGTGGATGGGTATCACGTTACTCCCAGAGCACCGCCGGCGTATCCAACCCTGCAGACCATCTCGACCATGAACAATCAGTTGGAGGTGATTAAGTTGGCACCGGGCGTTAAGTACACCTTCGAGGTCGGCGCGATGAAGAAGAAATACGTCGGCAAGGTCGCCATGGTGACGGCTACGACGAACGGCACCACGTTGCCGATAATATCCAAGTTCGACGCGCAACTAGTCAAGTCTCAGAGAACGACCGTGAAACTTACTTGGGACCCGCCTAAAAGCACCAAGAAGATCAAGTTGCAGTACGCTATTCATTACGCCACCAATATAGTCGATTTCTTCAGAGGTGAGGAGAAAATTTTCTTTACGCGAGAATATTGTTTCTACATATAAGATAAATTCCGTTATATAATTTCGCACGTTATCAATTTTTAATCGAGAGTTTAAAGTATTATATTAATATATCATTTAAAACATATTATTTTATTTAATTTAATTTTTTACAATACTTGCGAGAATCGACACAAACCTTTTTTAGAAAGGGAATCTCTTTATAATGAGAAATATCCTTCGTATTTATTTTCAGTTTACAAGTTGAAGACCACTAATCTCACGGCTACGATCAAAGACTTGGAAGCGTGCGAATCATATTTCTTCGCCGTCGGCGTTATCGGGGATTACGGAGCGGGACCCTTGTGTCAACCGATCACAGTTCCAACGTACTTCAACAAACGCGCATCCCCGAAGAGGTTGCGAGTGACACCATCGCCGGACAAGAATGACAGTATAATAGTCTCGTGGAGCGCGAGTTGTCCCACGATCGACGAACCGGTCAGCTACACGGTAAGTCAATAAACTATTACAAAATATTTTTCCGAGAGAAAATATGTATATAAATATATGTATATTCTTCTTATATATATATATATATATATATATATATATCTCTCTTTTTTTTACAGATTTCTGTTACGGAAACCATCCTCAACAAGCAGATTGTTGTGACGTTGCCGTCGACCAACGAAACTATCATGAAACATACCTTCCATTCGATCAAGTACGGCGGAAAGTACAATATTACGGTAGCTACTGATGTCGAAAGCGCCATATCCACCCAACCGTTTGTTTACATGGCACCGCCGATCAAACCGCCCCATCAGCTTACCGTCTTGCATGATAACAAAGATTATCAGATATATTGGCAAGAGCCGGATATGCCGAAGGATGTTAATTGGCATATCGAGATTTTGATAGCCGAAGACTCGACAAAGATAAACGAGTCTACGGCTAAAATCATCTTGACCAAGGATCCATCGCCTTATCGTTACAAGGACGTTAAAACGGGCACGATTTACACCTTCGCCGCGCGTTTGGTCACGGAAGACGGATATCAAAGTCCACTGAGCGAAACTTGGAGCACGCAATTTTCAGGCAAGTTTCTAATATTATATCTCTCTCTCTCTCTCTCTCTCTCTCTCTCTCTCTCTCTCTCTCTCTCTCTCTCTCTCTCTCTCTCTCTCTCGCGAGAAGCGATTTGCGATACTCTTTATTAATATATAATAAGCTTTTTCTTTTTTTTTATTCAACAGCCTCGCAACTTCCGGTGATAATGAACACGTCGAACATATTGTCTCTCGCTATACCGATCTGCTTGGTCGTTTTGGCGCTGGGTGGAGCGCTAGCGTATTTCATCGTTCGACATAAAAGACTATCCAACAGCTTTACGCAATTCGCCAATAGTCACTACGACACGAGGCGGGGACAAGCTACCTTCCCAGGCACGACAGACGGCTTAGGTGAGTGTTATTTTGCATTTGAAAAGTGGGGGAAAATAATGTGAAATGAAAAAGAAAGAACTAATGATTGTTTTCCTCTTTTTTTGCAGAAGAAGAAGACAGCCCTGTGATTCGAGGCTTTTCGGATGACGAACCCTTGGTAATCGCATGAACACCATATATATAAATGGAATATTTACATCTTAGGAAGGAAAAGATGTGCCAAGACACTATTCATATGATAATTTTTAATATATATAGATAAAATTTTATGATGGATGAAAGAAAGAGAAAGAAAAGCTTTTATAAATGCGTCTCGTAACTGGATAGATATTGTTAACTATAGTGTTACTTGCCATTACAGTTAACGATTGATTAGGTGAACAGGCTGCGCTTAAGACGTTTACATAAGAGCTTTTCGCGCCATTTATACGATACGTTGTAGAAATACGGTACACATGTACATCAGAAACGATCATGATGATGACTACCTGCCGTGTAGTTAGAGAGAGAGGCCGTTGCATCTTAAATTCGAATGTAAACAAATCGAGACAGCTACAGTTTGAAAATGAAGCTTAACAATGGAAATAGATGCCAGAGTTGAAGAAACGGCAATTTGTATATATAGTAAATATTTTTTATGGGTCGCGAGATTGTGAGATTTTCGAGATGTCACACATTTATCGAGAAGCATTTTTTGAATAATTGTATTTGTATGTACAATAACCTGCATATGTGAAGAAACTTTCTTTTTTCAAATCCCCGCATACAGATTTGTTGATGCGAAAGTGAAAGTTTCCGGCATTACTGTGTACGGAAACTTTTTTCTTATCGTAAGCTATTTTGACAAACAAATCTACAGATGCCATAAGTTCTTTCCATATATAGCAAGTGCATGACCAAAGTATAACGCTTTCTTCTATGCCGCATTCGAAGGATGTATCAGTCTCGTTTACTAACGAGTATATTTCTATAACATTTCATCTAATCAAGAGTTCCTTGAGTAAAACCGGCTTGAACAAAAGCTTTGTAATCGTCGCAATTCCAATTATTATCAAGCCAGATGCGGCATTGAAAGAAGCTTTTATAAGCGAGTTTCTTATCTCGCGAAAAAGAGGTGACCTAACTCTCTTGTATAGAGGTGTGCTGCAATTATTATCGCGAGGGAGTATCGAATATTATGTATAATTCAAATATTCTAATAATTGTGCATAATTCTGTAATAAATGCGAGTGTTGAAAAATTAGGGACGCGATTGAATGTAATGCTAAGACATTTTTTTTATCAAAACGATATTGTGTTTTTTGTGCGAATAAAATAGTTTACATTTTTTTTAATTTTTTACATTTTAAGAGTGACACCATTTTACCAAGATTGGATATTTGTAGTTTGGCTTAAGAGAGACTTTAAATAAGGAACGTGAAAAAGCGCAAATCAATGGCACTTTACATCAAGTGCGAATAAAGCGATGCCGCGTCAAGATTTTTAAATTAATTTTCTTAGACAATTCAACAATTCAACGAAAAAAAGAAAACATAAGAAAAAAAAGTTTTTTAAAATGTTCTATTTCGCTACAAATTTAAAAAACTTGAACTAAGTTGTAAAAAAAGCATTCCGGATTTGTATTCAGCATAAAAACAGCTGCAGATGATTATCGTGATTCTTGTGTTTAAAAAGAAAATTATTCTATATTAAACTATATTGCCATAAATAATATTCAAATGTATTTTAAATGATGAATTTTTATCATCTAATCTACTGAATCAGTTCGTAAAAGTCATTAACGATTTTAAACCGCAATCTTGCCATCAAGTCGATAAAATCTTTGTATGTACATCCTCTTTCGTTGTATATGAAATTACACGCAGTAAAATTAATTAATAATATATATAAATAATAATATATATAATAATATATATATATTAATAAAAATATATATAATTATATATATATATATATATA